>NW_004524578.1:10893487-10896352 GCF_000260255.1 Octodon degus | reverse complement strand
AAAAATTTTAGAAATTAATTTAAAAAAATAGAGATTCTCTGAATGTGTATCTCCACATTGAGTCAGTCAGAAGAACAATTTTACACAAATTGTTTCTTTATTAGTTTTTATTAATGAACAGTTCCTTGGATATTTTGGCCAGACTTTCTTGGGCTATGGTAGGTTAAAAATTATTTCTTAAAGTTATCCTCAGGTTAGTATCTCTGATAATTCTGCTGATGTGTTTAATATTGGTAGCCATCTTTTTCATTTTAAAGAGAATAAAAAATAAGGATACAGACTTTTAAAAGTATGATAAATTAAAAATGGTTGCTGTATTGCATTGATATCTTCAAAGTTTGTGTTCAAATTTCCAGACATGGGAATGCAAAATTGATCAAACAACTGAACATGAACTGTTCCTTTCAATGAAGCAATAGAGATTCGTACTATAAGTATTTTTTCTCATATATATATATATAATATATATTATATATATGATGTTGGGATGGAATATATATATATATATATATATATATATATATATATATAAATATATATATATATTCTCTTTTTCTTCTGTATTTCTTTTCTCTTTTCCCCCATGCTAGTTGTTCTTTCTTTTTAAGCAGTTTCTTTCCCTTTCACAATATGTATTATACCTTGCAGATTGTATTTATTCTTTCAGTTTCTTACTCTAGGGCAACAATATGATGTTGACACATGTGAATCTTATTTACTTCACTTATGACTATGGTCTGTAGTTGCATCCATTTACCTATGAAAGCCTCTAGTTATTTTTCTTTATAGCTGAGTAATACTGCATTGTATAAAAATACCACATCTTTTTTTATCCATTTCTCGGTTGATGGACATTTGGGTTGCTTCCAAGATTTAGCTATGACAAATTGTGCTGCTATAAACATGGTGTACATGTAGCACTGTGATATGATGTTTTCAGTTCTTCTGGGAAAATACCCAGGAGGGGAACAGCTGGGCTGAATGGGGCCTCCAGTCCTAGTTTTTTTGAGGAATCTCTGTACTGATTTCCATGGCGGTTGTAACAGTCTCCACTCCCACCGTCAGTGGAGAAGGGTTTCTTTTTCACCGCAGTCCCTTCAGTATTTGTTACTGTTTGACTTCTTGATGATAGCCTTTCTTCCTGGGGTGAGACACAGTCTTAGTGTTGTTTTAATTTGTATTTCTCAAATGACCAATGATACTGAACTTTTTTTCATATTTTTATTTGCCATTTGTATTTCTTCACCTGAAAAGTGTGTATTCATCTCAGATGTCCAGTTTTTGATTAAGTCTTTAAATTTTTAGGCTTGATTTTTAAAAATTAATTATTTATATATTCTAGATAGAAGCCTTTTGTTGGAGGAACTATTATTTAAAATTGTATCTCAACTCATGGATTTTCTTTTTACTCTGGTGGTAACCATCTGAATAATAAAAACAAAAAGTTCCATTCATGTAAATCAGCAGAGATAAATGATTGACATTTCTGTAGGTCTGGGTTAGGCAAATGAGAGCCCATGAACCAAAGCCAGATGAATGCCTATTAGTATAAACATAGCTTTTAAGAGAATATTTTGCTTTCAGGCCATAAGGGTTGAGAAGTTTCAAAAGCAACTATATGGACCACAAATCATTCTCTTTCTGGTCTTTCACATAAAAATGGACAAGGCGTGAGTCAATCCTAGGTCTCCTTCATGGCAAGCATAGGTTACTCCTGATTTTTACCAATAAAAGATAGAAGATAAAGCTGTATCTTTCTTATAATAAATAGCTAAATTAGTGACGGAGTTGGAAAAATCCAGAAGATTCCGTGGGCCTTCAGTAACAACTAGAAAGAAGTGGGAAACCATCCAAACTATTTTTTTTTTTTTTTAATGTTTTCTGAAAAGAATCCACTCTGCTAATGGATGAGGTGGAGCCTGTTTAAGGAGCTATGGTCATAGCCTGATATGCTAATGGGAAAAAGAAGATTGGATTCTGCTTTCTACACTTTTTAAGTTAAAATTTTTCTGAATGTGTTAGAAAATGTTTTGACGTATTTTAAAACTTAGAATTTAGTTCACATATCTTTCAGATGCAGTTTTTGATCATTTATCTTTTTAGGTAATGCCGTTTTGTTCACCTGATACTTTCCTCTTTTCGTTTGCATTTGAATTGTGGTAAAATTATGTGCAATTTAGAAGGAAAAGGTCTCCACCCCCTTTCCCTACTGCTTGAGGCTAATCATGCCCCTTCCTGGCTAGGCAGGGGTCAGTGCTAGTCGTTCCCTTGTCTCCGGCTTACTCCCGGAACTTTTGGTTCTTCTGCAAACTTTAGCCCAAACTGGAACAACAGGGACTGTGGTTGAAATTGAAATAGAGCATAAAAGCAGTCCTGATAGAGATTTATAAGAAATATATTGCTTCTGTCTTTAAGAAGAAGAAACAGTAAATCATTATTATTACTGGTATTAAAAAGAATGAGTTAATTAAGTGACTACCAGAGCAAACTCTTGCAAATTTGGATCAATCATTTCATAAGAGCTTTATTAAGTAAAAATGTATGTAACAATGTTAAACAATAATGTATTCCTATGCACACATACTATTATAATATTGGCTAAGAATATATGAATTCATCATTTTCTTGAAATGACATCCTGAACTTGACATTTCTGTTTTTCCAACTCTGGCCAAACATGATCCTCTTCTTACATAATTGCTTATGAGGGGCAGGCCAGATAGCTCAGGGGACTAAAGTGCCTGCTTAGGCAGACCCAGGGATAGAGGTTCAATCCCTGGTGTGCTGTGCCAGCCCTGCCCCCAGGGTGCACTGAGACAAGAGTGAGACTGGGCGTGGTGGTGCATTCCTGTAATCCCAGTGCTT
>NW_004524578.1:10892011-10893122 GCF_000260255.1 Octodon degus | reverse complement strand
TTTGTATATATTTACAATCTGTTTCTAATAGATTAGTTGGCAAATTTATCATATGCAAAAGTAATCATTACTTCCTCCAGAAGTGGATTCACTTTGAGTAAATGGGGAAAAAATGTCCAAATATATTTAATTTTACAGGCATATACCAATATGCAGTTTTGTCTTATAGTTAAAGTTGGTATACATTTTAACGTAATTGGTTTTCCCTGTTTAATTGGGAGGCACATTTTAACTTTAGATATATTTCACTGGCTGGGTTTTTCTTTATATGCAGTAAGTCACAAACATCTTGGCTTAACATAATACACATGTAGAGATGACCTATTTCTAGTTGTCTGTAGTGTACACATGAAGTCCACAGGAAGACTTAGGGTACAGCTCTTCATGAGAGGCAGTGTCATGAATATTCATCATATTCTATAATTGTGGAGAACAATGAGAACTTCATAAAAAAAACCCCAGCTCCATCTGAGAACTGCTGCCTGCCCTCCTCATCCCTACATCTTCATCCATGTGTGTTGTCCACTAACACAGGAGGTGTGGTCCCCACAACCCCAGAGCTTTCAGTGCTGAGGCAAACAAATGGCTCAGAATCTCAGCCTCCCCACCCTGTGGTGTTTGCTTCTGTGTTTAAATGTATTTGAGGTTTTCAACAGCTCCAGAACATTGGCTGTTAAGAGGCGGAAAAAATGCAATTTATAGCAGATGGGTACAGCCCTTCCTGGCAGCGCTGCCGAACTGGGATCAATCAACTCTGTACTTCATGCTCCATTTGTCCAAAAGAAGCCCACCTGAGGAAACCCTGTGGAACCATGCCCATTAGGAAAACACCTTAACATCTTTCCTTAAATAAGAATTCACCAGTTGGCATTAATTGAATAGAAAATGCGTTTGCTCTTCACCCTCTCCCATTTGCATGTCTCTTGTGTCTTTTGTCCTCTCTTTTTTCTTTTGTGAATCCTGATCTTTTATTCTCTTTGCTTATACAAGCTGCAGCTCCTAGAAGTCATTTAGAGCATTCATTGTTATCTTGATATTTTGGAATTTTCCCTCCTAATTATTGAGCTCATTGTCTTCTGCAGACCTTATTTGGCAGAAGCCAAGACTTACA
>NW_004524578.1:10885326-10891911 GCF_000260255.1 Octodon degus | reverse complement strand
TTTATTTTTTTTGGTGCATTACATGCTGGGAGTGAGTGCTCTGAAGTAAAAGAAAATTTCACTGATCAATAAACCTAAGCCCAGACAGAATGCAGTTTGTGGGTAATGAAACAAATACTAGACAGGTGCTTTAGAGATTCCACCTTGGCTTTGAGTTGCTCATTCTTACTAGTCTGACTCTTAATTTTTTTTTTTTCATCCAAGGTGTAAAGTAGACATTGCTGCACTCCCGTTGAAGCAAGCCAACTGCCTGGAGCTACCTCTGGAGAGCTGCCTGGGGACTCTCGTAGTGTTAATCACGCTGACGCCCTGTGTGGGAGTCTCTATCTCTGATCTGTGCGTCTGCCCCTTAGAGGACCCAAGTGAAAGAAAGCAGATCTGCCAGAGATACGTGAGTGCCTTGCCTGGTTGATACTGGCTCCCTCTTCTGCCTCCTCCCGTACCCCTTTTTGAATGGAAGGAAGTCTATGACTGAAAAACTACATCAACAGGAGATTTTTGTCCCAAGTTTAATTGTGTATCTCATAAAACAAGACAAGGGACACGGAGGTTAATGCATGAGTAAGAAGGTGAAAGGAGACTTAAGTTTGACTTGCTGTTTTTAAAAGCCAGAAGGCTAATTTGAATATTTAGCATTTAGAAAATCTTTAGAGAAGACTGAGATCTCCAGGAAAGCAGGTTCTTAGCTTGTCTATACATGGAAATGGGAATTTTCATAGAAGATCAAAAAAAAAAACCTTGCTTTTAAAAGCAGCTAATACGATGTTTGTAATGTTTTAATTTGTCGTATCTTTTTTAGGACCAAGGGAGAACATGCTTATACAATAGCAAAATGAGGGACTGGAGGGAAGAAGCATTTTATAATACTTCTGTGGAGGCAGTATTAGCGTGTGATTTTCCTTTACTTATTGTTAACAGTCCACTCAGTAGTTTTAAATTAAATGGCTTTGTCCTATTGTTTTATTTCTTTGTACCCTGGCTTTCTTGGCGCCCTCGTTTCCACTTGTTTTGTCTCCTCTCTGTAAATCAATACATTTGTTTTATTGCCATAAAAGGAAGACTTTGTTTTAAAACAGCGACATAGGATGAAGCAAAGATAAGTCCCTGTTTGATAGCCATACCACTGTCAGCATAAACTGTGGTGCCCCAGAGTGTTTCATTGCTTAGGTATATTGATTAATTGAATAGTTCTTTATCTTCAAGAGTGAACTGACGTGTGTCTGATTGTCAACTCGAATTCTGTGTGCCAAGTTGTTGTATTTGGAAGAGTTTGGACAGAATTCACTGTTGCTCTTCTGATGATTTTACTTAAGCAAAAAAAAAAAAATGCATTTGAGTATAAAAATATTCTTTGAAGTTTCCCATGGACAAGTTACAAAATTTGTAATATTTGCTAGGTATGTTTTTATTGACAGAGTAACTTTGCATTTGATCATAGTGGTTACTTTGTATAACGCATTATGGTTGGAAGAATAAATGAAAAAAATGGATCTGGAAAGGCTATAACAAAGATAGATATGCCCACTGTTTCTCCAGCTAGGAAGTTAGCCAGCATGTTAGAAGAGAAGTATTCCGTGTCACAAGGGAGAGAGGACAGATTACTGGATTTGCTTTTCAAACTTTCAGAACAGGCCTTTCTCAGAGGTATAGAAAAAATTGAACTGTGTATGTACATATGCCAAGTCCTATGATGTAATCATTATATTCCTCAAACACATTGTAATAAAAGTAGAAAATAAAAAAAATATGAAGGTCAGAAAACTTATTTTTTATTGCTTTCATCTTAGCTTAAGACCTAGTTGGAAGATTGCTTGATTTGTGTTGAGAATATAAGGAGAAACATTTTTTTAAAAATTTTATAGGTGTGATGCATATTAGGTGAGAAAAAATCTCAATTATTGTTAAGTCTTTCAGGTAGACTCTGAAATACCTAAATAATGAGGATTTTGTTACAGTTCTGTAAAGCTATGGGGTCTGCTTATGAAAATAATATATCTAAAGAACTTGAAATACCATCTTTTTTAGTGGTGTGTTCTATAGGTGCAAAAAGAGAACTTACGTATTTCATGCACAGTTTATAAGGGATGTCATATACTTATAGGTCTACATGCACATATACACATATATATGCTTAAGAATGACTAGTATATTTTTACACTGTGGATCATTCAAATTACTCTTTAGAGAAAATAATATAGGGAAGGTAGGGTGATAATCAATGCCAACGGCCTAATTGAATCAGCTGGCTAATCATAGACCTGGAAATTCGTTCTGTTTTCCTTCTTACTCTCTTCCCAGTGATAATAAATATCTGTGATGAGCCCAAGTGTAGCCCTCTGGTATCCATAAAGTCTCTGCTAACTGGATGAGGATAATGTTTCCTTTTAGCGTGATTTAAAAGTTACATTAAAGAGAAATGGGGGGAAAAGAGGAGGAATGTGGTTCTAGCCATGTATTTTCCCAGTGGGATATCTGTGCTAACACCAGGGGGCGATGTTAAAAGTAGATTGGATGTGTTTCTAATTTGTTTGTTTTGTAGTTAATTAATTCCCGGCCACTTTTCTTTTAATCTGGCTGCTGTAAATGCCTAACTGTGCTGCTGACTGGCATAATTCATGTTAGCAACTTTTAAAACAACTAGAAAAAACAGGGAGGGAAAATCTGGAAGGTACCTCCCATGGGACTTTATAGCACTGTGAGTGTATATCAATTATTACTGTACTCTTTTTAAAATAAATTTTTAAAAAAGGTAGAAAAAGAAAAAAGAGAATAGAACAAAAAATTTAACATTTCTTGGAAGCAAGTGGTAATATTCAATCATGTGTCCAATCTTACATAATTCTGTTAATCTGAGCAACAGAGTTGACCATAAAAA
The DNA here is from genome assembly GCF_000260255.1 of Octodon degus. Taxonomy (NCBI): domain Eukaryota; kingdom Metazoa; phylum Chordata; class Mammalia; order Rodentia; family Octodontidae; genus Octodon; species Octodon degus. The sequence goes on along the minus strand of NW_004524578.1, from coordinate 10,889,036 downwards.
TAGTTAATATATCAATCATAGTTAATCAGCTATTCTTGCTTTGAAAATCCGTAACATATGTATTATTGTATATTCTCCTGTTTCTGATTTTTGTTCTTGCTTTTGTTTTTACTCTTCAAAATAAAATTAAAAAGGAAAAAGAAATGAAAGCAATTTCATTTGTGGTCTCTCTTTCTCTCACTCAGTGCCTACAGAACTCCTTGACAGATATGAAGGATGTTGGCATTTTACAAGTCAAGGTTCTAAAGGCGGTAGATCTCTTAGCAGCAGATTTCTCAGGTACAGAATGTTTTCGTTTCTTAATTTCATTTTATTATTTATTTCCTGTTTTGAAGTCACAGCAGAGCAAACTTTATAAGTAGAAGTAGACAGTAATGATGCACCTTTAAGTTGGGTAATAGGAGAAGAAAAATGTAGAATTGAGTATTTGTTTACTATACTGTACATTTTGCACAAAGTTATTTTTCCAATAATTTTATTCTGATTCAGTAATACGCTAGTCATTTGCGTTTCAAAACTAGTGTTGGATTTTATTGTGAAGGTCTCTTTTTGGTTATATGAGTTATTTTCTCCAGCTTTGTTCTGGTGCCCCAAATGACAGGTTCTGATTCATTCCTCATAGCGGAGAGCTGGTGGTTCATAGGTCTGAGCAGGAAGCAGAAATGACTGCCACCTCATGCAAGGTGACCAGGGTCTGGGACCTGATGCCATGTTGCCATTTACATGGGTGCTTGTGAAGTCTCTCTAGGTGCTTCAGGACCTGGAAGTTTCAGCTAGAGGTCATGGCAGACCTGCTCTGTGGTGAATTATGCTGTCATGTGCGGTGCTACCCAGAGATGATAAAGTCTGACCAATGACTGTCCTGTTTATGCTACGTCATGCCCTTGTGCTGACTGATGATTCAGATCCCTCAGTGACAGAGTCCATGTAGAGAGTAACTTCATGGATATGAAAAGTAATGTACAGCACGGTCTATGGATGGGGTGCCGGATTCTTTCATTGTATTATATTTTCAGATTTTTTAATTTTATTTTAGGGAAGGGTCTACAGGGTGTTCAGGGTCACACTACTAGATTGGACTCATCATGATCTGCCTGTTTACAGCCTCCCAAGAGCTGGGATTATAGGTGTGCACCACCATGCCTAGTCTCAATTGTCATCTCATTGCACCCCTGGGGCAGAGCTAGCATGGCAGACCCGGGGATCGAATCCGCAGTCCCTGTGCCTGCTTGCAGGCACTTTAATCCACTGAACTATTTGGCTGGGGCACTTATATTTTTAGAATATAATCTACTCCTTTGTTCTTTCTATGCAGCAATAATTATCCTGTATTTTTATAACTTAGACATTCTGAGTATAAAGATGCTCAAACTTTGAAAACTTTAATGTTAATTATGAACATAAATTATTATAAAACTATGAAAAATATAGTTTTAAAAAAATGTTCTCCCTACTCTACCTCAAAAAATGCACCAGTAAGAATGACTCCTCCACAGTATTCTCAAATAAGCTGATCTCCACCTTAAAGAAGTGTCTAGTGGGCCAATCCAAAAATACAGACATTTTAAAGATTATAAGTGAAATGCTAAAATTCTTAGTTTAATGCCCAATAAATTATATAGAGTCTTATGTTAATTTAGAAATTTTCCTGCCTGTTTCTTATGTGTTATGAAAACATCCAGTATTTCATATGTACCTTTGGTAATTCAAATTCTTGCAACATCGGTGATTTTAGTTATAATTTAAAACACATTTAGAGTTGCCAGCCCAATTGAGATTTTCTTCTATGTATTTACATGTGCGCCTTTTGGAGTGTACCTTTGTTACTGTCTCAGAAAATAGCGTATGTCCCAAGAATTTATTTATGACCTAAGCAGCATTTACTTTGTTTTTTTTTTTTTTAATTAAAATTTTATTTATTTATTTATTTGAGAGAGAGAGAGAGAGAGAGAGAGAGAGAGAGAGAGAGAGAGAGAGAGAGTGTGGCCAGCTCAGCCCACCAGGGGGCGGGGCTGGCTGGCATGTGGTGCTGGGGATTGAACCGCGGTCCCTGATGCTTTTGCTAAGCTTGTTCTAAGTAGGTGCTTTAGACCACTGAGCCATCTCTCCAGCCCAGCATTTACTTTGTAAACCTCTGATTTTGTAGTTTTTTCTTTTAATCACTGGTAGCTAATTATCATGCATGCAAAGTTCATTTTTCTAAAACCTTATTACCAAAGGCATCCATATACGGATGACTTATTTACAACCTATTTCAATTTGCCCATCTTATCTGATATCATCTGTTCTTCAAGCCACCAAAGTAGTATTAGTGACAGTAATTTCAAGTCACTATATTGTCTCCAAAGAGTATTTGAAACATTAAAATGAATAAGTAGAGAAGAGAGCTGAAAAACAAGTATTTGAAAATATTAGAATGTAAGGCAAAACCCTCTTTGTGGGAGAATGATGTTTGATATAGAAATGTTAGTGTTCGGTTGTTGTCTTTATACTCAAGATTTTTAATAGATAATTTTGGAATAATGAGGGTGAGAATAAAAGTATTCATGTGTCCCCAAAGCAACAGTTGAAAATGAAATATGTCTTGATTAAATGCTGTGATGTTTCACTACGTCTGTTTGCCTTATGAGAAAGGAATCCCTATCCTGAGCTAAGCCAATGTTATTTGTCTTTAGCTGAACGTGTCTTTCGCCCGTGTGGATCACTGTTCTCTCAGACTGCATAGTCTGTGTTGCTTACATGTTGTGAGCTGCTGTGTGAATCCTCCTGGGGCTCTAACTAGGGCTCTATGCTAACGTAAACCTGCGTGTCCGAGCCACACGCCTGGAATGGAAGTCATACATATGACAATGGAATGGATTCAGATAACATGGAGGTGGCAGCATGGATTCAAAGCTGGCATGCAGTAGGAGCTCATGCATGACTACTCTTATCATTAATGTTATGAATTTCCTTGGTGTGGGTAATGAAAAATAATAGGTCACTTGGTAGGATGTGTTCATCGCTTCTGGTGTCATATTTTGAGAGTAAATCAGCTACACATGTTTTATGTCCAGCATTTTCTATGTAGTCTTACTTTATTAAAAAAGTTCTTATATCATAGTTGATCAGAAAACAAACAATTCACCTGAAAATAAAAGGAAATCTGTTTATGTAAATAATCAGGAACATTCTCTAAAGAGTAGTCCTCTTAGGTAGGGTACGAAACTGAACTTGCCCAGCTTTCTGCTTTTATTTATCTACTCATCTACAATGACAACTGTTTCTTAAAAACAGCAACAAGTGTTCTAGGCATCTTTTCATTACTGTAGCAAAATATCTGAGAAAATCCACTGAAAGGAAGAAATGTTTATTTTGGGTCATGGTTTCAGACATTTCAGTCCTTGGTCACTTGGTCACGTTGCTTGACTGTGGTAAGGTGGACCATGATGGCAGGACCGTGTTCCACCTGTGAAAGAACAAAGCTTCTCACCTTAGAATAGCCAGAAAGTGAATGTACAGTCTTCAAGGGCACAGCCCCTTAGGACCTAGTTCCTCCAATCAGGCTCCATTGCTAGGTTCACTTCCTCCAATCAGGCCCCACTGCTAGATTCACTTCCTCCAATCAGGCCCCACTGCTAGATTCACTTCTTGCAATCAGGCCCCACTGCTAGATTCACTTCCTCCAATCAGGCACCACTGTGAGATTCACTTCTTCCAATCAGGCCCCA
>NW_004524578.1:10859038-10884815 GCF_000260255.1 Octodon degus | reverse complement strand
GTGGGCAAGACTTGAAAGTGGTCACAGAAGGTGACAGTTGCTGTGTGCCAGGTGCTGGGACCCAGGTATTCCAGAAGTAATGAATGCATGTGCAGTGAGAAGTCTTGTCAGTGTATTTCTAGTTTCATTGTTATTAATTATTATTATTATTATTTAGTATAGGGTCTACAGGGTCTCACTATATAGATTGAACTCATAGTGATTCTCCTGTTTTCAGCTTTCCAAGCTCTGGGATTATAGGCACAGGCTACCACATCCAGTCTCAATCGCCTTCTCAGCATGCCCCAGGGGTGGGGCTGGCAGCACAGGGCGGGTATTGAACCCTGGCTGCTGCACTTTGCCTGAGCAGGTGCTTTAGTCTGCTGAGTTGTCTGGCCAGCCTTCCAGTTTTATTATTGAATGGAAAAAGATAAAAATTTCAAAACAAAATGATGGAATAATAATATTTAATATATTCTATATTGTTATCATCATAGTAGTTACTCAAAATAGAAGAAATGGACTTAAAAATTCTCCCAGGACTTGGGAGGCTGAGGTATGTGGATCATTGCAAGTTCAAGACCAACCTGGGCTACAAAGTAAGCTCATGGCCAGCCTACACTGCATAGTGAGACCCTATCTCAAAAAGACAGTACATAAATAAATAAATAATCTCAGAATAATACTAGCAGAAACCTTTCTTTTCAGTGAGCTAAGAGAAGATAGTAGTATAGCTATCTTGTATTCTGTTTTCTCTTTTCCCTTCCTTTCTCATTTCCAAAGCTTCCTAGTTTTAAAACTATCTTTTTCTTTGCAAGTAACAATTAGAAAATATGAATCGTTCATGCCTCTGTGATCAAATTAGGCTATTCCTCATTACTTATTATTGATGCTATGATTCTATAGTTACAAAAACCAAATTAAAATGTAATACTTGGTCACTATACTCTTAAAATATTGAGTAAAATGTGTATTTTAAAGGTAAATTCTTTCCATCAAATACTTTATTATATAATTTTTTGACTTATGTGCAAACATGAGAAGCATAGAATTCTTTATCCTATTTTTTAAAATATAATCTAATTTTTAAATGTTTTTTTATCATATTCTGTAGGGACTTCAAGTTCAACATATCAATACTTGATGAAAAATACCTGTTCCTTATTATGCCTAAGATGTTTGAAATGCAGTGAGATAGTGAGGTTAAGATTGATAGCCCAAATCGTTTGATAATAACAATAAGCTTTTCTTCTGGATGGTTAACAACCTAAGTTTGCAGGCCAAAATTAGAGAAAAAGGAGGGACACAAGGAAAGCCAACATTTTGGCCCTAGCCTTCTAAGGTCAATTAAGACTCAGGACATATGAGAACTTGTACTGTAATGTCATGTACCTCGGTAGTGTCCCAAATTTTCTGATCAAGAAGATTATGGGGCCAAAGAGGAAAGTGATCGATGACATAGAGTGGGCCTAAGGAGAGTCACATGGGGAGAAGATACTCTCTCAGGCTTTCACAGAGAGCACATTGGCCAAGCATTGGCTGTGACTCATCCACATGGCTGCACTGATAAAGGTTCTATAATCTGAGGTACAGGATCTCAGGACAAATCCTGAGGGCATTTCACTGACCTTCTCAGACCAAAAAGCTACAACTCTTGTTGCATAGGTCCTGCTTTACCTTGGTCTTAACCATCCAGCAGAAAAGTATGAAGACAAAATTATAAGAAATAAAGCCATGCTGTTAAGTTGAGCTGTGGGGGACTCAGGTCAATAATTTCTGACATTGCCAGTTAAACAGAAGACCCAATGCTATTATGGGCTACTGGACTCTTTTAGAATATTTTGCTGAGTTTACACACCTATAATATTCAATAATAGAACTTAGAAAAAATGGGGTATACAGATGAATGTCCATTTTGTATCTGTGTATTCAAAGTGGTTGGGATAGATATATAGTTACATTCTGTTAATGAATAGAATGATTTGTTCTAATAGTGTTTGTAAATAGGATCACAAGTCCGCATCTTGTACAGCAATTAACCACTAAGAAGAATATATGCAGTGTATTATTTGTTGAAAAATAAAAAAAAATAAAAACAAAAAAAATGTTGCAGAAGATATTAAGAACTGAAGTCTGTGTATATTATCAATATTAAAATATTTACAGAAGATAAAAGCTTTAGAGTTCTAATGCAAAAAGTACATGTACTTTTAAAATTACTAATGTATTCTTTTTAAACAAGATACTTTATTTCATGATTGAAACTATTCATCATGAGTAAGTTTAAATTCCTTTATGTGACATTTTTAGAATTTCTGAAATTATATCTGAGAGAGGATTTTTAACAAACTCTGAGGTCACTTAGAGTATCTTAATCTTTTATTTGTTTATGCATTTATTTATTTGATAAAGGGTCTCCTATGCAGCTCAATTTCTAGTTATCCTCCTGTCTCAGCCATCCCAGCACTGGGATTATGTGTACCTGGTTTCAGTGACTGGCTCAAGGGGCCCAGCACCACATGTGGTACTGGGATTGAACCCAGGTCCTTGTGCTTGCCAGGCAGGCACTTAGACTGTGGAGCTATCTCTCTGGTCCTACTTACAATATCTTGTTTTGGAGTTCAACCCCTGAAACTTGTGGAAGACACTTCAGTGTCCTTGGTTCTATGCCCAAGATAGATATAGATAGCTATAAAGCATTGTTCTAAGAGAAGAGCCTGGCAAATATTTTGTTGAAGAAATGAAATGAAAAATGATCATGGAATGATTACATACAGCACAGCCTACCATCTTTAAGCAATAAGTCATCTGGCCTGGTATCATTACTCCTGTAGTAAGCAGAACACAGTCTTGATTCAGGACATGAACAATGTGCTGTGCTTGGACACCCAAAGTGAATGCACTGTGCAGGTTTGGTCAGAGTGACAGACTTCACTTGGGTGACGGATTCGAGGATCTTTCACACATCACAAGATGCCTACACTCAGTGACCAGATGAATCCTCAGGGCATTTAAGGGAGGTCTGGATGAGTGGGATCTGTGTTCACGTCTTTCACTTTCACCCCCACCTTGTAGGATTCCAGACAGGGAGAGGGTGGTGTGTAACACTGACTGAGCTGAAAGTCTTGAGCAGAGCCAGACTGGCCTTTTCAATTTGCTATTCCTTGGTTATACCATTAGGAGGTGCTCTTGCTCTGTCCTAAGGCAGCGTAGCGCGTGCTCTGGCTCTTGCTCTTGTTCTTGCTCTCTTCTTTTCTTCTTTCCCTCATCCTAGTTGTTCCTTCCCTTTGAACAGTTTCTTTCCCTTTCACAGTATCTATTGAAAACCTCCTGCCTTGAGGAAATCCATGATTAATTCATTGTGATGAAAATTAGTGCCTGTGAGTTTGCCCTTTATTTTTTATGGTACATTCTCTATTTTAATCCCTGTGTGTTAGGTGTAGACATTAGAGTAGATAGAGAAGCAGACATGTGTGTTAATTTTGGATCTACTGTGCACTTGCCTTGGGCCCACACTGACCTCTCACACCTTCCTGTCTGTTTTGAGGATTAAACTAAAACCTAAATGAACATGTCTGGTGTGCACAATTACGTGCTTAACAAATAGTTTTCCAATTCTTTATTAAATTTATTATTTATTTATTTTGATTCTTCAGCTAACACAGAAGAAATGATTTATTATACATGCTTTCCACTCAGCCAGAAGCAAGAACAGAAGTAGTCCAGAATGCCACAGGTCCGGGGCAAAAAAAATAGAAGTAGTCCAGAATGATACTATGGGTATAGTTGGAATTTCTAGAAAGCTCAGTAATTGTGATTGAATGCTCTTCATTTTGATGAGATCTTCCTGGATAACTGAGTCCAAATTGGGAACCTCTGAAACACGTTAAAATCTATAGATTAGTTTGAACCAGGTGGATCTCTCTTTGAGGTGCTCCTGGCAATGAGATGGCAATGAAGTTCTAATCCATTGAGATATTGTAGACAGCATGCATTCCAGAACTTGCACCGGTGTTGTCAGCCTCCAGCACTCTTTCCTTCTGCTCCTTTGGCGTGCATGGGTGTATGAGCTATTTTACTTGGACCTGTGTATCATCTTTCTTCTTTTATGCTTCAGTCTACCCATTCACTCCTTCCTCCACGTGTCTCTCGTGGCATAGGGGTTTCTAAGAAGATGGCGTTAAAGTCGAGAGAGAGAGAGAGAGATACATTTATTGTAATGAACTTGATATATGGCGACATTTGCAGTTTTCTTCTTGATACATTGTTTATAATTTCCCTACTTTTAGGTAGTGTTAAGCTCTAAGCATTGCTAACCAGTTTTAACTCTTCAATCATTTTTAGAAAACTAGTTCTCCCTCGAAGGTGCTTTGTAAAAAAATTATCTGCCATCAGTGAAAATGAAATGATTCATGGTAGAGAAATGCACCATGCTGGCATAGTTTAGTACTTGAATCTCACATTTTGAGAACCTAATCCTTTTATCAATATAACGGATCTTTATAAACGTGTCAGCTTTTTATTACACAGAAAAGTACTGATCTTCAGAGCTGTTGGCCAAAATGTTGGATTTAGACCCCACACTACTGAGTAGAAATTTTCTGTGTGCCATATGCTGGAGTAGTGGCAGTTGAATCACTTCTGTAATTATAACAGTGATTATAAGTTGTCTGTTTTTTTTTTTTTTTTTTTGTTGAATCACTTCTGTAATTATAACAGTGATTATAAGTTGTCTGTTTTTTTTTTTTTGTGTGTGTGTGTGTTTGACTTGTTGAAATGTAAGACTACTCGAGTCAGATGAAGGGTGGTCTGATAGTTTTTGTGCTCTGGGAATTATAAATCACGTGCCCATCTTATGCTTTATTTTCGTTCTCTGCTCTGGAAGCTGTACCCATAACAATGCATCTTCTCTTCCAGATAGCCCATTTTTGATGCACGAGTATAATTGGAATTTCTAGAAAGCTCAGTAGTCGTGATTGAATGCTCTTAATTTTGATGAGATCTTCCTGGATAACTGAGTCCAAATTGAGAACTTCTGAAAGCACATTAAAATCTATATAAATCTGCCTTTAGCTCACCATCTGTTCTAAGGATGTGGACTCTAGTCAGTGTCAAGTTTGGGAGACTGTAGGGGATTTAACAGTTGTAAATTTGTGGCACCATGAAAACAAATGTGTCGTGAGTTCATATGCGGTAGCCCATGAATTAACAGGAATCATTTTGATCATAGCTGATTGGTGCTTAGTAACATCTTACTTTGTTTCAGAAAATATATTTCTTCCATGGGAGACCCTATGGTAGATGTTGGTGAGGAAGAGGAACTGGTCCTTATGTTCATACAAATGATTAAAAAAACTAAACCAGTAGTTAACTAATCATGACCATATTGCTAAGGTCAAAGAACAGGGTACAAGATTCATTGAGAGACTCCTGACTGGTGTTCCGACAGGAGATGTCAAAGACAAGATAAAGTTGGTTTAGCAGAGATGAGGGGAAAACATTTTAAAATGATGGAGCACTATGTCCCAAGCCTGGAGAGCTTTTCTAAAAGGGCTGGAATAAATCAAATGGAACTGGAAAGCAGAGCGAAAAGGGGCCTTTCAGAAGACCTGGGGTTACAATATCTTAGGTGAGGTTGCACCAACTTAAAGGCCTGGAAAAGAAATATGGAAGCTAAGAAGGGGAGTTGTACAGTCTAATACAAACTTATACATGTTACTCTGGCATCTATGAAACATAAGATTTTGCAGAAGGAAACAGAAGGGGAGTATCTGGCTAGTTCAGTGGATGCGGGTATATTTTGGAACTTCAGCAGTGGCAGGGGAGTGAAGTTACAGCCGGTTAAATTCTGATGCCGTTGGTGGTTGCTTGTTCTGTGCTTGTACTGGAAAATTAAAGTTTTCATCCTTTGCTCTGTATTGCCTTCATATGGGCCTTGGTCCTTTTTCTTCTGGCAGTCTGTGCCTAGGTCCTGCTGAGTTGGTCACTTTTTTCTTAGAGGAGCTTGTGAGCTACTACTTGGAAATTCAGGACCCATGAAATTTAGCACCAGGAAAGGTAGCGATCAACCCTTCCTTTTCTTTTAAGTCCCTCTCAGTTCCTGGTACAGTTACCTGCATTTTATGGGGCTCAGTAAGTATTTGCTGAATAAATGCCCAGATATATTGTGCAGGAGACAGTATGGTACACAAATAATTATCACGGCAGTCTACAGGTATCTTGGAAATTACAAGGAAAGTTCCATGAAGAATAGGGGGGTCTGACTTGAATCTTGAGGTGAGCTGGATTTTGTGGTTTTGGAGAAGAGGGGCAGTTGGAAGGGCACTGAAGGGAAAGCTGATCCCCAGGAAAAGTAATAGGCATGAATGAGACCTGAATCTCTGGGTAGGACAGGGTGTGGGGTGGACTGCTGGGAATAGAGGTAGAGCAGAGACACACGCTAACTCCTGAATAGGGAGTACATCAGAGTTGGTGGGGTGAGGGAAGCCGAGAGAGATTTTTCCAGAAACATCATTCAAATTTCATTTAATACTAAGTGGTGAGGTTTATGAACAACTCAGTAGAAAAGACACATGAAAGGCCAGTAGTTAGAAAGGGTAGAAACTGAGCTTGAAATGGCTGTGCTTCCCTCTTCCTCCTCGGCTTTCTGAGCCATGATCCTTTGCGCATAACCCATAGCTTCAGGAATTCTAATCCTCCAGAAATCCTGTCCTCCAGCCCCACCCCTTCTTTCCTACTGCTAGTCTTGGGCAGCTCCTGGTTGCTGAGTGAGTACAATGAAGTGAGCTGGGCAGTGCCGGCCCTGACCTCCGAGGCAGTGTCTGCGCTGTTCGCCCGTGTCTTACCTTTCCCGCTGCCCACCATGTACTGTCTGTGTACAGCTGTCATTTGATGTCTGAGGGGCATGGATTCTAGGCTTTCCCCACCCTGCCCAAATATTCCAGGATACTCAGATTCCTCAGATAAACAGCACAGGATATACATACAACCTATGTATTTACATACAACCTCCCATATACTTTCAATTCTATGTTACTTATAATGCCTAAAAGTGGAAGTGCTATGGAAAGGGTACCACTATCTTATTAAAGAAATAGTGCTAATATAACAAAAAAATCTATATGATTTTAATACAGAAGCGACCATCATGAACCTTATTACATATTACATTGGTGGATCCACAGGTATAGGGACCTAACTGTATATGTGGATATAAGTCAATATCTTCTTAATAAATTCATGACTATAACCTCTCTCTATCTTCTCAAGAATGATGTGCTCATTTCCAGTAAGTCAAGGTTGTCTTGGCTTAAAATTCACCTCCAATGTGAAATCTTTTTTTCCAAACAAGGTGAATTTCTCCAGACTTTTTTTTTCTTCCTTCATCTGCAAAATGGCACATGAATTGAGGGGAGAGTTAGTAGGGAATGGAAACAAGCCTTAGTTTCCTGCAGGAAGGTTGTGGCACCGGCCTGACCCTGTCTGATCCACACTCACTAGGAAGGGCTCTGTCATATCTGAGCAAGGACTTCTTCTCAGGGATTCTACAAACATGCATGTATTGGTACTTGCTGTAGGATTCTTAAATGCAAAATCACATGCCGAACATGAAACAGAAACCCCCAGATGTGAGGCATAAGCACTGTACAACTGGAGACCAGACAAGGGAACAACCCAGTCTGCTGCCAGGGGAGGGTGATGTTTTCTGTGGCAAGGTGACATTGGCAGAAAGGTAGAGATGGTAAGGATAGTTCCTACTGGTGTGTCTTTGGGTATCAGAACCCACTCAGTGTTCAGTAAATGATTTTCCGATGAATCTTATGACTCCTAAATTACATTTGCTAATTGTCATTCCATTTCTCTAACTGCTATAAAGGGAAAACTATGTAAATACAAAAGCCCTTGCTTGATTTGACAAGGTATGAATGAATTTTAAGCTGGTGTTGAAAAGTAGCAAAAGCTATTGAGTGCGAAACATTAAAACTCCAATTTGAGACTCAATCACCAGAGGCATTAACTATGTCAAGGTGACCTGTTAGTTGGACAAAGAGGAGGCCATCTAGATGTCCTCCTGTGGTGTAGGTACAGCAGAGAATAAAGGACATACCAAATTTGGGGCACCTCTCTGCCTGATAGATACTAGTGGGGAGCGTGTGGGTATTCCACTTACTATAGGAGATCATTGTTGTCCCAAATGGAAACATTCATCTTTTTAAATCTTAGACTCCTCATATCTCTGGAACCTTTTAAGAAAAAGAACCCAGCCCATACAGAACACAAGACCTAATCTATAATTGCTGTGTATCTTTGTTCTTTCTTGCTTTGCCCTGCCTGTTTATATTGTAATATTAATAAATGCAGCATTATAATGAGCTTTGACTGAATTATCTTCAGAGAGTTGGTACAGGGTGTTCCTTGGAGATGCATAACTGAAGTTCTGTTTCTGGAGGGGAGTCTCTTCCTCATTAGCTGGGACAGCTTGGAGCGTGAGGACTCAGGAGGCGGGAGCCACAGCGCAAGGCCACCTGTGCTTCCGCAGGAACAGGGACCATCTCTGCTCAGCTTTGGAATAAACCCAGGGCTTTCATTAAAAATGTCAGGCGCATTCCCCAGAGCACGTGCTGATGGCATGTCATGTTGGTGCCTCCAGAGGAGTATCGCTGACACCTACTAATAGTCTGACAAACGGTTAAGTAGCTGCTTGGGCTCAGGTTGAGGAATCAAGGATGCCGTACCCAAGTGCTAAGCCTTATACACATGTTCTCCCTGCACGCACGGCTAGCAAAGACGATGCCTGCTCCATGCAGGCGCCCTCCTGCCCATTGAATCCCAAGGCCACGCCCTGCAGAGCACAATGCCAGAGTATCCTGTTGTGAAATAACCAAGAGCCCTTGTGGATGTGGCTGTGTTTTTATGGTACTTTAATTTTGACTGCCTGGCATCTATAACCCATTGTATCTTTTGGATGCCTTACACTGCATGCTTTAGAGAATAAGTCAGAGACCCATTTCATTTAGGGAAGTTGAAAAGCCAGACCTCACTTTCTAAGCTCAGCCAGCTAGGCTGTGGGCACTTGACCAGGCAAGTGGCTCCTAGGAGGCTTTTAATCTGAATCAAGCAAGGGAAGGAAGTGAGAGAAGAGAATTCATAGCGGGAGCAACCACAGTCGGGGATCAGGAGCAGGCATGCTCATGGAGGCCAGCATTCTGCAGAAAGAAGGCCACACCGGATTTTTAAAGAACAGGACTGTGGCTAAGCTCCTTGTGCCTAATCACTCTGTTTCGTAATGATTTTTCAGGCCAAATTTTGAAAGGATTCTGAGACCCAGTTGATATTATTTCAATACTTTGATGTCATATAATTATGAATTTATTTTAATTACCCCTTCCTTTAGGAAGAAACTAGAGATGAGCTGCACAAGACAGGGATCTTTTCTGTTGTTTGCAGTTGAGAATCCTAGCTTGATCACTTGTGGCCATGGCTTGGTCACTGCCCAGTGGTCACAGCGATAATGGCCTCCACGTAAAAGCTTTGGCCAGGCATCTACGTGTCAGGGTGGTGAGTCAGTGGAATGCAATCTCCTGTTTCGTGCTGACCCTCACCGTGCGTCTGTTCTTTGTCTCCTCCTGTACTTTTTTTTCCCCCCTTTAATATCAATCTCACACAGACTATTGTGTATGTTGGCCGCTCTATTGATGTGTGGTACCTCGGAACTCCTAGTTATTATGTGAATTAGATGTAGGTTCAGTGACTTGACTCATAGGCCGGCAGGTCAAGAGGCGGGGGTGCTGTCTGCATTAGGCCCTGGCCCAGGACCCCTTAGCCATTTGTTGAAGAGGAGCCTGTCCTTATGCCCCCAATTAATTTAGCACACACTGCTTTGTAAAATGCCAGTGCACGCGGAAGCAGGCAATGTGTTAACGTCCTGTGGACATTATGCGGCCATTCATTCTTGCCCTGACAGCTCCACTTCAAGAGCCCTCTGCCAAACCCAGCAAAAGGGGAGGGAATTTTTACTCTCTGATTCTGAGTTTCATTTTGGATATGGAATTTTAATTTTCTGTGTATATTTGGAAGAATGGAGGAGATAAAGTGGAAAAAGAATTAGCATAGGAATAGTAAGGTATATGCTTAAATTTTTGAGTTGAAAATATGACCTCTGACATTATTTTATTGTGTTATACTTTGTAGGTGTCATAGGAACAAAATTGTAGTCCACATTTTCTCAATACATACTGAGTATGCAGGATCCTGGGTGCTGGTGGCTCTTCACTCAGGACAGATTTTAATCCCTGTAGGGCATTTTTACACTTCTGTCTAATTCTCACAGCTAGATAAAAGTGTATAGATTTTCCCATGTCTCTGATTATTGAAGAATAACCATTCCTCATGACAAGACACAAAGCTTAAGGAACTGGAGATGAGCTGTAATATTTTATTCTTTTGTTTTAATAGACATACAATCATAATATACTATAATATTTTGATATATATAGTGTAATAATTTGATCTTAATGTTTGGTATATTTATGATCTCACACAGTTTTCATTCTTTTTTTTGTAGAGAACATTCACAATCCTTTCTCCTGGGCATTTTGAAATATTCAATACAGTATGATTAACCATTGTCAAATTCCTGTGCCGATAGAAATCAGAACTTAGTCCTATGACTGTAACAGTGTACAATCTCCCATGTCCTTGTCTCGCTAAGGCCCTCCCGGATGCTGGGAGCTGCTGTTCCACTCTGTGTCTGTGTGATGCTTCTTTAGAGTCCTCATATGAGGACAGTGAAGTACTTGTCTGTCTGATCCCCTGCGTGCCATGCTGGCCCAGCCCTCAGGGCACACTGAGACTGTGATTGAGATTGGGCATGATGGCGCATACCTATAATCCCAGCGCTTGGGAGGCTGAAAACAGGAGGATCACTATGAGTCCAAACTACGTAGTGAGACCCTGCAGACCCTGTAGGTCCTGCATGGGGAAAAAAAAAGTAACGCGGGTGCAGATAGCTCTTCAACACACTGATTACATTCCAGCTTTGCATGTGGAGCTGAGTGGGATTGCTGAATCATATGGGAGATGTATCTTTTAGTGTTTTAAGGAAACTCTGCCTTATTTTCTACAATTGTGGTTCAGTACTAATTTAAACTTGCGCCAACACTGAGTAAGAGTTCCGTGTCCTCCACATCCATGCGGCCATTCATTGTGTCTTGACTTCAGGATCACAGCCATCCTAGCAGGGATGAGATGACAGCTCCCAGTGACTTTGCTTCGCATGTCCCTAAACAGTGATGGCGAATGTCATTTCCTGTGCTTATTGGCTATTTGCATATATCTTCTTTTGAAAAGTTACTTTCCAGGGCTTCTGTGTATTTTGCAAATTAGATGTTGATCATGATGATGGTAGTGACCATGATTGTGATAGTTGTTGTCATTGTTATTTTTCTCTTGAGTAGATTTTTAAAACAAAGAAGTGAACACTGTGACAGACCAAAGTAGTAGACCCACCGGTGAGATCTGTGTGATTATCGGTTTCAAAGTTACATGTGCTTGGGGTCAGGGATTGCATACCAGCCCTAGTCCACTAAAATGGTAAAACATTTGTACATCCCATACTCCCTCAGTTCCCATGTAGAATATCCACAGGTCTTGCTGGAAAGGAGTCTTCTTCTTTTTTTTTTTTTTTAATGTTTTAAGTGCAGGGTCTACAGGGACTCACTACACAGATCAGACTTGTAGTGAGCCTCCTGTTTTCAGTTTCCCAAGCGCTAGGATTACAAGGACATGCCACTACACCCAGTCTCAACTGTGGCCGCTGGCTCTGCCTAAGCAAGTGCGTTAGTCCGCTGAGCTATTGGACTGGTCCTGGAAAAGGAGTCTTAACTTCATCCTTCAGGAAACACAAATTTATTGGTGTAAAAGTGCATGGCTTTTGTTCACTTTGCTCTTTGCGCTTCTGAGAGTCATTTGTCTTTGAGCAACATCTGTGTTCTCTTTACAGGGAAGAGTGATCCTTTCTGTTTGTTGGAGTTAGGCAATGACCGGCTGCAGACACATACCATTTACAAAAACCTCAACCCTGAGTGGAACAAAGTTTTTACATTGTAAGTGCTTTAGCCTCTGGAATATCGAGGAGCAGCTTTAACTTACAGAGCAATTATCTCTGATATGTTCGGGGCAAGCGAGGGCTCTTGAGTGGAACTTTCTGTCCATTTTTATGTGCAAAGAGTGAATTTTATTGTTTTTTTCCTTCTGAAAACCTTTTATCCTTTCCTTTTCTCCTATTTTATAGAGTGTGATGTTAATAATAGAAGAGATCTTTTGCAACTGCAAGGCAGTGTTATAGGAGACACTGGTAAAGTAGATCTTTTAGTGACTAAATTAATCTGTGTGTAGATGGAAACATCTGGGTAGCTAGAATAATTCATTCCTGATTTAAGGAAAATTACAAATGGAGCCCTGCCTTAAATTCAAGGAGCTATGTATTAAAACATTATCCTAATGCCTGAAGGCTGTCATCTGCCAGAGTCTTTTGGGAAACCAGATTATCTGTGTATCCTTTATGACTGCCCAAGGCTCCCTGTACCTCTGTTGATCTGAGCAGCCCACTCCATATCTAATTGCCAAACCTGGGCATTTAGGGGCCTACGTGTATCCTGTAGCTTTATGCTTCAAGGCACCTGAACAGGAAGGGGAGACCCTTGCTGAATTTGGATGAAAGGATAGTGTTTACCCCCACAAAGCTCAATAAATGCTCAGTGTGTACTTAGAATTAAAAAAAAAAAAGCCAAGTATGTTTGTAGTGGGGTTGACTGCAGTCTAGGAAGTTCTCAAGGAACTGTGAGAAATAGATCTGCGCTGTGAAGCAGGCCTGCCAATTTCTAGATGTAAGTGTCCCTTTGTTTCCAAACAACGAGCTGATAGTCGTGTCTCCCTTTTTCATTATCACTGATAAGTGGCTCAGGTCAATATTAAAAAACAAACAAACAAACAAACAAAACAACTCTAAATGTGTATGAGATTTTTGGCAATTTGTGTTGCCATTGTAGGAGGCAGGAGGCTTTCTATGTATCTCAGCAAATATTAATTTTCCACCTCTTACCAAAAGAGAAATTTTCACTAAAGAAAATGTTATTTTCACTCATGATTTTGTATCTACTTTGCAATCGCTTTTCTTTAACCCTCCTCCTTCCTCTTCCTTAATTTGTTTCTTGAATCAGCTTACTCTTGAGTACCTGTATGTATGGGAATGTCACAGAGAAAAAAGTTGGCTTGGTTTTGTTCATGGGGATGTCTGAGTCCGCTCTGATGGAAGGTTTGGGAATACAGTCAGTTTGATTTAATTTTTGGAATTTAATTAAATGGTAGTTTTATACTCCGAGGACACACAGACTTAATTAGTGAAACAGTGTTTTCAGATCTCATGGAACAGACTTCTCATGTGTGCTTTTTATGTATAATGCCTGATATTTCTTGTTTCAGTCCCATTAAAGATATCCATGACGTTTTGGAGGTGACAGTCTTCGATGAAGATGGAGATAAACCCCCCGATTTTCTCGGAAAAGTTGCCATTCCCTTGCTGTCTGTAAGTTCCCTTTGTTAGCTGACAATTTTATAATTGATGACTTTCTGTGGTCTATGTTATTTTCTGTCAGTCTGGGAGGAAAAAAAAAAAAAACATTTCTAGCTCTGGCAAGAATCTGCTATTTGATTCCTTATCTTTATATTTCAGATACTAAGAGACACATACTTTTGTGTTAACCTAGTATTGCTTTAATGAACCAAAATGTTTTCAGCACTCTTGCAATTCATTGTCAGTCTCCCTAATTTTTAATTTCATTTGGGGGCTTCACTCTGATGTCAAGGCATATAGACCTATCGCTGACTTCTGCTTTTAGTAGTGAAAACACACTTGCATTTCTTTCTGATCTCTTTTTGCACATTCCTTCAAAGTTCAATTGGTGGTAAGAACACATTTGCTCCCAGGCTGCTCTAGACCATGTCCCCCAGAGTTCCGTGTGCTATTTTAATAGAAAAGTTTGTTTGCAGCCTCAGAAAGCACTTTGTGGTAGAAAGCTTGGAAAAGGAAATGTACTGTAAAAGTCCAATTAATAAATAAAACAGGGTCAGCTAAGAGAAAAAAGCAGAGTGAAAAATGCTTCTACAGTGCAGAAAAAAACCCCGTCAAAGCATGTAAATAAGAGGGAAGGGAGAAAGCTGGAGAGTGACGCCGGTATAAATGTGCTCCAGAAAAAAGAATTGTGATTTTCATCCAACCATGAATAGAGTCTGTCCTAGAGTCATTATGATTTCATCAGCTACTAAAGCTTTATTTCTTCCCAAAGACTTATTTTTCTAAAGCTCTGTGTACATTTTCGTGAGCTGAGCACTCTGCAGTTCACCATGTGACGAGTCTAACTCACACTGTGTTTACAGAGCGGGGAACACTGTACCTCTTAATATCTCTTCGTCTGTTTCTGATCGCTTGGATAATTTCTCCCCAAGTTGTCATATCCCTGATGTTACTCCAAGTGCCTGCGTGGAGCATCTGCTCCCTGATACAACTGGCTCCTGCCAAATGCTCGGAGCCATTGGCGACAGGCAGCAGGGCCAGGGAGAGGAGCTAGTAATTTGGGATTTCCCCTCTTTTTTATTACAACTTTGTCAGTTATTCCTGGAAGAATATATGTAACAGGAATAGGAGGCACACTTGCAAGATGTCTAAAGGGAGCATCACAAAATCTCTTCTTTACAATTCAATTTTGGTCCCTTCCCTCCTGCCGCCCTCTCCCTGTCTCTGTCTTTCTCTGTGTGTCTGAGTCTCAGTCTCTCTATCTCTGTCTCTGTCTCTCTCTTCTTAATATATAGGTAAATCTTAGTACAGATTTTCTTCTTGTGAAAACATATTTGGGATTTTTTTATGTATTTAGTACAGGATCTACAGGGTCTCACTACACAGATTGGACTCATAGAGATCCTTCTGTTTTCAGCCTCCCAAATGCTGGTATTACAGGCAAATGCCACCACACCCACTCTCACTTGCAGTCTCAGCATGCCCCGGGGATGGTGCCAGCAGGGCATGCTGGGGATTGAACGCTGGTCCCTGAACCCGTCTAAGCAGGTGCTTTAGTCCGCTTAGCTATCTGGCTGGCCCAATATTTGGGATGTTTACAAAAATCTCCATTTTGTTTATAAACGTTTTGCACGTTTTGTGTTTCTACAGTGCTAACAGTTGACTTACAGTGGAGTACTTGCTTTCCCCTCCTCTCTTCTCCATCCCTGCTTGACAGAGCTAAGGAATTAATACTAGGTAAATCAGGACATCTTGTCTTTGGCATTATTAACATTTAGAGCCAGGATATTTTTGTTATATTGAGCTTTCCTGCCCATTTCAGAACATGCAGAATCCCCTTGTCTTCTCTGTACTAGAAAACAGCAGCACCTGCCACCCGCTGCTGCTGTGACAACCTACAATGTCCATAGACACTGTGAAAAATCTGGAATGAAGGGTAAATCACTCTTTCTGGGGAACCATTGGCCCAAATCAATGCAGTTTTCAAAACATTCTTTCAAAACACAAGGTGGAAAGTTTTGGGAAAGACCAAATTTTAACATAAGCATCCTCCTTTCTGGCCAGTTTTCAGGTTGCAGGGAGGGCTGCCTCAGGATCTTGTCAGTATTCATTTATTCCTCAAATAGTGATCAAGTGTCACTGTGTGCCAGGAACTGGTTTAGGGGACAATATTCTAATTATGGGCATAGTCCCTGCTCCTTAGAATTTGTCTTGTGGTTTCAAGGTGGATAGAAGATGATGTGTTAAAGCTAAAACAACACACAGCTGGTAAATGGTGACAATGTAGGCTTGGGAGCGGCGCAGTTTCCATGGCTGACCAGTGAGGGCTTCATAGATAGGGGACAGTGAAATTTAAAGAGGTGGGGGAGTCCCCTGGGTGTCTATCTAGGCCAGGGCTAGGGAAGAAATCTGCAAATTCAAATGCTCTGAGACAGCCCAATTCCAAAGAGGATGGGTCAGCCAGCATGGCTGGAACAGTGGAGTAGGTGGGGGTGGGGTGGGGGAAGAGCAGGAAAGGGACAGGAAGGTGGGAAGGTGCAGGTATTAAAAGACAGAAAACTGGGAAGCGTGGAGGACTTAGGCTTTTGCTTAGTATGGAAGAACCAGACATTGAAAGCCAGAGAGTGTTTTTTTTTTGTTGTTGTTGTTGTTTTTTGTTTTTCTGTTTGTTTTACATTGTTTAAATGTAAAAAAAAATGATCTATGGAATATCAAGAAGCATGTCACATTTTTTTTTTTTTTATTTTGAGTGCCGGGGAGATGGCTCAGTAGAGTAAGCACTTCCTTGGCAAGCACAAGGGCCTGAGTTCAATCACCGGCTCTGCCAAAAAAACCCAAAACAACAACAACGAAAAGAAGTATACCCCATTGTGAAACATCTTTGTCTTTAAAGGCACGTGACCTGTGTTCTTGAGGCCTTCTGGTTCCCTGTAAAATGGGACTGAATAGATTGCTTCAGTGGGGTGGATTCTGCTAGGATTCACCTGGGATTCCTTGATTGATAAGCTCAGAAAGTAACAAGAGTCTCACAGTGGATCTGCATGCATTCTACTGTGCAGGAGGGAGTCCCCTGCCATGAGCCTCTCCAGCCTGGGTCACCCATTCGAGTGTATGTTTGCAGTATGTAATAATTATATTCACCATGGGGAGTTGGCACATGTAGGTGACACATCTCAGTGTTTTTACTAGCCTTCTCCCCATCTCTTCTGGTTCTCTCCAACTCTTAGGATAAATGTGATCTTAAAACTGTTATAACCTTCATTATAATTGGCAAGCTATAAGTTCATGGATTATTTCATTAAATTTTCTATTTTCATGTACTTCTACATTGTGCTTTATAGTACATGTTTTAAAATATACCTACTTAGATCTAGGGGGTTTTATTTGTTAATATTTTTTTTGTGTGTGGAACTGGGGATTGAACTTAGGACCTTGCGTTTGTCAGACAAGCATTTATTCTACTAAGCTATCTCCCCGGCCCTCTTTGTTAATATCTGTTGAGTGTCACTTAATATATATAACATGTACAATCATCAATTTTCTAATGACTTAATAAGGCACATGTCATTATGCCGGTTTACATATTAGGAAACTGAGGCACAGGAAAGCTCCTGTCTCTGGCAAGTAATAGAAGTAGTATTTCAATTCGGGCAGTCTCTTACCCAAGTCTGAGCTCTGACCAGTGTGTTAGGCTTCACAGGGAATACTGTTAAGCGAATCTCCTACTGGAAGCAGGCGTAAGATTTGGTTGTGAGCTATTGCTGTGCTATCCACAGGAGAAACATTAGCTGGAGAGCTGTATGCTTGCATTAGTGGGGAATGCATATGTAATGGTCACCCACATTCTAAGATAGTAAGTGTCATACACAGGAAAGGACCAACCTGATGAGAAAGAGGATGGGACTTAAAAGATTTTAAGAAGCAAGGAAGGGCTGGGGAGCTAGCTCGGTGGTCTAAGCACCAGCCTGGCAAGCACAAGGTTCTGAGTTCAATCCTCAGTACCTCATGCCATGCTGGCCCCAGAACTGTGTGTGGTGGTGTGTGTCTGTAATCCTAGCCCTGAGGAGGCTGAGGCTTTCTATGAGTCTGAATTGCGTAGTGCATAGCAAGACCCTGTAACAAAAGAACAAAAAAGAAGCAAGAGCTTGAACTGAGTCAGGAAGGAGGAAGGTGTTTGTCACACCAGTGAGTGAGCTGAAGAATAAATGTCTTTTCTGGCAGGGAGCAGAGTGTGCGCGGCCAGGCAGGCGTGCAGGGGGAAGTGCGCCTTGTGGACTGAGGGGGATCTCGGTGCCTGGGTCTTGGTGCCTGTGCCTGAGCATGGAGGTGGAAGAGGGGATGGAAAGCATCTGTAGCAGGTTGGAGGGAGGTTGGCGTTACTGTACTAAAAGGAAGGCACTGCAGCGCTTTGACCTGCGGATGGAGTTATCAGAGGACTCGACCAAAAAGAAGCTGACTGCAGGTAAAGCAGGCCCCACGGGGATCGTTCACAACAGCCAGAAGTGAGCTTCGAACCCGCTTAGAGTCACATTGCTTGCTTCTTCTCAGAAAGACTTATTTTTTCTGTTGTTTTTAATATGAGAATCACAAACATTGATGATTAATATCTTTCAGGATATGGAATAATATACAGTAATGCATAGTTTTATTTTTATAACCCAAAAATTGCAATTAATTTAACAATTGAATGGAAATGCTTTGTAAGAATACATTTTCCTTACTTAAGTAATAAGGTGGCTTGATTTACATTTTTGGAGACAGTGCAAGTTACATTTTAAATGGTCTAAGAACAAAGTATAGAATGTACTTTAACTTTTAATCTTACTCAAAATGTTAATGTGTTCAGTACATTTAAACCTGTTAAATAAAGAGGCTGTTCTAAATTCACTATATCTTTTTAATCAGGGTTAAAGTGCTAGCTGAATATTGGCTCATTTAAAATCTGCTAAAATAACTATATTGATTCGTGGTGGGGAACTGTTCAAGAAGATGTACATGAATTTGAAGAATGCAGACCAATGCACTACCCTTCTATAAATTATCTCTTCAGTTTTGAAAATAGTTGTTTAAATGATCCTATAGATATGCAAAACTCTTTAATCAAATACTCATGATTAGGAATGACAGAAAATTGAGATTGAAACGTATTCCAGTCTGAAGCCTTCTAATATTTTCTCATTTTCATACTGCTCCTCTAATTGTTTAATCAGTAGCATAGTAAATATGCACTGAAAAGCATTAAGTACATTTCTGAGTTTTAAAACACATCGGGCATAGACATTATCTCCTAGTAATTAGCTGACTCAATAGATATACTTAACATGTCTATCCTCAATTAAGGGATTGTAACTCTGAAAAGTAGGCTGGATATTCCTCCTGAAGGTCAGTCTATTTTATTCAGTCATATGGTTGCTGTCAGAATTACCTAATGGACCAATTTAAGAAGACTAAGACTTGATTGAATGATTCACTCTGTGAAGTAGGAAAAGCGTGTATTTATCACACATTCCCAATGGCCAAGGAAAGTCATCGGAGCTTGGCGAGGACCTGAGGTTTGAAACAGACTTGAGTTCTTCGGGGAGAACCAGTGGGATGGCACAAGGACAAGTGAACCTTTCAGAAGTGTGACCTTGTGGTGCTCACATGGACTCCCAGCATCCTCAGTGGACTTCAGAGCATAGGAAGGGAGCTGGCCCAAAACAAGTTCACTTAAATAATTGCTACACTGACTTTTATGTTCATTTTCAGCTAAGTATTTGCTGTAAGAGTTTTTCCTGCAGTTGCTCATTAGATGTATACAATTAATTTTTTTAAATTAATGCTGAAATTATGGTCATTAAATTGAATAATATCGAAGCTTAATTTTATGTCAGGTAATATTGACAAGTAACTTGATTTATCAAGTTAAAAAATCTTAGATGTGGTCTGTTGCCAAGGCTTGGTTTTCCCAGAGCACGGGTTTCTTTAAGGAATCTCATGTGAGTCAAGTTGGAGGAGCCATGTGGCAGGGGGTACAGAAGAAATAGAGCTTTATCATCTGAGATTATTTGGTAAGGAGAAGACTTGAATCTCAACGCAACACAAAAATGATCATTTGTCTACTGAATATGTTTACTGAAATAGAATAAAGACAAAATCAGGCAAATTTCTCCGTCAGTCCTAGAAGCTTGTAAGGGATACCATTAACACGCTGGAAGTCTCATAAAGCATATGCTATGTGTAGTCTATGTGATATGTTACTAGGACTGACAGAAAGGGAGAGGGAGGGAAACAGGGAAAAGATGGAAAGCAAAACAGATGGAGAAAGGAGAAGGAGAAAGGGGAAGGTAGGAAGAGGGCAAGTGGGAAGAGGGAAAGGAGAGTGCCCGTGGGTGAGCATGTCACACATTATGGCAGCTGCTGAATGAGATGAACTAATTGATTAAATAGAAGAGTACCTTTTCTGCATTGAATTAGAGTAGAAACTACCTGCTGTACCATTGTGATATCTAAAACACACTAATATAAATAAAGGTGAGCAAAACTATAGCCATATAAATGTAAATAATAGGTGTGTCAGGAACTTGGTACAGTATATTATTTTAGAAGTGAAAACACACTGAGCTATCAACAAGGCTATCACAAGTAGCCAGGATGTAAATGACTGTCACTTTTTTAAAAAACATACATAATGCAACAAAATTGCAAAAATTTAGAATGAAAGTTATATTATTTATTCAACTTTAAGAATATCAGAATCAGGGGCTGGCCAAATAGTTCAGCAGATTAAAGCACCCGCAAGCAGGCTCAGGGGCCTACGGTGCTGGTCCAACCTCCGGGGCACACTGAGATGGCAATTGAGACTGGGCGTGGTGGCATAAGCCAGTAATCCCAGCTCTTGGGAGGCTGTAAATAGGTGGATCACTACGAGTCCTATCTAGTATTGAGACCCTGAACACCCTGTAGACCCTTCCCTAATCTATCTATCTCTATATATCTATATATCTATATCTATATCTATCTATATATAATATCAGAATCAAAGTCAATAATGCTGAGGCAACCCTAAAGGTCCAAACATTCAGAAATTAAGATAGCAAAGAGTGTTCATAATGAAGTTTCTAAAAGCTAGTTTACAGATACTAAATTTCTAATTGTGATAATGAAAATCTCTTTTTATTTTTTTGGCAGTTTTTTTTGAGGAACTGGGGATTGAACTCAGGCCCTTGCGCTTGCCACGCAAGCTCTTATTCTACTGAGCTATCTCCCCAGCCCACAAAATCTTTTTTTTTATATGCAAGTAATTTCTCAGATAACTTTCAGGCATATCATAGTAGTCGTTCTCAAAATTTCGAGGATAAACAATTGGCTCTATCTAACATATGTGCAAGCCTGTTCATAAAAAATAGAAAATATTTGCTTCAATATCCATCTCACATGTCCACATAGTGCTCAGTGGGTCAGAAATTCCTCAGGAGATTTAAAAAAGGCACAAGTTGTACTTGTGGTCACAGTACTATAAAAATAGACACTAAAAACTTAAAAGAAGCAAGTGTCAAAGTACTTGGAGAAAGCAATCTCAATTAGCTCATGCAATGCTCAAACTGCACTTATAGAATACTGAGAAGCTGACAGATTGAGTACTACACATAAAATCTAGGGATAAGGGCCCGATGTGTCATCCAGAGGAAATGCTGACCTTGAACAACTTTGTGTTTTATACATAAAGGTTGAAAATCAATTCAGCATTTCACTAAAAGAAACTACCATAAATTAAGAAAATGAGGAATTGGTGAAGGTAAAATAAGGATGGGTGGTGTAGCTCAGAGGCCGAACAATTCTCATAGAACATTAGGAAGATTAAGGCTCTGATTTTGAATGCTGGAACTGAAAATAAAAGAGAGAGCTATAGTATATACTATAGAAAATATACTATACTATAGAAAATATGTGAGCAGTAGCTTTGTTAAATCTAAATACTCATGCCTACAGCCCCCCAAAAGAAATGGAAAAGCCATTTCCAAAATCAGTCAAGATGCGGGAAAAAATGATGGAGGAAACCACAAAAGAATTATCAGGAAGTGCATACGATTTCTGTGAAGACCACTACTCAACTGTACTGAGGAGTCTGAGAGAAAACCTAGGCAATGGTTGTGGGCTCTTCAGAGACCCTGGGTACTGAGGGTTGTCGATTCTGTCCAAATGAATGGTGATCGAAAGGCAGTTCAAATTTGGATAAAAGTCTGGGTAAAATTTAAAGGGAGGTTTTTCATAAAATAATTACTAGAGGAACAAAGATATCAAGTAGTGAGTATTCTGCACAAAAAAACTTGTAATTATGGAAAGATAAGAAAAATGATCAAATTCCATTTTTTTCCCTTAAAGTCTCATGTCCCCAAATAAGAAAAGAGATCTAAAGCACTTTATGCCCGGGTTACTTTCCCCTAATCCTTGAAGTGACAACTAGCTCTCTGAATATTTAAATTTATTAAGAATATAAAAATGGAAAAAGAGATGAATTTATTTCTGAGTCTAGACTAACTCATTAGAAACACATATTTTTTTCCTTTTTTTATTTATGTATTTAGTACAGGGTCTCACTACGCAGCTTAGAGTCAAAGTCAATAGATATCCCCAACAAGACAACAAAAGGCCAGCCAGATAGCTCAGCAGACTAAAACGCCTGTGTAGGCAGAGTGCAGGGACCAGAGAGTTCAATCCCCAGCACCACAAGCTGTGCTGGCTCTGCTCCCGGGTCACCCTGACATGAGAGTTGTGATGGACATGGTGGCATGTGACTATAATCCCAGTGCTTAGGAGACTGAAAACAGGAGGATCTCTATGAGTCCAATCTGCGTAGTGAGACCCTGTCGACTCTGTACTAAATACATAAAGAAAACAAACAAACAACAACAACAACAACAAAAACCCCAAAGACTGAAATAAAAAAATTAATAGTGTCTGTGACTTATGTGAAGAAATTATAGAGCAGAACTGTGGGATTAGAAGGAGGCCTATATAATTGGAGATCATTTAATGTATAACATGTTTAAAAATAGAATTATTGAGTAAAGGATAATTACTTAACAATAGCAGGAGATTCTGGAAAAATAGGTTGCTTCTCATAAGGGGAAAATGTGTTCTTACACTGCACTAGACACAATACTTCCAAAATAAATTAGGAATCAAACACTTAAAACATATTTATGTTTTCAGATGCTAAAATACTGAGACAGTTGTAACTACACAAACTGAAAAACATGAAATGATAAGAGCAGAAAGTCCTGAAAATACAAGGAACCAAAAGTCCTCAAAAGTCAAGGCCGGACTGGTGCAAAAACTCTAAAAACAAAATATTTGGATCATATAAAAAAGTGGGCATCACCTTAGTTCATGTGATGTGACATTGTATAAGTGTCATAAGTTTTCTTTAATCAGTTTATTAACTTTGTGCTGGAGTTAAGTTTTGGATACTTACAGATTGAATGGAGGAATGGTTTGTTTGGCTTATGATTTTTCTTTCTTTTTTTTTTTTTTTTTTTTGAGCCGGGAATTGAACTCAGACCTTTGCGCTTGTCAGGGAAGCATTTATTCTACTGAGTTATCTCCCCGGCCCTGGCTTATGGTTTTCAAGAGTTAAGCTCACAGTCTCCTGGCTCCGAGGCAACAACTCATGGAAGAATGGCCTTGGTAGAGCAGAACCACTTGATGCACAGAAGTCAGAAAGCAGAGCTGCAACATTAGGAGGGAGGAAGGGGCACAGGGCCAGATATAGCAGCCCAGGGCCTAGCTCCATGACCCCTCACTTAGAGTCCAGAATTGTACTTTATTAATCCTCTAAGCAGCTCCCAAGCTCACCAATTTGACAACTAAAATGTCACGATAAGGAAAAGACCAGTCAATCTAGCAAAAACTTGATTCAAAGAAGCGGAAGTCTTAAGTAATAAATATAAGAATTGTTATTTATACAATTATGATCATCATGGTTAAGAATAACGATGAGGGCTGGTGAGATAGCTCAGTGTACTAAAGCACCTGCTTAGGCAAACTTAGGCAAGTGCAGGGACCATGGTTCGATCCCGGGCACTGCATGTTGTGCCAGCCCCTCCCCAGGGCAGGCTGAGCTGGCCAGAGGCCGGGTATAGTGGTGCATGCCTGTAATCCCAGTGCTGGGGAGGCTGAAACCAGGAGGATCACCACTAGTTCAAGCTGTGCAGTGAGACCCTGTCCCAAATACACTTAAAAAATGAAGAAAGGAAGGAAGGACGGATGGACAGACAGACAGACAGATGGATGGACAGATAGACAGACAGACCACCAGGGGTGGCATCTTGGCCTTTCTCTTAAACTGGCTACGTGTCACTTAACGTTGATGTCTGTGAGTCTTTGTTGATGAAGTGGAGGACTATCACTACATGAACATACAGTGAAGAGTAAGTGTCAGTGTGTGTAAAGTCTTTTCAACAGTCCGAAGCCTATACTGAGCTCTTGCTCTGTGAATTCACATCTTCATCTACCTTCTTTTAGGAAATTAAATGATTGAGTTAATTTAAGTAGTGAGGATAACAAATGGGTTAAAGATGTTTGATAGATACTGCGAATGGGAAAGAAACTGTTCAAAGGGAAGGAATCACTAGGATGAGGGAAAGAAGAAAAGAAGAAAGGAGAGAGAGATGAGAAAGAGAGATGAGAGAGAGAGAGAGAGAGAGAGAGAGAGAGAGAGAGAGAGAGAAGAAAGGCAAGAGAAATACATATTATATACTCAGGATAGCTTGGATAATTGTTCTGCTGATTTCTGCTGGTCTATTGAAATGAGCAACTAATGCCTTGAGTTTTTTCCTCATTTTTAATTTTTCATAACTTTGACAAATCTTATATGATTATTTATGGTAATATTAACAACTAATTTGAAGACAACACCATGAAATATATAAACCACTGTTGAATTCTACCCCCTCAAATAAAAAATTCCATTTTCAAGGAAGGGATGGGCAGAAAATCTTCAAGTTGGAAGGGGAACAAGGGAGGGGTAAAGAAAAATGATAGAAGGAAAAATGGAATTAAAGCCTTTGTAAATAAGGAGGGGAAGGGTCTGACAGGAAGTGAGGGAATTGGGGAGCAAAAAATCATGATACATCATGTACTGGTTCAAACTACCTATGATAAATGTACCATTAGGTAGATCTAAAATGTACCAATAGGTGATTATTGAGAAGTTTTTGCACGTCAAAAGAAATTATCAACAGAGTGAAAAGGCAACCCACGAATTTGAAACAAAACCTCTTAACTAATAAGCATCCAGACAAAGGTCTCCTATCTAGAATTTATAAAGAACTAACAAACATTCGGGCCCTAAAAATTAAAGACCCAATCCAAAAATGGGCATCCGAGATGAACACACATTTCTCAGAGGAAGAAACACAAGAAGGAAATAAATACATTAAAAAATGCTCCACATCACTAGCCATCTGTGAAATGCAAATTAAAACAACACTGAGACACCATCTCACCCCAGAAAGAATGGCTATCATAAAAAGAAATCACCCAACAACAAATGTGCAAGAGGCTGTGGGGATAAAGGAACCCTTCTCCACTGCAGGTGGGAATGTAGACTGGTACAACCGTTATGGAAATCAGTGTGGAGATGCCTCAGAAAACTAGGACTGGAAATCCTACTCAATCCAGCTATTCCCCTTCTGGTAATTTTCCCAAAAGAACTGAAAACATCATGTCATAGTGATATACGTACACCTATGTTTATAGCAGCACAATTTGTGATAGCCAAATCTTGGAAACAATCAAAGTGCCCATCATCTGAGGAATGGAAGAAAAAGGTGTGGTGTTTTTATACAATGGAGTATTACTTAGCTATAAAGAGAGAAATTAAGGATTAAACAGTGTAAGGAGAGAAAGGAAAGAAGTAAGCAAATATGGCAGGGGGGAAAACCATACATTTATACGAACAAAATAGTTAAGGCAATGGTCCTAACAACTTCCATCAGGTTTTTGAAAAGAACAGTTAATGGGTAGAATTCTCACTCTAAGTAACTATGTGTTGATATCTGTGAGCTAAACAGCTACATTGCATACAGCAATGTGTAATACTAAAACCATGCTGTAAATACCTGTCAGTTTGGTCTTCTAAATGCATACTGCTTCTAATGTCATATCAATTATTGCTATACTCTCTTTAAAGTAAATGTATGTTAAAAAAGGTAATAAAAGTAAATGAGGGACAAGAAAAAA
>NW_004524578.1:10854634-10857922 GCF_000260255.1 Octodon degus | reverse complement strand
AGAACAGAGGATTATGTCACTTATCCAATTACTCATCAAGTCTGAGGCAGAGATGGAATTTAAACTCAGTTCATCTGCCTCCAAGGATCCAAATATCACCTAATTATTCTAATTTCATAAGAGACATAAGTGTACATTAAAAGCTATATATCTGTTTGTTAAAATTTTATTTGCTCAATATTATTAGTCTTGTTAAAATTTGCTTGGTAAATTTTTTTTTTTAATTATGTATTTGGCCCTGGATCTCTCTACGCAGCTCCAACTCATGGTGATCCTCCTATAATTCCAGCCTCTCCAGTACTGGAATTATAGGCATGTGCCACCATGCCCTGTTTAGGTGGCCAGCCTGGCACGCAGTGGCAGGGACAGGACCTGGGTCCTTGTGCTTGCCAGGCAGGTACATAGACTGCTGATCTATTTCCCTGGCCCTCCCTTGGTAAATTTTATTGAAGAGCTGGTCATGGTAGTTCATGCCTGTAATCCCAGCACTCTGGAAGCTGGAGTAGGAGAGGAGGATCCTTATCCTTATGAGTTCAGGATCAACCTGGCTAGGAAGTGAGTTTAAGGCCAGCCAGAGCTATATAGCAAGACTCTGTCTCAAACACACACACACACACACACACACACACAAAAAAAAAAAAAAAACAAAAAACAATTTCTAGAATTAGTATATACTGCTTTGGTAGAATAGCATATTTTAGGATTAGTAGATTGATAATAACTAGTACATCCAGGTTCTATCCCATTTTCCAACTGCAGAGGTGGTTTCACTTTGGGGACAATGCATGGACAGATTGGCTGCGAATGGAAAGGAGGTGAAACACATAAGCCAGGGGTTAATCTTGAAGGGATTAATTTGGACTGCATCTCCTGGTTGATATTTGCACATAGACACTGTAATCTCTCCTGTTGTAACTCATGTCTTCAGAAACAGGCCTGATTCCAAGTAGGGCCAGGGTGAATTGCTACTAAATAAAGTGTACTCATTGTCCTCTGTGAGGCCATGTTTCTGTTCTGGTGGCACTTTGCTAGAAAGTCACTTTGCAGGCGTATCAGCTGAGACGAAGTGGTGTGTCGCTTTATCACGCTAGCGTGTTTTGTGTTCCCGCCAAAAATGAAAGGCTCTAATCGGAAAGTACTGGTTTGTAGCCACATTTCTGCTTTCTAATTTAAGGATCAAAAGTGCAGGAGTCAATATGGCTTTTTCATTTGGATTTATATCTTTAGTATATATCCATTTATTCCTTCCTATTTATTTTTTTCTCCTACTTATTCCTTCTTATGGATTCTGATCAGCATTGCTATTGAATCATTTGGTGTGGCATCGAGAAAAGATCTGTTTAGTCAAGCATAAGAATGATAATTCTCTAGTCAACTAACTTTTTGGAAGCCTTCCTTACTCATTATATTTGCAGCTCACTTAAAGAAATTTAATATTCTTTCATGTAAGAAAAAAAAACAGGTTGATTAGTTTAAGAATGAGTGTGGATCAGACTAAATATTTTAAATCTGACTGCTTTCTTGGTAACTTTTCCCTTGACTCCAAAATCCTAAGTCATTGCTCAGACACAGATTTCCTGTATTCTTTCAGGAATGTGGCCAGGAATTAGTTCTTAACATGCTTCTGACAAAAGTTTATGATGTTTACATTGTATCTGAAAATAATCTAAGAGACATGAAAATGACCATTTTCCTGGTTATGGAAGCTTCTGTTCATAACTAGGCAACATCTACGTCACTGGGTGAGATACTTTCTTCAAATTATTGCCTGCTGTCATGCATTCCTTGCCTATGAAAAGGTGTGTATAAAGCCATAGGTGATAGGTCAGTTTTAAACATTTACTTTGGAAGGTTGGTAGGACAGCTCAACGGAATAAGTGCTGACTTAGGTAAGAGCAGGAAGCAGCGTTTGATCCCTGGCACCACATGCTGTCCTGGCCCTGCCCCCAGGCATGCTGAGCTGGCCATGGAGACCAGAGGTGGTGGCACACGCCTGTAATCCCAGTGGTGGGGAGGCTGAAAACAGGAGGATCATTATGAGTCCGGGCTGCATTGTGAGACCCTATACCAGAGAGAGAGAGAGAGAGAGAGAGAGAGAGAGAGAGAGAATGAATATGAATGGGAATTGATGTTAGAGATTATCTAGGTTTTTTTAAATTTTCTTTGAAGACCATTATATTTGAGTAAAATGAAGCTCTTTATCAGCCCAGAGAGACCCTCTCTACGGATACGATTTCTCCTTTTCTCATAAAATATACTTTGATCCTTTTACCTTTGATGACAGGAACACCAAAATTAGTTGAAGTGCTACCTCATATCCAAAGATAAAAATAGAGCTTTTCTCCTTTAAATTTTCTTTTGGGTGTCCATTAAGTATCCTATTTAATAGGTATTTTTAAATGCTGAGGTGTTAGAAATTATCTTCGGAGTTCTAAGGATAAATAATGACCTTAGCCTTCAACACATGCTCTACATTTTAGTTTACATTTTCTCTTAGAATTACTGTAGGTAGCAGCATGGCAAGTTGGAATGTAAAGCAATGTTTTAACCTATATTTTTTGTGTTGGAAGTTCAATTTCATAAATACAGTGGAAAATAAAGATATTTTAAAAACATAGTCTGTTAACATTTCAGCACAGTATTTAATTAACACTAAATATTCAAATCCATTTACTTATTCTTAATTCAAATATATTTTCAAATCCAAACTAATATATTTGCTCTTCTCTCTACCTTTTACGAATTTTTAAAATATATTTTTTGTAGCAGACAGATTGATAAGTTAAATCAACAAATGTCCATTAAAAATGGTCATTTTTTGCATTTTGAGTATTATATAGCATTTTAAAAATTAGGCAGATCGATATCCTAATATAAAACCATATTGGTAGATACAAACTGAGTTTATAGAATATCAATAAAGTGTCACTCGGGCTAAAAGTCTTAAATCCTTTTGTAATACTATTTATGTAATTATAGATTCCCAGTAAAACTTTAAAAAGATATATGCCTGATTCCTAGTGAATTTCTCTACAAGGGAAAGAATTTTGATATGAATGGAATTTGAGAGGAATTTTGGTTTCTTTGGCAATATTTAATCTTGATGAATTTGTATGTTTTAAGTTAATTTTCTATTACAGTGCTCAATATGAATAGCTTCAATTATATCTAGCTTTGACTATGGCTTCAGTGTCCCTAGATGGATCCCGGGTTTTGCTGACACAATTCTAGGAACATTGAGTAACAGGAAACAGTCTTTTACCAAATTAAAAAAAAAAAAAAAAAAAA
>NW_004524578.1:10849549-10854534 GCF_000260255.1 Octodon degus | reverse complement strand
CTATAAAATATTTCTTTTTATACTGACACCTCCTGTTCTCTTGACCTTCCTTAACCCTTAGGAAATCATGGAAAATTTAAGAATACGGTGCAAGGCCTGCGGATTGAAGCAAAACTAAATTAGATCAAATGCAGCTTGAGAAACGCTCGTGCTCTTTTTGCATTTATCTCTTTCAACTTTAACACCCACAATTTATTAAGTGAGACTGTGTATTGCAGCAGAAGCTTCGAATCCTGTTTGGACAGCGTTGAGGAAGGAAGCCAGGTCTTGATGGGGCACCCCCTTCCTCTTAGCCAGTGGCCAGGAAAGCCATCATATTGCATAAAAGCTATTCAATCTGCGAGAGGTGGGGTGGTTTTGGGAAGGAAGGTGACCTCTCCCTTGTAGCAGGGAATTGCTGTGCTCCCTTGTGACTTGGTCAGCTCATTTCCCCCGCTGTTTATAAGAACTTGTGTGAATGCTCGCGGTGACAGCAATCATCATTTAAAATACGGCTCCTTTTCCATGTGGTGGAATCTCCTAAATGGGGTAAACTGTGGATCGTGGCAATTCCAAAGTAGAATGTTAGACAATCTTCCGTTTTGCTGAGGCCCTGCTAATATTAATGTGTACGTTCTTAAAAGCCAGAAGTGCAGTCAGTACATATATACCACTGCCGTGTGTCGTGAAAGCGCGTCTTCTGTCTAATCTGAAAAGTGTGATGAAATCCAGTGAATTAAGCATGTTTTTGTCTGGCAGTCTTCATGCCTTTCTAGTTTCTAAAATGAAACAGGATCTGTCTCATATGCTGGGGTCTGCAGGTAGCTTAAGGTTTGGCACTGCAAACCTGTTCACTTTGAACATTTACTGATACCTTGACTAGTTGGAATGACTTTGAATTTTGACCTGAATTTTAGCATGATTTTATTTGTTTATTTTACATTGTTTTCTGGTTAGTATCCTACAGATTACTGTATACAAAGCAGCCTCTGTATTAATTTCTTTAACATACTTAATAGAATATCTTTATATTCTGTAATTGATTTTAGATCAATAGTTTTAGACTACTGCTTTCATGTCTGCCTTTCACACAGTTTTTTCTAATGTCAGCACCTTAACTTCCAATGATATGTTTGTCAAAATGTAAAACAAATAGCACTGGTGTGTTTTTAGTAGTTAAACTCTGATTTTATTTGGATTTCACCAGATTGAGGGCTGATATCCCTTTTCTGTTCTAGGGTACAATTAACTGTATTTAGTCATCTTATCTTTTTAATCTCTTCTGATTTATGATGAACTTAGTCTTTATTCTTTCCCATGACCTTGACATTCATGAGGAATATTGCCCCAAGGCTTTGTAGAATATTTGTTATTTTTGAAGATATGAAAACATCTAACTGCTGTGTTTTATAAAAGGGAAGTGTAGTTCAGTCATGATTTGTACCAATAATTTTCTATTACTATACTGGTTTTGACCTGATGAATATTACTTTCTCTTCTTATCAATTACAGTAGCACTCTATAATTAAAAATTGATTTGTGAAGGGTTTAGTACGTGTTTAATATTTGTTTTTTTCTGTTCATCATTCTACATTCTCAACTTTGCCGAAGTTAGTTGTGCTTATTCCATTTAAACCACAAACAAAATTTCCAGCAATGAATGTCTCATCTCTTATTTTAACAGATTAGAGATGGAGAGCCAAATTGTTATGTGTTGAAGAACAAAGATTTAGAACAAGCCTTTAAGGGAGTTATTTACTTAGAAATGGATCTCATATATAATCCGGTAAGTCTCCTTTGACCAAACCTCCCAGCTTTGGTGTACTTAAAATAAAAGGCCTTCATAGTTAAAGAAATATACACTATTTCAGAAAGTTTACCACTAGAGAAAACAGCAAACACTTTATAAATTTAACTGTAAAACCTGTCCTGAGCATCCCCACTTGCAAGTTGTATTAACCTTACTGTGCCAGCTAAAGTGAATATATTTAGTTAACAATAAACCCAAATGTCAATAAAAAATAAAAATACAGGGGAAAATAGGTTTCATATAACATTAACACACAGAAATTTATATAAACCTATATGTATTCATATATAATTTATGATATATATTCAAATAATTCTCTGTAAATTTTATGTCCTAAAAGTGGTACAGGAGATATGTATATCTGAGTGTGACATAACATATAATATATTTACTAATAATATCTGTACTATAAAATCTGGCCTATATATATATATGTATATCACATTTTTACTTTTATATATAATAAATTTTATACCTATGTATTTGCTCATTTTCAGTAGTATTAGAAATATGAGCACAGTGTTTAGAATAAGAGTATGTTTCTTTTATTTTCTTCCTTTTTCTCCTTTTCCTTTCAAGGAAATCATATGTTCAGGTTACAAATTATATGTCCCCTTGTCTCCTGATACCTTGAGTATAGATTATACTGACAGATTATTTTTAATCTCAGGTAAAATGTGGGCTTAAGGGGACAGAAGGTTGATCTTTAAATTGAAAGTATTCCAGTTAATTTTATTCTTTCCTTCTTCTGGTGGTTTATACAAGTCACCAAGTCACAGTGAGCCTCAGTTTATTTTCTGTAGAATGGGACTACTATGGCTCATTGGCTTTTAGCTCATTGAAAGAAAACGAGATTCTCTGTGGAAGTATTGGTTTCCACCCACATACTGAAAGCTACTCTTCACATCAGGTATCACTGATAAAATCCTAGTTTAAGAATACACTAGAAAGAGGCTTTCGCTTTTGGAGACACTGGTTTAAGAGTTGTGCCCTTCGTTTTCTGGAGTGGTTCAAAATACACCCATGAGGAGTTAGCCAAATAGTGATGACATTCTCACAGCTGAGTCTGACACCCAGGGTCTCCCATAGATGAGATTCCCCAAGCACTACAGGACCGAGGACACTGTGGCATTGCCTCTCCTTTGTGCCTGGACCTGAGGGTCAGAGGTATCCATGTCTCCACTTTTCCCAGTTACTAAGAAGCAAAATGAAGTCCATACAAATGCTGCCCCTTTAAACAGTGCTATCTTTCTAGGTCAAGGCCAGTATTAGGACCTTTGCTCCCAGAGAAAAGCGCTTTATTGAAGATAACCGCAAGCTGTCCAAAAAGGTAGGTTCATACAGTACCGGAAGTGGCGCATGACTACACTGAGTCATAGAACTACACCCAGAAACAAGGATGTCTTGATCAGGACTTGTGTGTTTGTCTCCTCTTTTCCTCTCCTTTCAGATCCAGTTGTCTCCCCTTATTTCCCCAAACAAGTACTTCAGGATGAAAACCTATAGCCTATGTCGGGGATGGAGCAGAAAGTGCCCACCCTCCAGCTTCCTCAGAGATCATTCCCTAATTATTCCTGCCACGAAGCATCCGTGGCCTCCTGAATTTGCTTCTTCACACCCCTGTCCATCTCTGGGTTTAAAATGTCCAGAAGGTGCTCTGCCTGTGGAGTGGATCAGGCATTCAACCAGTGCATGTTTGGAGAATTTTTGTCCCCTCACCATATTTGTGCTGTCCAAGCATGGGGTGTGTTAGCATTTTATCTCCTATTGACTTAAGTATCTCTTTCTCTGCTCATTGCCCTAAACTTTTCTTGCATCAGTGCAAGTCTATGTGAAGAAAAAGGGACTCGTCAGGGAAGTTTCACCATCACCACCACCACCACCATCATCATCATCATCATCATCATCATCATCATCATCATTATCATCATCATCATCATTGTTTTATGACCCTTTTGTGGTTGTTGTCCAGAGGTTCTCCCTGTCCTCTTTAGGCACAGCTCAGAATTTTAGTCCATACCCATTGTCCTTCAGAGTGCAGCAAAGAACAAAGTGTCCCCCTTCAGGCATTTATTACTTCCCCCACTTCCTGTGAGTAGACAGCTGTGGATGACACAAAGCAGTTAAATATAAAGGCACCTTATCACCCTTCTGTTTCCCATGAACTTCTGGGCATACTTGGAAAAGGCCTCCAGAGTCTTCTAAAAGGAAGCATCTGTATGGGCTTTTCTCTTTTTTTTCTCCACTACCCCTATCATTGAAGCATTGAGTGTAATATTTATTTTGTGTAATATGAGAAAATGTCTCATTATTGCTGCTTTATGCTCTAGCTACTTGAAAGTTAAAACCTGGGTTGAGGTAGGTAACTACATTACAAACAAATGGAAGTTAATATACCTATAAGTGGGAGACTAAAATTTCCCATACAAAAAGAGACCCGGATGTGGGCTGGCTTTGGGCACAGAGAGGAGTGAGGGGTGGTGGGATGAAATCCTGGGGTGTGGCAAGACCCTCTCCACAGGCCTTTCACATTTACTTCCCCCAAGTGTTCATCCAGCTGAAACTTGTGCTTATGGCTCACGTACTTATAAACGCCTGCTATATGACAGCTATTTTTGTGAGACCCTTAATTTTCATGGCCGCTGTAATGTTGGACCTACTATCGGTGTTTGGTGACTGTGGAAAAGAGACTTCCACAGGCTTACACAGGTAGGAAGTGGGAGAGCTCGATACTTCGGGAAGAGATGAGCCATCATCAGTGTCAATAGACCAATGGCGTGCAAGCGCAACAGGCCTGCAGAGCCCTGTGTGTCAGTTCAGGAGCCAAGTGACCATCCAATTAACCCAGCCTTGGAGAACAGTGTTTTCTTTTTTTTTTTTTCTAAACTCAATCCTCAGTATTTGGGTTGAATTGCAGCATTGGGACTTTGCAATAAATAAGTGAGTTTGGGCACTTGGCCTCTAAAAGTTTCACCATTGCTGTCTATAATATTGTATGTTTCCACTATTTATCAAATTGTTTCCACATTACATGTCAACACTCATTCCCATTCTGTCTCTGTCTCTGTTTCTTTCAAGGTCTGCCTCTGTATTTTTCTCTGCCTCTGTCTGTCTGTCTGTCTGTCTGTGCGTGCCCGCCCGACCATCCTCTCTCTCTCTCTCTCTCTCTCTCTCTCTCTCTCTCTCTCTCTCTCTC
>NW_004524578.1:10844298-10848764 GCF_000260255.1 Octodon degus | reverse complement strand
ATATGGAATACTCTTCAGTTCCTTAAAAGCTGCTTCCAGTGGGAGTCCACCCTAAGAAGTTCAGTATCATTTGTGGTAAGATTTCCTTTCCACGTTCAAGTCATTGGTTGCTTCTTTGGATCCTTTCTTCTTTCTAAAATGTATTATGGCCCAGGCGTTATGTGGGCTTTGTCTTTCTTATCAGATTTACCCACAAAAATCTTTTCCTTTACCCACATCCTTCTCGTACATCATTTCTTGGTGAGCTTAAAAGAGCTAATGCTCTACATTTTTGAATGTCCCTATAGCTATTATCTAACCAAATTCTAGTCTATCCAATGACTAGAAATTTTTCTCTTCTTCAGTGCCCTGGATGCCACGAATTTTTGAAAAATGACAGCTAAAAAATATCCCATGACTAAATTATAACTATGGAAGAAGGATTTTTTTTTTTGCTCCAAATGCCTTCAGGGGTGCTTTGGCTGCCTGGAGTGTTGTGGGGATCGAACTACAGCAACCTGAGGCTGACAGCTTTGTGGAAGCAGCCACTTAAAGAACTGAGCTAGGGCCAGGCCCCTAAATTATAACTAAATGACTACAATTTAGATGTTTAAGTAAATTGTTCACAAACTTTGATATTGAAAAATGTATTCAT
The DNA here is from genome assembly GCF_000260255.1 of Octodon degus. Classification (NCBI taxonomy): domain Eukaryota; kingdom Metazoa; phylum Chordata; class Mammalia; order Rodentia; family Octodontidae; genus Octodon; species Octodon degus. Next base: position 10,848,130 of record NW_004524578.1, on the reverse strand, counting down.
ATTGAACCACTTGGGTCATAATTGATCGCTCCTCATAATTTGACTCGGTGCCACATGGAGAAACACTCCTGTGATTGAAATGCACTCTTTTCTCTGATAAGCATAATCAAATAATAGAATCAAAGAGCTGCAAGAGATTTCAAGGCCTCCCGTGCAAGGGTAAGAATCTTGGAGGGACTTCTGAGTTGGCAAAGAGCCTTCACTTCACAACTTTGGTCAGTCAGTCTTGCTCAGGAACAAGGCGACACATCCTTGTTTATGTCAGACGTGGGAGGAAACACCGGGTCTCCAAATGGTCTATCCCAGACACATTACCATTCATTTCTTTGCTGTGTAGACGTTACTGCAGAGTTCATATAGTGAGTGAGTGGCCTCAAAGTGAATACGGGTCATGGTCCGAGTTAAGTCTGATTTCTGTCCTTTATGTGATTCTTTTGTCTTCTGCTGTCAGTGTAGCCTCGGTGTTCTGTCCAACTCCATGGATTCAGACTTGCACAAAACATATGAACTTAAGATGTCAATGGGTGCTGGGGAGATAGCTCAGTAGAATAAGCGCTTGCCTGGCAAGTGCAAGGGCCTGAGTTCAATCCCTAGTTCCACTAAAAAAACAACAACAAAAAAAAAGGTGTCAATAGATTCAGGATCCTTTTATTCCTTTTTATATAATCATTTTCATAACTGGCTTTTTCTGTGCTACTGAAGGAACACTCTGTTGGCCTATTTTATGTTTCCATAACTTCAGGGCACAAAGACCTATGCTGCCTGCAGATTTTGCCCTGAATGTACCTTCTCTTCTGTCTGTATTTGATAAAAACACTGATGACAAGGGCTTTGTTCATCCATATCCTCCATCTTGTGGCTTATTTATCCACGCCTGTTTCTCATGTCCTCCTCAGCTGGGGCTCCACATGTTGGGTTCCTCTCCAACCTTCCCACCTGAATTCCCTTTCAAAACTTTCCATGGAATGTTCTGTGCAATTCTGGCCAAAAGAGGAAAATGAACACAATTGGTGGCTTCTTCCAGTCAGTGCTCTCGCCAGTGTGTGTGAGAGTGGAGAATTTCCTCTTGCTCCAGTTTAGTTTTTGGCACTGTGATTTTAGAAAAACAGAAATCTGTTGCTCTGGATTCTGCAGGGGGATGACAAGAATGATTAATGGGCTACAGGCCTGATCAGAAGAAAGATTAGAATAAATGAAGTGAAACAGGTTTTTCAGGAGAGGGGACTTCTAGACAGGAAGTGGCCTTGGTGGGGGGCCACTTCGCCACTGCCTCTTCCCTGAGTAGCCCTCCCTGCTGGCACCACTTAAGGCTAAGCGCTCTGGCAAACACAGGCAGAAGCATCTCACCCCCAGATGCCTGAGTCCCACAGAAAAGAGGATGAAAGGGCCTGGTTTTGCAAAGCTTGCTTTGTCAGATGCCTGAGTTTAGGAGGCTGTCAGTGGCCCTATTTTCTGTGGGTATAGGGGATTTTTTTCTCCCTGGATGTCATTGAACAATGCAGAATCAATTAGAAATGTTATTCAATCAACCCTTTATAGTATTCACAGATCAAATCAACCACTGATTGAAAATATGTTTTAAAATTGTGTTTGCTGGGCATGCCTGTAATCCCAGCACTTTTCGAATCTGAAGCAGGAGGATCATAAGTCTACATCTTACCACCTGGGCAATTTACTGTATCCCTGTCTCAAATATAGATCTAGACACAGACACATATAAGGTGTTGAATTTGTTGTCCTGAAAATACTGGAATGAAATATGCTCACTTAAACATATTTTAGTTTTAATTGGAAACTTTGTGTTCAAAAGATTACACTACATTTATAACACCCAGCTATGGTGGATTTCAGACAGAGTGAGGTAGACAATGAGGTGTGGTTTCATTAAACTGCTTTTTGTTACCAAGGACTATCATAATGATATTTAAAATCCATTTGTGGGATTTAAAGAGTATAAAGAAAGAGCTTTTGTAGAACTCTGTGTTTATGCGCTTGATTACTTTCTTCTATTTTTACTTATTTATTTGAAAAAATAACACTTTGGGGAGTCTACCTTGCATTCAGTGGGGCAGCATTTGTCTTTCTGAATGGCTACTCACAATGGGGCACATACCTGGGCTGCCTCTCATGATAGGGTACAACTGTGGGTGTCCATTGTGGATGTCCTTCTGTACTGTGTTGTACCCTCAGACAATCTGGGCTAGAAAGCGGAATAGAGGCTGTGAAGATGCAGCCCTGTCTCGTCTCTGCCTGCTCACTGGGTCAACGCGCTGTCTGCCAAGCTGGTGTACTCTCACTGATGTCCTCCTGTCACCTTCTCAGAACAGAATGCTGCGCCTGGACTTTCTTCATTGATGTAAAGCTTTCTTCATGTTCTACCTCTTTGCCTGGACATGCTAGGGCAGAACAATTTTGTACTAGTCCTAAGTCTGTTTTCTTAAAGCCAAAGACTGATTAAATGACCATGCTGTGCTGGCAGACTTTCTCCTCTGCTGGAAATTAGGATAAGTGATGGTTGTGGGATTCCCCTGCCAGGGTGAAAAGGTCCCTTATGGCTGAGCTGTCCCTGTGGGGCTCCTGGAGGTACTGGAGTTGATGCTGCACCCCCACACAGACAGCAGAACCAAAGGGGATTTTTACCTTGTTTGGTGAGAAAACATAAAATAGTCAATTAACCTTCTGTTGTAGTCTTATTTCCAGGTGATACAAACCATGTACATTCTACAGTGTTTAGTTCATTCTGGCCATTAATTTTAAGGCATTAGGAAAGCAAGCCACACATTTTCAGAGAACTTCTGTGGATGTGCACACGCATAGCTCACATCTTGTGGAAAGATGCTCTTATGGGAAGGCAACAGGATCTAGGTCCGTGTAGATCCAGAAGGAAGTGGTGGGAAGATTCTTCAGCATGAGGTGCTTAGATTGCTCTAGCATAAATCCACGCTCCCTTCACATTTTCTCCCCAACTCTTATTAGTATGGCTGCATTGCCAACAGCAAGAGAGAAGAGGAATTTGGCATTCGTTACTGACTCCCACTGCACTACTGTTGCTGCATTTTGTTGAATGCATGTTTATTGCAAGAATTCGAGGCTTTGGGTGGTCAGAACATTGCAAATCATGTTCCCATAGGCTCAATTATTTTTGCAGTGACGAACACTTTAAAAATCTTTCTAACTCTGTCTTTAGAGTCTTTCTCCTTCTTTTACATTTTCTACATATTTTGGTGTACTGCCTTGCTAGGTGCCATTTAATTATTTGTGCTAAATTATGTATATCTGTTTTTCTCTTCAAAAATTGCATTCTTGATTTTTCAGATGAAAGACAAATGTGTATGCCAATTTTATTGATAGAGATCAATGTAACGAAAATATCTTGCTTAGAAGTAAGAGTATCTATGTATTTATTAAGAATAGATTTACAAACCGATGTGACATTTTATGCTGTATTGTATGGCTATCCCCACACAGACTTTGAATTCTAATGGTACTAATAGTTCGTGCAACTTCACTGTGTCAGGCACTGTCCCAAGCACTCTACAAAGGTTAGCTCATTTTATTCTCAGAATAAACTTCTGATGTAGGTGCTAATTGGTGGATTCTTTTCACAGATGAAATAGATGAGCCTATATAGGTTAAGCAAATTCAGAGCTCATATTCTTTTAAGAGACAAAGCTAAGACTGAAACCCAAGTCATCTGGCTTGAGAAGCCATATGTCTAACTATTGAGCAATGTTTGCTGTAATCAGTTTGCAGGATGGAGATCTCAGGGCTCTTGTAGTTGGATACTGACTCTTGGAGCAGCCATACTGATCATTTCATATATATATATATA
>NW_004524578.1:10842323-10843803 GCF_000260255.1 Octodon degus | reverse complement strand
AAGAAGGATTTTATTTTTTAAAAATTAATTAATTTATTTTTTTGGCTGGGGATCAAACCACAGCATCCTGAGCCTGACTGCTTTGTTTAAACAGACACTTAAACAACTGAGCTAACTGGCAGGCCCCCTCTCTGTACTTTTTAGAGATAGTCTTAAATGATATAGAAAGATATTCAAGACCAAAGAAAAATGAAGGCTGAGTACAACTCATTGGAGGAGGCAGAAGTTCTTTACCATTTTCCATAATGTTCAAGGTAAAAGATAGGAGTAAAGGTGAGAACAGTTATTGATCGCATTAGTATATTTCTTCAAAATATCTTAACACAATAGCAGTCAAAGTGACAGGTACAAATTTCTGGTTAGTGGTGAGCTCTATCATATATCTTAGTGTCTCAGTGAAGTTACATTATTTGAAGAATAAATTTGTTCCCCAAAGATAATTTTGCACTGAAATATTTTTATTGTAGATTCAATCGAAAAGTTTTTTGGTTACTTTTTATTTTTGGTTCACATGTACTTTTGCTATAAGCCCCACAATTTTCTATAAAATATCTTCACCTAGTATGATATTAATGTATTTTCTACTTGTTTGTGTAGCCTTCATGTGGTAGATGAAATCAATATGAGGATTTTTTAAATAGCAAAGGTCTCCGGATACTTTGAAAAATAGGACCGCATTTATATAGTTCTATTTTTCCACCCGTCTTGCAGGTACACACTATTGTATCTATGGAGCCAAGTATCCAAGTATTAAATTTTTACTTGGACATTTGATTTTAGAAAGTAATATAAACCTATCATATATTGTGAGCCTCTTCATAAAACAAAAAATAGAACTATTTCTTAATGGTATCCTGTGCTTAACCTTGTAGAATTGTTAGCTTTTAGAGATGCTGCAATATTGACAGATATAAAATAACTTTATTTTGAAGTTAAACAAAGGAGTGGCAGTCATAATACTAATGCATAGAAAAAATACACATGGATATGCACGTGCATTTGTGTGTGTGTGTGTGTGCGCGCGCGCTTGCGCGCGTGCACGTGTGTGGGAGCACATGCTAAGAATCAGAGGGTGCTGAAGAACTGAAAAGCTGCCCTGCTGAACATTTCACAAAAAAGGCTCAGTACAATTGGATGATTCTTCTATAGCTTAAAGAACATTCAGATTCACTTCATTGTGTTGGAATTGACAAATGCAACTGCACTTTCGTTTTGGGGTTGGATTATTTAAATAATGCCAGTTAAATGTCCTTTTGGTGCTTTTGGTAGTTAGGTGTGAACAGTGTCTAAAATGTTGCACTTTATAAAAATTCTATCACCAATTTATTTGCAGCTCACTTCCTGCATTTGATGAGACTTTTTCGGGGGCTTTCTCCACACGTGCAGACATCTCTATTGGACACACAAAGATGATTCACAGTTCATTTGGTGGATGTTTGTGGAGGTGCAGCTCAAGGATGGCTGATTATTTCTGTAAAGA
>NW_004524578.1:10809387-10841273 GCF_000260255.1 Octodon degus | reverse complement strand
AATGCTTGAGCATTTTCTTTAATATGGTTCCTGTCCTTCCTCCTTCCACAACCATGGATGATGTAGAGCTGTGATGGAGAACCTTGTAGAGCTTTCCTATAGCTGGTTGGGGCAGAGCACCCATGCTGTAGAGAACCTGATACACTGGTAGATACAGACTTGCAGAGGTGCAGTTTTTATACGAGGTGTCCATCAGCTCATGGTTCCCTTCCCTGTCTTCCACTGGCCCATCTTCTTCCCTGACTACTCCTTCTTCACATCCTTTCCAGCCTCTTGCCAATACCTCCTCGTTTCTTTCCTTCTTTTTACTTCTTTCAGCTCCCTTCCACCTTCCCTTCTTACATTTGTAAATGACCATATGTAAATGATTAAATCATATCATGCAATTTGCCATTGGGGGATCAAACCATTTAATGGGTATGGATGCATTTTTTAAAAATATGAAATAATCCTAGTACTTGGGAAGTAAGGCAAGGACGATGACCACGAGGTTGTGGCCAATCTGAACTATGTAGTGGTACCCTGTCTCCATACATATATATATATATATATATATATATATATATATATATATATCAAAAATAAAAAATATGAAGAGATATAAGTGTTTATAGGAATTATTATCTGATGTAATTAACAATGGATGGTGGGAGTGCTCTTCTAATTCAGGGGAGTCCCCTCACAAACACAAATACACATACACACACACACACACACACACACAATGTGTCTTTGCAAAGGAAATATTGTACAGGGATTATTGGAGGACCTGTTCACCAACAGAGTGGACTTACAGGCTGTGATCTTATTATAACTGTTTGAAAGCTGTCTTAGCTTTCCTTTTCTATGGAAAATGCACAAGAAAAACAACTTCAGAGGAGGAAAGATTTAGTTGGGCTCACAGTTCCCGAGATTCTGGTGCAGTTTGTTCACTGCATTGCCTTGCACTTGAACTATACAGAAGCTTTATGGTGGTGGGAACATGTCGGAGAGGACCCCGCTCATCTCAGGGCAGCCGGGAGGCAAAGAGACAGAGGAAAGGCTGGGAGCTTTCTCCTGCTAGAACCTACCTCTTGGAATTCTTAGTGCAATCATCTGGGGATCAAGCTCTCAGTGCAGTCTTTGGGGGACGTTTGAGATCAAAGTCATAAAGCCAGGGATTTAGCTCAGCAGCATAAGTGCCTGCCTGGCAAGTACAATGTCCTGAGTTCAATTCCTGGTATTGCAAAACAAATCAATCAATCCATCCATCCATCTGAGCCATAACAAAAGCCAACTATTTCTGGGACTGATTAGTGTGCGTGCAACTACCAAATCCCAGAGAATGTGACACCTTTTACAGTTTGTCCTCACAAATTACCTGAAAACAGGAGAAATTTGGTTCAATGATCTAGTCAGGTTACTATTACATGTTATAGAACTATGCACTAATACAGAGCTATATGGTAGAAGGATCTCTCTAGCATGTGAGAGGCTGCAAAATACCAAAGGTGAAGGATTAAATCTGTACTGCTTCAGATAGTGTGGAGTACACAACAGCATCTACTCAGTGCTTCTTGGAAGGATGCTAGAATTAATCCACATCCATTGCTGTCTTTTTAATTGTTACTCTTACCCTAACTAAGTGTGCGCCCCATCAGTAGGTAAAATCTAAAGGTGGTCTAATACTTTTATCAACATCTTGTCTGGCATACACTGCTTTGGCGTTTGCTGTTTTGGCCCCACCAGCCTGATACTAAATAACAGTCAAATAATCAAAAGGTAGCTGGCAGCAGGAGGGTTAAAAAAAGAAGAAGCTGACAAGATTTTCAGATCAACAATTCCTGCATTGGGGAGTATCTTATTTCTTTTCATTTTTACTCTTACCCCATCAGTTTCGAAATGTAACACTTGGACTTGTGAGAATTTTGTAGAATACAAAAATGGAAAAGAGGGCTTTGAATGAAGAGGGGAGCTGGTGTGTGTGGAAATAATTACCACCTTTCTCTGTATAGGCTTTGACCTGCTGAAGAACCAGCTCAACACTTGTATTTCTGGCTAATTTGATAGTGCCTCTTTTTTTTTTTTTTTTTTTTTTTTTTGTAGTCTGAGCTTTGTTATTTGTTTCTAAGCTGTGATTTTTATTAGTCTCTCTGGCTGATCTTTTGGGGCTCCACATCAGGTGGCGTGTGCTCTCGTTGTCTGGCTGGATTTGGCGAATGCAGGACCCTTTTATTGCTGTGTGGTGTAGGCATACTGGCCCGGGTAGCTAGTAATTAGAGCCACCACAGGTGACAGCCACAGGAGAGCCCAGTAATCTTCCCAGCTGCCTGATCTGATGTTTATGGAGAGAAACCTTCATTGTAGTCTGGTTTACTGCAGCATATTATACTTTTGCCATTTGATTGATGATTTAGAAAGATGTGTCATCTCTGTATCTTAAGTATGTCTCATTGGCTTTTTAAATAATAGATGTATTTGTGCGAAAGATTGTCATTGGCCCTAGAGTAGGGATCTCACTTATGCCCTCCAATACATAGAAAACATCAAAATCATGTTCAAGGTATAATCAACCGAGTAATGTTCTTGTGCAGTGCCTGCTGACTGCTTTCATCTCCCTGGGATTCTCTCATAATACAAGCTCATATTTTTTGGCTCTTTAAAATGACTCTGAGGGACAGGGAGATAGCTCAGTGACATATGTCCCCGACTGGCATGAGCAAAGTCCCAAGTTCAATCCCCAGTACCGCAAAATAAAAAAGGAATGTAAAATGACTTTGGAAGGCTGGCGAGATAGCTCAGCAGACTAAGCACCTGCTTAGGCAAATGCAGGGATGGGGGTTTGATCCCCAGCACCACATGTCATGCTGGCCCCGCCCCCAGGTGTGCTGAGTGGGCACTGAGATCCAGTGTGAGGCGCAGGCCTGTAATCCCAGCACTGGGGATTCTGGGCCATGAGTCAGAGCTGGGTATTGAGACCCTGCACCAAATACATTTTAACAAAAAGAAAAAAACCCACTATTTCTGCCCAAGTTTTTGCAGGTTTCTATTTTGTCTTATTGTTAGGGGTGCCTCATTTTTTTGGAGGGGTGCAAATAGAGAAATACACTTCTTGGCACACGATGTGAAATGCAGGCCCCACGGGGGCTGTTTTAAGCTACAAAAGATGAAGCCATAGTATATAAAGGAGGCGGGACTTTTGTATTCATCCAGAGGGGAAAACAGGGCTTCCCTAAGCTGTTTACCAGGAAGCTGTATAACCTGTTGCAATTTCTCAGCCCTGTACCTTTTTATAAAGTGTGGCTTTTATGGTCATAAACTTAGCAAGTGTGGCTCTAGTTTATCACTATGACTTGTATTTACACAACAAGCACAGATTCTGGTCCTTCCTTTGGAAAATAGTTTCTGGAGCTGCTTCCCAGGAGGATAATACCATCAAAGACCCCAAATCTTCCTGTCATTGCCTATGCCCTTGGCCAGCCCTTCTTGTAGTGAGTGTCCACATCAAGATATTTCGGCAGTAGTGATGATGGTAATGACCATGATGGGAATGACACCGAAGGCAGTGATGGTGAAAATTTGTGATGTGTGTGTTTGAGGATATATATATATATATATATATATATATATATATATAACATAAAAAAGCTTTTTCCTATAAAAATCTTATTCTTAATTTATTGGGCCATAATTGCTTTATGAAATATTTTTTCACTTTCCTGTATAAAGAGAAACAACATTAAGTATGCATTTGCTAATTTTTCCAACTCTGGGCTAATGCTACCTACAGGCAATTATAAAATTTGGCCAACTACAGTAACAAATGGTTTTGTTTGGAGACCAATAAGATCCGTAAAAAATATTCAAGTTAAATTCAGTGTTCTAACTCCTCTTATCCAAATTCAATTGGACGAAATATGAAACTGGCTTGCATATGCAGCTGTTGAATTTCTTTTTAAATTTTATTGAGAAAGAAAGAGCAATGAGACAGTTTCAAAACTGATTGGTAGGACAGTTTCAATAATTAATACATTAGATATTGTTGTCTTCATGATAATTATTCTTAGTATAAGATGCAGACATGATATCCTGTCCACAGTCACTATTAGTACAAATCTTTCTTCTTTTTGAATTAAGAGAAAGTAGCTGTTGAAAATTTCATGGCTGGTATCCTCATTAACTGTTTTTCTTCTGGAAAGGTTAATTTTGCATCTCATTGTGGATTTTAAAATTCATTATAATGCACACTTTTTTAAAAAATAGTAGATTTCCTGGGAAGTTTAGCAGTCTCCCAAAAGAACTGCAGGGAGAAAAGTGCAGTATAAAAAAGTGTAAACAGCTTGGGGATTGCTTGAGTTTGTTTGAAGATGGTCCTGCAGGTGGCGATAGAAACTCATAGATGGTAAAACTCCCATAGTCATTTCTGTGCAGTTCTTGGGGATTTTAATTTCAACCATTTAATTTTAATTTGGTATAATAATCTATAAGCATAACTTGTTATATTAGCAAATATTAATTTCCATGGTGTGTAATTTTCCCTTTTGGATTTGTAAGAATTTTTTTTTTTTAACATTCACAAGTATGTTCATCTTTCTTTAGAAGAAGTTTGGAATTATAACCAAGTTGGTACAGACTTTATATGCCAATTTACCAGTTTAAATCTTTTTATTGTTTTATTTCTGCTTACCTTGAAGATAAAATTAGTAGGATATCTCTTGAAGTAGGTCTAACTTTGGTGGGTTCCTCTGGTTGCTTAGATGTAATGCTGTGTTAGTATTTACCCAATGACCCACCTTGAAGTCGTTGTAGTAAGTTGGATTGTTTCAGGAGGCATTGGTTAGTTTAGTTTTTATGTGATCAGAATCACGAATTCCTTGACAGATATTACCCAGGGATAGAAACAAAGCATAAATAATCTCTTTTGAAACATAAAAATCCATTGTGGGTAATATAACCCTTTCAATTCTTTTAGTTATTTCATTTTGGACGTTAGGCAGAGTCACAGCAAACATAGAGCATTTAATCATGGGACCTTCATTCCTTGCTGCTAGTTAAGTTTCAAACACTCTTCATTCGCCATTTTTTCTTTTGAAGTTTGGGTTTGATCATGCTAATTCTAGAGTGATTTGCTTAGGCCTAAAGCTAATTTCAACTCTCCTATTTTCTTTAAATCTCATTTTTAAAAACCTTGTATTGCACATCTTTAAAGGGGGACTGACTTACTAGTAAGAAAATGCAATTATTTTCATTTAAATGCCTTAAGCTTTAGCTGTGGAGTGTCATCAGCCGCTGAGATTGTCCTCAGCAATCATAGAATTTAAGACTTTGTCTTTCTTCTGAACATTTTACTAAATCTTATGATAAAGTTTAAAGCCAATAAGATCTCGTATGCTACATCCTTGGATCTAGACATCGTTGTAACAGATGAGAGGGAGAAGGGAAAAAAAGAAAAAAAAAAAAAAAAAAAGCAATCCTAGGCATTCTTGTGTTCTGTTTCAATAGCTCTTCCAATTCCTTGTGAGGGAGAAGGGAGAGGTTAAGTCAGACCCCCCAGAAACCTGCTTTCCAGTCTTCCTATAAAGAATATTCAGTTCTCTGCTCTGGTAGCAGCTGACCAAAATCTAATCCATTAAAAATATATCGTGGTAAGCAGTTCTTGAAAATGTTTATAATAAATGGTAAAAGCCAAGTCTCCGCTGTGAGATTAGCTGTTGGAACAGGATGTGTTCTTCAGGAAATAGGTTATTGCCTGACCAGTTATCCTGCAGAGAAACCTGCAGGATAGATGATTTAAAAGCTTGCAGTGTAAGGATTTTATTTGATTTTCCCTTTTTGCTTTCCTTTGTATGTAATAGGGTTGTTTATCACCCACAAGGGCTCTCCTCAATGAATCTATTATGAAGTTCACTTTATGAGCAAAGCATGGCATGTTTTGGGGTTGACCCAATCCATACCCTATGATGGTCAATGACCTATGAATATTAATACAACTAATTCACTTTGACAGAATAGGGTTTGTTGCTTAAAAAAAAAAAAAAAGAAGAAAAAGAAGAAGAATAATTTTCTGTTTGTGTGATAAAGGAAACAGCCTGCTGGGGATTCTGGTGACGTGCACCTTTTGGCTTGATTGTGGTCCAGCCTTCAGGAGTGGACAGAGTTCTCATGGAAATGCCTTGACGTGGAGGATACCCACAGGAACATTGGCAGAGTGACTGAGAGATGAAACACCCGGGTTAGAAAGCCTTAGGGAAACATTATGTGTCTGAGGTCTGATCTATTGTCTGGGAGGTCTGAGAGTGTTAATGCACTCTGCAAAGATTACGCTGCCTCTCTAATTGCTCAGACATTTCCTTAAAGGATTTTAAACAGCCAGGAAAGGTGATGCTGCTTGTCAATTTTTGTCTTCTCCCTGCCGTTGAACTTTATCTGTCTTTCCACGGAGACCACTAGATCAAGTATCCTAGCCAGTGTCAAAGGCGTAAACTCTGAATTAGGAGCGAGAGCAATGAGATGTTATTTACAGCTCTGTTATTACTTGCTCTCGAAATGCTCCGCATCCCATTTCTGGTGTTTACATTGTGAAAACGAACACCTGTGTTCAAAGGCAGGGCGAGGGAGGGTCAGGGCTCTGCTTTGACGTTTGATCGGATAGGTTTCCTTAATCTTTTCTCCATGCCCTTGTTGGTGCTGGGCGGCATTTTGTATTTGAGTTATTTCAGTAAAACATGTGGAGAGTAGTGAACTTCAGCATTTCTGTTATGTTATATCCACCACCTGTACACACACACACACACACACACACACACACACACACACACTCACATGCTGTGTTCTGAAATGTTTCCCCAGAATGGGATTTCCACAACCCATCCATGTGTAGGATCTGATCACTTTATCCAGACCTTCCTTGTGAACTTCTCGAACGTTTACCATGGCTGTGCTCTCGGCGCGAGGGGCTGTTTGCAAGCTGATGCAGCAGTTTTATCAGACTCTGGAACTTTTACGTTGCGTCCACCGTATCTCACTCAGTGTTTTCCAAATGACACTGAAAAGCGAAAAGAAGGTAAAGGAGTCATTAAATTCTGCCTGGCTGCAGTAATGGGCAGGCAAACTTGCTTGTAGCCTGAACAGTCTCTCGCCGCTAGATGCAGTTGCTCATTGAGAGGTCAGAATTCTGCTTGGATCCATCCCAAATGTGAATACATATCGTATATATGGCCTAGCGCCTGCAGTATAATATTTATGTCGCTTCTGAAAGAGACCTGGGAGGATTCCCCATAATTCAAGATGGTAGTCTGACTGATGGGTGTAGAAGGATTTTTTTTTTTTTAGAAATCCTTGTTTGTCCCATGGGAGCCTCACACTTTTCGGCTGACGGCAGTGTATTTTACTTATCCCGTATAAAGCTGTCAGTGTATTCGTTATATGTGTCTCTTGAAGACTCTGAACAGATGACGGGAACAATTGCTGGAGGGAGAAAAACACATTTGAATTGAAATCTTCAGAAGATCATTTCTCTGTGATCTCCTGTCCCTGCTTTTACGCGGACTGTCCCTCACACTTTCTCTTATTGTGTGTTATCTCACACTGTTGGTATATTACACTGAATGTTTCATCTGTATATAAAAATTAAAAATTCAAACAAAAATCTGGCCCACATGAAGAACAGGCCCTTTGGGCATATGGTTCATTATGCATATTCGTTTAATTACTAAAACACTTGCAATGGCTTTTCTGCCCTTGCTTTCAACTTGCAAAGTTGGATCTCTTCTGTTGCGCAGAAAGTGTAACACGAAATTCTGTTCTGAAGGAGGAAAAAGAGCCTTTGAAGAACTGATGTGAATCACGAAAAGAATATAGGACTGTCAGGAAAAAAGTACTGATGGAGGCAGTCATTCCTTTCCGCCTCCGCCTCCTGCTCCTTCTCCTTTTCCCTCCCTTTCCCACCATAGTCCCTGGAGGCTGCTTTTCCTGTAGTTTGTGTGAATGTGAGCAGGGGAGAAATGTGAGACTGAGGATTTAGATTTCAACTGTGTTCCCTCCGAGGAGCTCTAGTCTCATGATGAAGCTGTCTAAGTTTTATTGGTTAGAGAGGCACACTATGAAAGTGTGACTTTAATTGATTTTTCAGGGCAAACAGGTTGGTGATGGCTTAGACATTCCCTGGTCGCAGTGCCACTCCTAATTTGGGGCTGCATATATAATAGCTTTATTAAAATAAGTAATCACCTGGCTTTGGTTTTTACCTGAGCATCTGCCTCTTGGCTTTTAAGAAGCCACTGAAGATTTTTTTTTTTTGTCCTTAAAAGGATCATATCCTAAAAATGGTGAGGGAGACTTTATTTATTTTATGCTATCAAGCTTAGTATTTGTGTCTGATTATTTAAAAACATTAAAATTAAAAAGATCTTTAGGATCATTGTTTTTGTTAGGTTTCAAACACACATGCATTTATTTATATAGTGCAACAGATTTTGAATGTAAGAGGCTAAATATTGAATTTATGGTTGTTGGCTTTGATTTGAAGTTTTACATTTGTAAGCAGAAATAAAAGATAATAATAGAAAGATAATAAATATAAATGTAAAAGAAATAACATAAGAAATATAGAAGGTAGTTTGAGTGAATAGGCAGGTATGAATGTATATGTGTTTAAGAGTATATTTTGGATTTCTGAATCCATAGTATTGCCTCAACATTGTAAGAAAATGGCTGGGACCCCGATCACAATAAATTGAAGATTCCTACAGGCATTTTTTAAAATGTATCTAAATACAGGGTCTCACTACTAGATCTAACTCATAGTGATCCTTCTGTTTTCAGCCCCCCAAGCAATGGGATTACAGGCGCGCGCCACCATGCCCAGTTTCAATTGCTGTCTCAGCGCGCCCCAGGGGCGGGCTGGCATGGCACGCTGGGGATTGAACCCCAGCCACTGCGTTCTGCCTAAGCAGGCGCTTTAATCTGCTGAGCTATCAGGCCGGCCCAAGCATTTGTAAAGTAAGGGAGGATCTTAATCTTGGCATTGTTTTTTTGTTTTCAGTGGCAAGTATGTGTGAGTTTGATGCAAGCACAAGTTTGCTTTTCAATTAAGCAAATAGGTACTCTAATGGGAGGGTGTCCAAGACATTCTCAATTTGATTCCTGAAGGAATTGTGTTTCCCTATAAATAGTGTCACTCCCTAATGGCTATCTGAGGGTTCTTAGTGGCTTTTAAGCAGGTTGAACATGTATAGAACTATTGTAGGCTTAATGTGAACTTACTGCAACCCTGATTCTTTTAGTATCAGAAATAAAACTGGAAGTGGAGTAACTTAATATAGTGAACTGCTTTCCTCTCTCCCTGCACTAATGCTAATTAGATACACTTGCTTTATTACCAGGAGCAGTTTTTTCTGCATTCATTCTGATCCTCCATGAATAAGGAGGAGTAAGTCCTAAATGTTATGTTTAAGCTCTCAGTCACAACTGCAGCCTGCTTTTCCTGTGACCAACTCAGAGTACAGGTTTGAGACTGCTTTGTCCATGCCAAGTACAATTAGGGGCCCACTGGACTTCTAGCCCGGTTGGTCCCATGGGGCCAAAAATCACATTTCTCAAATGAGTGAGACACTTATCAGTGCGTTGAATGGAATTTTTCTCTTGACCTCTTTAGATTATCAGCTTGGTAGGAAAGAAAGGTGTGAGGATTTTTCTTCCCTCTCTTTAATCAGAGCAGAGAACTTGCAAAGGGCTTTGAAAGACGAATTTACCCAAATCAGGCTTGAAACTGCTCAATTGTCAGCTTCTGCAAAACTCATAATGAGAAATTTATTGTCTGATTCCAGACCTGAAGTTAAGATTGTTATAGGGGAAAAAGGCAATTGTCACAACCCATTAGAAGCTCTCTCTCTCTCTCTCTTTCTCTCTCTCTCTTTCTTTCTCTCTCTCTCCCTCCCTCCCTCCCTCTCTGTCTTGCTGTTCCTCTGTCTCATTGTCCCTCTATGTATCTGTCCCTGTCTCTGTCTCTGTGTATGTCTCCTGCCTCTCTCTCTCTCTCTCTCTCTCTCTCTCTCTCTCTCTCTCTCTCTCAGTTTAGTGCTTTTCTACTTTGTAAACTAGTTGTTTTGCTTTTATGAGCAACACAGGGCTTTTTACAAGGCCATAGGTGACTGCTGAACTTTTTTCTCATTTGTATAAAATCATCAAGAAATGAAAATTACAGGGTGGCCATAAGCACAAAGAAAACAAATGCCTCATATTGAAAGGAGGAGAAAACTAGTAAGGAACTCATGCATATTACAGGTTAGAAGCCTTTTTTTCCTCTTTAAAAACATCCATTAATACATTGAAAAGCAGAAAATAAAAGTTAACTATTTCTAGAAAAATTTACTCTAAATCTCCAACATGTAATTAATATTACGACTGTGTCGAATTTGATAGAGACTTTCACTAACATCAGAGTAGAGTTAGCTGTCTTATAGCAGTTTTGAAGGTAGTGTTACTGTAAAGTTGGCAGTTTGAAAATTATATGCACTATTTAAACAGTCATAGAGGACAGTAAAAGTGTGACATATACTGTACTTGTCTGTATGAAAAAATATTTAGAATAAAATATCAGTTTGGGTTAATCTCACCAAAAATTGGAACTAATTGATTAAATTCTGCCTTGAGGAGATAAGGCAACAAGTTTAATTTCCCCTAAGAACTACCTGAGTTCTTTTATATCGTATGGAGGTAGTCAAAGACAATGCCACAGGAACACCAACAGTGATACTTTATGATGTACATGGGTCTCTGGGAAAAAGCTTGCCTATGAATAGTGATTTGATAAACTTTCTATACATTATGAAAACCACAACAGGATATAGACATGCCTGTAGAAATAAGAGTTTATTTTTGCACAAGGCATACAGTGCAGGTTAGGATGGGGGATAGACATTTCAATTCTGGGCCCTGTCCAAGTTGAAGTTTGCCCTTGCCTCTTCCCCATGTCCGTTCTATATCCACTTACCACTTTCTTGATGACAACTAAACACCCAAGAACAAGACCTTTTCTCTACCTACTGGTATCTTCCAGAAGTTTACAACAGGTTTTCTAGGCAGTCTTGATAGCTTTTCATAATTTCCCTGGGTGTCTTCACCCCTTTGATATTACACCATTATATTTTCCATTTCTATTATAATGAATTACCTTGACCCTAGGTAGCTTGAGATGGCACACCTTTATCATGTTCCAGCACTAGAGGTCAGAAGTCTAACTCAGCTCTTCCTAAGCTACTGCTGGGGAAGGGCCATACTTGAGGAGTTGCTTCTGTAGAATGGGGAAGTCCCATCTTTCTTTGTTCTGCATCTATAAACTCCCCATTCTTCTCAGCTCAGTGTCCGTTCCTCCATCTTCAGATCTAGCAAGGACAGATTCTTAAATTCTCAGGTTACATCACTCTAGCCTCTCCTCCTGAGTTATTAACAAGCACTCTTTCCTCCCTTCTTTATCCATGTTTAAGAACTTCGGTGATTATATTGGATCCTCCTGGGTAATTCCTATCATCAGCTTCCTTTGAGGACACATGACTAACAATCTGAACAGAGGCTACAATCTTAATTCCCTTTGCAATGTAACAGTAGGTTCCAGAGAAGAGGGCCATGCCTCTTTGGTCACTACTCCCCTGGCAACCTCAACTAGGTCTTGCATTCCTATCTCCCATTCATATTGATTCCTAGTGCATAGAGATTTTGGGAGCAACTCTGGTTTCTCACATGCAAATCACTTCATTGAGAGTTCTGCATGAGGGAGGAGGGAAGAAGTTGTGTGCTGTGGACATTTTAATCTGAAAGAGTCTAAGAGGGCCATAGTTAGAAATGTATGGAAGTCATGTTATCTGTGACTTCAGAGTCATTTGATACTTAATTTGGTTGCTGGTGTGTGGCCTAAGGGCAGGAAGTCTGTGAGAAAGTCAAATGCTTGCATCCTGCACAGATCTCAGGTGAAGGAGCTGTGATAGGGAGAGAAATGGGTGGGCTGGTTCCAAAAGCCAAACAGAGAAGGTGACAGTTGACCTTAATTGTGTCATCTTTGATTTAAAACATGTGCTGGGACTGGGAAGATGGCTCAGTGGAATAAATGCTTCCCTGGCAAGTGCAAGGGCCTGAGTTCAATCCCCAGTTCCACCAAAAATAAATAAATAAAACATATGCTGGATGTTGGTATAGCACGTTTTTGCGTGCATCTGGTTGCACCATGGACGTTTAGGTTCTGTGTGTGGTCCTGGGCTGCTGCTTCTGTGGCACTCTTCCTCTGCTGTGCTCTGGAGCACCAGGAATTTACCAGCCTTGGTCTGTCATGCCTTATCCCCATGTTTCTGACTAGGAACCAGATAATCACAGATTTAGTACCCTGAAACTACGAGCTAATTAAAAGCTCCAGTCCTTTATGTTGCTAGTGTTGGGTGTCTTCTTTTTTTATTAACTTTATTGAGAAACAAACAGCAATGAGACCATTTCAAAACAGGTTAGTAGGACAGTTGCAATAATTAATACATTGCATATTGCTGTCTTCATAGTAGTTATTCATAGTACCAGATGCAGACATGATATCGTGTCCAAATACTATTGGTACAAATCTTTCTTCTCATTGAATTAAGGTAATTATTTTGTATATACAGATACAGAATGGTCCTTCCTTTATATCCCCTTTTTTGCTTAATTTTGTCAAAGATGGGTATTCCATTGCCATTTAAATATTGTAGGTGCATGAATTCAGCAAAATAATCCAGTATAGTCCAGTAGTCCATAATAGTAGTGGGTTATCTGTAGGACTGACAATGTCAGAATTTGTTGACTTGAACCTTTTACAGTTCAGCATATTAATATAGCTTTACTTTTTATACCTCATTTTTAATACTTTTCTGCTAGATGGTTAAGATAAAGCAAGACCTATATAACAAGAAATATAACTTTTGTATCTGACAAGGTCAGTCAAATCCCCAGCGGAAAAGCTGAGTAATACAGGGAAGAGGGGAACAGAGTAGAATGCTGCGGGTTGTCCAGGACTCAGGAGTGAGTGGGTGAGAGCAGGGGCTAAGAGATCCAGGCGGCTCCCCTGTCTGACCCCGCACAGTTCAAGATCTATGCCACACTGTAAGAGCAAACAAGATTCTATATTCTCAGAATCATCTCCTATGTCCCAGAAGAAAATGATCTTCCCCTTTCTTCTGGAGATAACATAGATTTTTCCTATTTTTAAAATTTTATGTTTCTCTACCCTGTTCTCACAACTTAGGATATTTTGCTACCAAAATTGTGTAGTTCTACATTTGATCCTATTATTGTAAAGTCCCTCAGTGACTTTCCATTTAATTTGGAAGCACAAGGTAAACTTACTACGACGCGGTATTCCCAGTTCATCTTTCCGTGAAGTGAACCCCACTAAGTTCCCTTGCCTCACTGCTAGCCACCTGAGTATGCTCCAGTCCCACTGGATATTTTGCCTTCTCTACCCATGTGAAGTTCTCATTGTCATCAACACCATCATGACTTTTATTTACCACAAGTCCTTGCTTATACTGCTTTCTCACACTTAACTGTCAACTTTTGCAAGTATGCCACCGACTAGCATTAAGGCTAACACAAGATAAGTTGGTAAGTATCTTCCCATTGAACCAATGAACGACCAAAGCAGACTTATACAAAGATAGCAAAATGGGACCAAGTAAACTTATACTCCAAGCAGTTTTCTTTATATAATATTTCTGTTTTTCATTGAAGGTGATCATGCAATCGTGTTATAGAAAAATGATGAGCGCCCTTCAGGCTTGTCGTTGCCTCTCATCCTCCCAGTGACTTTAAGGCAGATGTTACTCTTCCATTTTACAGAGTAGAGGATGGTGGCTAATATTTTCTTGTCAACATAGATTCTATAGACAGAGATGCAAAGTGAGTATGTTCTAAACAGTATTAAGTAAATGCTTAATATATATATATATATATATATATATATATATATATATAATGTAATCTTTTTCAGAACTGATGAAAAGAACACAAAAGAAAAACAAAACAAGCTCACCTGGTACATATTCAAACTTAATAAAAAATTAAGTTAAATATTACCTATTACATAAGTGCTAATTTTTATGGTACCATATGTGATAACTTAACAGAAAAGCACACATAAAACATTATATTGAAATCTAGACATGCATATGTACAGGTATACATTTTTATACTAGCACCTGCTGGATGAGAAAACTATTTTCTTTAAATCCAGTGTTTAAGTCCAATGTATAACAACGATATATCATAAGTGGCATTCTTTGTGACAAATGCTCCATGAGGATTTATTGAATGGGTATTTGAACTAATGCAGCAGCCTTAGTTGATTTGGAAGCTGTGATATTTTATAAATATTTGATCATGTTGGCTTGCTGAGCATTGATGTAAAGTTCACAGCACAGGTGATGCAATTATGGACACTTTCACGTGTTCACACATTTCAGGGTCCACACAAATCTCCACACACTGAATGGGGTTAGCTACTTGGCATTCACGTGTTCTCACATCTTTCTTGATCTCCCCTCTTGCATTCATATTATCCAGAACCACAGTTTGTATCCGGGGTCAGGGCTTCTCTGTCCACCTTCTGGATTACTACGCTTTCCAGGTACTTCTCTGTGACATTACGCAGCATCGCTCTTGGTCAGCAATGAGTACTGTTAGGTTAGACCTTTATTTACAAGCTCTAGTGTTGAGCTCCAGTTTCAATGAATGGGGATTCAACGTTTTGGGTACCTGTTACCTACAGAATTTCATTATTCTATATTTTGCAAGAAAAATCATAGTAAGTGATTCAAAATTTTAAAGAGAAAAATACATTTTGTGAGAAAAATAGATAAGGAACAAAGATAAATATGATCCTAAAAATAGGTACTCAGTATCATGCATAGTGATACTGGATACGTGGGAAGAGAATGGCTTATTCCACGTTGGGGAACTAGTGAAGAAGCAAAATGGCTGGTCCTTGAGACACTTAGAATCAAAGCTCTAGGAAGGAAAACATAGCTATTTTTTTTTAAGAATAGCAAATTCATGTGACTGGAATTGAGGAGTGGTGACAGGAAACAGAGACAAGCAGCATTGCAAATGTAAGTTCAAATCGATTCAGTAGGGTTGGCAATGGCAAACTGTTGCTTCTAAGCTCTAGTCATGGTGGGAATTAATGAATAAAAAAAACTTTGATTGGAGAGAGCTATGAACAGAATTAAGTTCTGGGTGATTCTGTGTCTCTGTTGTGAACAGACAGGAAGTGAGGGAAATTAAATAATATATGGATTAGGAATGTATTAGAATAATCTGGGCCCAGGATTTACCTGGTAGAGGAGATACAATAATGAAGAATAATCTGGGCCCACGTTCACTGTAAATTGGCAACCAATCTAATGGTGCGACTTTTGACTTCTGTGTGTATGTGTTTGGGGAGGAAGCAAACTATTGTAAAAAGTTGAATTTAGTCCTTATGTGAGAAGTTGAAAACTTTCATATTTCTAAACTTTTAAAAAAAATTTCATCTTGGAATAGGTTAAGACTTACAAGAAGTTAAAAAAAAAATGATATAAAGAGTTCCTGTGCTCTTTCATCAATCTTGTCCACATGGTTACGTCATATGTGCCCAGATTTTACACTGACATGACACTAGACTCGTGAGTCAGGAACAGACCCGATTCCAGTTCTACTGATGTCCGCGCACACTTGGTGCCGTGGTGCAGTTTCAGTGCCACAGTCAAGATGCAGGGCTGTTCTCTCCCCACAGAAAACCCTCTCCTGTTCCCCTTTAGTGTTCACTCCCAGACCTAGGCAACCCCTTCAATATGTCCTCTTACTAAAATTCCATAAATCTTCTTCACTTTTACTTTGACAACAGTATACACTCATAAAATGAGTCTTTTAATATGTAAAGGATTGAGAATTTTTTTTTTTTCTTTTCATTTAGCCAAGTGATCTTCCGATCTGTTCAATTTGTGCTCATCAGTGTTGTATTCTCATTAGCTAATTATGAAAGATTGAAGACTGGGACATATAAGGCTTACTTGTGCGTGGCACAGTCCCCTGATGCTTTGTAGAAAACGGACCCTGTGGCAACGAGCTCCCTAGGCTTCCCCTCTTGTTTTCCTGTATCTCACCCTGACTGGGCCCTGAGGACATTTCTGTCTGTAAGCCTCCACAGTGGCGAACATTTCTGTAAGCTGTGTTAGTGAACACAGTTCTGCAGTTAAGGCTGTGTTTCAGAAGAAGCGAGGGTTCCCTTTTCAGGCAAGTGCAGTAAGCACTGTGTTCAGTAGTAGCACTTGACATCATTTTAAAAACTGAGAGTGCTCTGTGAGCTGTACACAGTGTCCACAACCTTAACAGACTACAGATTATTTTAAAAACGGTTGTGACTACAAAGGGGTTTTTGCACAGGTATGAACTAGAGGTTTCAGTGGTTGAAGTATGAGGCTGAAAAAGAGACTCCTGTGTTTCATCTTTGTGGCTAGAGGAAGAAGGTCAACCCACAGTGGGCACCTGGCTCAGGCGCCCCTCCACCTCTGTGGCCATTGTAACTTGGGGTGCAGGTCCTGTGTGGTTAGCATCTCTTTGGTTCTGCTTGCTTCTCCACCCTGGCCTTCCACCCATCAAGTATGAGCGCTTTGTCTGTCAAGGCAATTGTTTTGTTTTGATTTTTAAAATTTCTTTAAAAGAAATTAAAATGTAGTAAATGATACAGAATTTTACTAAACAAGAGGATCAGAATTCACCCATGGTTGTTATATCACATTTTGTTTTCTTCAAATTAGTTGTTCAGATTATCACATATAAGCATGCAAAATTGCAAAAAATTAAAAAGAAAAAAGATTAAGCATTAGCTGTTCCCTCCAATAGAGAAATCAGCAGTGCAGTTATTGAAGTAGAAACTGTTCAAAGGGAAGGAACGACTAGAATGAAGGAAAAAAGAAAAGAAAGAAGAAAGGGAAAAATACATATATCAATCAAGACAATTGTTAACTGCAGTTGTTTAGAGCTCAGAATCCCTGATCTGAAAAGTCCACCTATGTCACGGCAGTTATAAACATCGTGGTTCTGGAGAATGTGATTGAATGTTTATGAAAAATAAGTTACTGTGAGATGCGTACAAGGAAAATGTACAAGGAAGTATCCAGAAATGCCTAGACAGACACATAATTCATGCACACATATTTTAACAATGATAAATCAACATTGTTGTGCCTCAGTAGACAAGGAAAATTCGCCTTATTGAGGACGTTCTCTTTTTCTGATTGAACTCTTCTTCCCTTCCCCAGAACCAATGCTGGCCCTGAATGCTGTGTGTGTCATTCCTACCTACCAGCTGTAGTCTTACCATCTCCTTCTTAACTGCTGAAAACTAGGATTCAACTTTCCTAGTGTTTGAAGGTTTTATAAAATAAATCAAATAACATTCTTGTATCTTAATCTGTGACTTGCAAACCCAAAACTTAGTGGTGTTCCTGATGTTCGTCTGTATAGTTTATCTCTATTCTTTACCATATTTAATTTTCTGAGTAAGTTATTTCATACATTCATTCTATATTTTACTGAGACATTTGGATTGATTCCAGGTTTTTTTTGGGGGGGTTGCCTGTTATTAAAATACTCTTGTAAACATCGATACATACGTCATCTGGTAGAATCATGTAAGAATTTATAGCCATAGTTCCCAGGGTGGTATCTGGACCAGAGTCTACAGGCTTTCAGGAATGTAATTTCTCCAGTCCCACCCCAATCTGGTGAATAAGGAGCTCCGAGGGTGGACCCCAAAACCATATTGAAGTCAGTCTCCCAGGTGTTTTCCATGCATGCTAAAGTTTGAGACCCGCTGCTTCAGGGCACGGGTTTTCTAAATTATCTCATGTACATGTTTTGCTTAATTAGTTAATGCCAACCATTTCCCAAGCGATGGAACCATCAGCATCAAATGAAAGTTAGCATTGTTTTACATCTCAGAAATCTCTCAGCTTCATCTGACTTCTTAATTCTATCAATCTGCTGTGTGAAATGGTACTTTGGTGTGGTTTCAATTTGCATTTTTCTTTTTGCTAATGAGTTGCTTATGTTATGAGACCTTTGAGGTCTTCTTCCTCTGTTCTGCTGTTGTCTAATTTCCTTTTATCTTACCTTTTCATTGAATTGTGCACATATTTTCTATAATCTAGATAAAACTGCTCTGTAATAAAAATGTCTTCTAAAACCTATCAAAGTTTTCTAGGGTTTACTGCAGCTTACGCTGTGTTTAAGGAATCCTTCCCTAATAACAAAGCCATTGAGAAATTGTTTGAAAACTTAAATTGTTTTGCCACTGACATTCTATTTTTTAGAGTATTTGTGGTTTGTTTTCATTTCCATGATCCTAGGACCAATTGTGCCATACTGTTTTTGGAATAATTTGCCTTTTCTCAGTTACTTACAATTCCCACAAATTCATTCTGTTCATCTTCAGTCTATTTGTCATCCACAGAAACAACTTAGAAGGAGTAAAGGGTGATGTGAGCTCAGTTTCAGGTGTTCTAGGCATAGTTTCTCTTCATTGCGAACTAGGGGTAGTACAATACATCCAGGCAGTAGAAATTCACAGAGACATTTTATCTTAGAGTGGCTCAGCAGCCAGAAGAGACAGGAAGAATCTAGACTTGCAATAGCTCTTACGAGGTCAAATATTTAGTGATTCAACTTCCTCCTGTCAGGCGCCACTTCTAAAAGTTCTACTTCATCCCAGTAGTACCATGAGCTGGACATAAATCCTTCAACACATGGATCTCTGGGGGCATTCATGAATCACAGGATAGCAAGCATGCATCTGCTTTCCACGTATGGGCAGACTTCTCCATTGGTAATGTGTCTATCTCTGTACCAGTGTTACACAAGTTGTCATTTAGTGTTAGCCTTGTTTTCCCTGACTTATGTTTTAGGACCACCTAAGAAATCCTGCTTTTTTTTTTCTCTGCCATATTAGATGTAGAACTAACCTTTTCTGTTCCACAAAGACAAAATAAGATAGAGGTGGAAAGGTAAGTGGTGGAGCCATTGGGTAATATATGGAATGTCTGATGTTAGAACTGCAGTACTGCAAAAATGAATAAAATGAAAAAAAATCAGATCAAGTAAATAAAATATTGAAAATAACTCAGGTTCAAAATTAGAATTCTTTAAATTAATGTATACCTGCACCAGTTTATAGGCTTTTGCTGTCTTTTAAGTTTTAAATTATCTCCGTATATAAAAATCAGGCTTCAGTTTTTCTCTGAGTCAGTGGCTGTTTAAATTTGCAAACACATTTTCTTTCTATTTGAAGTTCTTTATATATGTCTATGAGGGTCTTTTGGATATAATCACTCCTAGCCAGTGCTTCCCTGAAAATGAGTTTGTGCAACTCTTCTTTAAAGACAATTTGTTACATACAATGTTATAAATTGAATTTCTGAAAAAATATGTATGTTACATTATTCTTCTATATTTTTATTTCCCTTTTCACACTTAGCTATAACAACACTCAAACTACTTCTGTTAAAAGAGGAATTATGTCTTCTTTCACTTTCTTTATTCCTTGGGCTATTTATAATTCTACTGGAATATTTTCAAGCCTGGGTTCTTCATCATTTGTCCTGACAAGAAGTTTTATCATTTATTGGGTGGGAGTGTTTCTCCCTATGTTAATCTCTTTCCATATTTCTACAAAGCTCTCAGGCATTTTCATTTTCACATATTACTTCTTCCTTGTTCTCTCCTTAGCCATCTATCCCTACCACAAATATCTGTCACACATAACATTGTCCTTATTTCTGTCTCCCATGTCTCTTGACCCGACTTACATATTTATATCTTTGTCTCTGGACTAAATTTGGAGGTATTTCTCTGGAATTATCTTTCAGTTCACTAATTTTCTCTCCTCTTGCTTTTAGTCAGCTTAGTGTATCTTCTGTGTTTAAACTTATACTTTCTCTTTTAAATGTTCCTCACCAATAATTTAGGCCAGATTCCACAGGTCATCTTTAAATCACTGGTGAAACCCTTTCCACTTTGGTGATACTCCTTTAGAAAAGTCTCAAGTAATCATGGCTCAAGGAAAATATATTGAGTTCCCCTTGACAGATCTATTAGATCTTTAATGTAATTTACTTTATACTTTCCTAGCCTAGTACCAACAATTTGAAAATTTTTCTTTCAAACTTCTAATATGTTTTCATAATGATTATGATTAACACAAGTGCGCAGTGCT
Source organism: Octodon degus (assembly GCF_000260255.1). Classification (NCBI taxonomy): domain Eukaryota; kingdom Metazoa; phylum Chordata; class Mammalia; order Rodentia; family Octodontidae; genus Octodon; species Octodon degus. The sequence continues at coordinate 10,821,028 of NW_004524578.1, read as the reverse complement.
ACCCCAACCCCTCCATATCTGTCACCTATTCAACATCTATGCCGAAATCTTCTTTCTGACGTACACTAGGAGAGGGTCTGCATTGTTGCTATGGTCCACCCTCCACTTTTACACAGACATTCATCCTTTCCACTGTATTAAGATTATTGCTCCATCTCTTTTGCTGTCTTTTAAATCATCTTTTTGTTCAGATTCTCCTAGATCGTTGCCATGTGCCCTTCCAATATCTTTCTGTTTTTCTAATCTTCCTGTCATGTAGCCTGGGAGTATTCTCTTTCCACAAAGACCTCTAATGGGCACCTCAGACCGCACACACACCTGCTGTTCCAACACACTTCATCTCAGTGAATGGGTAAATCATGCTTTAGCTTTTGCAGCCCATACGTTGCTGTTCTCCCTGGTCACTCTCTTTGTGTCTTCTCCTTGTCCAAAATGTCTGCAAATTCCAAAATACCTACTTTCTAAATATTCAAAAATGATCATTTTCCATGTAATAAATTACCAGCAGGATGGTTCCCAGAGTTAACTCTAATGGGCCAACTGCCATGTGTTTATACATGAAATGTTTTTTTCTCCTTATTTTGTCATGGTATGTTCTCCTGAAGCACCCAGAATGACCCTTGAAAATGGGATAGATCCTGTTGTTTGGCTTACAACCCCTAATGTTCTGGCTTCTCCCTTACAAGAAGTCAAACATCTTGTGGCCTTCCCATCTCCTTCTCCTTGCTCACTTTCTTTCTCATCTTCTTGCTCTTTCTGCTTCAGACCCAGGGTCTGTGCCATCCTTTGAGTATGCTGCAAGATTGCGTGCTCCCAAATCTGGACCTTGATCTGGCCGTTCCTTCTGCTGGGGCCCTCTTCACTTGGACACCATGCTTCCTTATGGCCCGGCCTCTCATATGCTCCTCACATCAAGGCCTTCTGTGGCCACCCATTCCCAGTAACACAGCAAGCCTCGTGCCTGGCAGTCTCTTCTTTCCATCTCTAATTCTGTTTTGCTTTGTGTTGTATTATGTTGCACTGTGTAGTGATAGATCCTTACCACCAGGAGTGTAAGGGACCTTGTACCTATGAAGTGCAATCAAAAGATATGATTAATGTTTAAATAGAACATGTCATAATAAAAGACACATTGCCATTAATCCCTCTCAAACAATTCCTCATTGCTTTGATTACCCTTATTCCATCATTCTTGCCACTTTTTGAAACAGTTCCACAATTTCTTTCCTGCGGGTGTCTTTTCATGCCTGCTTCAATGTGCTGAATCACCTCGAAATGCTTATGGAAATTTTCTGTCTAATAAATATGTTGTAGAATGTCCTCATCTACCTTGTTTGCTTCTTGGGACTGTGCAACTTCTGGCTCCTCCCAAAAGTCAAAATGACAATGAAAGATAAATATTGTGGACCAACCCAGAACACTGAAGCTGCCACCACAGCATGGTTAAGGCACCAGGAAAGAGGACATCCAGCTCAGCTCCCGAAAGTGGCAAGAAGGATGGTACACTTGTGCTTGAGATGAGCTGGGGCATTTTGTGTGCCTAATGGTGATCTATCTTCTACTCTAACAAATCAAAAAATTTAAACATTCACTGACACTTAGGGTCACACATTTATTTATCTTCCCTATCTAGTTCTCAATCACCAAGTACAATGTAAACTTCACAAAGTTTTGATTTTTGTGTTTGTATCTTCCTTTGGTTTGTTTCCTCACGGCTCATCCTTGAGATTACACAAATAAGTGGTAAATACGAAATTGATAATGAATTTGTGAGGAAATTAGCTAGTGACAGAAGGATTGTGGGTTGCTCAGAGTAGGGTGGGAGGAGGGATCTCTTCAAGCGTGGAGGAATACTCAAGCCATGGAGACTGTTCCTTGGTAAATCAGGGAAAGGTATGTTCACAAGTGAAGTCCTGTATATCCTTTTTTGTCTTAAGTTTTGCTCACGATACATGCAGAGTTTTTAGGAACATAGAATACATGGTATGATTTGCTGATGAAATACAACCAAGTATAAGCCACTTAATAATATTGGCTGACTTGAACTATGAGGATTAGATGTTCCAGTGTAATAATTTAAGGAGAAACGGAAATTATTTAATTTTGAGATGGGGTCTCTATATGCAGTTCTGGTTGGCCTTGTGCTCACTTTGTAGCCCCCAGGCTGGTCTTGAACTCACAGCTATCCTCCTGTCTCAACCTCCTGAGTGCTGGAATTACAGGCATGTGTCACCACATCTAGGGTTTTGGAGTGGCATGGCATGCAAGGCTGGGGATCAAACTCAGGTCCTTGTGCTTGCCGGGTAGGTGCTCATGCCTCTGAGCTAGCTCCCCAGGCCCTGGAACATTTTATGTGTAGTCCTGGAAGTTGAATCCAGAGTCTGTGCACCAAACTATATCTCCCACATTTGATTCTGTTTTAGAAAATTTGGAGACAGTCTCCCTAAGTTTCCCAGGCTATGTTTGAGCTTGCAATCCTCTCTCAGGCTTCCAAAGTCCTAGGGTTACAGGTATGCATCATCACACCTTGCTAGAAGTGGAAGCTTTTAATCAGGTGATAGACATAAGAACTGGTGGTGTTTTGAATTTTCTATTTTGCTTTGATATGATGTTATACAATGTGATTTTATACTAATTGAGAAAAATAAAGGTAAATTTTCGTAAGAAGGGGCTACATACTGAATGTTTAACTTAGAAATGAATGTGTTAAATGAAAAGGATTTTTCTTTCTCTTTATGTAAATCTGGGCTTTTGGGGAACAGAATTACCATAACTTCATTTAACCTTTACCCAGTATTTTTATTCTAAGACAATCCTGCAGGGCTGGGGATATGCTTAGTGGTATAATGTTTGCCTAGAATGTGCAAGATGTTGCATTTGAGCCCAACACCACATAAACAAAAAGAAAACAAGTAAATTAGTCATATACTCATGGATTTTTTTCCTCAAATAATTATACTCATAGGGGAATTTTTCAGAAAGATTGCATTTTAAAAGAGGTTGTTTTCAAACATCTAGATTTTATCTTTGTTGTAACAAATGAACTAATTTATATAATATTTTGAAAAAAGGTTTATATGTGATTCTCTCCATGTATATGGTATGTTTATTATGCTTGCTAATTTTTTGGGGGGTGTCACAAGGGCCACTCTAACAATATTTTCATAGAATATTAGGTCCTTGTTCAGAAATTTCTGGAGGAAACAGCCTCTAATGCTCTTGAATATCATTTGAAAGCATTAGGCTGTGAAACAGCAAAGCTTTGAACTAGATCACAGCAGCTAGCCCTTCCTTGGGTGTCCTAGGATGCACCGGATTCAGAGTGACCTAGCCATCTAGGAAGGGTGGATTTGGGGTTGTTCACATAAAAAGGTGGATATTGTTTTTCCTCTTCTTTTCCTTTAGAATTCAGCTTTTATTTTAGAGTGCATAAATGGGTACTATAACAGAAAGTATGTTTTTCACTGGGTGAAATTACCTTTCCATGTAAAGTGTCCTCTGATTTTCTAACACAAACAAACCTTCTGTTCCCTCCCCTCCTCTCTCCTTCCCTCCCCTCCCCCTTCCTCTCCTCTCCACTCTCCTCTTCTGTCTCCTTTCTTCACTTTTTTTTCTCTTTTATTATATACTTTTTTAAATTAAGGCACTGAGAATTAGAACAACAATTTTAGGTCACCTAGTCAACCTGACCAATGTTACCTTGAAATGTTCTACTCTAAAAATAATCATATTATCTGGATCCCAAAATTTCTGTGGCATGCTGAGTCACTGCGACACCTTGCTTCACGAACTCAATTCTCTTCATGATTCTGAGCGCAAACAAAACTGCATGAGAACCGAATCAAATTTTCCTAAGAGTCAACATTGAGCCCAAGCATTGAGTTTGAATAGATTCTCATACAACTAGGTTAGTAACCAGAATCCTTGAGAGGATCAAGCTGAGGAACCAGTGTATTCATGAATTATTAATATAAATATACCAAATTATGTGTACCCAATTAGGTGTTTTTTTTCATTGCTCAATTTCTGTTAATGTGACTATCATCAACCAAGTGTAGACCACAAAATGAAGACGATTCTCTTTATAATCCTTTTTTTGCTTTTTTTTTTTTTTAAGGAAATGCAATGTTTTTGAGGGTTATTCAGGAATTGGATTCTTATAATTGGGCTACTTTTAAAATTTGAATGCACTTCAATGGTCAGAAGGGTAGAATCTTAAAATAATTTTAAATGAGGAGTCAAAAGTATTTATGTCATTAGTCATGCCATTGCACTTTGTATTAATGACTTTGCGCTCACGACTTTGAAGGGGAAGCATTCCCAGGCAAACAGGGTAGATCCTAGGGTGGCTGGTGGGCGTCTCAGCGGGCACCTTAGCGGGCATGTTGGTGGATTACTTATTTAGTTACAGATTCTCTCATCATGAAAGCTGATAGACATACACAGAATCATTTTTTTAAAGATTCTGTGACAAGAGATAAAATCCTCCTCATGCCATTCCTACACAGACAATGCCTAGAAGAGGATTTGCATGTGAGATTTGTCCTGGCATCTGTGGTGACAGAGGACAAGTTCTCCAATCACAGCTAAGCTGGATGCTCTTTCTAAGGTACTGGATCTTCAGAATTTTCTCCAGAAAACCTACCCACAAAATTTCTAACTCATTTTCTCCCTCCTGAGATTTAGTGTATATCTAGCATATCTTAACAAAATGTATAGAAAATGAATTTTAGAATAGAAAGTGAAGAAATAGTTTTTTTTTTTTTTTTCTGAAAGTTTAACACAATTTGTGAAGGTTACACTGTGAGGGAAGCTGCAGATCTGGTTACCTCACCAGCTGTGTCACAGAAGATACCAGGGACACCCGCGAGATGCATCTCGTTGTCAATACTTTATACCACCAGTCCTTCAATTTCAGCCTTTATAAATTATAGCTACATTACATAGTGGCCTTAATTTGAATTTTCCTGATGATGAATCACATTGCATGTCTTTGTTTGTACAAATAGTTCTGTGTTTGTACATTCAAAAGTGTTGTCAAATGCTTTGCTCCTTTTTATTGAGTTGTCTTATCAAGGTAAAAGAGTTGCTTATATATTCTAGATACATATTTCTTTTTTTTTAATTTTTTTTAAATATTTATTTATTTTTATTTATTACATTTATTTATTGTGTGTGTGTGTGTGGCCAGTTCAGCCCATCAGGGGGCGGGGCTGGCTGGCATGTGGTGCTGGGGATCGAACCGCGGTCCCTGTGCTTTGCCAAGCTTGTTTCAAGTAGGTGCTTTAGACCACTGAGCCATCTCTCCAGCCCCCCCGATACATATTTCTTTTCAGTACATCTTTTCATGCATGTGGTCAGTGTTTCATCCACAGTGCTGGGAAGCTAATGTATTTTGGATTTTTTCTGTATTTTTTAGGGAAGGGTCTACAGGGTGTTCATGGTCTCACTACTAGATCAGATGCATAGTGATCCGCCTTTACAGCCTCCCGCGAGCTGGGGTTACAGGCGTGTGCTACCATGCCCAATCTAGAATTTTCTATGTGTGTTACCAAGATGACATTCAAAACTTTCACATGAAGGATTTTGCATTTGAGATGTTTGGATTAGAGATTTATTTTGTTAATAATTCTTTCTTTATATTTTTTAAATTTTATTTATTTATTTATTTATTTATTTATGTGTGTGTGGCCAGCTCAGCCCACCAGGGGGCGGGGCTGGCTGGCATGTGGTGCTGGGGGATTGAACCGTGGTCCCTGTGCTTTGCTAAGCTTGTTCTAAGTAGGTGCTTTAGACCACTGAGCCATCTCATCAGCCCCTGGATTAGAGATTTGAGCACGTGCATGCAGTGAGAATATCTTGTTCTTCTTGGTATGCCTTTTCTTTTAATTGTGTCCACTAAAGAGTACAATGGACCTTTAATAATATACTTTATTTCTATTTTTATAGTTCTCTTTGTTCTTTTTGTGTTCTAAGAAACCTTTACCCATTTCAGGATAGCAAATATTTTTCTCTAAGGTTTTTCTTCTACTATTATAAAGTTTTGGCTTTTGCATTTGAATCTTTAGCTATTCACAATTAAATTTAATATGATATATAAAATTCTCTGACTTTCCATGTATACATATATATGGAATGATTGTTGGCAGGATTTTCATTTTGGCCATTGAGTTACATTAGCATCTTCATGAAACAAAATCAGTCACCTACATGTACACAGGGCATTTATGGTCTCTTGTTTCTTTTATGTAGAAGTATCTTTTCACCCATACCACACTGTATCCACTGTTACAGTTTAGAATACTATGAAACTAGGTAATGCATAATTACTTGTTAAATTGATTTGATTATTCTATATCATTTGCATTGCTAAATAAAGTTTAGAATTGGCTTGCCAATTTTACAATAAATTGTGATTGTTTGAATTTAGAGACCAGTGGTAGCAAACTTACAGCATGCATATGTCAGCAAGCTGTTTTATTGTTAAACATTCTAAGAGCTTTGCCATCACTGTTACAGGCCAATGTTTGAGAGATGACCACTTTGACAAAACTGAGTCCTCCAGCCCAGGCATTTTGGTTCACTTATCTAGATATTATGTAATGTAGTTCAATAACTTACTCTAGATTCCAGTGAAGAAAGCCTTGTTTTATTTTGTGAATTTTATTTCTAAATATTTTATAGACTTTATGGTGTTATTTATAAATGGGAATTTAAGGCTTGTTTTCTAAATTTTTGCTGCTAGATGCAGTGGCTGGGATTGGATCTCCAGTGTGCCATGCTGGCCCTGCCCCCAGGGCACACAGAGGGTGATTGAGACTGGGTATGGTGATGCCAGTCTGTAATCCCAGCTCTTGGGAGGCTGAACATAGGAGGATTACTATGAGTCCAATCTACATAGTGAGATACTGTAGACATTGTAGAACCTGTCCTAAATACAAAAAACACAAACAAAACCCCCCTAAACTTTTGCTGCTAAAATCTAAAGCTGCAATTTATTTCTAAATAACAATTCTATATCCTGTGACTTTGATGAATTTCATTGTTATTGCCAAGATGTTCATTGAATATTCTGATATTTTATGTAAAGAATTATGCAAAGATCACACAGGAAAGAAAAGTATACTGCTTTTCTTTTTAATATTCATGGCTTTTATTTCATTTATTTTACTTTATTATAATGGCTAGAATATTCCACTTACTGCTGAACAGAAGTGAGCTGACATCTTTGCCTTGTTTCTAATATTGGCAGAAAAGAGTACAGTATCCACCTATGTACAGTCATTTTGTTTGTCCTGAAATCTCACATAAATGGAATCACAAGTATGTGGTCTATTAGATAAGGTATTTTTCAATCTATATGTTATTTTTTTGCAATTTATGCATTCATAAGTGGTTTCCTTTTTCTTTTAGTTTTAAGGTATAATTTATGCCCAATAAACCAGTACCAAGAAGACTCAAAGGTTGGATATTAGATTGGTGAAATTCTTCCTAGTCCTTATTTGTTCAGATTAGATTGTTAAATTTTTGTCAGATGCTTCACCCATATCTATTGAAATAAAAAGTGTTTCTCATTTATTCAGTCAATGTGGTGTATGAAGTCAATCATGCCTTCTTAGTCTTCTTCTACTTGGTTGTGCTTTAGAAACTGTTTATATTTTCCTTGATTTCGTCTTGTAATATTTTCTTGGAGATATTTGCATCTATGCTGGTCATGTTTTACTTCTTTATTCACAATGAATAAAGGTTTTGGTGTAAGGAAAATAATGACTTCAAGAAGTTTTTGGTTAGAGGCTCTTTCTGTTTGCTTTCTCTTTTTATTTTAGGGAAGGAGCTACAGGGTGTTCAGGGTCTCGCTATTACATCAGACTTGTAGTGATTCTTCTGTTTACAGCCTCCCAAGAGCTAGGGTTACAGGTACGCGCCACCACGCCCAGTCTCAATCGCCATCTCAGCATACCCCCCCCGGGGGGGGGGGCAGTACAGCAGGCTCGAGGATCGAACCCCTGGCCCCTGCACCTGCTTGCAGGTGCTTTAATTCCCTGAGCTATTTGGTCGACCCTGAATATACTGCTTTATATTTAGGTTTCTATCATTTCTGGAGAATCGTCCACCTACTCCCACCAGTGTGACAGTTCTTAGGGCAAAGAGGTAAAACTTTCAAGTGGCTTCAGGCCCTGCATGTCTGACCTCACCAGAGTGTCCCCTTTGCCTTCCCTTCCAAAGCTCACAAACTTTATCTTTTCAAGAATTTTTTTTCCCTAGGGTTTATATTTGTTTCGATTAGAAGATATGTCTGTTGGAAATTAATCTTTCACTGTTGAAGTAGGAATTATACACTGGCTTTAAAAAGTGATTTCTGAAGCCTTGATACAGTTTGTAAAAGCATTTTGAACTGTTTTAATGTGATGTTTAAAAATGACTCATTTTTGTTACCACACATTTCTGAGATTCCTTACTTATATAGGATAGAGGCAAATGTTATAAAAAATGAGGGGTGAAAGCTTGGACTAGAAAATGAGATAAATTAATACAGAAGAAGAGTCATTTGGTCTAAATGAAGAGTCATGCTCCACAGAGGAATACGTCCATCTATATTTTTAGCTTTATATATTATAATCATATTTTCAGAAGTCGTTTTGTCAAATAACTTCTCTGTTTTGTAGCTACTGAGATTTCTTCAGCAGTTTTGTGCAGAAATGGCAATATAGATCAGTGAGAAAAGTCTGGATTATTATAGAAATTCAGTTGTAAAAGTTGACTCTAAGGGAACAAAATCAAAAAGATGCTTGTTTCTAATTACAAACAAAAGAAAATGAAAGAGAGTAAAGATAATATGCACACAAAGATAATTACCTTTTAGAAGAAAGTTTTGCCATCTCTGGATTAAATAGGATTCCTTAATTAGAATGTTGAAAATTGAAGGCATGAATCTTAAGGTTCGCAAATTTGACTGCATAAAAAGTTAAACCACTGTTTCAGCAAAAGTTTATATTGGTGAGAAAATATAATAGATAAGTTGAAGAGCATTAATTTGAATGGGCAAAATAGATCAGTTAAAATAAATATACTAGATTTATGTGTACACCATCAGTAGAACTGTGACACCTAATATTGAATAAACAATGTGCTACATTTATATGAACATTTTGACGTTGTTTATTTTATTTTATTTTAAGTGTAAAGCAAAGTCCCCTGGAAGTGAGAAAGATCCCTCACTATTAAGCAAAAGCTTCCTTTCGAAATGAAATCAATAAGAATAAGAAAGGTTGACCATATATTTGTAATGTTTTATTGTTTAAAATTAAATGGGTTAGTAGATTCCTATATTTTGGGCTATTATGGAGGCTGACACAGGAGGATTAAAAATCTGTGGCCTGCCTTAGCAAACAGGCAAAATAAAATTTTGAAAAGCTAGGTATGTGCCTCTGGTGAGGAGGGCTTGTGAGCATGCACAAGCCCGGGGTTCAGTCCTCTACACTGAAAAAATAACAGCAACAAGCAACAAGTAAATAAAAAATAACTATGGTAGCAAACATATTAACACATCTTGCTGTTTGGGAGTGGCATGCTTATATACTTAAAATATTTCTACATTCTCTGTAATCTTACAATATTTGGTAATATAAAATATTTGTGGAATAAAGCATATGCTAAAATCTTATCTGGTCTCAAAATAATTTTAATACAAAAAATCAGCAATAGATGCATAAAAATTTGTGTCTGAGCAAAATACCTTGGTGTGTTAGTGAATAAAGTACAGGAAAGCTGAAGAAACTTATACCTTGGAAGACTGTTATACCTCAGTGAAGGAAGGATTTCTCTTAGCAATACAAGCTTGCTTCAATATTGCCGTATAAATACACCATGATATAATGTATTTTTTTTACACACAAATTGTAAATGTCTCAGAAAAGGAAAAAGAACAGTTAATTAGCCAGTCATCCATGATGAATTTTAAAAAGAAGGAAGGAGAATAGAGAGAAGGAGAACAGGATGCAAAAATGAGATGCGTTATGCACATGTACTAACTGAACACAAGGAATGTATTCATCATCTACTGCAGACATGTATGATTAACAGAATACTTCAAAAAATAAGCTCTTGCAAGAAATTATGGAAGTATTCTGGTGTTTATAATGTTTTCATTATATTTGGGACAAAAATTATATTTAAATATTTAAAGAGATTGAGAACAATAAAACAAAAACCTCTGAATTTTTCAATATTAAAATGGGTTGTATCTATATTCTTTTTTTTTTTTTTTTGTATTTTAGGGAAGGGTCTACAGGGTGTTCAGGGTCTCACTACTAGAGTAGACTCATAGTGATCTGCCTATATTACGGCCTCCCAAGAGCTGGGATTACTGGCACATGCCACCATGCCCAGTCTCAATTGATACCTCAGTGCACCCTGGGGGTGGGGCCGGCACTGCAGGCCCTGGGGATCAAACCCCTGGACCCTGTGCCTGCTTGCAGGCAGTTTAATCCACTGAGCTATTTGGCTGACCCTGTGTCTATATTCTTCATGTAATATGACATATGTAGCTCAATCTAAAAGCCAGCATCATGCTTAATAGTAGAAATACAAAGCACTTTAAGCATGTTCATTAAAATGAAGAATTGAGGATAATATCCCGCTTGACAGTATTTACATTCCTTTATAGGAGTAATGAAATCAAATAAGAAAAAAGTTACAAATAGAAGAGGAAAAGAGAAGAGATCTTATTTATTTTTATTTTTATTCTCTTGTTTGGTACTGGAGAACAAACTCAAGACCTTGTGCTTGCCAGGCAGGTGCTCATGCTATTAAGCTGTCTCCTGGTTCCAGAGGAGATAACACTGGTGATAGTTTATGTGCCTGTATTCTTATAAATCACCCAAGATGGAATTAAAAAAAAAACTTTTGAAACAATAAGAACATTCTGGAAGTCTGTAAATGTAAAATACTGTTATATTCAAATTTTTAGCTTTTATGTACAAATTTTGGCAAACCTTAAAATATAATGCAAGAAATAACTTAAAACAACTAAAAATAAAGAATATAAAATAGTTAATGGAGAACTTTAAGTGTTAAAAACATCTTCCAGCAATAAAATAATTTTGTCTTTGGAAAGACTGATTTAATATATAAGATGCGATAATTTGCCTCTTCTAAGTTAACAGTTTATAATAGTGAGTTTCTGCTACTGGCTGACAGAACTGATAACTACAGACTGTTTTGGGTCCCAGAACTACCTGCAGGTTTAGAAAGAACATGGCATTCAAGTGCTGATACAGCTTTCCCACAGTTTATTCCTGCCTCATGCTGTGCTCTCCAGAAGTCCTGACTTCACTTACCTCAGCGTTTTCATGGCAGGCGGGTCTTCTGTGGGTCTTTCTGCCTCTGCCAACCACTGTAGCACAGGTGCTCACATGGAAGTCCGACAGACTCACTTGTCTTTTTAAAGTAGGGACACAAGGGCTGGCCAGACGGCTCAGCGGACTTAAGTGCCTGCTTAGTCAGGCCCAGAGACTGGGGTTCGATCCCGAGTATGCCATGCCAGCCGCACCCCCGGGGCACACTGAGACAGCCTCTAAGATTGGGCTTGGTGGTGCTCACCTGGAATCCCCGTACTTGGAAGGCTGAAAACAGGAGGATC
>NW_004524578.1:10799915-10809287 GCF_000260255.1 Octodon degus | reverse complement strand
AGAGAGAGAGAGAGAGAGAGAGATTTCAGAGTTTGACAGAAAATGCGTAAGTGCACATTTTGTTGTAGACAGTGGTAGCCAGTCTCTTGCCTGTGGTCATACGGTCTCAAATTTGGCATGCTTTAACATTTGTAAAGAGCTTTGAAGATCTGAAATTTTTATCTGGAATATTTGGATTTTTAAAGATTGGCATCCAGTTTGGAACCCAACTACTCTTTGTGAGACAGGAGATGAGAGTGTGGATAGCAGGCTGAACAGGTTGATGTGACCTGCCCATCAGTTAGATAGAGGACACCTGTCCAGGCCCAGGAAGAAGCGCCCAAGGGTTGCTTCTTGGATCATTCACAAAATGCTCTCTTCAGTCCTTCTGCCACAAGATCAAGGTTTCAGATCAAGTTCTAGCTGTGACGTCTAGCTGTGACATCAACCTGAGGAACGGCACAGACAAGAGACATCGGTCATTGACCTCATGGCCACTTTCCTGTCTCTCAGTGGCTTACTCTCACTCTGTAGAAAGTACTTCTCTTTCTACCTGTGTCAGTTACTTTTCTCTCATTGCTGGGACAAAGTACCCAACACCCAAATATAAGGAAGGAAAGGTTTATTTAGCTCACGGTTTGTGGAGGTTTCAGTCCATACACAGCCGGCTCCAAGGCAGAGCGGCACATGGCCGATGATAGCAGTTTATAATGGTGGAAGACAGCAAAATAGCAAGAGCAAAAGGGAGGAGGAGCAGCAGCAATGTCAGCAGAGAGCAAGTCTGTCTCTCTTGTGTTACATTCAGGCTAATCTCACCAGGCTGGGTATGGCACTCACACCAATAATCCCAGCAGTATTCAGATGCATAATCCCAGCCTTGGATCATGAATTAATCACAAACTCTAGAAGTCCACCCCATAACTGCATGAGGCTTGAGGGGATAACTAGACACAAACCACAATACTACCTTTAGTAAATGTAAAATTTCACAGACCTTTGTATTTGTCTAAGTCTCTAGGACAAAAGGAACGGGGGGGGGTAACTATAGAAGTACCCTGCAACAGCAAAGCACCCCAGTAATACCTTTATTTCAGTGGGCATGATTTGGCTTGTGATTTACATTTTTGTGACCTTGGATTTTTATAATATTGCTTTCCTTCAAATCTGAACATTGTGTGGGGTTAATAGGTTAGTAGGGACATGAGTTTCCAGGTTATGAGGTGCTGTATTCATTTGTTCTGTTGGACAACTGGCTAAGACATCCTGCGTTTCTATGATTTTTTAGACCCATTCTAGATCTGAGTTGTGTGTGTGTGTGTGTGTGCATGTGTCTAGATTTAATCTCCTTAAGTCAATGAATAGGAATATAAGATCCAACCAGACTGTTCCATCAAATATTCATCAGGTGTGATTTATCTTCCCATCAGGCATTTTTGATCACTGTGTGGAATTTCGAGCTCTATATGATCCCCCTGGCATTGCTGCTGCTATTTTTCTACAATTTCATCAGGCCCTTGAAGGGAAAGGTCAGCAACATCCAGGATAGCCAGGTAAGCAAATACTGAAGTAGTTCCAGCCTTTGACTCAGGAAAATGTTAACAACCAGAGACAGTAACTACTGCGCACCAACTCTCACTCCATCTCTGTTTTGCTTCCGCTGTGAATGTAGCCCAGCACATAACATTTTGCAACAGCATTCGTTCATTAGGAAAAATAGGGATTTTCTCTTTGTGGTATCTTGTGTTCCTGAGAGTCAGCCTCTGCTCTGGGCAGGAGAAATGCCCTTTGGTTTTTTGGCCATTGTTTCCTTCATAGGACTTGTCTAAGTACGGATTCTGTATGAGTTTACAGAGAGAAACTACCTCAAACACTGCAGAAAATGTGTAGTGGCTCCCGGATTTCTTCCAGGACTAGCAGAAAATTCTGGAAAGCTGGCTCAAGCTTTTCCACAAGGGCACCCCACAGAAAGTTTTCTTCTGGCTTGAAGGCTTAGGAGAGTCCCTGAGTCCTGCCAACTCCCAGGGCAATCAAGTGGGGAGTAAGCAGAGAGGGCTCTTTTCTCTGATGTTGGTATTTGCTCTGGAGTGAAGTCTCTGTCCTGTGGAATGACAAGCAAGGCCCCTTCCCAGTCACCCCTCAGTACTCTATCTCTGGGTTTCTCTGCTTCTCTTCTGCTCCATCTCCATCTCCATCAGCCCAGTGCAGAGGACAGTTTTCTAAGTGAGCAGAAATTTGTATTTATAGCTTAACTTTATGATGAAATGTTGGCACTCCTGATTACAACGAGGTTTTCTGAGACTTCAGTGCTAACCATTGTCATGTATTTTTTATATTCTAATTTAAAAATTCATCTCTGAAATAGTTGACATTTAAGGAGTGTTTCTGATTTCATTTATGACAGAGAAAAAGTGAGAAGAGAGGAATGGCAGAGGAGCAAAGTGAAGGCATTTTCAAAATTCCGTTTTTATTTTGATCATTTAATGAAATAGATGTGGATTTATGTTAATGAAAGAATAAAACAGACTGATAAATGGGTTTCAAGTTTAGGTTCTTTTAAGGTCTAGGCTTCACAAGGGCATAAATAAGGGGTGTTTATACAAAGAAATGTCTGTAGTAAAAAAAGGCTATGACCTAGTAGTTCTACAGAATTTATAAGATAGTATAGGGCTGGGGAGATGGCTCAATGGAATAAGTGCTTCCCTGGCAAGCACAAGCACCTGAGTTCAATCCCTGGTTCCACAAAAAAAAAAAAAAAAAAAAAGATTGTATTTTGCTCACTGATGAATATGCTGTGTGCTTATAGGGTGTGTGTGTATTGGTGTATTTGTGTACACTTGTCAATGCTTCTGCATATGAATATTCAGTTGGTCATTTGTGCATAAATATATTTGTATGTTTGATTACAGATGTTACATGAACTCCTTTTAACTAATAAAACATGCTCAAACTTACCCCTTAGTTTGATACTGAGGACACAAGAATGACAAAAGAGCCAGCATTTTCCTTTTATGCTTGAGGAAACAAAAGCTCTGAGGGGTAAAGTTATTTACCCAAAGTTACAAAGGCAAATCATGCCGGAACTCTGCATCCAGGTGGACTTTCAGTGTTCCTAATTGTGATGCTGCCCGTAATCTTTTGTTTTTAATCACATTCCTATTAATCTGTTGTCTTTCATGAGTCACACTTGCTACCCAAGTAGAATAGGTTGGTTCCCCAGGGCTCGATGGCTGTCAAGCAGCTAGCTGAAGTCCATGAAGATTCTGGCAAATGAGGCTGGAAGTTTCTGAATGACTGTACGGTGGCTTTTTGGAGTGTTACAGAGAATGCTGCGTCATCAATGTTAATATCTTTCAAGAGCATAATACTGACATATTTTTATTTATTTTTATTTTTTTGCTCCGAATGCCTTCAGGGCAGGTTTGGCTGGCTTGCGTTGTGGGGATCGAACCACAGCAACCTGAGCCTGACTGCTTTGTTGAAGCAGCCACTTAAAGAACTGAGCTAAGGGGCAGGCCCCCCTGACATATTTTTAAACTGTGGGAGTGATAGCAGCGTGACACACCTTTGCAAGGTTGAGTGTTCAAAACTGACCCTGGGGAGCTAATATTGAGCTTGTTGAATTTCTTCCTTCTACATTCATTCAATTTTATAACAACTTTTGTGTGCTTTTAAACCATACATTGATAGGATTAAAAACTTAACTATTACGAATAACTGCTAAACTGATTTGAGCCGGCCTGTTGGCAGCATAGGTGCTGCTGAACCAGTGAGCTACACCCAGCCTCCTGCGAGTTCCTGTCTGAGTGCTTAGCTTCCTTCCCCCGTACCTGCCCCTCCTACCCTCAAAGCCCGCAGAAAACAAAGATCCCACGTAGAAACCTGCAACTTATCCTTAAGATGGATTGTATTCAGATGAATGCATCTTCTACTGTCTAATGTTGCAGTAATGGCCCCACAGGGAAGGAGCTGTCATTACAGCCAGGAGCCCAGCACAAATGGAGTATGGTGTTCTCAGACTTAACATAGCAGTTGGTTCATTTGTCAGAACAAGAACAAAACTGTTTACAGAAAGCGTAAGTCTGCAAGGCATTTTTGAGGCTGGATGCCTTCAAAGGGCACTTGCCTAATAGCTTTATTTATAGGTAACAGTTTTATGGAGAGGAGGCTCATTGTTTATAGTTTTGCAACAGTGTCCCTGAACTTGACTCGCATTTTCAAGAGGTTATGATGAGTTTTAAAAATAGTAATGCTTCAACTCTGTAGAAAAAATTTAAAACTGCCTCTGTGTTTTATATGCATTGGATAATTCCACTTGATGCTTTAATCACAAACCATGTGGTTTCTTTGCAGGAGAGCACAGACCTCGAGGAAGAGGAAGACGAGGATGACAAGGTGAGCGTGCTGCTCAGGGCCAGAAGGGCCCTGATGTTGCTGCCAGACTTGCTGCCTCACGCTGCATTTTTTCCTTAAGGATTATACAGTGAACAGTACTTATGTAACTTTGAAAAACCAATACCTTGTGCATGTTTGAAATGGAACTTCTTTGATACATATTTGTCTCTGTGCAAACATAACACTAGTAGCAATCACCTTTCCTGTCTCTTTTATTATTATTTTTTTAAATTTAGGACAGGGTGTACAGGGTCTCACTGTATAGACTGGGCACTATGAGTTTACACCTGTTTACACCTTCCCAAGTGCTGGGATTACAGGTGTGTGCTGCCACGCCCAGTCGCAATTGCCCTCTCAGTGTGCCCCAGGGCTGGGGCTGGCATGGCAGGCCTGGGGATCGAACTCCTGGCCCCTGCCTCTGCCTAAGCAGGTGCTTTAATCCACTGAGCTATTTGGCCCGCCCTCACCTTTCCAATCTTATAAAGAATTTTTAATCAATTGGCAGGTAATAATTGAACATCTTTCCGGAAATCAGGTGATATGTTGACCCTTCCTAAGACTGTTTAAAGCTGAGATTGAAATGAGGGGGAAACATAAGGAACAGCTGAAGTGGTCCAAAGAGCACAGCAGTAGGAAGCCTCAGCTTGGACAGAAGCCAAGATGAGCCTTCGTCTTTGTAGATAAAAGGCAGCCTGGGAAGTCAAAAGTAAATCAAGTGAAATCGCTGCTCCTTTCGGGTCACGTCTGTGCCCTGTGGGGTGGTCACCCACTTCCGAGCCTGTCACTTTCCCAGCTGTTGCTGGCAGTGTGTTCCGCTACACGTCTGGGTACATCTGTCCCTTTGCTTCTCCTGGGAGAATCTCTCAAATCTGCTGCTTTTGTTGTCATTACACTTTCAGACAGACCTTCTGGAATGAAATGAATAAAGAGAGGTGCCAAGCGAGCTGCTTCTAGCTTAATGGACTCGCAGTCTCCTAAAAGCCCATGGGTAGAGGGGGCTGGATGGGATCCTGCCACAGGCTTCTGGGAGAGCAAAGGGCAAAAGGAGGCACTTTATGAGGGAGCATGCGCTCTAAATGCCCATAGAATAGAAATTAAATGGCAGGCACTAGCTCTGCGACACAGAGAGCCCTAAAATTAATTGAGTGGACCAGATGGTTTTAGCCATTTGAAGCAAATGGGATGGATTACAAGTAAATCTTACTTGTTGTGCTGAGATGATCATTAATAGCAAAATAGTGGAGTGTAATATTTTTAAGAGGGTCCACACCTTTTTGCAGAACAGAAGATATGTGGATACATCTAGATCTGATACAGTTTTGGGTGACAAGCTTATTGAATATCAGCAATCATCACTGAACTGAAATGCATGATGAGAATTTTTGTTTTACTGGAGAAAGTTAGAAGAACAAACACAGGTGTTTGAAATCCACATGAGGAGCCACATGTCCCTCTGGGCTTGCTGTTCTTCCTGCTTATCAGCTCTTACTACCTGGGCTCAGTCATTTGCAAGAATGGTTCAGAACTTCCAGGAAGATTTTACTCACACTTAGTAGTTTACTAGAAGTGTACTGCTCAGGAAGCACCAAGTGGAAGAGATGCCCTGGGCAAGGTTGGAGCCAGGCCAGGGAACTTCCATGGCCCCGCTGGTCTCAGGAACTTCCCAGCAGGTATTCACCAACCTGGAACCCTCGTGAACAGTGTTTGACTTTCTTTTATTTATATTTAAGAGAATAAAAATATAGTTGCTTCAGTGAAGGCTTCATTAAGCAGGCCCAGTTCTTCAAATCCTGGTCTAGCCTCTACCCCATTTCTGGAGGTTAGGGGACTTGGACACAGGGTATCTGCAGGTGTCAACACTCTCATACGATTCTCCTGACTGCTAGCACCCCTTTAAGGCTGTCTAAAAGTTCCCCAGGAATATTAATTCAGGTATTATAAAAAAGGGCTTGTTATGAAGACCAGAAGTCTCTCCTTTTACCTTCTCAGATCTTGAGCTATTTCAAGTCTTGGGACAAAACCAAATATAACAAACTACTCCTACCACACTTCTCACTTAGGAAATTTCAAAAATTTCAGAAGCTCTGGCCGGCAGCCAGGGACAAGGACCAAATATATGTTTCTTATTATATAACATTATCACACTAGGCAAAATTCTAAATTTTTACAAATCGTAGCTCTATAGTGAAGAAGCAGCATTTTTGTTTGCCCAAAGTTGTTCAAATAAGCCATCCATGAGGAGAACCCCATGCGCCTTTTTGGGATAATTGTGAGCATTTTGGGCTTATCTAATGGAGCAATCATCCAATAGGGAGACAATGGATAAGAGTATGACATTCAGCAATCGGCAAGCATAACATTAGGCCATCAGCCTAGGTTGATGATTGTCATGGTCTTACCTTGCACAGAGCAAAGTGAGGTTCTGGAGATAGAGCTACATGAGCAGTACTCAAGTCCTCTTGGGCAAGGCTGAGGGAGAAAAGTGGAAGGATAGCTGGATCTTCAGGGATGACCTCTGGAGTCACTGCCTGTTACCTTAGCGTGGCCCTACACAGCTGCCCCCTGTGGAGAAGGATGACAATAAAACATTCTTCTCCCACCAGGGACAGACATTTTTTGGTCATTTTTAAAAGGGTCTTTTGTTTATTGTATTTTAGGGAAGGGTCTACAGGGGATCAGGGTCTCACTACTGGAATGGACTCTTAGTGATTCTCCTGTTTACAGCCTCCCAAGTGCTGGGATAACAGGCGCGAGCCCCATGCCCAATCTCAATTGCTGCCTCAGTGCTCCCCGGGGGTGGGGCCGGCAAGCTGACCTGGGGATCAAACCCCCGACTCCTGCACTAAAAGGGTCTTTTAAGAGCCAAAACATAATCACACTTGTTTTATCCTTCAGTTTCATATTTCCATGAGTTCCATATTTCCAAAAGCTTTCAAAGGAACAAATCTGAAATAAAAGCCTGATTTCTGTTTATGCCTCTTCCGCTGAACACACCCCTCTCTTGGTTTGGGAGACTGGTGGGCTTTCTAGTGCACTCTCATTGTTTTGTTCCTCCTTCTCTTGAGGATGTGTTAAGCTAGAGGAATATTCAGCATCAAGAATTCTGAAATGCATATTTCCATACATATGGTAATTTTTAATTTATTATTCGTGTGTAGTAGCCTCCACCTCTGAGATATGCTAATCCCAACGTGGACACATGGTTACTGGTGGAATCCCCAGGGCAGTGGCTTGTCTAAAAGACTTCCCCCTGATCTCTCTGGCTTCACTGTGTGTTTCACATGACAGTCCATGCTTCTGGGAACTGTAAAACACCCAGGCCAAGGGGAATTGTTTACAAGTTATAAACACGCAGGCATTTTGTGCAAAACCAGAAGAGAGAAACTCCTTTCTAGCCAAACTATCCATCTTGAAAGTGACACTCCTTAATTGCTCCCACCGATTCCCACCAAGTACCATCAGAGGTGATAGTGGAAGATGAAAGACCACCTCGCCCCGTGGCCCAGCCCCCCAGGGGATGACCTCACCACCCCCATCTTCAGCCTATCTGTGGTGCACAGACCAGGACATGCTCTGGCGTCTGTCACCTCATTATTGTCCGGAGCAGCAATGTGACATCACTGTGGTCACCGTTCCTTCTCATTTTTAAAAGCACATTGTGGCATCATGTATTGGAATCTAGGTTGGACACCACCGTTTTGCCTTCTTTTGTGGCCTTTCAATGATAACATGGAAGTTTCGGGGAACTAGTTCTTTTGGCTTTCAGGAAGCAAAGCAGACAGGCTCAACTTTGAAGACAGAAAATCTTCCTTTCTTTCCCTGATGACCCATGTAAGAAATTGCTTGTTACAAGTATAGTTTGCGAGGGACCCCAGAACAAACAGATAATGGCCAAGTTCAGCCAACAGCAATCAGCTGACATTTCCTATTTGTATTAGATTCCATATGTGACATCCGTCTGTGTGGACCTTATTTGTACGGATGGATTACAATGAAAATTGCATTAATTTTCTACACAGTAAAGGTCAGTAATTGAAGCATGAACCAAGAAACTATTGTGTAAAATGCTGTATCCCATACTTAGGAAAGGTCATGCAAGACAATAATGTCTTGTTTTCATTGCTGAAGGTATAAATACTTGCATTAAAATTTCTTTTTTTTTCCAGCCCAACAATCACTTACATAGAATATTTTAGCACATACTATTAACATCAGGAAGGATTATAAGGGCATGTAATAAAAGAAAAAAAGCTTTGCTTTTTTGCTATGAGTAAGAAACCCATTGGATGTTGCAACAAGGGCTGGCTAGTTTATATCTCTGCACACAGAAAGAAGACTTGAAATGATTTGCTCTTTTAGAATCCCTAAAGAGGTCACAATTTCCTGACAGTTTATAGAAAAAAGAAAATTATCCACTTACGTCAGTTATGGACGAAAACATATATGGAAATGTTCCTTTAGGAAACCAAATACACTTAGTGCGTTTCTCTTGATTGAAGAATGTTTTATAATGAAAAAGTACAAATACATATTAGATTTACTTCCTATTTTCACAATTTATATTACCTTCATTGAAATTTAAACAGATTTGGAACCATCAGTTTCAGCATTTAAGATGATTTTTCAACCTCTAAACTGAGGAGTTAATCTCCTCATTACCCAGCGAAATCCCTCAGAGTAAGAGAAGCACAGAGTGTGTGTGTGCGTGTGTGCGTGTGTGCGTGTGTGTGTGTGTGTGTGTGTGTGTGTGTGTGTTTTGGAAGAATTCTCTCAAGGAACCTGCAGAGGCCTTTGTTTGAGGGGCAGAGGCCCCCAAAGGCTCAGGCCTTCCATGTCCTTGTTCCAGAGTGAGGAAATGACCTGCTATCCTAGTCCAGAAAGATTGGTGTTTATGGATCATGAACTACAACCTCCTAGTAAGAGTAGTTTTCTTTATTATTCCTTTAATCTGCACAAAAGAATTCCCCAAATACAGTCAATTGGTTTAATCAGTGTTTTTTT
>NW_004524578.1:10798785-10799815 GCF_000260255.1 Octodon degus | reverse complement strand
TATATATATTCTTTATACAGGGTATGCTGCATAAGGCCTGCTTTGGGATAATTTGCAGGGGCATAAAGTAAGTGTTCATTCTGATTTAAGTCTCTTTAACTTAAATTGATTTAATATAGCTTTTAGGGATGAAAGACTTTAAATACTAACATCTCTACCACATCATTTTACTTTTAAAATTTTAATAGTCGAATGGATCCTAGCAAGTCATAATTATTAGGTTATGTATGGTTTAAAAGAGAAGAGTACCTATCTGAGTTTCTATAGGTCTTCAACACATCACTGTGTTCACACTTGTTAACAATCCAACATCTGTCCTTAAGAGGGTTTTGATTTTGTTCCCTTTAGAAGTGATCTAAATAGGTTATTAACTTGGCCTGTTGGGTCATCAGCATCCTACTTACTATCATACTGACAGATATTCCTAGAGCCTGCAGGTATTTCCTCTCTCTGCTATTAATATTAAATTCGGCATGTTAATTTCCAACACTGTAAAAGACAGTATACCAGGTTTTAAATTACCTGAATGATCTATCCTTTCAGTTTGGCTTCTATCTAGATGTCCTTCCAAAGCCTCATCCAGTCATAGGCGGGGCTTTCATGAGTTGGCTGGTCTAGGGTGTGTGATGCTGGGACCAAGGACGTGATGTTGATGTTGATTCATGGTGCAACGCTAGGGTTAAGTGTGCCCAGCCCTGGATATGAGCAGATAGAATGCAGTGGATGGGGCGGGTAGCCTGCTGCTCGTAGCTTGCTGCCTCACCCCTACTTTAATTTGTGGCTGCTTTATGCCTGCTGTGAACTATTTGTCCTCTCCAAAGTCCCTCTGCCCCTGCCTTGGCACCCACCAAATATGAACAGGAAGCTTTACAAAGTTTTATCTACAGTAATCCTTTCCTCCTTTAACTTTGGGAATCAGGTATTTTGTTCCAGCAATGAGAAATTAAATAAGATACCTTCCATTAACATTTATGTACAGTCTAACCAGAATA
This sequence comes from Octodon degus, assembly GCF_000260255.1. Classification (NCBI taxonomy): domain Eukaryota; kingdom Metazoa; phylum Chordata; class Mammalia; order Rodentia; family Octodontidae; genus Octodon; species Octodon degus. The sequence continues at coordinate 10,798,823 of NW_004524578.1, read as the reverse complement.
GAATCAGACCCTTTTTTTTTTTTTTTTTTTTTTTTTTT
>NW_004524578.1:10792953-10798520 GCF_000260255.1 Octodon degus | reverse complement strand
TTTTTTCCTTTCATAATGAAATCACCCTATTTTTAATGTACTCCCCCGAGTTCCACTTTCTCAACAAGTTTAAGTTACTGGATAGATTTGGCATGATTGCCCACATCTGTAGTCCCAGCAAGGTTTGAGGCCACACTGGGTTACCTAGAGGGGAGTTCAAAGCCAGTCTGGAATACATAAGCAGGCCCTCACCTAAAACAAACAAAACCTAGATAATTAATAGATAATTATTAACTGATGGAAATATGGAAACAGTGTGTTTTCCTTAAGGAAAAAAGTAATAAAAGCAATAATTCAAAACCAAACCATGATGAATAGAATGATTTAAATCAGATTTGTAAGCATTATCAGTGTTGTAGAATGTTCAGTAGGTCAAGCTGTTTTTAGCGCCTATCGTTCATTTAGTACTCAAAGTAATACTCTTGATATTACTTCCATCTCCAAACAGACAAATAAGAATAAGGTATATTAATCAATAGGTCTGAGAGCCCTCAGGAGAGTAGCAAGATTGAAGTCACCATGTCTTCTGAAATCAGTCTTATTTTTCTTTTTACTGTACCACAGTGTTCCAAAGGAAACATATCACTAACTTATTCCTCTGTTTTCCCTACACTATCATTCTGTATGAGCCGCTCATGATTTGAACGTAAAACCTCCTCAGTGAGGAGGCTCCTGATTGGAGGATTGATTCCCTGTGCAGCGATGTCAGAGGGAGACCTTGTGGCAGACAGCTGGACCTTGAGTCCTAATTCATCTGTAGATGAATCCATTGCTAGATGAATGGTTTGGTGGCATGGTTGGGAGCTGACGGAGACTTAGTAGTTAGGGCCTCCCTGAAGGGGTTAGGACCTGAACGTGTGATCTCAGGACTTACCTCTGGCCCTTGCTTTTCTGGCTTGTTCTTTCCCATCATGGGAGGTCAGCAGCTTCCTGGCCACATTCCTCTCCTGTGGTATTTCTGCCTCACTGGGTGGGATGTGGCATAGGAATGAATGGCAAAACTGGGGGCCCAAAGCACAAAAACACACAGGCTTTGTCAGGAGCTTGACTACCTGACTAACAGTTCATTTTTGAGGCATGTTGTGCTGGACCATTGTTCTTCCTAGCTCCCCTCAAGACTGCCTAGCCTGGAGGCAGTTCCTTGCCCAAACTGCTTTTCTTCTGGTTGTATGTTTTTTATTTTTTTCCCCCCCTCTTACCCTGATATTCTAAACAGAAGCTAGAGAGTTCCAGGCTTCAGTGCTATTCCAGGGAGTCTTCCTTATGAGGGGAGTTCTGGCAGAGACCCTCCGTGTTCCAAGTAAGTCTCTCCCCTGGATAATCATCCCACCCTTTGTGCCTCTGAGGTTGCATGTGTAGCATTTCAATACACGCTCAGGAACAGCGGAGCCAGTGAGCCACAGACTGCAGCCTCTGGAAATCTGAGCCAGAAGAGCTCCCTCCTGGTTTCAGTTGCTTCTCTCAAGCACTTCCTTGCAGTGGCTGGCCGCGAGTGCAGACCCTCTGTGAGTGAAAGGACTGTGGCCATAGACGAGGTGCTCCTCGTGACACACGCACTAGTGCCATGTGAGTCCTACTTTGTAAACGTTGGGTAGTGAAGAAGAGGTCCTGGAGGATTCAGGTCTGCTGACAGAAGCTAATCTGTCAGGTAAATTTCTGGGTAATACTGACTTTTAGTATGTCTTGGTCACAAAAGGACTGGACACTCACCGGGAAGAAAGCTAAATGACTCCTACAGCAAGGCCAGCCACTCTGGCTTAGTTGTGTGTTTATCTGTCATGGTTATAGCTATAGAGAACTGTCCACCCTTCCTGGCATGTGTTACCTTTGCTGGCATGCCATCCTATCAGTTGGCTCCAAGCAACTACAGAGAAATCCTTCTACCTGGAAGGAAATTCCAACTATTTTTTAAACCGTGGCTAGTTTTCATGTTACCCAATTCACTTCTTGATGTTCTTTCATCATACTTCTTTTAAATTTTTGATCTTTCGTTTCTACTAGAAAAGATTCCTGTCATAAGCCCAAAACATGTGGGTACAGACCAGCTCAGTGTATAAGGGCTTTATATAAAAGAACAGACACTTAGAACCCTATCAAACCATGAACAAATTTGCAAAACTCTCGACAATGTTGTATATTTATTTTCCAAATCTAAAAGGTTTGAGAAAGGAACACTTTTCAGAAAGAATGTAAGTCCTGCTCCCGTTTTAATTGCATGCACTATAGCTGTGTGTGTGTGTGTGTGTGTGTATGTGTGTGTGTGTGTGTGTGTGTGTCTATGTCTGTGGGTACATCTGCATAACCAAAAAACACTTCATGGGAAGAAATCCAAGACACAGTTCCCAATTTGTTAAGCTGGATTCCCAAAGAATAATTCCTAACCCCAGATATCAGAAACACTGTCCTGTCCTTCATTATGACAGATACTGGACTTTCCTTTTCATATTCCCTGCCACTCAGCCTATTCCTAATATTGGTAATTCAAGCTTTCCAGCTCCAGGCTCTGACTACTTAGTAGAATGAAACACACCACACATATTTCTGCTGTCCACAGTCACATTTTTGCATTTCTCCTCTAGGTAGTGGAAACTGATGGGAGGGTCTTGAGATAAAAATTTTTGCCTTGGTCACTTGTGGAAATCCTGTGCATCCTGTGACACACACTACTCAATTTTTCAGCATGTCAAAAGAACTATTCCTAGTGGGTCATTTTTCAGGAATATCTCTCCGGTTGTGCTTAGGTAATTAATAGAGAAATGAGTTTTTTTTTTCTAAATCAGGATATGATGGAAAGATTTAAAGTAACATACTGCTTATATAATTAATTCTCAGTTGTAAATTCATTCTGATGGTGTTAATTCTCTCCCAGAAGCTCCAAACTAGTTTATTGCACCTACAGAGTTATGCTCATCAAAGACACAGGAAGGCAGTGAGGCCTTAAGGAAAGGATGACTCACCTTCTAATTTATTCTGTGTGTTCTGGGTTTTGTTTTTAAAGAACAGCTCTATGACGCCACAGGCACATATTTGTTCTTAATTCAACTGCCTACATTTTGAAAATGTAGTCAAAAGAATCCTTTTGACATTAATAAACAAATGAACAATTAAAAACTGGTGATCTTACACTTATCTTTATGTGCAAGATTCTTTTAGGTACAAGAGTTGGAGTTTCTCAATATCTTATAATCAGTAAACTTCTCTAAATTTTGTATTTAAATAGCAAGGAAATTTATGAAGCTTGGTTTCTGGGATAGAGAAATGTCACATGACTATGGCTGTAATTATTAGATAGCACACGCTTACTTATAAAGTTGACTTTAAATCATGTGAATTTCAGTTTGGCTTCTGCCACTTTGCAGGTTTGAATGACGAGTAGAATATAATTCTTTTCCAAAGGGGTTGTTACAGTTTGTGTGTAGTTGTACCCCAAGCCCCCAAAGCCTCACGCAGTCACTAGGGCAAGCTTCTAGTTACTGATCAATTCATGATCCAATGCTGGGATTATGGGGTGTGTGTGCCACACCCACCCTGGGGCAGACAGCTTGAATGAAGTAGGAGGGAGAGACGCCTGCTAGCTGCTGCAGCCGCTGCTCCTCCCTTTTGCCTCTTGCTCTTTGCTGCTTTCATGCCGCCGCCATGAACTACTGCCCTCCGCCCTGTGCCACTCTTCCTTAGAGCCAGCCAAGCATGGACCTCCACAAACTGTGAGCTAAATAAACCTTTCTTTCCTTAATTTAGGGTGTTGGGTATTTTATCCCAGAAATGAAAGAAAAGTAACCAAGACAAGGGTAATATGAAACCATATGCTTAACCACAATTGATCATTTATGCATTTATCTTATTCATTTTGTAATACCGATGGCCACCACTATTATTATACATTTTCTTGTAAACATTTCAAGCCCAGAAGTTAAGGAAAATGTACCACATGTGACAGTGATTGCGTCTCTGAATAAATTCCTCTTACTCTTCCTAAGCAGCTCCCTGGCAACAGCAGATGTAGTGTTGTGCTTCCCACCACTGCCACACTCTCTAGTTCAATCTGAAAAGTGTAAATACAGCTAATGTGGCATACTGTAAATTGCCAGATGATCTTTCTTACAACTGAGGGCGACATGTGTGGACTTGTCCTGGAAGACCATTTCTTTTGAAGTTTAACTCAACCCCAATACTGTTTGAGGCTAAAGGTTATTTCTTGTTTGTGTTCTTGACAAAGTTACCTTCTTGAATGGGAGGGATCTATGTTTAAAAGCCATTGAGAGTATGCAAGATAAATGATATATGAGATAGCAGCCTACTCAGGACAAGGATTATGGTCTCTGTTTCTAGAAATGCAAGTGGAAGGTGAAAAACTACCCATGATCATCCTTTGGTTTGCTTCTGGGTTTAGTGTGCTGCTCCTAAGGATCCATGCTGGAAGCTCCCAAGGGTCTATGTTGGAAGCTCCCAAGGGTCCCTCTGGAAACTCCTTCAGTAGTCCAGCAACTTTGAGATGGTAGAACCCTTGAATAGGGGATCTAGCTTCAATTTTAAAAATATTAATTTTAAAATTTAAATACAGTAACAGATACATTGATATCAATCTCCCTTACATCACTGCCATTTACTTCAAACACACTTATCCCAGCATTCTTGATCTATCTCAGGCAGCCCTGGAAGACCACTTTTAGTGAATATCTTCGTGGCATGTGATCAAAAAGGCGATGCTCAGTGCCATCGAATGGAAAGACAGGCTAACACATTAGGGCATCCTCGTCTGTCTTATCCTCTAGACCTGGTACAGTGTTTCTTCTGAATCTTCTCCAAAGTCAAAATGACCAGGAAGGTTAACAGCTTTTTAAAATAGGTTTAAGAGAGAGATAGCTGGGGCAGCACAATTAAAGAAACTTGAAAGAATACACCCAGATGTGCCTTGGAAGGCAACAAAAATGATGAGATAAAAATGTTCAAAATGAGGGGAAGGATTTTAAAGGGGAGGAGTGCTAACATGCCCCTTGCTGTGATAATTTTATTGTTAAATTTAAATATCCATTGTATATCTTCATCATTCTTTATAATGCTATGGACAAAGGGTATCAAAGAACGCCACCAGGTTATAACAAACAATCAGGAGTAGCGCATCTGTCCTCTTCTTCACAGGGGTAACTAATACTTAGCTCTGTCCCCTCAGCCTCATGAGTGTGCCAGTGTGCTGTCCCAAAGCTGTGCACTTAGCCTGTAATATGATACACGTGATGAGCTTCCATGTCAGAATGGTTTTGGGGAAAGTCTGAAAAATGATTAAGTGGTTGCATGTTAAGTATGCACAGAATAATGGCATTGTACTGAGAAGAGAATAGCCAGCCAGATAGCCCAGTGGATTAAAGCCTCTACTTAGGCAGGTGTAAGGACTGGGGTTCGATTCCCCCATGGTATGCTGTGCAGGCCCTGCCCCCAGGGTATGCAGAGATGGCAACTGAGATTGGGCCTGGTGGTGTGCCCAAACCTGTAATCACAGTGCTTGGGAGACTGAAAACAGGAGCATCAGTACAGGTCTGATCTGTGTAGTGAGACCCTGTACTAAATTA
>NW_004524578.1:10791012-10792653 GCF_000260255.1 Octodon degus | reverse complement strand
AGAGAGAGAGAGAGAGAGAGAGAGAGAGAGAGAGAGAGAGAGAGAGAGAGAATATGAATCAAAGTAAAATGAAGAAAGGGCCGGCCAGATGGCTCAGTGGATTAAAGTGCTTACTTAGGCAGATGCAAGGACTGGAGTTCAAACCCTGATCTGCTGGTTCTGCCCCCCAGGGTGCACTGAGATGCCAATTGAGACTGGGCATGGTGGCATTTGCCTGTAATCTCAGCACATGGGAGGCTGAAAATAGGAGGATCACTACGGGTCCAATCTGTGTAGTGAGACCCTGTATTAAACACATTAAAAAGAAATTTAAAAAATCAAAATTTAATAAAGAATTTGAAAGTTGTGAATATTTTTAGGCTGCTGGAATTTGAACTTGGGCCTTCATGTACCAAACTTCTACTCCACCACCGAGCTATCCCTTCTGCCCTTTGCAGGTAAATTTTACAAATGCTAAAATCTCTGATGTCTACACTGCCATTGCAAACTTAAACTTTCAACTGTGGCAAGGGGGCAACTCGGTAGTGGCAATATGAACGTAAATTCCGCAGGAGCCTGATAATACCATGGCTAATCAGGTATTCCTCCAAAATGCAGCACTATATTATTACGAGGCAGTTATCAACTTGGGCTAGACAACAGAGTTCTTATTTCTCAAGATTATATCCATCCAACTGCTGTTGCCCCACAAATTGAATTAAAAGCTGTAATAGTCATATTTATAGATATTACATATGTACAATATGTATAACATGATGTAACAAGGCTTTGTTTTAAAGTTATACCAGACATAAATTTCAGTATACCATTGTACACTATGTTTTTATTGACCACCCTAAATCTTATTTGTAAAGTGTTTGAACCTTTTGAGCAGCTCTCTGCAGCCTAGCTCAAGGATGGTGAGCCTTCTAGGGCTTTTGATGATGACGTGCACCATAGGTTAGTCATCACTGACATAGACACGCCCCCAAGCTTTCAGACTCTAGTGAAAAGGAGAACTCTTTAACATTTCTGATATATTTTGGTCATTATCATTTAGAGATTTTAAATGACTGCAAAGTAAAATCTCTGTTCCAAGCTCTTCATGAATGGAAGTAAACTAAAGAGATAGCAGAATTTTCTAATTCACAAAAGCAAAAGTACTTGCAGCGCAAAATTAGCTCTCCCAGAGTCAAGTACTCTGTATGGTTAATTTTTAAATTCTGAAAAATCAATTCTGAACTTTTACTTTATGTCAAAGCAGTTGGGGAAATATTTTCATTTTTATAGGATTAAAAATACAGTCTGCCTAGGAATGTCAAGAAACTGAGAAGGCACTGATTTTTCAGAATAAATTTTGTTAAATATTTAAATGAATCAGAGACATCTTGTCATGACAACTGCTTGAATGAGAAAGGTCATATGAATGGATACAAAAACATAATTCTCTTTGAAATATTGCAGCTAAACTATACATATTTTAGTAAAATAGAGAATATTTTTATATGTTACACTTTTATGAGTTTTCGTGCTACTGTTTAAGAGAAGGTATGTAATTAATTATGGTCTACAGTGGAATCGATTAAGATGGCAGTTTAATGACCATTAAGTGCAACACTGAAGCTGATTAAGAACAATTTTATGAAATATTAGAAGCAAAAA
>NW_004524578.1:10789317-10790756 GCF_000260255.1 Octodon degus | reverse complement strand
CTGATATATATTTCAAGCATTATTTTGATTAATTCTACTCTTAAAACTATACAAATCTGGATGAGCATTTTATTCTCAATCAGTATCATGGGACTTCATAGCCTAACTTATGGATATGAAATATTCAAGTTGAAACATAAGAGTCGTAAAAAGCCAAAAGAATTTGTAAGAAGCATTTATTAGTTTGCGTACTAACTGTGCTTTCTTCACAACCAGAACCTCAGTACAGGATTTGATTCTTTTCATAGGAGAAAAAAAAATCACACATCTGAAGTAGGAGGTTTTTGTGAAATTGAGCTACATGGAAATTTGAGTCATTTTTCCACGAAATTGTTTTGACCTCCGCTGGGGGCTGCTGAAAGGAAGAAGCTCCTCTTGCCCTTTGGGTCACATTCCCCAGGGCTTTCAAATGCTCCTTTCTAAACACGGGTACTGATGTGACAGACAGAGATGGGTTTTCACCATTGTGCCCTTTCATAGATGTCAGTGGATTGCTGAGCATGAATTAGGTCACCCTGGCAGCATAGCTAATTTTTTTTTTAAACACAAACTGGTTGAAGAGTTACAGTGATGAAAAATAATAATTTTAAATTTGGGTAAGAAGTAGAAATGTTATGCAAGTTTGATGTTATAAGAAGAAACAATGGGAGTGTTTCTTCTCTATGATGTGGTTAAAGGGTACTAAGTGACTGCACAAGAGTGGGGACCAGAGGGTAAGAAGCTTCCAAAACCATTTTAGCAACCTTGCATGGAGAGGTCCTCTATGGAGACGTGGAGGCAGCCTTTCTCCTTGCTGCTTGAGTCCAGACATCATAAACAAGGGCAGAGACAGAAGGAAAGTTTGTGCTTTCACACAGGTCCACCCTGCTGGTGGATCTGCCAGTGTTCTCTGCAGAGTGGTATGTGCATCACCTCCCTCTCTGTGGCCCCAGCTGGATGGAGCTGAAAAGAAAAGATGCAATGATTTTCTTTTTCTCTTTTGCAGCACAGAGGGTATTATGGGAATGCCCTGCTCAATTGCAGGCATCAGCTCAATAATATAGGACAATTCTAACCCGTGTCAAACTGGAGATAGGAAAGAAATTTCCCAGAGTTGCTGGAGGCTGTGGGTTTCACTGGACAAAGACACTGACTAGATCTGAGACACAGCGAAGTTTGCAGGGAGGTGGGCACATCCCCAGAGTATAAGAATCAGTCCACAGGAATCATGTTCAGAAGAAAGTCTTTCCTCAGACATTTGAAGATTCTCTGCTATTTTTATATAGTTATAGTCAACTGGCATGGCAAAGCACCTCTATGTCTTTTAAGCAGGGCATGGTAATGGTAACAGATCCTGTGGTCCTAGAACTCTGGTAGGCTGAGGCAGGAAGATTGCAACTCTGAACCCAGCCTGGGCAACTTAGCGAAGTAGCAAGATCCTGTCCCAAAATTAAAAACAT
>NW_004524578.1:10782459-10784197 GCF_000260255.1 Octodon degus | reverse complement strand
TGGGGGCTCCCGGAACTCGGCAGAAAATCCTCTAAGTCATCATTTAAATAGGAACATTCAACTGGATTGAATAAATATCATGTGTTTTTTTAAAGTTTTCAAGTACTTACGGTAAAAGTAGTGAATACGGGCTTTTTGGGAAAAGTTTTTGCTAATGTTTCAGTTTTGTCACAATGCTATAAGTAACCTTGGACAACTGAATTAACTGCCATGATGAAGAACCCTCATCTACAGCATGGGACTGACCATAACAACAACTCATGCTTTTTAAAATCTTATATGTACTCATATAAACCATGAGATGGCACACAATAACCCTTTAAAATATTAAGTATTAGTTTTGATAAATTATGTTTCTATTTATTATTTAAATAATTGTTATGTATTTGGTACAGGGTCTCACTACACAGCTTGGACCCAGTGATCCTCCTGTTTTCAGCCTCCCCAGTGCTAGGATTGTAGGCACACACATCACCACACCTGGTCTTGGTGGCTGGCAGAGCATGTCCAGGGTCAGGCCCAGAATGGCTTGTGGGGCCCCAACTGGAACAGTGCTCCCTGTGCTTGCCTAAGCAGGCACTTGTCTGCTGAACTATTTCACTAGCCCTCTTCTATGTTTTTAATCCAGAAAAATCAGTTGAACAGTAAGATTGTGGGGGTTCAGGAAGAATAGCAGTAGACCAGGAATTGGCTGTTGAAAGGAAAATAGGACAGTTTCAGAGTGAATCTGGGGCCCAACTGCATCCAAGCCTTCCGCACTCATGCTGCACAGGACACACCTTACACTTGCTGCACACACACACACACACACACACACACACACACACCCCTAGTAGGCCCCTTATGACTGCATCAGTTGGGAGATTATGGCTATTTTGACAGATTTTCCATTTTCCAACATATGAACTTGGTCTCTTTGTCATTTTTGATCATTTATATCTCCATTTTACTTTAGACTTTTCTATATAAAATTCTAATAGTTTTGTAAGACAGAATTCCTTCCATCTTTATGTACTCTCATGTAGTGCCTTGTGAAATTTTTAAAGGAACAAGGAAATTGAGTTGGCGGTGTCATGTTACTGAACTCGGGGAAATAGATATTTGTCAATTTAGCAGAAGCTAAAAATTGGCAGGAGAAAGTGGTGAATTTCATACCGTAAAAGTATTTGCTATTTAACCAGTGATAAGCAAGAGGAAAGTAACTGAACCATCCTAGTGCTTTCTGCATGCAGCACGATGCTCGACACTATGATCTGAAGGAAGAGAGGGCTAACTGGGCACATGTTTTCAGTCCATGGTGGGCAGGCTCACTATTGAGGCAAGAATGACCCCTTGTGGAAGAGCATCACCTGAGGGAACTGCTATAACGTTGCAACCAGGAAGCAGAGAGAGAACGGAGTACACAAGGAAGGACATACAGCCTCCCAGGGAGGCACAGCCCTAGGGAGCCACCTCTTCTGGCCAGGCCCCACCCCTGAGCAGCAGGTCGGGCAGTGCCTGCGTGATTTTATCACTTTCCCAAATAACAGACCCAAGCACCTGAGACCTTGAAGGGACAGACCATACCCAAAAACATCACTTCAACGAACTGGAAAAGTACTTATAATAAACATGGTAAAGGACCAACTTCTTTCTTTTCCAAAGTTATATTTGAAGTCACAGAGGACAAGCTCAATCAAAACAGCATCAGGGTTTCAGGGTAAATCCTGAAGGGATTTGACTGATCTTGTCAGATACA
>NW_004524578.1:10781778-10782359 GCF_000260255.1 Octodon degus | reverse complement strand
TTTCATTGAGAAATAAGTAGCAATGAGACAGTTTCATATCAAATTGGTAGGACAGTTCTAATACTTAACACATTGCATACTGTCTTCCTAGTGGTTATTTGTTGTGTAAGATGCAGATATGGTATCCTATTTACAAACACTATTAGAACAAATCCCTCTATTCATTAAGAGAACGTAGCTATATATCTATCCTAACCATTTTGAATACACAGATACAAAATGGTCATTCATCATTATCCTCTTTTTTGTTTAGTTCCATCATTTAAATATTATAGGTGTGTGAACTCAGAAAAATATTCCAAAATATTCCTGTAGTCCATAATAGTATTGGGTCTTCTGCTTGACTGGCAATTCCAGAAGTTGTTGACCTGAGTCTCCTACAGCTCAATATAACAGCATGGCTTTACTTCTTATATTTCATTTTTATACTTTTCTGCTGGATGCTTAAGACCAAGATAAAGCAAGACCTATTCAACAAGAATTGTAGCTTTTGGATCTGATGAGGTCAGTGAAATCCCCTCAGGATTTATCCTGAGATCCTGTACCTCAGATTGTAGATCCTTTGTCAGTGTCAGCCATGT
>NW_004524578.1:10775945-10781244 GCF_000260255.1 Octodon degus | reverse complement strand
CAGTCCTACAACACTCCTTTTCTTGTCTCCTGCCTTCATTCACCACCCCCTTCCTTTTTAACAATCGTAGCGTCAGATAAATTTAGATAACTGAATTCCATTTTGCATGTAAAATAGGATACTGTGGGAGGTGAACTTGTATTTACTTCCAACTTCATGAAGAGATCACAGCCACCTGGCTGGTAATCTTCTACCTAGGGAATCACATGGGTGGGCTGCAGCAAGCAGCATATGATCCTGCTGCTCCTTGTGGAAGTGCTTGCTCTGTTTCTTAGGTGGGTACAAAAGGATGATTGAAATGTTGCTCAAACCCACAACATGTGGTAGCTCTGATGTAGAATAAGGCAGAATTTGCCTAAGACACCGTGGGCCTAGGAAGCATATTACATGTATCTTTAACATACCATGTTTCCCCCCAGAGCATTTTTTAAGAAGTTGTCAGGGGTCTCTGCTTCACAGTGTCTTCACTGAGGAATGAATCAAAAGTCTTTTTTTTTTTTTTGTAGCACTAAACTCTTATGTTGTAAATACATAATTCATCTCTTAAAATCATTCCAGCAGTAAAAATCTGTCGTGTCATATCTGTGATTAAATGATAAAATGAAGTCCTGAGATATGTCTTGCTTTTGTGTCTCCTAGGAATCTGAGAAAAAGGGGCTAATTGAGAGATTCTACATGGTACAGGATATTGTGTCAACTGTTCAAAACATCTTGGAGGAAATAGCCTCTTTTGGGGAAAGAATTAAAAAGTAAGTTCTGAAGGTGCACTGAGGTGTTTGTTTGTTTTGCGCTGAGGTGCTTGAAGTGGACCTGCTACTCACAAGGATGTTGGGGGAGCAGAGGAGGGAGCAGACAATCCAAAATAAAAGCAAAGTGAAGGGTAGAGTTTCATAAGCCAGGTCTGACATTGACTTAGCAGCTTCACAGTTGGGTGGCACCTCGGAAGGGGGACCCAATGACTCAGTTTGCAGAAGTTGTCTTGACCTAACTGTTTATAGTGTCCTCTTTCACTCTCAAAAATATCCTGATTTGGGTGATAAGTTGTAGTCTGGAAAATAGATTCCATTATCCACAATTAAGAAAGAAAAATGAATTCTAAGGGAGCCTTTGATGTTTGAACTTTAGGACACCATAAAACTTTGGTGAATGATTTTCTTTGTTCTTTAAAAAGAAAAAAGTTCTTTACAGCTAGCAGCATCCTGGATGGAGAGGCATGAAGTTACTACACAAAAGGTGATTCACGACAGGGTTGCCAAACACTCTATAATGGGTCGGGAAGTAAATATTTTTATCCTTGCAGGCCTTATAGACTTCTGTCAACTCTGTTGTTTAAGTGTTAAAACAGTCACGGTTGATATGCAAATGAGTGAGTGTAATGTGGATTGATGAAGTCATTTATGAAGTGGTGCAGGGCTGTGTGCTAAGCACTCTGGGAGACTCAAGTAGGAGAATGTCGGGTCTGACCATGGCCTGTAGAGCTTAGCAATTTAGACTAAGTTTTAAATGATAAAAATGGGCTGGAGATGCAGCTCTGTGAGAAGGCCCTAGGTTCAGTCTCTAGCACTACAAACAAATCAATCTATGAAAGCAAGAGCCCTGCTGGATTTTGCCCAAGTCCAGCCCATAATTTGCCTCATGTAGCTGTTGGTCATAAAGGTTAACTTCCTTAATGGCATCCTAGATGAGAATGACTCCGTAATGTATGTGTTTTTGTCTTATTTTGCACATTTAAAAAAAATTATGTATTTAGTACAGGGTCTCACTATATAGATTGGACTCCTAGTGATCCTCCTGTTTTCAGCCTCCCAAGTGCTGGGATTACAGGACTGTGCTACCATACCCAGTCTCAATCCCAGTCTCAGGGTGCCTTGGGGGGTAGGGCTTGCAAGGCATGCCAGGGACTAAACCCTGGTCCCTGTACCTGCCTCAGCAGGTGCTTTAGTCTGCTGAGCTTTCTGGTCTGCCCTATTTTGCACATTTCAAATCTGCATAACTTGGTCTTTTTTTTTTTTTAAACCAGCACACAAAGAGGACTTGTTGGGTCCTGAATGGATTATAAATGGATTTCTTTCATTTAATCCAGAATTGTGCCTACTGTGTCTAAGAATTAAAACTTTAATGGGCTGTGTATGAGGATCTTTCTAATTTCGTTAAAGTAGATATTGTTTTGAAGTTGCGTGGGTAAGGAGGACATAAAAATTAGTGCTAAAAGCCAGTTGAAAGTCTTCTACATCAAAATGCTGGGTGTCCAGTAAATGATAATTAACATTACGCAATATGAATTATTAATATGCAACTCTCAAAGCTGTTCTTCAGCTGCATGTTCAAGCTGACTGCACTGAATGCCCATAGACCATCAGCATTATAAACCTAATTTTTTTAAAAAAGACTAAAAACTACCTTGGATAGATAAAAAACTACCAATGGATTTGATCAGTGCTGAATTAATTTACACATTGTTTTCATTATTAACAATTTAAGGGAGGAAAATTTAAAAATTGAAGGACTTTTTTTCATATGTTGAAACCTATCTTCTTTGTTCTTCATGGATTCCACATAACTGACAAATGATTCCTGAATTAACCTTCACAAATGTATCAGAGTACTCATGTCAGCAGCACATGTCCCAAAATTAGAATGACATAGAGAAGATGAGTGTAGCCCCTGCATCAGAGTGACACACAAATTCATGAAATATTCCATATTTTAAAAATATTATTTACCTTTATTTGACCAAAATATATTGGACAGCAATAAATAGAAGATCATTGTATTTGCATGTTTCTTTTCTTATTCAGTTATTAGTTATAGAGCTTTAAGCACTGACTTGGTCTGGATATAAGAAATGCGTCATGGTAAATAACAGCAGCAATGTCCACTGATGTGACGTGGGCCTGGCACTGCACTGAGTCGTTATCCACAGGATCTGCTTGAGGAGTTGCCCAAGGGAGTTGTATTAAATCATTGTAACAACATGCTACAGTCAGGGTTGCTAATAACCGCATTTTGCAGATGAGGATTTGAAAGGACAAAGAGATTAAATTTCTGCTGCAAGATGACAGTTAGGAGGCCACGTAGCTTGGATTTGAGCCTGTCCTCTTCATTTTTACACCACAATGTGATTTTCCTCTAGGAACTTAGTTTTCCATGAGGACAAATAAGTGACAGCCAACTAGAATGCAGTAGCATAAGGTCCAGGTGGTGATGAGACAAAGTGCTGAAGAAGGTCTGACCAGCCTAGGAGAGGGCATCCAAGACAGACAGATGGAGGGCAAGCCTGAAGATGCTGTAGCACATCCTCATCTGTGAGAATCAGCAAAGATAGGTGGAGACCGGATGAGTGGTGGACCCAGTTGGTGGAGCCACTGTGCAAAAATATAAAGACCCAAAGACTCACAGCTGAAGACCATGAGGTACATTCAGGAAGACATAAGGGTTTAGTATATCTGGGCCACAGGGGGTCAAAGTGGCAATGGCAGGAGACAAGGCCATTATGCAGGGATTTGAGGGGACAGGAAAGTCAGTGTTGAAAAAAATGAGAAGAGTGAAGGCTGTCTTTGCAGCAAGGAGGATGAGAGGATGTGGAGGGGGACAAGGAAAGAAGATCATGTTTGGCAAGACTGATTCCAGCCTTAATAGTCCCCACAACACAAATGTAGCTCTTGTACGGTTGATAATGTTAAAGGAAACGTGCCTGATGGGAGAAGAGGGCAGAGTGATTTAAACAGCTCTCAGCTCTCCAGGCTTCTGAGGGACAGCTGTGCCTGGCACAGCTGGGGTGGACATGTCTGAGGCAGACTTCAGCTCATGAACAGAGCACTGTTCTGACCAGCTGCAACACAGGAAGGATCCTGAGGCTCAACTCCTATTAATTCTTTGGCCATTCATTATTTCATTGACCTTAAAGTCCCTGCTGGGCATTCAAGAGTGAGTTCATGTGTGACTCTATTGGAATTCTATTGGAATTCAGAGCTTAAGAACCAGGAAAACTTTTACTCAATTTTTGACAAGTAGCAAATAAATAGACTTCCATAAAAATCTTAGCGCAAACTGTCCTTGCTATTGATTGGGAAAACCCTACTGGTATTAAATATACATGGAATAAGCTGGATTTCCTTTTTGTCTACTTTAGCTTCTTTAATTTCTTTCTCTAAAATTTCACAAATGTAGGTATCAGACTGAAGAATTTACTCAGTATGTATCATTTATATTGTGGTAGATGGCACGGGTAGAAGGGGGATGCATATTGTGTCTTCCATAATTATGGGGTAATGCGCTCCAAGCTCTGTGTCCTTAGGTGCCTCTACAAATCTCCATGGAGATGAAATTAAGGGAGACTTAAGAGGACTGGAAAATCATTCCTGCAGATGTTCCAAGCAAAAAGGAGGTGTGTTCAGGTGACACAGAACTATCCTAGTGCACAGATGTGGAGAACTTCCAGTCAGGATGAGAAACTGAGTGAGGTCGAGTTGGAATGACAGAGAAGAGGTTAGAGACCTACACTGATGGTGTTTCTGTTTAATCTTGGGGTAGCCTGTTTGAAAGGAAAAAAAAAGTGAAGACAGAAAGGCTAAGGAGCATGCCAGAGGCTGGGCAGAGAGGACCACTTAGGTGTATAGAACAAATATCAGAAAGTATTGCAGAAGAAAAATTAATAGAACTCTATGGCCAGTTGTTTTTGTTTTATTTCCATCCAAAGAGACAAGACTTCATTTGTCTTAACCTAGGAAATGAGGAAAATAATGAATTCCTTGACAAAAAGTTCAGTGTAGTGGAATAGCCTGTTGAGGAAGGACCTAGAGAAAAACCCTGGACCCATCTTGTTAGATGTGCATGCAGTCATTTTTGCTGTTTGTCTGAAATGTAGACCTTCGTGTTATCTCTATGTTGGTGATCCCTATCATTGAAAGAATGGAAGGGAGCTCTTTGAATTTCTCATTTAAAAGTTTAGCTAATATAATTCATGATGATGTAAGACGAAGTGTTTTAAAATTTAGGGAGCTCCCTTGTTAAAAAAATAGGTAAAGTCTATGAAAATGTTTTATGGATTGTTTGACTGTAAGATAAGATATGAAGGTATAAGTGCACCATAGATCTTTACCTGTGTGTATTTTATGGGAGACCCACACAAGGAATGCTTCTGTATAAATGGAGAAAATGTCCAATAAGTGTTCTGAGTGTTACAAATGTAACTATTAGTATCTCAAATAAGTCATCATTTATTTATTTTTTTTTCTACAGTTTTATTGATAAACATATAGCAATGAGACAGTTTCAAATCAAATCGGAAGTACAGTTT
>NW_004524578.1:10733660-10770535 GCF_000260255.1 Octodon degus | reverse complement strand
TATAAAAAGGAAAGCCATATTAATATGCTGAGCTGTAAAAGGCTCAAGTCAACAACTTCTGACATTGCCAGTCCTATGGATAACCCACTACTATTATGGACTACTGGACTATGTTGGATTATTTTGCTGAATTCATGCACCTACAATATTTAAATGACAATGGAACACACTTCTCTGACAAAACTAAACAAAAAAGATAATATAAATGTAGGACTATTTTGTATCTGTGTATACAAAATAGTTAGGATAGATAAACAGATACTTTCTCTTAATTCAATGAGAAGAAATATTTCTTCTAATAGTGTTTGGACAGGATACCATGTCTGCATCTTGTACTATGAATAACTACTATGAAGACAACAATATGCAATGTATTAATTATTATAACTGTCCTAGTAAACTGTTTTGAAACTGTCTCATTGCTATTTGTTTCTCAATAAAATAAAAAAAAATAGCACCAGGGAAAATTCACAGATAGTCATTAATTGCTTTCCTTTTCTGTGGGGGAGGGTACAGCTTACAATGTGCCATGTGCTAACTACCAAAAGGCAAGTTCCTGTTTAATTCCATCAAAATTTGTGATCCATGCCTTCTTATGCCTGTTCTGCAGACAGGAAATTATATCTCAGGTTGAGTGAGTCCACTTTCCAAAGTCACTCGGCTTACTAGCAGTAGATCCTGGACTAGAACCCAAGTCAGATGACTTCCAAATCAATTTTCTTAAGCACTGTCCTAAACACTTAAGACTTCTGGACAAGAAAAGAACTTCTCCTTAATTTCCAGCTAAAGTAACTACCAAGGGTATTTAAGGCTGTTCCAATTTTCTCATTACTCAAAGAAGTGAGACACTTAATACACACAAATGCTCATGGTTCTCAGTCTTTTGTGGAGGTAACTGGAGTTCTATACTGTTCATAGAATTTTAAGGATTTTCATGGGTGAGATCTCTCTCAGCCTCATTTTTGTCATCCAGAATGGGAGATTGTTCAGTTGGCAGAATTAGTAAGAGCATTCCAATGTAAATATATGAAAAACTCCGCCATGTCCCATATATTAAATGTCTGACATTGTAACATGTTACTTCCCCTGAATTACCCAATGTCCCTCTCCCCAAAGAAAACTAAAAATTCTTTTATATTCACAGTATAGAGCAAAGGATGGAGAGGAAGATGGAGACCAGTTAGGAAGTGCTCCAGCATCCAGAAATTCCCAGTAGGACCCTGGAATCTTAGAGCTACACTGGGCTTTGCGGAGCATCCGGTTCCATGTCCCACACTCTGGTCTCTAGGTTCACACAAGCGAACACAGACAACAAATCCAAGCACTTTCTTGTGGCTGACTCCCTGTTCTGGTTTTTCAAGTATAGCATCCCAATCAAGATAGTGGAATTTTCTCCTCAATTTTATTTTTAATTGGCACACAATGATATGGGCATATTTACCACTGATAGTCTGTTGTTTCAATGCATAAATACAATGTGCATTATCTCTAGGTGTTTAAAGAAAACTTTTTAGCAGATTTTTTTTATTAATATAACCGTGACCCTGGAATACCCTAGAGGTGGTGACGACACTATGGAGGTCACTGTGTCCCAGGGGAAATGACACTTTGGTCTTTGTCCACAGCACCTTTAACTGGACAGTTCCCTTCCTTTCTTTGCTGGCCTGTCTCATTCTGGCAGTGGCTACCATCATTCTGTACTTGATTCCACTGCGGTACATCATTTTACTCTGGGGTAAGTTTGACATGGCCCTTTGACTGGCCATCAGTTCCAGGTAAGAACCAATTACTCATTTTTAAAGTGTGACTATAAATTTTAAACATGCTCTTGCTGGCAATTAAACATGAGATTAAGGAAAGTATTTTGGGAACAGAAACTTACAGGACCTCCCTGAAATGGCCAGTTCCTTGAATGATCGGAGGAGATATTTATAGGTCTCTTGCTTAATTGTGATCAAATAAAAAATGTAATTGTGCATGCCATTTCCCTCTGGACCTTTCCAGCTATAAATTCCCTTAAATAATATATGGCCATGGACCAGTAATTTTCTGGAAACGCTGTAGCTCAAACAGTGAGTGAAACACCTGCATCTTGCCCTTTATAAAAGGTAAAAGATCTGGCCACAGCTAGATTGTTCCTGACACTTCATCTTTCCTTCAGGAAAATGTAACCTAATCTCATTTTTAAATCCAGAAGCAGTAGGGAGGGTGCAAGAGGAGTGGGGACAGCCTGTGATTCTCTACTCAATGCCAAAAAAGAGAAGAGGCTGTTCTTCACCAGGAGGAATGAGGCACTCCTCTAAAGTTTAGCTGCCATTAAAAAAAAAGACAAGCAAACATGGCAAAGTTGAAATAAATTTAATGGCTTGATTTACTACTTCCACTAGGACTTGGACAAAGCATAAACAGCGTTGTGAATCTGGGTGTCTGTCTCTGGGGGTGCTCTGGGCTGATGTAAGGAGAGTGACTGCAGAGATTTCATTGGATAAGTGGGCAGCCTTTCTCTGGGCACTGCTAAATTCTCTCTCCCCACCCTAGCTTTAAGGCTCTACAAGCAGTTCAGGGAACTCACAAGGATGAGAGACTGCACTGCACACATCTTGAATGTGTAGCAGAGAGGCAATAAATGCTTGAGACAGCCTCCACAACCTTTTTTCTTTTTCCAGAATCAGTAAGAGAAACTGGAAAGCTAGAGCTCTATGGAGAAGGAAAGCCAAAGATGAATGTGCAAGCCAGGGAAGAGCAGGGGGAAGCTAGAATGGCTCATAGAAAGACAAAAAACTAGAAGATTTTGAGAATATAATCCAATTATTCTGTGGGATATTTAGGAAGAAAAAATATCAAAATGTTTGTTGCCAATCTAGGAAAAGAAAAATAAATACCGTAGTTTAACCTCCTCCTTGGGGATATGATTTAGTATTTGGTTAAAGTCTCATAGTCACGCTTAGAACTGTTTGTGTGGTTTAGTTTGCAGCAAAGCATTGGAAAAAGCCTGGCCTAGGAAGAGCTTAGCACAGAGCATGACCCACGTGAGGGCTCCTTGATGGAGAAGGTGGAGCTTGCAAAAGTATTTCCCTGAATACTTTATATACTGCATATTTTCTGTGCTGATTGGATAATCTGATTTTTTTTTAAAAATTATTTTATAAAAGCATTTCCAAATCCAATTATGGATCACATTTAGAACTTACATATTAAATTTGCTGTCTGCCCCTAAGCGGATATGAACCAAAGTCTTTTGGCCTATGCTTTGTTCATTTCTAGGTTCATGCAGAATCATTAAGAGGATGAGCTGTGGTCAGCTGTTGATGCCTAGTGCGCACATGGTTTGTTTATTATATCCTTCCCACCACAAGGAAGGCTCAGGCAGCTGTCTCTTAGTTTCCTTAGAGATTGGGTCCAGGACCCCTGAGGGGGCTCAAGTTTCAAACCATGGCACAGTATTTGTACAATGGCTATCTATAACTACCCCTGTATTTTAAATCATGCCATGATTACTTATAATACTATGAGGGAAATACAGCGTAATTAGCTCTTATACTGTATTGTTTCTGAATTAATGACAAGAAAAATGCCTGTGTGTGCAACAATATTTTTCAGATATCTTTGGTTGGTAAAATCTGAGGATGTGGCAGCTACAGACATAGAAAGCCTGTTGTACCATTTTTCCTTTTTTGATTGCTAATTTGGGAATGCAAAACCTTTCTTGTTTGCCCAAATCACTGATTTTCCCCTCTAAGATACAGGCAGCTTCCTCACAACTGTTGGCATCTACTTCCTGCAGCATGTCTCTCTTTCTTCAGTTTATGGATGAAGTTATTTAGCAGCATAGAGTTTACCATGCTCTTGTGGGCAGGTAGTGACTCTTGACACTAGCTCTGCATTCGAGACAGGTGTCTATGGTTCATTGTTTAGTTTACTGGAGATAATGTCCTCAATACCTTGACAATCAACATGTGATCCATTGCCACATCTTATCATGCACAACCGGTTCAGCAAGCCAGCAAAATACTCCACAGCTCCATCATGACTCACTCTTACAACACTTTCTAGTTAATTCAGGTCTAGTCCATTCTTCTCCATGTGTTTATACCTTTTGCAGCTATTTCCTCATATAAAATATCAATTTATATGTTAAACTTCTAGAGTGCCTCCTTAAATTTAAGTTTCAAATGAATTTCTTATTCTGTTACTCAATTTTATTGAGTCCTACAAAGGAAAAATCAAAGCCATTTAAAATGTTCTCTAAAGGAATTGAAAACATTTGACTGTATGTACTAGATTTCCATATATTCTATACATTCAAATAGTATTTCAGTATGTGTTTTAAGTATTAAAATTATGTGATATAAGCACAAGTGTCTAATTTTATAAGGGCTTTGGGAAATATTCTTAGACTCACCCAGTTCATTGTAAGGCTTTCATGGGTGAGATACTTTATTTCCTCCCATAATTCCTACAGAGCATCATAAAGACATCTTTAATTAGTGGTTCAAAACTCTTATGAGTGAGGATTTAAGTTCAATATCCAAGATCTATATAGATGAAATTTTATTGGATTGCTACTTCTCTTGGGTGGGAGGGATATCTGAAGTTTTCTTCTGGGTGCATTATGAGCTGGAATTCAGTCACCTGTTTTGATGTGAGCATTTCGTAGAATAAGATCTGATGCGTGTGTTCTAGTCCAATTGAGAATTTCCCCATATTTCTCCTATTCTGTTCTTCATCCTACAATTTCTCAATTCTGGTTCCACCTTCAACACATTTTGCAAGATCTATATGAATTTCCCAAGCTAAATGTTTTCTTTTTTTTTCTTTTTGTATTTTAGGGAAGGGTCTACAGGGTGTTCAGGGTCTCACTACTAGATCAGGCTTGTACTGATCTGCCTGTTTACAGCCTCCCAAAAGATGGATTACAGGCATGTGCCACCATACCCAGTCTCAATTGCTGTCTCAGTGCACCCCAGGGGTAGGCCTGTCATGGCAGGCTCAAGGATCAAACCGCTGGCCCCTGCACCTGCTTGCAGGCACTTTAATCCACTGAGCTATTTGGCCACCAGGCTAAATGTGGAGAATTTTGCAAGAAGGAACCAGGACTTGTTTAACTTTGTGTCTCCCCTTGATAACATTGCATCTCTTCCATGGAAGGTCTTCAAAGTTGGACAAATCACCAAGCAAGTGCTTGTCTGCTTCAGACTTCCCATAGTGTTGCACAGGAAGCATCTTTATTAAGAATATATTTTTAAAAATATTTTAAAAATAGTGCTACTTTGTTCAAGTAGTTATTCTCACATTACCAAATGCGTAACACTACCATGCAGCTTCCTTTTTCTTTTGACTTTTTCTGAATGATTTTTTTTTTTTTTTAATTAGAAGGCTCATTCCACTGCTCTGACCCACTCTGTGGCTTGGAACCATTTAACGAAAGTATCTTCCCCAAATAGTATCTAGCTAATGAAATGTGCTGCAGATGTGCCCCTCTAGCTTTATTGTTCAGTCACAAAACTGTGTAGCTTTCTACTGGAAAAACACTACAACTTCCACATTTGGGCAGGTGATCACGTGTGTAATACTACAAAGCCCTTCTCGCCAGCTCCTTTTTCTTTCTTAGTGACTGACTTTCACAGCAACAATGTTCCTATGTCTCTGCTGTATAGTGGGATCATAGAACCTTTTTGCCTATGTTATTATGGTGATTCTCCTATGAACCCAGCAGGCCAGGCCTTTATTATTAAAATTTCATTGTGAGAAATTGAGTTATTAGAGGGTAAATCACTTTGCCTGACATCACCCAGGCAATACATTATGAAGCTGGCATTGGAGCCCAGGTAGCCCTACACCATAACCTTTGTTGCAATACTCCGTTGACCGTCAAAGATGATCACGGCATCTATGATCTTCGGTTGACCCTTGATCTCACAATAGATAGTAAAATGGAATTATCGAAAGATTCAAGACTGATATATCTTTAAAAATAAGGTGTGCTTTTGAAGCATGCCACCATGAATGCTTAGTACTTTTTAACTTTTTCAAACATAGACAGTCTCAGTGCATTGTGGACTCCTTCTGCCTTTATTGGCGCATTTGAGCTACTGTGCAGGTTTATAATCTTCTCAGTGACTAAGAATGCAGTGTTTTGATCGGCTCTGATATTATCCCTGCCTTGCTGTTCATTGTAAAGGCTCCAGATGCGAACACTATATATAATTAACAATAGAAGATATATCTTTTCTCAGTATGTCTTTGTCTCCCTTCATCATTTTGCTGTGTCTGTTTTCTTTTGCCAAAAAGCCCATGCTACAATTAAATGTCTTTAGAATAACACAGTAAGAGTGTTTTAGTTTAAAGGAATGCTGGGGGGAATTTTAGTGAGAGGCATGGAGCTTGCTGTGGGGGTAAAGGGAAGAAAGGCAGAGTGCAGCTTTGACTAAGGGAAAGGGGATCATTTGCTGGGACCCTTCTTCAGCCCAACCGCCAAGGCCCCATTTACTCATGCACAATGCCTGCCTCCCATTTGCAAAGCAGATGTAAATCTGACCCCCCAAAGAAAGGACCGGAGGTTGGCATTGTGTCAGGTATAATGCCATGCAGGAAGTCCAGTCCTTAGATGAAAGCAAAGTGATATTTAATGAACAAAGAAAAACATCAAACCTTTTATGTGTTGGGGACTGTTGAACTTGGCTTCTGAGTAGGAGCCATTCAGAGCACAACTAAGCTAAAAATCCATTCACCATCATTGGGACTGGCAGGGCCTTCAGACAGGATCCTTGTTAAAGAAGCACCCTGTGGCACAACTTCAGAGGGCCACCTACTCTTTCTGCTTCTAAAACTCAACATGAAAGAAGGGTTGGCATTTGGTGAAAAACTACAGCTTATGAGCTCTAGATGCAGGCATGGTGTCTCTGAGGAGCAGAGAAGACAAAAGGTGTTTGGGAGGAACTCCCCTCTGAAGGCTCACCAGGACAAGTATGTTCTGGGCCAACCCAGGAACCCAGCAAGTAGCCACCACAGATGGATCTCTATAGTGTATTGACACCTCAAATGTTGAGCCCTATTCTAATTACCGCTGTCCTTGTCTTAAATTAGCATGCACTCCATTGCCCAGACAAACCCACATGCCAATGTTGTGGTCCATATATAATTTCCCAATAATAACTTTTCACAGTTTCCTGAAGCATCAAAGCAAAATCAACATGTCAAGTTCTGTTCTGCAGGGAGAGATGAGGATCTTGCGAAAATGAGTTGGAGGTAGGGGGAGAGATCTCTGCAGTTTCTAACAGCAGAAGTTCTCCCCCCACCTCCCACAGCCACACTGGGTTGAAATCCTCCAAGCAGGGACTTGTTTGGTCTAATGAAGGCCTTTTCCCATTTGGGACATTTGTTGTCATAGCAGAGGCGGCTGTTAATCAGTGTATTCCAAAAAAACCCCAATGATCTCCCCAGTTTGAGCATGTGTTCTGCTGCCCTGCTGCTGGGATTGTAATGGGATTTTCACAGCTGAAGAAGGCAGTGCCCCTCTTCCGCAGCTCACCCCCCTTCCTGCAGGAAGAGACATTTGTGAATGATTCCACATGACAGCAACATGTGCATGACTTGAAGCCTAGTAATTGTTTTCACACTAATTTTTACTTGTGAAAACTCACCCTCCCCAAGTCAGGCAAGTTTTTAGATAGGTAGATGGATGGATATAAAGAGATCTCTGGTGTTTCAATTTTTCAGGCATCAATAAATTTACTAAGAAGCTCCGAAATCCCTATTCCATCGACAATAATGAGCTACTAGACTTTCTCTCCAGGGTACCGTCAGATGTTCAAAAGGTAGGTAATGAATGGTCACCACCAACAGGGGCCCCCAGCCTTGAGGTCTGGCCAGCCCTGGAGCTGGAGGAACACAAGGCCGTGTTTGTGTGAGTAATTGAGATAAGGAATCAGAAAATCCCTAAAGAGGCCTGGCTTGCAGGGAGGAGGCAGAAACCTTTGTCCCAAGCATGAGATGATTGGGGAAAATTATCCTGAAAAAGAACTACTTAGGAATGATCTGGAACTCACACTGTGCAGCTCCAGTGTGCTGGTGTTTGTCCTTTTTTATTGCTCTCTTTCCTAAAGAGGATAAGATGGGCCCAGTGAGTGGAACTGCTTGAGATCGAAGGCTGAGGAGTGGTGCTTATTTTCCTCCTCTTCCGGATGGCAGGCAGTTTAGAGGAAGTGGGGAGACAAGAGGCTTATTCTGTTTATTCTTGTTTGCCCCAATTACCTCCTGGGCCTCCTTTCTATTCCCTTTCCTCTAAAGACTTAGGGATGCCGAGGCCAAATCCCCCACTTACTCTAATCCCACACAGAGGAAGAGATGGCGTGAAATAATTGGAGATCAGTCACAAGTATTATTCACAGGTAATGGTCACTTAGGCCAGCAGCGTCTTGTTTCTGTGAGTCCACAGAGATTAATGAAGCCAGCAATACCAGAGAGTCCTGAAGAATAGCCCCATTTGGGCCCCTGCAGATTAGCCTGCTATAAATCCAGAGGGAGGAGGGCGGGGGGGGGGATTTCTCTGATAGAGAGCGGTGATTACTGAATAGGTAGACGGTGAGACCGTGGTACGAAATATCATCAAGATGATCAAAGGCATAATCCGTTCTTACCTTAGAGCATCCCAAACTAAATATTGATTTTTATCATTGGGCCACTATCACATAATTGGTTCCCGGGTCTCTCTAGCCAACTTGCAAAGACATGGGACTCCAAGGTCTTAGACTTCCTGTTCCCTTCATTCCACGTTCTGGAGATTAAAATGGCTATTAGGATACTAATTCCCTTGCCCCTTCATTTTATAATATAATTAAGAGTTACAATACATTCCATAAAGAGCTTACTCCTTAATATTTGCGTTGTATAATTAAAATATAACCTGGCCTCCCCTGACGAATTGGGGTGTGGCAAGTATTTTGTCCTGTGTTCCCCCAGGGGACCTTCATAAAACACTACAAGGAAAGAATCTTTTTTTTTTTTTTTTGTCTGTCTGTCTGTCTGTTTCTCTCTCTTCATTTATCTGCTTTTGGCAAAATGCAGACTAACTTGTGATTGGACAGAATATCCGTGGGGAGCAGGACAAAATGTTAAACATAGTGAACACAGGTGGTCTGTCATATAACAGCTTCGTGGAGGCCTTCCACTGCCAGCCTATCGGGGCTCACACCCCAAAGCAGTGTGCTTGCAGCGTGCCATCACTTGGGTCGTGGTGTGGGTTCATGCTGCATCCTTGAAGAATAGAAATTTCCATCAGACACCGCCCCCCCAGGATGGTCTGCACAGTCTCACCACCAGCCCTCAGGCTGGTCATCCAGTCAGAATTGGCATGAATACAGAGAAACTCAGCGCAAGACCCTTTGGGGGAGATGCGCGTTTTGCTAGTAAGATCCTCACGTCTGCCAAGGGCGCTTGCTAGTAGTAACACAATGGCAGTGTACCACCAGGGACTCCCTGAGAGCTCGTATTTATCACAGATGTTTTAGTCATTACATTGTAAATGAAATTAATTTTTAAGAAAAATCTATCTAAGTCTGGGGCCCAGTATCGGTTACAGCATTTTGTTATCTCCCGGGCAAAATAAATGTCCCTAATTGACTGATATTATTCCCTAAGATTTTAGATATTTTTAATGAATACTTCTCAGTAAGTTGCTGTATTATATACCAAGGTAAACATTCCCAAGAGGCATTGATTAAGCTTCATTTGGTGGAGCGCTGGCACACACAGAACTAAGATCAGCTGGCAGTGCTGGGAGCAGGTAGAAACCTATGCCTCTCATTAGAAAAATCTGCTTTTAATATTTTTGTTTCAAGAAATGATGCATGACTTCTCAAATCCTTCCTGCAATTAATCCCTCCATGTTCCTGTGTTTGGAAAATGATTCATTACTTTTGAACCTTCCTTCCTTTGCCTTGGTTTGTCCTTGGGGAGCCATTAACACACTCGGTGGTGAGCTAGGGTTACCCAGCCGCCAGCGTCATGGCTGTTTGTTTTCACAGGTGCAGTACTCAGAACTGAAACTGTGCAGCAGCCACAGCCCCCTGCGGAAGAAGCGCACGACGCTAGGGCCACACTGACTTCCAACCCGGCACTCTGTGTCGTGCGGTTGATCAGACCAATGTCATAGCGGCTTCAGTGGTACCCAGGGCGTTCTCTTCTTCTGATGCAAACACACGAGCACCTGCTCATGCAGCCCTACACAGGATTCTAGTTGCGTTAGAGTCTCAGCCCAGCCGACAGATCCAACCCCTAGACTGTGGAAGACTCAAATCCAACCACAAATAGGAAATGAAGCAAGGCTTCCATGGGAAGTGGCTGAATGTCCTCCAAGAGATCCACCAGGAGACCACGTGGACTCAAGAGTGACTCCGAACTTGTTTTCACACCTCCTACAGATTCTAATGAAGAGGCAGTCACTTCCATTCTCCACCCACACTCTCTTCTCAGATTTTTGCTCCAGTAAGCTTCTTCAGAGTAAACAGCTCTTTGGTGACTCTGGTCTGTCTGGATAATATATATTATAGCAAGTCTTTAATGGTTGCCAGAATCAACCCAGATCTTTAGAAGGCCTTCAACTGCTATCACAAAAGATATGCATGCGAATTTTGCGTGATGTTCTGGTGCTGGCTGAGGCGCCACCACAGCCCATTGCTGGCAATGGGTGTCCCAAGACCCTCTTGGAAAGAGTGAGGGCTCACGAAAGTTTTCAGTTGCTTTAAAATACTTTTTCTTTTGGCCTACTCTGTTTATTTCCAAAACAAAACCTCAGTATATGGCTTCAGAAAGCTGGTTGGGAAGAATGAATGCCTTCGAGTAGTTAAAAGTATATTAAGCTAGAAACTAATACATGGGCTACTTGCCTAAGTATCATAATCATTTCATTTGTCTAAATGTTTTGAGCTGAAAGTTAAAGCACTCTGGCCATCTAACTTTATATTTTATTTATCTTCAGGTCAAGAATTAGCTATATCCTGTAGAAAACTGTTTTAGGACCAAATTCTTAAAGACCAGACACCTGTACACCCTATAATTCTGCAGTACTCTTCCATCAAGTAAAAAGTTTGATTTATACCTATATAAAATTTATGATAATATCTTTCTTTTAAAATAATATTTAAGTTTTACAGGCTATATTTTATTAACACATACTTTGTATGTGCAGTTTTATATATGTATATGTATTGTAAAGAAAAGTTAACGGAAAAACCTAATTTAATAGTTTACTATTTTTTTTTGTCTCTGGGTTGTAATTTCATTATCGTCAAACAAAATGTTTATGAAAAATGCCAAAGATTCTAAACCTTATCATCTTGTGTCTGTTTTTCTTTGTGTTGTATCTTCTTGGGTTTCTTTCTGGCTTAGCCAGATTTCTGCATGATTTGATTTACTTCAGGTTAATGAAGCTGGCTGGAAAGGAGCTTTGCAGAAACGATAAAAGCTCCAGTAAATCTCATCGCTGTACACACAATAGATGCCCAAGAACCCCTTTTGTTATACCAGTTACTCAATCTTCTGTGTAAACAATACCTCATTGTCGTGCTACCAACTATCATCCTGTTTATCATAGTCTGTCATTTTGTAACGACCTAAAGCAGACATTTTTAAGCAGACATGTGAGAGATCTGATCTGTCATTTGAATGAAAACTTCAGGAGCCAAATAACCCCTTATTTACTTAAAAGTGGAACTGATACTTTATTGTTTCTTCTTTGCTGTAGAATTGTAAGATGAAATTTTCCCTACGGAAGGCATCATTAGATTTCTTTCTTCTGTAGTCCAACTGGAATTCATAGCATGGTGT
Source organism: Octodon degus (assembly GCF_000260255.1). NCBI lineage: Eukaryota > Metazoa > Chordata > Mammalia > Rodentia > Octodontidae > Octodon > Octodon degus. The sequence goes on along the minus strand of NW_004524578.1, from coordinate 10,758,709 downwards.
CTAGGGTGCAAACACCAGCTGGGTGCAAGGGCAAGGCCGGATCAGCCTCTAATAGGCTGTATGTGGAAGACAGTTAATTGATTAGCTGATTAAATAGACACTGCATGTTAAAAATTAATGCTAGTTGTGAGTGAGATGTTGAGATTATGCAAGTGCAAAGTCCCCTCCCATCCTCAGGGCATACTGTCTTAAGACCCCCCCAGGGGATACCTGAAATCTTGGAGAGCACTACATTTTGTAATTTAAAGCCTTTCACATCCTAACTCAGCATTTATCAAGTACGATGACCTTAACTTTTGCAGTTTGAGGTGCAATAGCAAAAATAGCATGGATTTATTTTTTTTAAATGTCTCTCAATTTCACATATTGAAGACTTATTCTTACCCCAGATTTTAGCAGTCTCAGCATAGGAATTTTCTTATTGGGAACAATTTCCAATTCAAGATAGCACTTCATGAATTGGCATATTATAACTCCCACCATCACTGTGCTTTTGCGTTGGGTCAGTATTAGAAAAGGAAGAACTTACTGCTGTACAACTACTGTAATACCATGACAGGCATGGTGATAACTAAGATAGCTCCTAGAGTATTTCAATGGCAGCATATACCATTTGGATCTGTTGAACAAAGGGATTATTCTGTCTGTGTGACATGGTACCAGCCAACTCAAGGTCTTGTCATAGAATTCCGAATGGCTTAAGATTTCAAATATGTTTCCAACAAATGAGTTCAGAAAGATACATTAACCCACAGAAAAAATTCTCTGCCATATTTGTCATATGCTGCCATAACTCATGTGCAGAGTCCTTGATTTCTCTTCTTCTCTATTGAACATTTCCCAGCTGTCACAGATACTCAGGAGTCACATGTCTAATAGACCAGTGCATGGATGGCTTTTCTTCTGTGCTGCTACTAGGAAGGGTGCTGAGGAAGATAAGTTAGTGTGATCTGACATGAAGAGATTCTTTGTATTAAGTAAAATGCTGATTTGGGGGATATATTATATGTGATCTCTGACTATGCCAATCGATAAATTTACATTAAGTAATGTCTCATAATTGGAGGAGTTCTTTCCTATATGTGAAAAGAAATGATATTCATATGTAGGGGGCAAACATTTTTTTTTAAGTTTTAGAGGGAATAGAAATTAGAATTAAAACAACTTACAAGTGATACAGATTTTCTCTTAACGTAGTTATATGACTTTCACGTTATTTAATAGGTAGCGTCTTCCAATCAGTTATTCGTGTTACCACATATATATGTGTGTATAGAAGACAGAAAAAAAATGTACAAAAAGTTAAGACAACAAAAAGGAGAAGCAATTGAAAAAAGGAGATGAAACAAATTAAAGCATTAACTGCTTCTTTCCACAGACCAGCAGAAATGCAGAGTACAGTTGTCCAGACCATCTTGTTTGCATACATAGATAAATCACTTTCTCCTATTCCCTCTCTTGTCCACAAAACAAATTTTTGATTCTGTTTTATTTAGTTGTAACTTATCACTTTACAAGCATATTGAACACTGATGATATCCCTGAATATAATAACCTGCCTTCTTTTGGTATGAGCTGACATTAAGTAGATGCTTTGAAGCAATGAAAAGATTCCAGTTCAAGAAAGAGATTATTCTGGCTACAGTGGGCAGAATAAAAACTAATATTTCTAATCAATTAATGATATCCTGGAGTTTATTTTTTAATAAGGAATTGAACTCATCCTTGTACTTGTCATGCAGCCAGTGTGCTACTGAGCTATATCCCTGGCCCTTGGAGTTTAAATAATAGTATTTCCCATATCCCCACAATCCCTCCCCCCAAAAAAATCTCCAAGTCTAGAAAGATGGCATTGCCTTCTGCTTCTGAGAAGTTGTCTTGGAGTTAACTGGTGGAGCAAATTTAAATAGGGTTAAATTTGAAGGACCCAAGAGGTCTCCAAATAGTAATATTAAAGAGGAAAAAACGTGAGTATGGGATGCAAAAAGTATACTGTAGTTGTGGAAATATACTTAAGTGACAGCACTGAAAAGTGAAGGTACACACTTCAAGAAAATAAACTTTGAACTCACCACTCAAAGCCACATAGGCAAAAATAAGTTAGTTGGTCAAGAACAACACAAAAGAAATAGTAAATGGGAAGAAACAAACAAACAAAAAAGCAGAAAGCACAGGTTGTCTTAGAATGCTGTGTTGAACTATGTTTCAAGAATAAAGGTGTGTTTAATGCACCGAATTCAATAGAGAGCCCAAAAGTTGAGGACAGAGTGATATGGTTTTGGGGACTCTGAGGAGTCATTTCAGTAGTGATAGGAACACGAACCATATTTTTTTGAAGGTAGAAAAATGGATCCTTTAAAGGGAGGTAACTCCTGAAAAGTCTTCCATGAAAAATGGAGAATACAGTGAAGGAATGAAAAAAGTTCTGTGGAAAGAATCTGGGAGTTAAAAGGAATCGCATGTGTCACCAAGTCAGTGTTCCCCTGCTATCTTCAAAGAATTCTTCCTGGGTTTGAGCTGAAGTTAGCCACATTAATTATTTAAACTTGTGCTGTCCAGGCTCACTTACTTTAATGTAATAATAATTTTATGGCAACAGAATAAAATATCTTCTGAAAACGTTCAGTAGTCGATTGATAATTGAATAAAAGCTGAAATTCTGAAGGTGACTTCTAAAGGAATTGCTTAAAGCATGTTACCACTCTGAATAAAGCCTGCTGTTCATTCTTGGCATCCTAATGTAGTGATTTGTGTGGTGATAATGGATGTCCCAGGACATAAAAAGTGTTAATATTTTATAGCACTTATCAAATTCTACTGTCTAAGTGCTTTACACGTGATAGCCTACCTAATAATAACAATCAAAATTTTTGGAATACCTCCAGTAACTCAAGGGGGCTAGAACTAGTCTTATACAAATTCTCCTAGAAATTATCAAAAATGGGAATACTTTCCTGTGCATACTGTGAGGCCAAAGTAGTGCTCATTTCAAAACCCAACACAGTCAAAAAAGAATCTATCTTACCAACATAGACTTCCGATTATGAAAGGTATACAAGCCTCTAAACTGCAATCATAAAAACTAATTAATGCATTCATAAAATTTAAAATGAATGTGTCAGTGGATTGATTGTAATCCTGATGAAAAATATTGGAATTTTGCACAAGAATTGATCAGATAATTCTATTGCATGGAATGTAAAAGTCCAAAAATAGCAGAAGCACTAATGCAGATGGTACTACTGGCAGATGTAAGGTGTGTTATAAAGCCTTTGTAAGGAAGGGAATGTGGTATTGGTACTGAAGTGTACAAACAGATCACAGACAGATCAAGGACTACAGAAGCAGTGCAGGCAGCAGAGGTTTCACATACCTTCTAACCTTTCACCTGATTTGTATCAAAGGCAACACAGTTGCAGCATACAGGGAAAAGCTTATTTTGTAAAATGGCATTGGGTTTAGTATTCACATGGATCAAAAAATATCACTGAATTCCTTATACTACAGACACATACAAATCCAATATGAACAGCAGAGCCAAAAGTGGAAGACGATTTCAAAAGGAAATAAGAGAATATCTGTATACCTGCATGATAAGCAAAGATTTTGTAAACTGGAAGCAAAATAATAATCATGAAGGAAAATTCACAATGCATTATAAAATATTAAGATGAACCTTTTAATAGCAAACATCACTAAGAGAAAAACAAAAAGCTACAAATAAAATATATAGTTTTCTGAACATAAGAATACAGAAATGACTTCTATAATGAAAAGTCAAATGACGCAGATGAACTTTTTGCTAAAATATCATTGAATTTGCACATCACAGAACAGCACATCCGAGTGGCAGGGAAACATGACAAGTGGCTTAGTCATCAGTCAAACACAAAATCATACAACTACTTATAACTAGGATAGATAAAATGAACATGTCGACAGCAAGCATTGTAAGAGTATAAGAAAACAAGTGCTCATGCATTGCTGGTACACTGGATTATAAACTGGTACAAATGCTTTGGGAAAGTACTTGGCAATATCTATTAAACTCACCAAGTAGGTTCCTTATGATGCTTCTCCCCAAGTTATGTATTTTAACCAACAAATATTTTCAATGAATGCCATGCCCAGGAACATTCATAGAAGTGCTTGTGTTATTCCCAAACTGGAAAGTCTATGTCCTTTAATATCTGAATTGATTCTAAAATTGTGACTATAACATAGAAACAAAAGACTAATAGTACACGGAACACACAGAGAATGCTCCACAAAAGAATTTCAAATGAAATTAGATGAATGTATAATTTTCATTTCCAAAGTTCAAAAGCAAGGTAAGCACAACCTATGCTTTTGAAAGTAGAAGTTAGGAGAGTGGGGGGAGAGACTAAATGTTACAGGTCTGGGGAGATGGCTCAGTGGAATAAGCGCTTCCCTGGCAAGTTCAATCCCCAGTTCTGCCAATAAATAAATAAATAAATAAATAAATAAATAAAGTTACAAAGTGGGCTACTGGTGTGATGTTAATATGTGTGTTTTGGGCTCTTGGGGGGAGTGCCTGGGTTCCAATTACTTGAGCCTATCACTTTGAAAATTTTTTGAAATTTCAAGTCCTCTATAAACTTCTATAAACTCAAGTCTTCTATAAGATTTGTGCATGTTTCATAAAAAGAAAGCTGTGAAGTAAATGCATATATCCCTATGTTATAAAGAAACTGAGACAATTCTTCTCAAAGACCTTAAATATGAAAAGAGACACTCATATCTTTTACATTCTAAACATATTTCTCAAGACCAATGCAAATAAACATCTACATTTTGTATAAGTGTGGGAATCAGTTTAGACTCAAACTGAAAATACTTGTGACATTTGGAGATTCAATTCTTACCTCAACACAAATCAATCATCGTTTTCAACTGATCTTTATATTAAAGACTACTACGAAAATCACTTCCCCTAACTGATTGCTACTGAAGCATTAAAAGTTCCTTTACAGGGGCAAACTGGCCCATAAAACCTCAAGATGTGAAATATGCCAGAAAGTTCCTACTTGTTTTAAAGGTTGCATTTATGCGCTCTGAGAGTGGCACCTGGGACTGCCCTCTTGCAGGAGTGATTTTATTTTTCCTTTTCGCTCATTAAAGTTTGTAAAGCAAAAAGGTCATAAAACTTTGAGTATCTGAGAAAGCCTACATATTTTTTTTTCTACCATGGAAAGAAATAAATTAGATAGATCAGAGGGATTTAGGCATGTAGTTTACACATGCATATACATACACACTCATAAATTTTGTGTAATTTCACACATTTCTAAAAACTGATTAATGGACTCCAAGTAAGAGCAGAAGAACTTCCAGTTTTAGGCAAAATATTCAAACCTGTCTCTTGCCGACTTGGAAAACTCTAGTAGGGATTGTGTTTTGCAAGGCCAATAAGCTGCTCAGTACTGGAATTTAAGACATCGACTCCTCTTTTCCTCTCTGAAAAGATCTTACTGCAATATTATTTTTTAGCCCTGGGGGTTGAACCTAGACTCTTCCCATAGACATGCATCTCTACTTCCTCCCCCAGTTTACTTTTTATTCACTAAATTGCATATAGTGTGAATTGAAATTTACATTCCCCCCACCTCAGCCTTCCAGAGGTCCGCAATTACAGGTGTGGGCCTGCGTGACCTATTGTGATATTCTTTTCAGTGAAGAAACTTTGAGATGGCACTTTTTCATTTCAATATACTATAACAAAGCACACAATCTTTCTGCATCTCTTCTCATCAGATCAAAACAACTGGTTGGAAAAGTACAAACATATAACTCATTTGTTTACATAATTTATTATGTGTATACTAGATAAATTAAGACCCATTTAATGCTGACTACCCTTTTTAGTTTGTTTTAACCTCCTAAATATGAACACATGGAATGTTGTTTGCTCTGTTAAAGGGCCAGTATATTGTTTTTCCATAATGAAGGCAGGAATCACGTGCATTTCATCTATGTTGCTTTTTGGTCTCAACACAGACAGTGAAAGGAGGTTGCTGGGTACTGAGCAGGGGACCAAGAATGTCTGTGACTGGGACAGCTCAGAAGGGCAGTGGCCAAGGGTGGGTTCTCTCATCATGCAGAGAGCTGCGATCTGGCAGGGAGCAGAGCTCATAGGGGAGAAAAGCAGGCCCTTGTCAAAAGATTTACTACTGGCTGTGTTTGTCAACAGAACTTGCAGCAACTTTCAGTATGTATATATAGATTATATTGTATGGATACATAATGTAATTTTTTTCTATTTTTAATTTGCCTGAAATATTTGCACTGTACAAATCATTAGTAACTGCTAAAACAGGTCAGCAATAACCTTCATTCCTTTGGCCCACTGAGCAAATAAATCTGTTTAACTAGATACATTAGCATTTATCACTATTAGCATCTTAAAACATATAAATGACTTTCCGTCTCTGAGAATGTATTTTTCTTTACTCAAAAATTAAATTTTATACTGGAGCTTGGGGAGACTCCACTGAATTTCCTACTTATTTTAGCTAACTTACAGGTCTTACAGTTATTTCTTTTTCACATTTCCCCCATCCCTCACTCCCTCCTCACTCATGCCAACATAAGCTTTGGAATTTTAGTAATAGATCTCTGGTATGAATCTCACTGTGTTTGCAAGTAGGAGCCCAGGTACAATCAGACAAATCACTACCATTTATCAAATCGGATTATATTCAAGGCAATTTGAAATCATGATTTTCATTAATTACAAAATATTTTGCATAATTAACATTGCCCATATGGACTTAAGATTTTGATCGATGCTCCAATTCTGATTTCACATAAACTACCATTAAAGGATCATAATTTGTGAGGAGAGGAAGGAGACTCAGGTTTATGCAGCTTTAGGGTGACTGACATTTTAATCATGAGGTTTTCTGATAGTTTTGCGTATTCTTCTAACCAATGGCTTACGAATTTGTTGAGCTATTTTCATTACATACTCATGTGGGCTGCACCTATGAAATATTTCTAAAATGAATAGTGTGTCATCCATTTCAGTAATTGATATTTTCTTTCTCTGCACACTTAGCTTCAGCATAGATTTTGACTGTCCATAGCCCTTTGGGAGTATACTGAACGCGATTCATGCACAGCCTTAAAACTTTCCTTTGTGTTTTTAGCTTCAGTGATTTTATATTTCTGTCCCAATCTTCAGATAATCTACAAAGTTGCCACTTGTCTGTTCTTGCCATTTTCTCACTTTTACCATCATACATTCTTTAGTTAGGAAGCAACAGAAGCTTCTTATGTCTTAATTGAAGCAATTTAAAGAGAAGAGAGCTCAAGGGTGCTGATTGACCCCAAATTTGGATCCTGTGAAAATGGAAACCATTATTTTTCTATCCAAGTGCCTATAATTAGCATTTGCTTGCTGCTGGCTTGGGGTTGAATGAACTTCAAGATCTGGAGCTAGAAAAATAAAGGATCCAATCTGAGCTTTGATAATATGGCACCAACTTATGCTGTTTCTCAGCAGTAACCCACTTATCTTCCTGAAGCCCCAGTTTCTTTATTTCTAGACTAGAAATAGTAATGGCAAAATTATAAAGAATGTAAGTAAGAGGCAAAGTGTCATGCACAATCTGTTTTCTTCTGTAGAGTTAGTACATACACTATACCTACATCCACAAACACAGACACAAAAATCATATTGGCTGGTGAATTTTCTCAAATTGAGTGTCTGCATAAGACCAGGACTCAGAACAAAAACTTAATTGCTTGCAACCAGGAAACTTCTTTTGATTATCCTTTTCCAGACCCTAAATCTTCTATATCTTCATCTACATCTGTCAAATTTTATTGTTGAAGTTCTAACCTTCAACAATTAGGTATTAGGAGGTGAGGTCCCTCCTAGATGGAATAGGGTTCTTGTAAGGCCAAGAAGATACCTCTTACCCTTTTAGCTATGTAAGATGGAAGTGAGAAGAAAGTGACATGATACTGATTCTGTGGTGTGTGGATCTTGGACTGTATTCATTTCATGGAACCCAGAAAATGTCCGATCCTATCCCATCATCCTGGAAGGATGCTTCTGGTGACTGAGGCTCCGCATCTCCTGTGTTCATCTTAAGAGTCATGGGAATAGTCTCCTTTACATCCCATAGTCTTGGACTGTATCCATGAGAACTCAATATCTGTCCATCATAAGCCACCCATTCCATAGTATTTTGTTACAGAAGCCAGGATAGATTGTGACACTAACCCCAAGGGTAGTTAGGAGGCATCCTCACAGCCAGCAATGTTAACTTTGTGGACAAGATAGTTCTTCATGCAGCATTGGGGTATACAGCATTGGGACGCAGTACTCCCTCCACAAAATGATGATTTTAGAATTGTCTCTAGATACCACTAAATGTTTTCTGGTGTTAGGGTAGGCAAAATTAGCCTCAGATGAGGACTTCTGGGGCCAAAGTAGCACTTCCTACATGAGCTGTCATTTACTCTTCTGTCTCCTGTTCTTAGTGTTAATTCAACAGCAATAGGTATAGTTGGGGCTGAACAGTGATGCTCCCCAGGCCATGCTGCCACAGAGGAGCATCAGGGAAAGAAAGGGAAACCCACATGGCAAACAGTCAGATTTGGGAGAAATCCAGAAATCAGCACAGAAATGACAAGAGCCCTAATTAGCAGGGAGAATATGAAAGGAAGCATAGAGAAAAGAACAAACCAAACTGCAAGTTCAGCACAGCTCTCTTGCCAGGAGACCCCATGCTGCTGGAAAACAGTACACAGGAAAGTGCCAGAAGTCCAAATCATAGGGGTAGACCAGAAGTCCCAGTGGCAGAAGCCCAGCATGAATCTTATAGGCATTGAATCCGGGTTGATGAAGTAGCTGGTCAAGGAGTGGCTCCTGTGACTAAAATGACTTAATTTTCTCCCTTCTCCAGATGTAAAATTTATACAGTAACAAGTGCTACTGTTAGCTTTGTTTTAGGAGTATGCAGCTGACCCTTGATATCATCAGAAACCTTGAGCCTATGCATGTCTCATTGGAGAGAAACACACTTCTCAGAATCTTTCAGCTTCAGGACTGTAGTAGTCATAGCCACTCTCACCCATGGGAATTTGAGAAGGGGTCCTTCTCAGCCCATAGCCTCAGAACTGTAGTTACTGGAAGAAAGTGCTGACTTATTGCAAGCTGGGAAAGATCCCAGCTATGTTGGCAACTCCAGGTATGACTACTACTCAATTCAAACCTCAGCATCATTTGTGCTCACATGGTGGGAATTAGGCACGGTCTCCTCCCCAAGCAACACCAAAGCTTGTCCTGAGGGTCCAGGGGAAAGTTCCCATCCACATCCTCTATCTGCTGAACTGTGCCTATCGATAATACAACTCCCATATCCACCAGAGCATGTGGTACACCATGACATAACCTAGAGCCATTTCAATGCACATCATCTGCAAAGATCAGTCAATACCAGAGCCACAAGCCACAAAACTATCCAACTTCAACCAGTGGGACCACAGAGAAAGTACTCATTATTCTGTACCTCCAAGAAAACAACTGGTGGTACCACAGACCCAAGGGTTTCATCCATACTCTGGGGGATCTAAAAATGGTATCCTTCATAAAAGTGACTAACACCACTACAAAACCTAAGACCATCCCATTTCTTAAAATGGAAGGATGTTCCGCTTTGTATTCAAAACCTTGACTTTATAGTTATGCAGGACCACAGACACAGAATCACCTGTATTCATTTCATGGGACCCAGAAAATGTCCGATCCTATCCCATCATCCTGGAAGGATGCTTCTGGTGACTGAGGCTCCGCATCTCCTGTGTTCATCTTAAGAGTCATGGGAATAGTCTCCTTTACATCCCATAGTCTTGGACTGTATTGTTGCTACAACAAATCTTGGTATCATCCATGCTTGCTCTAAAGGAAATGAAGATAGTATTTTCCATATCCTATACTACAGAGTCTATGGAATATTCTACCATAACCTTTACAGCCATCAAGAATTGACACATGGTGGAGCAAGGGCGCCTACTTTGGGAAGCCTAAGTTCACTGAAAATTTATTCAGCTACCTACATGAACATCTGCAATACAGATGGTTGAGGCACTCACGGACACTCATCATACTAACCAAAAATGAAAATAAACAGAGACTATGCTTTTGAGCATCCCTATAACTGAACCCAAAGTAACTACTTAGTAAGATTGAATCAGTAGTTAGGAATTTCCAATCTAGAAGATATCCCCAGATCTAGTGGCTTTATGGCTGAGCTTTATAAAGCATTTAAAGATACATTCTCATTACTATCAAAAGATTTCAATTAACTGAAATGAAACAAACTGCCAAAGATTTTTGTTAGGCTAGTATTACCTGATGTCAAAACTAGATAAAAATACAAGCTGAAACCTAGAAACCCATACCCCTGATGAACATAGATGCGAAGGTTCTCAACAGAATAGTGTCTAACCAAATTCAACAATTCATCAAAAATAATAACATATTAATAAATGGGCTCTGTCACAAGGATGATTTGCCAGAGACAGTCAATAAGTATGATAGCACTTCTTGACAAAATCAAGGACAAAACCAGAATCATTCAAGTAGCTACAGAAAAAGCATTTGATAAGTTTCAACATTCCTTCATGATAAAAATCTCTCCCAACTAGATAAGAAACATACCTCAAGAAACTAAAAGTTGTATACAAAATATTACTGCCGGTAAAGTAAAAGGGCCAAAGCTGAAACCATTTTTATAAGACTTGGAAAAACATAAGGATGTCCATTTTTACCACTGTTAGTTAATATAGTCCTGGAAATATTAGTAAGAGTAATTAGGTAACATAAAGAAATTCATGACTGAAATGGCAAAGGAAGAAGTTGTACTATCCATGTTTGCAGATGACATGATTTTAGCTGGAAGAATCTAAAAATTTCAAAAAGATGTTATGGTTGAAATTAATTTAGTAAAGTTAAAGCATACAAAATCAAGAGACTAAAAATGATCATTTTGTACATCACTAGTAAATTTGTTGAAAGAGAAATTAAAACATTCCCATTCATAAAAACTACAAAAAATAAATAGGAGTAAATTGAACCACATTTTTACAATGAAAATGGTAATAAGCTATAGGCATCAAACACAAGGAAAGGCATTAATGGACATACATTAGAATATTTTCTAAAATGATCATGCAGCTTAAAGTCGTGTGTGTGTGTGTGTGTGTGTGTGTGTGTGTGTGTGTATTTTCATTCAATGGAATTCCCACCAAAAATACTAGACTTTCTTTTAGAAATAAAAGAAATAATCCTAAAATTCACAGGGAACCACAAAGATCCAGAATAATGAAAGCAATCCTGAGCAATGAATGAATGAATGAATAAATAAAGCAAAACCAATAAAAAACAACAAAGATCTGACTTTAAAGTGTACTATAAAAGCACATTAATCAAAACTTGATTGTATATGCATAAAAAGACCAGACGGAGAGACTAATGAAACAAACTAGAAAGCCTAGAGATTAACCCATATGTACATAGACAACCAATATCCCAGAGTGACACCAAGAACACAGAGAAGAGATGGATGAGACCACCTTTTCCATAGCAAGTGCTGGCAAAACTGAACACACATACAGAGCAATGAAGGTCTTGGTTGTTTCAGCTCACTATACACCAGAAACATTACAACATCACAAAATCAAGATGGCAACCAATAACTGATGCTGGAGGGGCTGTGGCAAGCAGGAACCCTTCTCCACTGTTGGTGGGAATGTAGACATGTACAACCACTATGGAAACCATTGTGGATATTAAAAACAACAACAACTAGGATTAGAGGTCCCATTCAACCCAGCTATTCCCCTTCTGGATATTCCCAGAAGAACTGAAAACATTATCCCAGAGTGAAATGTGCACACCCATGTTTACAGCAATGGAATTTGTCATAGCTAAATCTTGGAAACAATCTAAATGCTCATCAATTGAAGGATAAAGAAGATTTTTTAAATGTAGTGGAACACTACTCAGCCATAAGAAAACTAAACTTGAGTCTTTTATAGGTAAATAGATGCAACCCAAGACCATACTCATAAGTGAAATAAATCAGCCCCACATTTGTAATCATATTGCCTCCCTGATGTGAGGAACTAAATGGGTAAGATCCAAAATGTACAATAAATATTGGGAATATATAAGAAACTATACAAAGTAAAAAATACTATTATGAGAGAATGTGGAAAGGAAGGAAGGGGTCTTTCTATGCAGTTTGGACTCTAATGATCTTCCGTCTCAGGCTCCCCAGAACTGGGATTAGAGGTGTGCACCACCATGCCCAATTTTGGTGGCTGGCCCTGCTGGGGCTCATTTGGCATGTGGCACCAGGGACCAAACCCTAATACTCGCCCTTGCCAAGCAGGTGCTTTGACTGTTGACCTACCTCCCCAGCCTGAAAGATGTCTTAATAAGTGATCTAATCCAATAATGCCCTAATTACCTCCAAAATAACACTTTTCATGGCATCTTTTGTGGGTTAGGTCACACTATTTGAATTTTGGGGGCTTCATTCTGTCTACAGCATCTGTTTAATTTATAATATTTTACAGGCTAGTTTTATTTATTTTATGTCATTTTAAAAAAATCCCCCCCTTTCAAGATTTGTAGGGGCCAGGGAGATGGCTCAGTGGAATAAGCACTTCCCTGGCCAGTGCAAGGGCCTGAGTTCAATCTCTGGTTCCACCAGAAAAAAAAAATTGTAAAGTATATAATATTTGAACAGACTTCTATGAATAATACTTATAAATTGTTGGGACCTCTTCAAAACAGTTTCCTCAGTATGTACAGTATTTTTAAAACAAAGCTATAGCTAATTTAATCATCATGCATTAAATTATGTAAAAGAAAGATGTTTGAGTACTAGTTATAATAAAAGAAAGAGTTTAGAAAACAAAGAATCATTTTCATCTTTATAATAGCCAGTTATTATAATGTAAAGGAAGGCAAGCAGAATGCATACGAAATTAGAAACAATTGCTTTCACATTGTGGATTCTGCTGCTGTAGATGCCTGAATTTCATATACAAGAGAAAATACAAATTACAGAAGTTTCATTTCATATTAAATGAATTGGTAAAAAACATCCATTTAGAGAGAAAAACATGTGATGGAAATTGGCTAAACACTACACACCAGACTATTTCTCTCCCTTTCTTTACCATTGATTAAAAGCATAATAATGATGATTCCAGGGTGAGAATATCTAGAAGGGCCAGCCAAATAACTCAGTGAATTAAAGTGCCTACAGGCAGGCACAGGGGACAGGGGTTCGATCCCCAGGCCTGCTGTGCCAGCCCCGCCCCTGGGGCGCGCTGAGAAGGCAATTGAGACTGGGTGTGGTGGCACACGCCTGTAATCCCAGCTCTTAGGAGGCTGTAACAGGTGGATCAGAATGAGTCTGATCTAATAGTAAGACCCTGAACACCGTGTAGACCCTTCCCTAAAATACAAAAAAAAAAAAATAGAATATTTGGAAGCATAAATTCTCCTAGAATAATCAAAAAAGTCAAATTGATAGGCAAACACATCCAATGAGGTTTAATTTTGATTTAATGTCTCCTTTTGGGGGTTAACAAATGATAAATATTGCTGCATTAAAGAGAGTAATATTATTTACTGTAAAAAGTTGACATAAAATTGCACAAAAAGGCAAACTGATGTTGAAGTTCTTGAAATCAGAGTTTAAACATATCTCCATGACTATAATCAAGGTGTTCTCACGGCTGTGTCTCTTTGGATGCTCTGGGGACATTATTTTCTTGCATTTTTCCAGCTTCTTGGGACCATTGCTGTGCTTTGGAAGCTACCCCTGTTCTTTGGGTCACTGGCCAGTCCCTGCAACTTTCGCAAAATTGGACAGATATTTGGCTTTCTCTGTGGTTGTATGTTTTCAGTTCCTTCACCCAGTTTTAAAGACTCTTGGAATTATGTTCTCCCTGTTTTAAGGGTAACGGGTTTATACCATCGTATGCTGTATTCCAGTTTTTAGCAAAGCTGCTTCACTAGGATGACAGCAACCTAATCCCATTTTGCCATGGGACGGCATAGTCACAGGTCCTCAGGTCGGGGTATAGACGAATTTGTGGGGCCATGACTCACTGTAAAACATCTACTAAGGGTTTCTATTCTATAAGTTGACTGTTTATAAAAAAGAGATTTCTATATTTTTAGAAGACTTTTTCATTCTTTATTGTTTAAAGAGAATACCAATAAGAATTCAAACTGAAAAAAATTACAAGTGATGATTTTCATTTACCAGAGTAATATGAATTTCACAATATCTGCTGTGATACAAAGTGTTGTCTTCCAACCAGTTATTCAGACTACCAGATATATGCATATAAAATTGGAAGTAGAAAGGAAAGAAAAGAATTGTATAAGGAATTAAGACAAAAAGGAGCAACAGTTGAAAAAAGGAGACAAAAGAAAATTAAAATGTTAACTGCTCCTTTCCATAGAACAGCAGAAATGCACCATACAGTTGTCAAAATCATCCTACTTATATACATAGGTAAGTCTCTTTTCCCACACTCCCTCTCCTGTCCTTCTCCTCAACTCAGTAACTCTTTCTCTTTGAATAAGTACATTCCCTTTTACCAGTGTCTCTGTCATATTTATTTCATATTTATCTTTAAATCAGATTTTTTATATCATGTGAATGCTAATTATACACTCATATATGCATGTACATATACACATAAACATGGTCCCGATTTATTTGGAGCAAGACTAAAAGCAACGTGTGTTGAAATATACCTTGTTATCATAGGGAAACCTCCTTGTTAAAAACTGGAATGCAGCACATGATAATGTAAGAACAACCAAATGGAAATCAAAACTCTTCTCAACCTGTATGTACCCTAGTATAAATTTGAATGTAAAACAGCAGTAGTAGTATTTGAAAGTTAAGAAGAGTTATGGGCACCTGCTTGTCTCAAAGGTCTTCACCACTACTAAACATTCATTTAAGAATCCCAAGACCTTGGGGCCGGGGAGATGGCTCAGTGGAATAAGCACTTCTCTGGCAAGCTCAAGGGCCTGAGTTCAATCCCCCGTTCCGCCAAAAAAAAAAAAAAAAAAAAAAAAAAGAATCCCAAGTCCAACTAACTATCAGTTCCAGGAGTGAAGCTTGGAAGGAAAATAATAGTGTGACTATAACAGGGCAAGAAACTCGGGGCTGGGGAGATGGCTCAGTGGGGCCGGGGAGATGGCTCAGTAGACTAAGCGCTTGCCTGGCAAGTGCAAGGGTCTGAGTTCGATCCTCGGTTCCGCAAAAAAAAAAAAAAAAAAAAAGAAACTCTTTTATATAGGCTTTCCTAGGCAGTAGGATCAACTGAACAATAAAATCCAGGCTTCATAGTTCCAATTGCTCACATCATGATTAATTGTTGAGTACAAACTGTCAAGCAGCTTACCCCAGTTTCTGCACTGAGTAATAAGATGAAGGTTTTTGGAACACAACCGTGAACACTGCTGTGGTGATTAACATGTTTGCATTTATGGAGATTCTAAGTGAATTAATACATCTTGTTCTATAAAATATTCCCCTTGTTGAGCAAAAGTGGGTGCTGAAACTGATCATTAGATACTGTTGAGTTTATGCTTTCTTCAATTCTGGATTTCAATTATTCATGTTATATTTATGTTCCACTATTTGGGGACTTTATAAGTTGGCAATCATAATTACATAATTCCTTCAGCATAAGCTGTCAAAAAGATGTTTAAAACTAAATTTTCAAGTAATGTAAATGGATGAATTTGGAGGATTTTTTTTCTGGATTTGAGCCATGATTGGACTGAAGTAATGGACCATCTTCAGTCCAAATGTACTTATACATTTAAACCATCCAGTTGCATTATTCAATTCATACTAGAAATTGCCAATGACAAGACTGGAAATCATAAAGCTAGAAATTGCATAATAATAGAAATGCCAATTAAACTCTGAATCACAGATGTGAATCTTCCCTGAAACCTAAAATAATAATTAAGAAGCTTGCTTTCTGACTCTAGATTCTGTTGATATCAGCGAGCTGTATAGAACCGAGTCTGCTAAGGAAATTCTAAGTACACACATCTGGGATTGCACATATGCTTTTCATCAAATAGATAACAGGTCAGGCTAATAAGAAGTGTTCATCTGAGGAATCCATCACATTTAATAGGTTTGTCATATTGTCATGGAGATATGAGTTGTTCATTATGTGTCTTAAAGGTGAATATGCAATGAGCATGAGTAGTATGTTTCAATCCTTAACGAATAAACTCCAGTGTCTGAAACTTCTGCCACCTACTTTTTTTATGGGCTTAAATTGAGCTTGGCTTAGACTTGTAGAGGATTTTTAAGAGCTAGTGAGAGAAACACTAACTTCATAGCCATTTTATTATTTATTTATTTTTAGTACATGGTCTACAGGGTCTTACTATATAGATTTGAGTTATAGTGATCCTCCTGTTTACAGCCTCCCAAGTGCTGGTATTACAGGCATGCACCACCACGCCCAGCCTCAATCAGACTTTCAGCATGCCCCAGGGGCAGGGCTGGTCAGGCAGGCCTGGATATCAAACCCCTGGCCCCTGTGTCTGCCTAAGCAGTCGCTTAATGCACTGAGCTATCTGGCTGGCCCTTTCATAGCCACTTTCAATTAAGTCAGTTAGTCTCTTTGTGTGTTGGTTACCTGGCAAGCACAAGGGCCTGAGTTCAATCCCCAGTTCCACCAAAAAAAAAAAAAAAAAAGAATCTTTGGGTGTTGGTTTTCTGATCTGTCAAATGGGACTTTGTGTGTGGATGAAATCTCACATTTCCTTGTAGATATAAAGTATGACCATGCAAAGGAAAACAGGATTTGACTTGCTGTTTAAGAACATTGAAAAAGTACTACTAGCTATTTTTATATTTTCTGTCTTCATCTACACATGACTATTACTGAAAAATAGATACCAATTAAAGATGATCTATATTGTTTAATACATGGATTACTATATGATGGATTAATTCTTGGTCACATCAGACATTTCTGTTGTAGCAATGTACCTTCCTTCCAGGAATCATTGACCTTAGTCACTGTTTAATGCCTCTGTATGTGACAATGGTACCACTCTCTCATACTTCCATTCCTCACCCCTCTTCCTCTACCTCCTCCTAGATGAGACACCCATTCTATCTCTCATGGGTCCTATCAGGGGCCACATGTCTTAGATTTTCTGATTATACTGAAATGCATCCAAATATCTTCTTGGAAAGAATCCATAGAAAGCAAAGGGTTTAATCACGTCTCTATTTTAAAATGTATTTAGTTAGCACTCACACTTGTCTATGTTCAAAAAATTATAGTTTGGCACAAGCCCCACAGTAATTTTCCCTGGAACTCTGAGGGTGGTATGCCCAGAAGTGATGAAAGGTTGGCTGTTGGTCTAATTATGCTCTTGGATGGGTTCAAAGGGAACTTTTTTCCTCTAGGTTTTTTTTTTTTTTTTGAAGATTTTTTTATCTTTGCTTTTAAATTTTATACAGATCTAGACATATTTCATTTTCAAATCACTCCTGTTGGCATTTATCTTGAAATAAAGTCTTATCAAGCTATACTCTATTACCCAGTCCAAGCTTAGAGTATTGTCTATTTTAACACAATATTGTCATTTTTACTTCATTTTCCTCAATAGCTGTGGATAGAAAGAACACGCTTTAAAAATTTTTGAGTCATTTTATCTCATTTTTCTTTTGCTTTCCATACTGAGGACACCGATTGTCATCATCTTTCATTTGTTCAATTTGCTCAGACATATCTCAAATTTCTAAGCTATGCTTTCTATCATATTTTCTCCCATTCTTGCTTTTTGTTTGCAACAGGATCTCGCTATGTCCTCTAGGCTGGCCTCACACTTGCAGCAAGCCTCTTGCCTCAGCCTCCTGAGAGCTAGGCTTACAGGTATATGCTACCACATCTGGCCTGCTTTCTCCTTTTAATATGTTCTCAAATCTAAGATAACAGTGTTCTCTTTTTATTTTAAGTTATTGTTGGATCAGTTCTTCTTCCACACAGTTTATTTCTCTCAAAACTACATAGAGCCATTGGAGAGTCTTCTCACTTTGGAATGAACAATGAGATTGAATGGTCAGCCTTTACTTCCCCATTAAAAGCATGCACAAATTAACCACAAACAAATAGACGTGCTAGCCATCGAGGATTAAAAACCAACTGTAACAAAATTCCCAAAGCAACACCGTGGAACAAACACAGAATAATGGAAAGCAAAGTTTGTGAGGTGGTCACCAAAGCTGTACCTACTTGCTACGAGCTCATGTTTTTCACACTGGCTCCACAGCCACACTATGTGAAACTACGCGGCTGACACCAGTACCGCATCTGACCCTATCACAGGCCCTGAACTTCCAATTGCTCTGCTTACTTTCATATTTTAGACATTAGTTCCACTTTTGCTTGTGTGTGCCTTTCCCTGAGATGTGCAGCTATTGGCAGAACAAGTTAAATTATGCCCTGAACTTTGGAACCACTATTGTTCTACGAGGGTCTGTCTCTCATATTCTGGATTCTAAGACTATTTCACAAGTACTTGCATGTTGAATGCTAGACATGCCGCTGGGCCTGAAGCATCCCCACTGTATGTGCTGGAACAGCTCTGCCTCTGCACACCAGATGCATTACAATTCACAGCTGGACAGTGACCTCCCACTAGTGGAAATACATGAATCTTGGCCTATATAGTTGTGGTAGCTCTCTGTCTTTCTGTGTTTGAGATGTTTATACCCTAAAGTACCCACAATCACCTACACTTACCAATATGGAAAATAGGATATCTATTTCTGACCAGTGTAAGCAGGTAAGACTTCAGCGCTATGGTTATTTCATGTATGCCTGTGCTCTAGACCATGACTTCGTGGCTGTCTCACAGGCACTGTATGTGAGACACTGCTGCCACTGTCACTACTAGTGTGCCCCTCAGGTGACTCTCACCAAGGCTACCTTTGTTTATGACTGCCCCATGAGAGAAAAAACAATCAGGAGGATTCCCACAGTCTTCAGCACCTCCAGCTCCCTCCCCTGCTGCAGATGTCCGAGTTGACTGAGGACTCTTGCAATGTCTACCAATCCTGACTAGTTAGCAGATGTGAAAGGAGACTACACTGCGTCATTGGAGATTAGATGCCCAGCTGGAATGTAGAATGCCCAGTATCCCCAACGAAACCAACCTATAAATTTTGTGAAAAGTGATTGTCTATCACACGCACAGATATCAATGGAAGACAAAGGAAACATGGACAAAACTATACACTCAAGACAGCGTCATAGGAGTATAGTATCTGTAGCTGGTCTCAAAGAATTGGAAATACACAAATTGCCTAAAAGAGACATCAAAATGTTGATTTTAAGGTAGATCAGAGACCAATAAGATAACAGAGGGAAAACTTAATGAAATTGAATTAAAAACATTGTATAAAAACAACAATATAAAATAAGAAGAGAAATAGACTCATACAGATTCAAAAAAAATTCAAGAGCTTAATAAAATAAATAAAATGAAGGTATATTAGAAATTGTTAGCAACTGACTTAGTTTACCTCCAGAAAAAAAAATCAGGGAAATTGAGCATATCAGTAAAATACCTAGAGGAAAAAAATTAATGTTGAAATACAGAAAGCTTATGGGATTTATAACATAAAGCTCAAATAACAGATAAACATTTTAGAAGGACAGAAATAAACAATAACAGAGGGCCTATTTGAAGAAATAATGGCTATTTCGGACACATATGAAGAGTTAGGTGTGTGAATCTTATAGATTTCCAATAAGATTTAATCTCAGAAAGACTTTACCAAGGCCTATTATAATTGAATTACCAAAACCAGAGACAATCTTAACAGCAGCAACAAAAAATGGATTTCTCACACACAAAGGAACCCACATGAGTATATCAGGGAATTTCTCAGCATTACTTTACTAGCCCAGGTTGACTGGTGATTTATTTCTAGACCCGCTTTAAAGGAAATAATAAAAGTGTTCTTTTTTTTTCTCATCAATAGTATTTATTCATGTGAAGAGCCTTACAAAAATAGTGGCACTCAGTTTTCTCAGGACATTCTCATTGACAGCTAGTTTTGAACAACACACTGTTCCACATTTGAAGTGACTTGAATTCCTGGGGAATTATGCTCCTTTCAGAACATAGGGGATCTGGAAAATTAATGAACAGGAAGAACTTTTTATGTACTACAATTCAAGCAACCTCTGCTTACTGAAACTCTGATTTTGTTTTATAGCTGGTCTTTTGCTATTACATATCATTACTATTCATATCAGAAAAGTGCCTAAGGTGATCAAAAGCACCCATGTACTCCTGGGATCTGATCCCCATTAGACAAAAGAAATATCATTATTCCCTGCTTCCTTGGGAGCCCAAAACAGAGTCCGCCCACAACTCATGGAAAAGGATAGATAAGCTTTATTATAACATTTTAAATGAACAGGTGAAAAGAAAAACTTGTTCTCCACGTTTAAATGGGAGGACACAGGTTAGTAACATGACAACATAAAGCATAAACCTCACTGGTACTAAGCACATGTTCAAATTCAGAACACTATAATACTGTAATGATGATAGATAAATAACGTCTCTTTAGGCCAAAGGCTATAAGATGAAAACAACCACAGCTACTTTCATTTGAGATATACATAATAAAAAGATCCAAATTGTAATATCAGAAATAAAAAAATATGTATGCAGGATCACAGAGTTTTGCAGTCAAGTAAAGTTTTCAGCACAAAATAGAGTTATAATAAATAATAAGACACTTTAGATAGAGCTTATCATAATCAGAAAGGAAAGATTTATTGTAGATATAAAAATGACAGCATGCTATCGTCTCAGCCCTCTGGAAGGCTGAGGCAGGAAGACTGCAATTTTAAGTTCAGCTTGGATTACTTAGTGCCTTAGATAGATGAATTCTCGAAGTATTAAAGGGGGTTGCTGAGGAGACACCTCAATGTGAAGCCCTTAGGTTAGTGGTGGGGAACATGCAACCTGTGTAGTACAGTAGGCCATTTGTATCACTTAAAGCTCTATAACTTTCACCATCACCACCCTTGACTCTTTCCTGGTTACTACAAAATTAAAAAAAAAATCACAAGAAAAAGACAGAAGAATCAAAACAAAGAGAAATGTTCAAATCATGAAGACAGGAAAAATAAAGGATCTATCAACAAGAATAATAAGGAGAAAAAAAAGGCAAAATTGCTAAATCCTTACTGGATGATTTTCTGGATTGTAAATGGATTACATTCATTAATCAAGACAAAGAGTGGCCAAATGGATTACAGGATGATGGTGGGGAACCCAAGCCTAAGACCACAATAAGAGATTCACTTCCACTCTAAGAACATACACAGAGTGATGTAAAGGAATGGGGAAAAAATGGATATTCCATGAAATAGAAACTGGGAAAAGAGCAACACATACAGCTGAAAAAATAAAATATTTAAGTTAAAGACTAATGTTAGACAAAGAGATTATACAATACTACTGCTAACTAAGTGAGACTCTAAAACTTCTATGTACCCAGCACTAAAACCTGAAAATAGAAAGCAAATATTAGTGTATCTACAGGTAGAAATAGCCAAACAACATTATTTGGGGTGTTAATACCCTACATTAGAAACTAAATTGGTTATGTAGACAGAAAATCACTGTCCTTGAAACTATATTATTATTTCTTTGCTAGCAATTCCCTGTTAATACAGTGAAACAACAATTTGCATTAATTACACTTTACATCACTGGGCAGATTCCAAATTCTTGCCATGGAGTATCTATATCACTCTCTCATTTCAAATCAGAAGATACTAACATTAGAGAAAAGACATCTCGCAAAATTGAGAATTGGCTCTGAGGAAAAAAAAAAAAAAGCTAAAATTAACAAAGTACCTAATTTAGAAGAAAATGCAGAAATTTCAAAGTCAGAAATGAATGTTAGTATAGCTTATAGTATAGAGACACAAAGGATCATAAAAAGGTTAAGATGAGCAATTCTAGCCAACAGGTTGGATAACTCCAAAAAAGGAATAAACTTGTAGGCAGGTATAACCTATGAAGATTTCCTCAGGATGAAGGGCCAGCCAGATAGCTCAGCAGATCAAAGCACCTGCTTAGGCAGAGTGCAGCAGCCAGAGTTTGATCTCCAGCATGCTCTGCCAGACCTGCCCCAGGGCACGCTGAGACTGTGATTGAGACTGGGTGTGGTGGCATGTGCCTGTAATCCCAGTGCTTGGGAGGCTGAAAACGGGAGGATCACTACAAGTCCGATGTAGTAGTGAGACCCTGAATACTCTGCAGATCTTGTCCTAAATACATTTTAATAAAATGATTTCCTCAGGAAGAAACAGGAACTCTGAGTACAGCCTGAGCTATGAAGTGAGTTCAAGGTCAGTCTGTACTGTACAGTAAGACTTTGTTTCGAAAACAATCCTCTCAATACAATATAATATACTCATTTCAATCATATAGTCATCTCAATAGCATTTTAAAACATGTTAATGTCTGCTAGTATAATGAGAGACAAAAATCCTAAATCATCACAGATTAACAGACAGGATCTTTAACTAAATTTCACAGATTTTACAATAAGACAGTTCATGGAAAAATGTCTTTTAATACAATAAAGGCTATATAAGATAACCCTACTGCTAATGTCATACTTCATGGTAAAAGCTGAAAGCATTTCTTTTATCGGAATAAAAGGATCTCCATTTTTGCTATTCTATTTAACTTAATAATGGAAAGTCCTTAGTACAGCAAGTAGGTAAGAAAAAGACAAACATGAACATCCAAAGTGCAAAGAAAGTTCATGATGTTTTTATATACAAAGAACACTATAAAGATACTCTGAAATACTGACAAATTCAACAGTGTTGTGAGCTACAAAATTAATACACAAAAATTAGTTGCCGCTTCATATACTAACAATTAACTATCTGCAATAGAAATTAGGAAAATAATATGAGGGTCAAGAATAAAACACTTGGAGCCTGGAAGACCGCTCAGTAGAATAAGTGCTTGCCTAGCAAGGGCCTAAGTTTAATCCCCAGTTCTGAAAAAAAAAAGAAAAAGAAAGAAAGAAGGAAAGAAAGAAAGAAAGAAAGAAAGAAAGAAAGAAAGAAAGAAAAAAGAAAAAGAAAGAAATAATGAATAAAACACTTAAGAATAAATTTAATCAAGGTTAAATATCTGTACACTAAAACCCAAAACACTGACAAAATAGAGACAGAGACAGATAAATGGAAAGATACCCTGAGTCCACAAATTAGAAGAATCATTTTGTTGTTAAGATATTCATGTAGGTCAAAGGAATCGCTGTTGTCTCTATCACACTGCCAAGAGTAAAATTCATGATCCTAAAATTTGTATAGAAACACAAAATACTGTGAATGGCTAAAGTCACTTGTGAAAGGTGAAGAACTGAGATTTCTTACTTTTAAATTGTATTATAAAGTTATAGTAACCAAAACAGTATGCTATTAGGTAAAAGAAGATGCTGGCTCCTTATATCGTATACAAAAGTGAAATATAAGGGAAGAACTATTTAAGTGTGAGGCCCAAAATCTGGAAGCACTCTGTGACATTGATTTTGGAAGTCACTTTTGGGCTATGGTAAGAAAATCACAGGCAAAGAAGTCAAAATTAATAAGTTAAAGGAGCAAAATTAATGAATAAAATTAATCAACATCAAAGTAAAATTTTTCTGTGCAGCACAGAAAATGATCTAAAAAGTAAACCAAAAGGAGAAAATGCAGATCATGTTTTCTGAGGAATTAATATGGATATATATAAGTGACACAAATGACTCAAGAGCAAGACAGAAAAGCAACCTAATTTAAAAGTGGGAAAGGACTTTAGTACACATTTTTTACAAAGACCATGTATAAATTGTCGCTGTGCAAACAGAAGGGTGGTCAGCATCACTAATCATTAAGAAAATGAATGTGTATTCAAAGTGGTTGGGATAGATATATAGTTACATTCTGTTAATGAATAGAATAATTTGTTCTAATGGTGTTTGTAAATAGGATCACAAGTCCGCATCTTGTACAGCAATTAACCACTAAGAAGAATATATGCAGTGTATTATTTGTTGAAAAATAAAAAAATAAAATAAAATAAAAAACAAAAAAAAAAAAAAAAAAGAAAATGAAAACCAAAAACAGTGAACAACCACGTGATACCTGTTTGGAGATTATCATGAAAAATTAGTAGGTATTCATAGTGTTGACAGAGATTTGGATAAAAGAGAGCTCTTGCACTTGTGAGCTTGTGTGAAAATTGGCATAGTCATTCTGGAAATATGTATATAGTGTCTTCAAGAAATTTTAAAAAAAATAATTCTTCTGTAAGATACAGCAATCCCACTTCTGTGTGAATCCAGACATCAGCACGAAATGAAATGAAGTCAGTTTGTTGAAGAGAAAAGTGTGTGTATCCATCTTTATTGTAGTTATAGTAAGAACAATCAAAATATGAAGGGGCTGGGCATATAGTTTAAGAAAGTCATCTTTCAGGTTCATTTTACGTGATTTGATGGGATCCCGCCTAAGTACAGGGTGTAACCTTTATTCACATATTTTTCTGCCCTAATATTTCAAAAGCATCTATGTCCATTAATGCCATTATATTGTACATTTAAACTATGAATGAACTTTGAATACACTAGTCTAGTGATAAAGACAGAAACTTCTTATATTGTTTCCAGCATGTCTAGACCTAAATATGTACTTTGAAATATTTAAAAGCACAGGTGTGAATCTGAAGTCACTTGAAATTTTATTCTGAAATGTCTTATTGAGACAATATGTATGCAATTTATTATGCATTTTTCCATAATTTTCTTATATTATGGCATTAGCACTGAATAAATATTGAATAGATAGGAAAATTTTGGGCTGGTTAGAGAGCTCAGTGGACTAAAGCACCTGCA
>NW_004524578.1:10700757-10732682 GCF_000260255.1 Octodon degus | reverse complement strand
GATCATCTTCCAGAACTCCAATTGCATTTAGGACCAGTGAACCCAGAGCTTCATTATTTTCAAAGAAACTGAGAAAGTAGGGTTGACCATGTAATTAAAACACACACCTTCAAGTGTAGGTGGGTTTCTTCTTCAAGTTGGTACGCTCTTGACACTTGTGACACATAGTTCTACACACACCAGCACATTGTGAGCAGAAACAAAATCCAAATGAAACCTGAATTTTAAAATCCATTTTATACATCCATCTCCTATGTACAACATAGGGTGGGTTGGGCAATAGGTGAAAGGATTCATGCTCTTGGGTTTCTTGAATGCAAACATGTGTCTTAAGTGAGGGACACATGCGTGCAGACGTAGTATGTAGGAAGGTCTGAAAATACTTGTTCAAAGTATGGTGTCTTGGCAAATGGAGCAGTTTGAGCTAAGGGACACATCTCGAACAGAGCTAGGCTTCTCTTGCATTTTGCTTTTTCTCATACTTCCTAGCTGTCCATCATAGAAATGATTCCTCTTCCCTAATGTGTGTCATAGAAACTCAAATCCATTTTCCCCAAAGCCAGCCATAAAATTTGCAATGTTACTCATCCCTCAACACACACAATTTTAAATGTAGCCCTAAGAAAATGCTCTGACATTTGTCCAATTTATCAAAAGATCATTATTCCATAACAGACCTGCATCATACTGAGGAGGAAAAAAGAAATGCTACAGCCAGAGAGACCAGGAAAAAATTGAAAATATAAGATTTGATGAGTTTTCCTAACTCAGTAATAAAAGACCATCCTTTTGTCCGATTGTATTTCAACACGGCCATTTCTGCTTCATAGAATATAAAAATAGAGTAGACATTTTTCTGCATCCCTGAGGTCTTCATTCAGAAATCTCCCAGTCCACATAAAATTTTGATTCCATAATTGGTAGACTCTTCTCTTGTCCACCTACCTTTTTTAATGGGAGTTGGACAGTGACCTGTATGAGGCAGAAAAAAGGCATCGCTCCATTTCTGTCCCTGCAAGTGACAATAAGGGGACCTCCCCTCCTAACATCTTGGATCATTAAAATTCTTAAATGCAAAAATGGCAACTAGAAATCAGTAAAGTAACAGGAAGTGGTGGTTTAGGGAAGAGAGGTGACAGTGGTTTAAAGAGTAAAAAGTGATAAAGGTATTTCTAGAAAGTGAGAGACAGATTTTACATAAGAGGAAAGGCAATTGAATACTCCATTTAGGAGAGAAAAAGTCATCTTTTAAGAGTGACACAGTCACTCCTGGGTCTTGGCAAAGCTATAGTGTGACAGAATATAAATTTTGATCTGTGTTTTTCTACTTGTCTTTAAGAATTAAACTGTGCATTCATTTTTTTGAACACACACTTAACATGCACCTACTCTTAGACACTGATGAAACATGTGGTAGGCTACAATGTTCCTTTTTTATCACAGTTGTTCACAAACAACCAAGACGTAGATGCAGGAGTCACAACAATACAGATATTATACATATATTTGTGTTGCTGGCAAATGAGAACCTCAGAATTAAGTAGATTTTTTTGTGTGTGTGGTACCAGGGATTGAACTCAGGACCCTGGGCTTGCTGGTCAGCACTTTAAATAGATTTTTCCAGACAAGGGAATATTGGCTACCTCAAGCTTTCTTGCTGCAGGCAGTCTGCTCCAATAAGTCTCATAGATTAGAAGATCAGTGAAAAATGTAGACAGGTTGAATCCAAAGGGAACAAAGAGGGTAGAGGGAAGAGGGGCTCAGGAAGTCACCGGCATTGTTCCAGCATAGCTTCCGGAATAGAGATCTAAGGGAAAGAACCCTTGTTAACAAGAGACCCACATGTATTGGTCTTGCTTACATGACCTAGTTGTCCAGACCTTTGGGGAGTTTATAGCCCAGCACTGAACTACAGCAATGCATAGACTATAGTGACACTTATGCCCAGCTTCATTTTCCAGGAAGGGAATCATGGTGGACTACGTTGGGAAGTAGCGGGACCCAACCTACTTTTTGATTCCTGCAAAACTCTCATCTCTAAATATGGCAGATCCCAAGCAATCTGCTCTGTTCATCAATTCTAAGTACATATATACCTGTCTCAATCTAGGACAGCCTATTCTCTTTTTGTTCCAGTGACCATCTGGTCAGTTTTTCAACTTGGTGTCATTATTTAAGAAATATTTTTGACAACCTTCACCATGCATAACTCCTGCCTTGAAGTTTACAAGTCCTTTCATTCTCTTCTTATATTCACACTTTGCCAAAACACACTTTTAAGTTGTGGTACCCTCATCTCTAAATGTCTCCTCATGCCTAATATTGCAGCCTTATCCCCGGACATCTTGGAATAGTATGAAGTTGAGCGGAAAGAACTCACACAAGGTAGACATTGCCTTAGATTTACTTCATTCATAAATTCCATTCAATTTTTCAGTCAAAACTTGTGACAGCTGGCTGTGTGCCAGGCCTGATTGCTAGGTGGGAAGAAAACAAAATACAAGGACAATGTAGTGCTGCTTCTAAATAAGAAGAATTAAAGATGATAGTCAGTGTTCTGTGATCTTCCTTGGTGCTGACACTTAAGATTACATTGCATGATAGTGGGGTGATACTGACCTGCTTCCCAGAACCCCTAGCCCAGAGCAAAGCAGTAGAAAGAATTAACAACTATGGTCAGTTCCTCATTCATTGTGTGTGTGTGTGTGTGTGTGTGTGTGTGCGTGTGCGCACACACACGGGCCCTCAGGTCTCCCCCAAATCCAGAGAAGGTGGAGAGATATAATCACAAGGCCAGAGATGTCTCCCTGAATCCTGCATTGCCCTCAATGCTTCAAGCTGAACTCAAGCGCCAATTTGATGATGCCAATTTAAGTGCCAATTTGATGGCACTTAAATCTGGAAGAGGGCAGATCCATCATCAAAGGGAATGCAGGTTCGCTGGAAAGTTCTGAAGGAATTCAGAATTCCATGATGTGATCTCTGCAGTCTTCATGTTACCATTTAGTAGTCTCGATTTTTCCTGCATTTGGGGTTTTTCATAAAACTGAACACTCTTGCTTCGTGACGCTCCCAGTGACCTTCGCGCTCTTTATTGCCGCGGAGCTGTATTAAATCTCCGAGCTCTGCTGTGGGAATTCTAAAGGACACAGGCCTCAAACCTGCCAACATATCAATGGAGTGGGGAGAAAAAAATAAAAGTTAGTGTGCCGTGCACACACTTGAGATTGGATTTGTAACTAACCTTCAGCATGGACAACATTGTTTCCAGAGTCCAATTCCTAGAGTTTCGATCAAACCCCAGGTTTCCCTTCTTTTCCACATCTTGGGTCTCTCCAATGCTAGCGTTCCCCCCCCAACCCCAAGGATGGATGCAATCTCAATCTCTCTCTCTCTCTCTCTCTCTCTCTCTCTCTCTCTCTCTCTCTCTCTCTGCAAGCTTCCCCCATCTCCATGGACTGCATCATAATGTTCACAGCAAGCCACTCCAGCCCTCAGCTCCTGGATAGTGGACTGGGAGGTGACTTTCAGTGTAATGAGGTCTCATTGCCACAGGGCCCTGAAGAAAATTACAACGAGATACAGTGTGTCTGTGCAAACTGCTCACATAAGCTGCTTTCCTAAGTCAATCAGTTTGCTGGCTTCCCCCCCGCCCCGAACTGGGGATTGAACTCAGGTCCTTCTTGCACTTGCCAGGGAAGCGCTTATTCCACTGAGCCATCTCCCCGGCCCCTGATTTTGTTTGTCGATATTGCATTAGGAATGTAAATGCTTTGGTGAAATGAAATGTGTCTGCTTAGGTTTCTTCTTCTGCCTATGCCTCTTTACTGTATTCCTATTAATACATGAACTGCTTTTCTTAAAGACGAGGAATGTGAGAATATTTGTAAGTGTTGCTAAAGAAATGCAGCACTGTCCTGCAACACCGTGTTGCAATCCCGTAGGACTGTCATGTACCATGCCAAATCTAGCCACAGGGTCAGGTACATGACAAGACTAAGTCTCCCCATTGAGCAGACTCTTGGTTTAAGTGAATAGATCAGCATGAGCGAGTGACATTCTTGGTTTTGTTTTTTAATTTATTTATTTGTGTGTGTGTGTGTGTGTGTGTGTGGCCAGCTCAGCCCACCAGGGGGCGGGGCTGGCTGGCATGTGGTGCTGGGGCATTGAACCACGGTCCCTGTGCTTTGCTAAGCTTGTTCTAAGTAGGTGCTTTAGACCACTGAGCCATCTCACCAGCCCCCACTCCTGGGTTTTGTGTGTAGCCCTGAACAGAGCTGTTAGGGTTTTCTCCATTCAGAAGGCTGGGAGGAGCCGCTGGCAGTGATACCATCTGGCAAGTGAGCGACATCAGCATGCACAACAGAACCAAACAGAGACGGGAACTGTGGGATGAGTTTTTCTTGGCTCCACCTGGAAGGGACCACAAACCATCCCTGCATATCACCGTCAACTGCTGCAGGAACTTCCTTTTTGTGTAATGTACACTGTATTGGGTTTGTGTCATGACAGCAGAAGTTTCAATTAGCATCCTCGATAACACAAAAGTGCTTTCTTCTACGCACATACAGGCCTTCAATTGCGTAAAAGACTGCATTTATTCACGTCTGCCAAATATTTCTATTTCTTCCTTTTAATTGTTTTTTTCATAGTATTTGCCCATATTTGACAATTTTCTTTTTGTTTTGTAATAACTTTTTATATATTTAGAACAGGAACCCTTTTTATGTCACATATGTAGCAAATATTTTTTTCCCAGATTGTCATTTGTCTTTTGACTTTGACAGGTTTTCTTGGCAAACACATGGTTTCCTTATGCATTCTGCCTTTGGCATTACACTTTAAAAAGCACACCCTAATCCAAGATTGTTTAAAATTCAGTATTTAAAATCAAATTTCACAATCCAAAATATTCTCCCATAATGGAAGTAACCATCCAGTAAAGGAAATGGAAAATATGATTCTTTTTTGCAACACTCACTAAAGCTGTAAAGTATATAGAATTTAAATGTAACAATGAATGCACAAGTATTTTTGGAAAGTAATCTAGAATAATATTAAAGGATTTGAAGAAAATTTGATTAAAGAGACATACTATATCATTTGGTATAACAACTGAGTTGGGACTTAATATTGGTTAAGATTCATATGGAGACTGCAGAATGCTAGGCATGCTCTAGTTCTAGTACTTTTTAATTCCCAAATGAATGTATTGCATTCAGGACAGTCTGCCTGCCTCTGCTCTCACCTCTCCTCTGCATCGAATGCCATTCCTAGGGATTATTTTTTAACTCAACCAAGATCTTGTGATAAGACTTTAGGACAACGTTTCTTCTACTGGAGACTCACACCCATCCCACCACTGAGCCTCCTAAATCTCTGAGCACAGGGCTGCAGGTGCTCACACCATTTGGATGTCGGTGTGAGCGAGTCCTCACCCAGGACCCCTTAGGTTACACTCCCAGAGCCTGCTTCCCTGTGACCTACAGCTCTCCTTGATGCTTATTACCATAGGAACTTGGCTATATGTAATGTCATGTGATAGATCTCTCTTTTACACTAGATTGTAAACTCCTTGATGGCAGGCACCTTGTTGGCAAATACAGGCTGTAATCCAGGGGTGCATGATGTGTCCCCAAGTATGTTCTTAATGATGCTGTCTGACTGGGTGTGTTGACTTGTGTCTTCATTTGGAAAAGCCCTGGCTTTCCACATCAACTTAATATTTTATATATTCAGAAGATTTTTTTCCTGCTCTAACATGTATAATTTAAGCTTATCTACACTTATGAATTATTTGGGGGCAATTGCTCTCTTCATAATATTTTGTCCCTCAGTATATGAAGTGACAATATCCCATAACTTTATGTTCTAGCTATTTTTCATGAAGATAATTCCCATTTATCTTACATAACTGCTTGCAATAAGTTGCAATCTTTGAGGACAGAGAATAATTTGCTACATGTTTTTTCCAGCATTGTGGATTGAATTAGGGCCTTTGCACTAAGCCATATGCATGTCTCTTTTTGATTCTTTTAGTTTTGAGACAGGAGCTTGCTAAATGACTCAAGCTGGGCTTAAACTAACAGTCCTCCTGCTTCAATCCCCTGGACTGTTGGCATTACAGGTGTGTACTACCAAGCCCAAATCCTATTCTATTTTAAAAGCCAATATTTATATAATAGGGAAATTACTGATACTTTCTGTTTTCAGTAGAAAGTAAACATATCTAGATTATGTGTTTTAATCACATAGTCAGGCTGGGCAGATAGCTTGGTGATCTAAGCCTGACTGACAAGCACAAGGACCTGGTTTTGATCCCCACTACCATAAGCTGTCCCAGTCCCAAAACTCTGGGCGGGCAGTGCTGGGCACCAAAATTGGGTGTGGTGGTACACACCTGTAATCCCAGAACTGGGGAGTCTGAGACAGGAGGATCACTATGACTCCAAGTTGTGTAATGAGAACCTGTATGAGATAAAGAAATAAATAAATGATTAAAATAATCTCAGTCTTCTGAATTTCTAAGTAGGAACTCATATGATCTAAAGTTATTTTTATCTGTTATCATGAGAGCTGTGATTCTCCTTTTATTTAGACTTGTATAATACTTCTAAATAGTAGCGTCATATTTCTAAATGCAAATCAAATTTACTTTATCACCATTTGGCCTACTGTACTTCTTAGTCTAGCACACTAGAAAGGAATTATTATTTCCTTTTACAGAATTTTTTTTCCTCAAATAATTTTATTGGGGCATAACATTTGTAATTTTATGGTGTACAGACAAATTTTATATCTGTATATAATCAAACACTTCCATCTGCTCAAACATTAATCATCCCAATGAGCTGGGAATTCTCCTAGGTTTCAAGTTATATTTTAGGCCAGGGATATAGCTCAGAGACAGAGCACATGCCTGATAAGCAGAAGCTCCTGAGTTCAATTCCTGGTACACAACAAACAAAATCAGTTATTTTAAAACGATGTCCTGGATTATGTAACCAGCAGTTATGCTGCTGTGATATAGAACTGGTGTCCCCTCTGTAATTGTGCCATCTCTACCTCCCCTGGGTTCTCTCCCCATCCCTCCCCGTCTCTAGTTACCATGGTCTCACTGTACTCTTCTATGAAGTCAACATTTTAGTTCCCAAAATCAAGTGAGAATCCGACACTTCTCTGTGTCTGCTTCATGTTATTTGAACTCTAGCTCTACCTCCGAATATGGCGGCACCAGTATGGCAGGATTTCACTCATTTTATGGCTGAAAAGCCATACATGTAGGCTTGTGCACATGCAGGACGACCCACACATCATGTTTTCCTGTCCACCCCTTCATTGGTGGACACAGTGTTGATCGCATGTCTTGGTGATTGCCAGGATAAATGCAGGAATGCTGATGGCTCCTTGATGTGATTTCATTGTCATTGGATACATATCTAGTAACTGGCTTTGCTAAATTATAAAGTAGTTCATTTTTGATTTTCAGGGTTCTTTTTGATTTTTAGGGTTCTCTTCCAAAGTTTTTCATAACTATGTGATTTCCATTCCCACCGAATTTTTTTTACATGAGGATTATGTTAATTTTTAAAAATATATATTTCATTTTCTAATATGATGAATGATGAAAACTTGGGAACAAAAAGTTATGGGAACTGAAGTTTAATAACTCTTATGGGTCTCTTACCTGCCTTCTGGCTTCACACACTGCACAAAATCCCTGCAGGATGGGATTCGTTGGTTCATACTACAAGGAGCTCGGTTTGTGGATTCTTTTTCCCACAGGTTGATCTCTTTATTACAACTTTCCCAATTTCTCTATTTAAGAAGGGTCTGCTTCATGGGTGCTCACATTGTGAGGTAATTAGAAAAAATAACATGCAAATCCTTTGCATAAGGCAACTTACAGCTCATCATCTGCACTGTGGTGCAGATTTATCTTCTGATTTGCTTATTTTGTACAGGCCATTCTGTCTAGATCTTTCCACGAGAAGTAACTGAGTTTGTCATGTTTGTTATTTTTTGTAGGTTTGTTTATAGGGGTCAAGAAATTCACTCATAAAAACAGTTTGGAGACCTGAAACAGCCTGGACCCCCTTTGTTTTAGAGAACTGACTCATTTCCTTTGAGAGAACTGAATCTCTGTTAGAGTTTGGATTGAGTGCATATTTGTATACTTAGAAAGGGAAGAATGAAACGTAAGAGCCACCTTCCAAGCCAGCAGTATACTTTGTCCTTTGCTGTCCGAGTAAAATCACAAGAGACTTGGACACCTAGCTTTTCCCATCACTGGAGTGATACAGGACCTCACCCCTGGCTTCTGCCCAGTCTTTTAGGCCTTGGGAGTGTTTTCTCTTATCCCTGGGTGTCTGTCTTCCCAGCAGCCACCACAAAAATCATTCCTCACTTTCACAAAATGGATTTCTGTTTGCGGAGCAGCTGGCAGGAGCGGTCCAAGGCCAGGCACTCCCTGAGAAGCCAGCCGGCTTCTCTCAGCTGTCAGGAGCTTGTAGAAATCACACCCTCCTCTGAGGAAGTCAGAATAGCAACAGGAAAATAAGTAAAACCTATTATAAAACAGTTGTCCAAGAACTTGGGCACGGCGCGGGGTAGAGATCGATACGCTGTGAAGGTTAAATCTATTTTCACACTGTGTTCTATTTCACAGTTTAATGGTGTTTTAATGTGTCTGTCACTGAGCCCCTTCATGTTATGCAGGTAGAGCCTTTATAAAGGAGAAAGAGGCCGGCTTTTCAAGCTTCACTGTAACATCTTATTTACCAGCTGCGATCTGACACTTTCTTTTCCCTTCCAGAGCGACAGCAGGTCTGCCTCTTCCCTCCACCCCTCTGGCTCTCTGTTTCTCTTCTCTTTCTTACTTCTAATTTTGCAGGAGGCAACGTTAGGTCCCTCTGAGTGACTCTTAGATATCTTTCTGAAAAGCTCTCCAGGGTAGATACCTGTATCAAAAAGGAAAGTGACTGAAACACATCTGACCCTTCCACCTGTGCCCTTGACTCGCTTCCTTCAAATCGCTGGCTCTCCCCAGCTGTTTCCATTCAATGTCACTGCTGTCCTCCCTCCTCTGCCGAGCTCTTTGCTCAATTCCCAGCTTTGTCTGTGTTTTCACACTTGAAGCCAATGCACACACCCAGGCAGGGCTCTATCCCTGCTTGCCCAAGTGTTCTGAGATAAATCTCGATGCTTTATGTACTTTAAGAGATTTTTTTTTTCTTACACCTTTGCACACTTGAAGCCATATAGGAAAACAGCAACTGTACTCCTTTCCTAGTGTTGTCATGTGGTTTGCTACAAACTAAGTGTAAGCAACTAAACTTTACTCCTTCACAGACCTGAGATCCAAGTATCTGAAATCAGGGTGTTGGAGGACAATTCTCTCTCTGGAAACTTCACGGGAATACCAATTGTAGGCCTTTCACTTCACTTCTCATTTTGCTCCGTAACTTTGGACCTTCCTGGGCTGGTAGACACATCACTCCACTCTCTGCCTGTATCACCACATGCATTCTTTTTAGGTTTTTATTTTGAAGAACTAAAATTTTTATTTATCACTAGTATTTTATAATACTAGTGGAGAGTTCTCAAAAAGCTAGGATTGGAGGTCCCGTTGGACTGAGCTGTTCCCTGTCTGGGTATATTCCCAGAAGAACTGAAAACATCATACCACAGCAACATACGTTCATCCAATTTATAGCAGCGCTATTTGTAATAATTAAAGCTTGGAAACCACACGCACGCTTTCCGTGTATCGTCAGTGAGGATGCTAGCCATGTTGTATTGCCAGCCCACACCACTCCATTAGATCACATTTTAACAATCACACCACAATGATTTTATTATTTCTAACTACTGTATGTTCCTATTCTGACACGTAAATTGTGATGATTAATTTTATGCCAACTTGATTGGGCCATAGTGCTTGGATATGTGGTCACCTTCTTCTATATATTTCTGAGCATGTGTTTGGACGAGCTGAACATTTAAATTGATGCACTTTGAGTAACTTAGATTGTCTTCACAAGGTGGATAGACCACATCCAATCAACCGAAGGACCTAAAGGAACAAAGACCCTGTCTGGGGAATTAGAAGGAATTCTACCAGCAGAGTTTTTGATAGGTTTTTGTTTTGAGTTTTCATTGAGCTTCACTAGTAGAGCTAACCAGTTGAGTTTTCTTTTCTTTTTCTCTTTTCTTTTCTTTTCTTTCTTTATTTATTTTTTTTGTGGAACCAGGGAATGAACTCAGGCCCTTGGGATTGCCAGGGAAGTGCTTATTCTACTGAGTCAACTCTCCAGCCCTTAAAGCAGAGTGTTTGAATGTAAGCAATGTTGACTCTTCCTGGCTCTCCAACCTGATGTCCCAACCTACAAATGGTGGACACTCTTTCATCCAAAACTACTTACAACAATGCAGTTTTCTTCTCTCACACACATATCCTATTCTTTGGAGAGCTCTGGCTGGCCCATGCTCTACTATGATTTGACTTGCTGTGCATGTGCTTCCAGAGATTCATGAGTAGAAATTTAATGAGACATTAGCAGGGTGAAAAGTGAATCCAACTTTGACACGTCGAAGCAGGACCCTTGGGGAGGATCCATGAGACCACGTGAGTCTGGTCCTTATCTGCCCTCCAATGTCCCTTACTCCCCGAGACTCTGGAAGTTCGAAATCCACTAATAGATGCACCTTCCACTTTATACCTCTAGAACCATGAATCAAAATCAACCTCCTTTCTTTGTAGATTATACAGGCTGTCAGATTGTGCTATTATGTCAGAGAGTAGACAAGTAAATTATCTCATCTAGTGCAGGTATATGGAAAAAATTGTAGCAAAGGTGTATGTAGAATGTATTATTCATTTGTGCCCAGTAATGAAGCGCTAGCCCTTAGTGATCATTTTTCCATTTATTAGAGCAATGGAACCAGTGTGACATATTCCTATCTTGTCATTTATGACTGGCTATGTGTCCCATGGAATTCAAATTACACTGAGGCCAAGCATAATAGCACATGCCTGTAATCCTACCATTCAGGAGGCTGAGGCAGGAGGATCGTCATGAGTTTAAGCCCAGCCTGGATTACATAATGAGGCCCTGTCTCAAAAATAAATAAACAAAATAAAAAGCAAAAACTTACAGTGCAATGGGGGTAAAGGTCTATGACTAGGCATATCTTTTTTTTTTTTTTTTTTCGGAACCGGGAATTGAACTCAGGCCCTTGGGCTTGCCAGGCAAGCACTTATTCTACTGAGACATATCCCCAGCCCCAAGGCATATCTTTGATCCTAGGTTCTCAAGGTGTAACCTTTGGGCATCCAGGGTGTCTCTTAGTCCTTTTCAGGAAGTTGAAGTTATTTCATAATGATATTAAGATTTTTAAAATCTATTTTACTGTGCTGTATTTACACTGATCACAAAAATGCAATGTACTTCAGCCTAAATTAACAGGATGTCACCAAACATTGCTTCCTTGCTAGCATGTACCAGCAGGGAGACAGAAAGCAATTTCACTTAAGAATGTCCCTGAGAAAGCATTACATATTGTCAACTGCTTTAATCTGACAATTTTTTGTTATATGGAGCACTTAGGTTTCATACTAAAATATAATGGTCTGTTGAAGAAAAGCACACATATGGTTGAATTGCTAGCTGAGCTAGCCACCTTTTTCATAGAATATCACTTTATTCAAGAGACTAATTGACATACACTTATTCAGAATTGGGTGCCTGGCCAAAATTTCCATGAAAGTAACCAAAGCAAGTGTTATGGCTTTTGTCTAGGAGTCACCCCCAAAGCCTCATGCAGTCATACATGGGTTTTTTTTCAGAGGTGGCTGATCTAGAAGTATGTGATTGATTTATAGTATAATTCTAGGATTATGGGTTTTAGGATTAAGGGTAGGTGATCAGGAAATCAGTGTTGATTGGTTTGGCACCAACCTAGTCTTGATAGCTTGAGTACAATATAAGGAACTGGAAGAGGCTCATCTTGTCTCTTTCCTGCTTTGCTACCTTCTGCCTGCTATGAATTAGTTCTTCTTCTCCATGCTCGTCTGCCATGCCACCCTGCCTTGGAACCACTCAGTTATGGATTGAAACCTCAAAAAACTGAGCTTATAGAAACTCTTCCCCACTTAACTTTGGGTATTAGGTATTTTGCCTCAGCAACAAAAGAGAAAAGTAACTAAGTCCGTGAGCCTGTCATTTGAACAGCTAACATTATTTATCCTGAAGGAAAAAATAGAACCCTGGAAGAGACAATAGGAGTTTTTCATCTCCTACTATAACTTGAACAAGGTCTCTGATGAGATTCGTGGTGATGGTAAACGAACACAACTTCTTTTGTTATTATACATGAAGCATGGCAAGACTTAGAGTGCTTGTCTAATACACTGATGGGATATTTTATGGAAGACTAAAAGGAGATACTACAGAATCCAGAATGAGTAAAAGATTAATTTAAATCCAAAATAATAGATTTCAGTGTTCATTCCTACAGTTTTAGATTCCATCTTGCAGCTCACATTTAAAACAAACAAAACAAACAAGCAAAACCATCACTCATGTTTTAGTAACTCCTGTTAAGGTACATTAAACTGTTATCTACCACTGATTTCATGATATTAGTGTAAATGTCCACACAGTCAAATAGATAAGGAACATATTTATAGCATTATGAACACCCGTTAGACTGTCCCTCACTTTTAGAAGTACGGATCTGGATAAAATCAGACATTCTCGGTATATTTAAGTGAAAGCAGTATATTGAAATATAGTGAAAATCAGGAGCAAAAGTTCATGTAGAAAGTTGGCAGTTTTCTCAGAAAGCAAGAGCTTACAGAGTCAGAGTTCATGGAGAACATTTGTTGCTAAAAAGATTATTGTTAAAAAGAAGCCAAGTGCTTTGCTCTGGTATAATAGGAAAGATAGCTTAATGCATATCAAGGATAAAAATTATCTCAGTCTTTGTAGGTATAAGACCCTCAGTTCTAGAAGGACCTCGTAAGGAAAGGTCTCTGAAATTTCCTTAACAGAGGTCAGCCATCCAGACATCCAGAGGCCGAGACAGCTGTGATCCCAGGGTCCCTGGCTACTGCTTTGTCTGATGGAATACCTTAGCATCAGCATGGACCTGGTTTTACATGTATTCAGAAGATAAAAGTTTCCAGGTCAGAAGAATCTTACATCAAAATTTCAGAAGGCCTGGAGACCAGGTAGCATACCTTTGACAGGGCAATGTGTGAGAATATTGATGTCAGAAGATAGGGGAGATCCTAGGAAGTTGGAGTTGCAAGGAAAGACACAGGCAGTAAGTGGAACCACCCCCAGAGGTCACAGGGCTGCAACTGTCAATACCATACAGTTAGGGACACCTAAACCTTTTGGAGCTTGTTTACAATGAGGTGATAGATATGGAGCTACAGTATTTAATGCTCTCTGTGTGCACGTATGTTATAGTTTATGTCTAGTTGTCCCCACGAAGCCTCATGCAGTCATGGGGAGGGGACTTCTACAGTTTGAGATTAATTTATGCCTAAATCAAGGGGCTGAGAAGATAGCTCAGTAGAACAAGCTCTTGCCTGGCAAGGGCAAGGGCCTGAGTTCAATCCCTGGTTCTGCGGGGAGAGAAAAAGAGGGAGGGAGGGAGGCAGGGAGGCAGGGAGGGAGAGGGAGAGGGAGAGGGAGAGGGAGATAGAGAGAGAAAACAAGCGAGAAAATGTGATTGTGAGAGAGAGAGTGAGCAAGCTATTAACTCATGATCCACTGGGATTATGGATTTTAGTACTGCTGAGATTATGGGTGTAAGCACTTCCCCAGCCTGGGGCAGATAGCCTGCATGCAAATTAAGAGAGACAGATTTCCTCTTGGTAACTATTGTTGCTGCTGCTTCTGCACATGTGCTCTTGCTGTTTTCTGCTGCCATGAACTGCTGCCCTCTGCCATGTGCTACTTTGCTTGGATCCAGCTGAGTATGGCCTGAAACCTCCAGTAGCTGTTAGCTAAGTAAATCTTCCTTTCTTCATTTTGGATGTCAGGGATTTGTCCCAGCAAGGAGAGAAGAGTAGCTGAGACAATGTGTATCGCATGTATTCACCCCTTCTGTCTATCATGGATATCTGTGTCTATGTAGAGATACTTACAAATATATACAGCGAGAGCAAGAGAATGAGCTACAGCCTACTCCATTTAATTTTTAATCACTTTGATATAAGGTCTTTCTAAGCTCCTCAGACTGACTTCAAACTTGTAATATTACTGTCTCAGTCTCCCAGAGTGCCAGGATTACAGTTAGGTGTCACCATACTCAGCCTCTTTAAACCTTAAACCACATTTAACCTGCAATAAAGTCTAACAGAGTTAGACCTCCAGCCTGCCTAATGTCACCATCCTGCATGCAATCAAAACTGCATTGCCGTGGGTGGATCCTACATCACTACTGGTGGTGGTCACTCTTCTCCTTTGATATCCCGTTTACTCTAGTATGGTGATATAAATTTAACCATCGATAATATAATTCATGTCAGATGATAATTATATGAAAGTAGAGATAAAATATTTTCTTAATTTATTATTAAACACATTCATAGAAAAATGCAGACTTTAACTATCGAGGTCCTCGTTTCAGCAACTAATCACATGTTCACAGCTTGTATTTACAACTACTCTCTTCTACTATCAATTCCACATTTCCTCCAAACTTTGTAAATAAACCTCAAGTGATCATGGTTCTTGTTTTGTGGAATGAAGCAGATTATTCCTTCCTGAGCTGTGAGCAGTTCTGCCTGAGCTGGGTTGGTGCAGATGTCACTGATGTCTTTGCAGCACCTAAGAGTGAAGAGATAACTGAGGGATCTCTTTAATTTCAGACATATTTTCTTCTACCCATTGCATAGCACCAGCCCAGTTTACACTCATTAATCAAGGCAAATCAACCTAGCTGTAAAATAAACCTACACCCTGCCTGTTGGTGTAGAACCATACAGAGCTCGGTGTGTTTGGTGGCAGACTGATTATCCTGGACTGCTTCCATCCCGGGAAGGAGAGCTCAGGCCACTCTGAGAACAGGCAATTATTCACAGCATACACAGCCACCTGCATGCAGAGTTCCTGGCTAACCTACCCTCTGTAGACCCAAGGGTTACTTACTGACTCAGGTTTCATTTAGTGACCTTTTTCCTGGGTGATGACTATGGTGATGTCACTTCCTGATGTGTTGAATGCTTTATAGCCAATTGTATAGATGAGTCTAGTGCTACACAGGCAGGTCAGAGGTGAGCACAAAAATCTTCAAAACATCAATATGTATTGGGCATCTGAACTTCTGTGCTGAATGCAACAAGAGAAAGAAGGTAACAGAAATGTTCCCTTCATTTTGCACAGATATGTTACAGAAAAATATATCCAAGAAGAAGAAGAATGTGAAAACATATTAAAATGCGTATGTTTAATTATATGACTTTTTAATATTTTGGATTTTATGGTTTTTCTCAAAGCTAATCATGACTTCTGCTGGTCTCCTGTGCAAACAGAAAACAGTGAAAAATGCCTATGTTATTCATCCATATTTTTTAATATCGGATTCAAAAAATAGGATGGAGACTTGAGCGTACACAGGATGTATCCATTCTGGGAGATCTTGGGCACATATGAGAGACACTAATTTAGGCATTCGACATATACAATACAGTTCTTTCTAAATCTTGGGTGATTAGTGAAAGTTTTAATAAAAAGTAGTACCTAAATTCAGCATCTGAATTTGATAGGGATATAGAAGACTGAGAAATTCTGAACCATCCAAGGCTTAAATTTAAACTTCTTACTACAGCGTTTGGTGAGATGTCAGGTTGATGTGAATTAGGGAGCATTAACCAAAGAACACAATGACCAGGTTGGTTAACTCTTGAGACTTTCTGGAAAAATTATCATTTCTCCTAGAATTGAGACATATTTTATCACCGTTTAGCACTTTCCCAGTGAGGTTATGAACCAGCTGTCTATAGGAGCAAGGATGTTACTTTCCAATTAATATTTTGGAAGCAATGACAGATTACCCTAACCTCCTGGCTTAGCAGTCTGTTCAGAGTGTCTGATCACCCAGGAAGGGGGACGAATGTGGGGCTGGTCCGTGCACTGGCCTTTGCCTCCTAGAGCAGAGGCCACTCACACACGTCTGTGAATCACAGAAACCTCCATCAGGGGAATTTGCAGTCAAATTATGAATATTTAAACAAGCTTATTAAAATTTTGTCCATAGAGAGCAAAAGGACACTGGCCTTTTAGACAATTAAAAATATAATGGGCAGGGTGGCATAGCTGCCAAATTCATAAAACTTGCAGTTAAATTGTGTGGTCTGAATCCCTAGATCTAGCACTTCCATCCTATATGGTTTAAAGAAATCAATGTGGACTTTCTAAAGTTCACTCAAGTCTTTGTACTTGTCTTTATTTCCATCCTGTAGTCAACCAATAATGCTAAGAGTGTGGGCTCTGGATCCAGAATGCCTAGAACTAGACCCGGATGGATTGAAATAGATGCTGCCACTTACTGGCTGTTGAATGGGCTTGTTCAGCCTCTCTGGGCCTCAGTTTGACCCTCTGTAAATGGAGACCATACTAACATGATAACAAGGGCTTCCTTGGAGAGAAAATTAATTTATGTGTTAGGAGATTGTCAGCCATGTGGAATCTGCTCTGATCATAATTGAGTGTTATGCCTCTGGTGTATACTAGAAAGCTCGCTGGATGAGCAAGTGGAAGAGTGAGCAAGATGAATAATTTGTCTATGTCATGACAATTAAATATATAATTACAAAAGTGTTGTTATGGAAATTTAATTTGAAAAACATCAGTAATTATTATTGTTGTTGTTGTTGTTGTTGTTGTTGTTGTTGTTACTACTACTATGTGGTACTGGGGATTGAACTCAGGACCTTGTGCTTGCCATCCAAGCATTTATTCTACTGAGCTATCTCCCAAATGTCACTATTAAAGAGAACTCTAGCATGAAGGGGTCAGGCAGGGTTTTCAAAAATAACTGAAGTTTGAACCTGATCTGTGGAAGGTTGGGTTGAATTGAGTAGGGACAAAAAAGGAAGAGTATTGTCACTAGGTGTGAAGACTATGAGTACATATGAATGATACCTAAAGAGCATATTAATATAAGGAAGAAAAAGTGGGAGTAATGGAAGAAGTAGAGGGGAGGAAATAGGGGTGAAATAAAAGCAACGGAGAGATGAGGGAGAGAGGATAAGGAGAAGGAAGGAAGACAGACAAAGGGGGATTGAAGATCAAATTACTAAGGATTACTGGACTATATTGGAATATTTTGCTGAATTCACACACCTACAATATTTATATGACAATGGAATATCCATCTCTGACAAAACAAAAAAAGGGGATACAAATGAAAGACCATTTTGTGTCTATATATTCAAAATAGGATATACAGCTACTTTCTCTTAATTCAATGAATAGAAAGATTTGTACTAAGGGTGTTTGTGGAGAGGATATCATGTCTACATCCCGTACTATGAATAACCACTAAGAAGACAACAACATGCAGTGTATTAATTTTTGAAAGTGTCCTACTAATCGGTTTTGAAACCGTCTCATTGCTATTGTTTCTCAATAAAATTGGTAAAAAAATAAAAAAAGATGATTAAATTATCTTCTGACAGGTTGAAACAGGGAAAAATCTTAGATTAAGGCTCAAGAAATCAGGTTACAGCTGACAAAGGAAGTCACACTAAGACATCTGAACTTCACCTTCTCTATACTAGAGACTTCAGGGATGCACGATCCTGTTTCCATTTTAGCAACACCAGTATAGGGACACTCTGATGGAGAGTCACAAGAGTGTCTCTGCTGGGACAGACAAAAGCAGCCAAAAATATCATTAAGTGGTGGGTATGTAGGACCCAAGTGAGGAGTCATGCTGCCCTGAGAGGTGAAGATACAGAGACTCAGACATGAAATACTTTTGAGAAGCAGAAGTCCAAGAATTTAGTGGTTGACTAGATGCAGGGAACACAGAGGGGCCAGCCTGAGGCTAGTGCCAGGCCAAAGGCTGTGGACCTGATGGTTTAGGGGGAGGAAAAGCTGGGCTGAGCTTTGGCAGGTGGGGATAGGGATGAGATGTGAGAATAAGGTGAGGTTAACTGTGGACTGCTGATAGGATGTGCTGTCACAATGACCAAATAGAGTCCTCCAGTGGGCAGGGAGGAAGGATCACACTAGGGACACAAAGTAGCCATTGGCAGGGATGTGAGATCCAAAGAGAATAATGTGGTGGGTGAGATGGGATGGGAGGGAAGCTGGCAAGGGTGGGGACCCTCAGGAACAGAGAACAGGAGAGAATCCTCCAGGATGGGCCTATACTGGGGTGAGTGTGAGGTACTATAGTGGACACTTAGGGAAAGGAATGTCTGAAATACAAGTGGAGGGCAGAAAGTGTTTCTTACAAGTGAAAGGATAGTCCAGGGACATAAGAGTCCTCAGGAAATCAAACCAGCCAAGAGTTCTGTGATGACTCCTAAAGTGGTGTTACTAGAGTGGTGGGGTAGAAGCCAGGAAAGCAAAGTGAAGATGAGGACATGGAAAATGGGCATGGCCAAACTCCTCAAGATCTTTGAGAAGAAGAGGTGAGGAACAGAGAGAAACCACACCAGGCCAGGAAGGAAGGAGGATTTAAAGACATGGAGTGAGTCTCAAAAGTGAAGCTGAGATACATGGGAAGAGCTCAGAGAATTCAGAGAACAGTTTAAGAAGTGGCTGCAACCCTGAGCACAGTTACTGTATTTCTTTACATAGCATGACTTCGTGTCATTTTCTCTATTTTGTGATTGACACAAAATATTTCCACATGTTTAGGAGGTGCAAGGTGGTGTTTTGATTTTCATACACACTGGGTAATGACCAATCAGAATAGTTAGAATATACAGCTCCTAAAATTTTATCATTACTTTATGGCAAGCATGTTAAAGTTCTTTTTTTCTATTTGAGATAAATAATGCATTCATTATTAACTACTGTATATGTGCCTTACTCTGCAACAGAACACAAAACCTTTTTCTTGTCCAACTTTAGCACTGTTCCCTTTGATCAGCCTTACTCTTCCTTACCCTTGAACTTTTCTCATTTATTTTTTAT
The DNA here is from genome assembly GCF_000260255.1 of Octodon degus. Lineage (NCBI taxonomy): Eukaryota > Metazoa > Chordata > Mammalia > Rodentia > Octodontidae > Octodon > Octodon degus. The sequence goes on along the minus strand of NW_004524578.1, from coordinate 10,713,513 downwards.
CTTTTATTTTAGTACAGGGTCTACAAGGTCTACAGGGTCTCACAACTAGATCAAACTCATAGTGATCCGCCTGTGTTTAGCCTCCCAAGTGCTGGAATTATAGGTGTGCGCCACCGTGTCCGGTTTCAATTGCTGGCTTAGCGCGCCCCGGGGGTGGGGCTGGCACAGCTTGTTCTCAGTCAGTCTTAATTACTTTTCTACTCTCAACTTTTATTAGATCAACATTTCTTTGAGATACAGCATGTAAGTTTCTTCTCATGCCTGAGTTATTTCCCATAACATCACTTAGATCTACTCATGATTGTCAGAGTATAGGATTTAATGCTTTGATCTGGCTGAAAAGGATTCTACTGTGATTGAGTAATTTTCTTTATCCATTGATGGGCATTTTGGTGCCATACCTTGAATATTATGAATGTTATAATAAAGAAGAGTGTAAATGTCTCTTCCACATAATTTTATTGTCTTTGAGTATCCTGTAGTGGGTTTACTGGATTCTAAAATAATCCTATCTTTATTTTCTTTCAGAAATAATTTTTCTAAAAGGTTGCTCCCAGTTTTCCTACTTTTAGTTCTGTCATGGTCTGGTTACACATACCTTTTGGATTGGAACCACCCTGAGGTCACACTGAAAGCCCTGGGTCGGGCGTTTCTGTAGGGCCTCATTTTCTGACACCATTACCCATTATGCTTTTGATACTGGAGTCTGTTGCATCCTGGGTTCAATGATGCTTGGCTTCTTTTGAAGTTGCTCTGCTTCTGCCTAGATAATGCCCAATCCTTCAGCTTGATATGATGGGCTTTTTCTAATCATTAAACTCTTAAAGACTGTCTGCTCATTGAGGCTTTCTTTTTTCTGGTGGCCCAACTGAAATATCAACACTCCTCACTACTAGTAACATAATTCTTCTCATTGATTAATTTTCACATTTATCATGTTGCCTCTTATATCCATTAGAGTAGGGACCTTTATGTTCTCCTTCACAAGGCATCAAATTAAACCATTTCAATGTTGACCTTATGGGAAAATTTGATTCAGTTTTTATCAATGGCCTTTCAACCACAATCATGGAAAGAAAGAAATTCCTGAACTCAGGAACCAGTGTACCTGAGTATGCAGTAATAGAGTTCAAAGCTATTAAACAAAACAAATAAGGAAACAAGTGAAATGTATATTTAATCCAACTGCTTATGTTTTGTGCATTATTTTAAGAGATTATGCTTGGGCCAGCTGGATAGCTCAGTGAATTAAAAGCACTTGCTTAAGGCAGATACAGGGACCATTGTTTGATCCCCAGTGTGCCGTGTAGGCCCCACCCATGGGGGGAGCTGAGATGGAGACTGAGACTGGGCGTGGTGGTGCGTGCCTGTAATCCCAGTGCTTGGGAGGCTGAAAACTGGAGGATCACTATGGGTCCGATCCATGTAGTGAGACCCTGTACTAAATACATAACAATAACAAAAAATAATGAATAAAAAGTTATGCTTCATGTTTAACAGCTAGCCTTGTGGCCACCCTGTGGGCTAAGGATGGCCATGGGGACAATGCTGAGAGCTGGGAGGCTACAGGATCCCCATAGCTCTTCATTTGCTGCTCGCTCATCATGGTTTTCTTTGCCTTACAGATTTCTGGTTCTTCGGAGACAGAGAATGTTTCCCACTCCCATCCCCCATCTTTCTCCCTCTCTTTTTTTTTTTTTTTTTTTTGTATTTTAGGGAAGGAGCTACAGGGTGTTAAGGGTCTCAGTACTAAATTAGACTCGAAGAGATCCACCTGTTTACGGCCTCCCGAGAGCTGGGATTACAGTCGCTTACCACCACGCCCAGTCTCATTTTATATATTTCGTACAGGGTCTTACTATGCAGCTCAGACTGGTAGTGATCCCCCTGTTACAGCACCACACCTAGACTTGGTCCTAGGCTCAACACACCCCAAGGGCAGGGCTGGCGAGGCATGTGGGACCAGGGATCTAAACCTGGTCCCTAAGCTTGCCAAAGTAGGAGCTTAGTTCGCTGAGATATCTTGCCAGTCCTGCATCCCTCTTTTTTGTTTTAAATAAATTTGAAGTTGTCTGATATACCCTGTCCCATTTTTATTTCCAGGCTACTGATGAAGGATAAGAATAAATTATTCCTGTTTATAGTAAGTGCTTAAAAGGACCCCAGCACATCATTTCAAGCATAGAACTGAATTTTTCATTGTGAAAAATGGAATTGGGACAGAAAAAATGAAGATGGTTATGAATGATAATTATGAATGCCAGGTTTAAAATTCTGGAGCAACTAGATATGGCGAGCTCTCTAAAATGTTCTCCAGTGTGTTTTAAGCCTCACTATATTAGCATTTGTTTGAAAGTGTTTTCTAGAGACACTATTGTATGGAGAAATACAAACTAATGTGACCAGCCAAAGAGCACTGTCCCAATTCTCTTAACCCCTCTAGCCAGAGGCAAAACAGTAGTATTATAGAAACTGGGAGGGAAAATTGTAGACTATTTAGATGTCAGCATTCACTGTGCCTCTTTCCAAAAAGTCCGTCAACTTGATATTGTTAAAAATCAAGTGACACGATGATCAGGGATATTCCTAACGGTGGTCAGGTGGGCACCAGGCAACACAGGGATTACACGCCTGAACTGGTAGGCTGAGCTTTGTTTCGTTAAATCATTCCTTTATTTTAGAAGCTATCTTTGAAGTCAGTTGTAAGTAATTATCTTGGCTGGGGAGATGGCTCAATGGAATAAGCCCTTTCCTGTTAAGTGCAAGGGCCTGAGTTCAATCCCTAGTTTGGCAAAAAAAAAATAAAAAATAAATAAATAATTATCTTTGCTTAAACATTAAATAAACCTCAGCTGGGAAGTTAACTTATGAATACTTACCACAGGGAGCTCTTCTGCTCCTATTTTTAAAGCACTTAATGCAATAGTACTTCGAGCGGCACTTGCACTGTGGCTGTGTCACAGCCTGTCTTATCTGTATTTTTCCCTGCTTATAATGACCTGCAGTTTTGGGGACTGTGGTACCATGTCTGCCCTAATATGGAAGGCTGCCCAACCTATGTAGCCATTGTGTGGTTTGGTCTAGAACCAGAACAAGCAAACAAACAAAAGATGCAAACAAAGCACACATATATTCGTACCCACAAATTAAAAAATAAAGCAAACAAAAGTAAGACTAACTTGTTAGCATTTTACAGTTTCAGGCAAGTTTATCTCCCTTTGGAGGCCTACTATGCATTGGATACTATGTCTTTAAGTTAAAGTTCAGTAGCCTTTGCCCCATGAGACTTAACTACCCTGTGTGAAATTGAGTGGCCATGGGCTGTCTGTGGACTTCACATACCCACCTAATAACACTGAGTTTTCTTCTGTAGCGGGGCTTGGAGTGGACTCTGAGCTATTTAAAAACTAGCACTACCCATTGTAGTCTTGATGCTGAGCTTTATGTGGAAGTGAAAACTGGCATGATAGGGGTTTTTCCTCCAACTTTTATATATGAAGGAGAGGTGGAGCAGGAGGCAAATATGCAAAACCATTGATTGCAAATGTTCTTGAGATGTTTCTATGATAAAACCTTGGCTACTCACCTACTGTACTTCAAGCCATAGCAGAAAAGGGATTATTTCAAGGACGCTCTGTCATGCAACAGCAGATTTAGGTCTATGTCCTGGCTCCTTTTTCTCACCAAACTGATACAAAGCCCAAGCATCCCAATGACTGAATTCAACATTTTTCTCTTCACACAAACCATCACTATGATTGTTAAATATACTTATCCTTTCTATTTGTCCCCAAGTTTCCACTTCACTCATTACTAGTCATGACCTTTAGTGAGCATCTAATTCATATATTAAGACCTTGGGAAAACTTCATGAATGAACGCAAAGGGAAGACTACCAAATATACTTACGATATTGATACAAAAGCCAGTGGTGACTGTACAAAGATGTTTTAGGAATAGTCATAAAATGAGACACCACCAACCACACTTCCTGGTTTCACCAAGCAATTCCCTCAATAGATCATCCTCAGGCATTGTCTCTTAATATTTTTTTACCCACTTAGCGACAAGACAAATTTGTTGGTTGTTTAATAATGAAGCATTTGGATTTTTTAGTCTGTAGGACAGTTATCAATCAATATAAGTATGATCTTAATTATTAAATTATAGAGTAGTCCTAGTTATCTGTTCTGTGAAGAGACTACTTCTTATCAAAGATGAGAAATGTTCTGGGTGGTGAGGCTATATAGAACAACCAGAAAAACATGGTCCTTCATTCATAGAATTTATGTTTTGATAAGACAAATGTGGGAAGGAAACATTAACAATTAAATACACGGAATCTTCCTGGTAAGATCGAGGTCATGCGTTTGATTCCTGGTACTAAAAAAAAAGTAAATAAAAAATAATTAACTACAGAGATAATAAGAAGCAGCACCAAGACTTATAGAAATTTTTAAATGACAATTGAAAAATACTAGAAATCCAACATGTTGTAGGTTGATGACAAGTACTGTTATCAGCTGCCTTAATGTATTGCCTCTGGAATCATAGGGAACTGGGGCTGTCAGAGTTATGAGATATTTGATTCTCTTTTAGGAAAAAAAAAAGATCATGCTTTTCCCTTCAGATATTGAACAAGTGAAAAATATTAATAGATCCTGACGGCATCAGAAAGGCTCAGGAGAAATCGACGCTGCTTCAAGTTTATTCTCCCAGTAAAATCCTAATGGTTGCCCAGTATTTACTGAGCTGTGCTTTTGGTCCCCACAGAGAGGCCTGCAGTCCAGTGCATTCTGGCCTAGCATAATCCTCAATCCTAATTAAGCCGCTTTGCAAGCCCACTTATCTGACACGAGCACACAGCAAACGATGAAATGATGAGACGCCGCCACTCTGAAATGAAACCTTTGTTTCCAAATTCAGTCTTTGGCTCCTCCCTGTTGAAACTCCAGCACACAAAAGCAGCCAGGACAATCCTATCCTGGGCCTCAGCACATGCCACAGTGGCAGTTGCTCAAATCGCAACTTCTCCCCAGTCTATTCTGCTCAAGGAAGCAGCAAACCACTCCAAGGAGCAGCCCCTTGTGCTGGCACTGCCACGCTGGCTCAGACCGACAGCATTGCTAGTTTTCATTTTCTAGCCACCCAGCAGTAGACTGACATTTGTCCAGTTGATAACAAATGGGAAAGCTGTCACATGTTCAATGTTATTAGAAATAATCTGACTTTCTTGGATTACCATTATTTTAGAATAAAAAGTAGAGCTAGCTTGTAGACTGTATCATTTACTTTTTTAAAGTATCATTTATATGGAAGTAAAGTGACAAGGATTTAGAGGGAATAACTTAAAATAGGTTTTGGTGGTAGAAATAATCTTTTATGGTTTTATAATATCTTTTCTGGAGTTTTTTGTTCGTTTTTTACGTATTTGGAACAGGGTCTCACCATGCAGCTTAGACTCATAGTGACCCTCCTGTTTTCAGCCTCCCCAGTGCTGGGATTACAGGTGTGCACCATGATGCCCAGTCTCGGTGGCCAGCTAAGGGTCCCCAGGGGCGGGGCCAGCACGTCAAATGAGTTTCGAGGGACAAAAATATAGTGATTTGCTTAATGGCATACAGATAATTATAAGTTTATTCAGGACAAGAACCTCCAATATACCTTTCTTGTTCTACAGAGTATTAAGTACAATTACATACATAGTCGACTGATTTTAAAAGCAAAACAAAGCAAGCCATGGCATGGTATTGAATAGTGAAGTAAATTAGATTTATGTTCAGTAATCACTCTAATTTGAAAAGTAATGAAGGTTAATGAACAACAAATGTAAAGAAGTCCAGGAATACCAGGGGCAAATATAGCAAGTTAGATCAGCCTGATACACAGAAGGGTCTGTGTTGAATCCAAATTGAGAAGAGCATGAGGGCTAGCCACTTGGAGGAGGGAGGCACTGGCGAGTGGGGGCTTGTCCTGCTCTGTTTCAGGATGTGAGGATGATCTGGGTTGCAAAAGCATCAAACTTTACCCATTTCCATTGTACCCTTCTCCGCATTTCAAAGCCAAGTTTATGTAAATGTTTTCTTTCCTTGAGAGAAAACTCTTTCCCTGAATTTCAAAACTACGGTGGTGGCATATTAGGATTTGTGTTTGAACCTTTACTACAGAACCATGGGAAAATCAGTCTTAGAGAAGCTTTGGGGAATCAGCTGGTGAACTGGATTCACTGGAGTCTCTGCCACTTGACTCTGGCTGGTCATCTCCAAAAGGGAGATAGTGAGATATTTCCCTCCTTGAAGTATAGCACCTTGTGTGGAAGGCCTGATGAAATCCTTCCCACTCAAACAAGTAATGCCTGATTGAGAATGAGTGACCATTTCATGGCTAACCGAACGTTCCCTACTCCCTTCAGTTTAATACCATATATTTCTCCACATATCTTCAGAAATTGTTCTGCTATGCAAGAAGTAAATGCAAATATCTTCAACCATCAAATGGTTGGCAGCCTTCCTTTTAATTATTCAAAGCTCATTCATTAACTTGTATTTCTCTATAGCATTTTCATCAAAGCCATGTGCCCAAAGGTGAGGTAGATGATTCTCAAGGGCCAGCCAAATAGCTCAGTGGATTAAAACACCTGCAAGCAGGTGCAGGGGCCATGGGTTTGATCCTGAGCCTGCCATACTGGTGCCAGCCCCGAGGCATGCTGAGATGGCAACTGAGACTGGGTGTGGTGGCGCACACCTATAATCCCAGCTCTTGGGAGGCTGTAAACAGGCAGATCACTATGGGTCCGATCTAGTAGTGAGACCCTGAAGACCCTGTAGACCCTTCCCTAAAATACAAAAAACGAAAAAAAGAAGAGCAAAGTTGAGGTAGATGATTGTGGTTAGAGGTTATGATGCTTTTAAAATGCAATTCCTAAACTCCTTTTATTTCTTCCCATGAAGAATTCAGGGATATTTTCCTGTATATCAATGATGAATGAATTTATTATATTTAGATCTATTTTGTGCATTTTGAAATTAAGATGAAATGATGAAGCAGCTTCTACTTTGTTGGAATCCTTGGCTGGAGTTCTGACTGCCATGCAGGAAGATGGCCCTGATGCTTCCATGTTGTGAAGAAATGAATTCACATGAAGGTACTGTAGGAACATGCTAAAGTCTGTAGCAGATGCAGAAACAAAGCAGCCCTTGGATGACTCAAGTCACACACTCAAGGCATCAAGTCTACCTCTACAGACATTAGAGAATACAGGCCAATCATCACCACTGGAACTTCATTGCGTGTCTGACCCATAGGATCCTTCAGGCTAATATGATTAAGTTGATAAGTTTGGGGATGACTTGTTATGAAGCCAATAGAAAACTAGCTTGAGAAAATCTAAAACTTAAGCTTTAATGTCATTCTGCTGAGAGAACAACTCTTTTGGTATATGCGACAACGATCCAGTTAGGGACGGTGGCATACACCGGTGATTGCTGCACTCTGAGAGGGGAAGGAAGAGGACCACAAGTTTGAGCCCAGCCCTGGCTACATGACAAGGCCCTGTCTCAAAACAAAAATCAAACATATAAATGGAAAAAGAAACTGAGCCAGGGCCACCTGGAATGTGAAACGAAGACATCAAAAGAGTTTGGCAATAGAAAGATTTCAACCCTGATGTCACAGGTGACAATTCTAATCCTCAGTTGTGCTCTTTGCCAGAAGAGGAATTCTGACACTTATCCTGGTATCTCAAATCTCAGGGTTGTGATAAGAATCATGAGATTGCTTATGAAACTATTTTCTAAATTACACGTTGTAAAAGTGGTATGTGTTAAGAGCTATGTTTTCTCCTCAGTGGAGATTATATTATGCTGATCTTATTGGCAAGTGCATGTCTTCCTGCCCAGTTAATGTCCAGAACCACAGGAATTTCTACAATGATTGCAGTTGAGAGAGGACTCACCCTTTTACCCAGAGTGCATAAGACATTGCTCACAGCCCATTCTGAGTCTGCTTTTGTGACTGTCCCTAAACTGCAAAATCAGCACACGTTCTACTTTGAGTAAACACAAAACTGAGCATGTGAAAAATAATGCAACCTGCACTTGGAGCAGAGAAATTTCTCAAATTTATTGGGATTAATAAATAATCCAAAGTGAATTCTGCTTCACTTTTTCACTCCAAGGAGAATGATGCTTGCAGAATACCCTATTGAAGAGAAAAAGTGTTTCATCATTGTTAAAACCTGCACTTTCTGCCTCAAATACCTTAAAACCAAGGAGATGGAGTTATCCAAGCTGAAAGAGTTTTTGCATTAGCTAATTAATAGCATCCCTAAGTTTTCTTCACCCAAGATTTCTTCCCCTTCAAATCCAACTCCTAAGGATGAACTACAGACCATAATCTGGTCAGTGTTTCCTTATTTGGTCCTATTGTAAAATGGGATAATGTTTCTCACCAGGAAAACTTTTAACTAATAAATATTGAGAGTTCACAGTGCAGGGAAAGGGGAAGGTGATTGCTCTAAGGGTGAAGTAGCTCTGGCATGGGGTAGGGACTCATCTCAATTGTGTATAATGGAATTCATTCAGAGTAGCATATTAAATTTGTTCTTTCACCACTCTATTTTTTTCACCAAATAATACTGCATTTTGCTACATCATGCTGAACTCTCCTTGCTGTGTGGATACTGGTTTATATCCCCCACCCTGTGCCTTTTAACAGCCTCCTTGGTGCAGCTGGAATTAATGCTTCCTGTCATTTTAAATAATGTGACATTGAATTACAATTTTTTAATGTGCTGGCATTTAACATGCCATAATATTTCAGTTATTTTACATTCATTTGGGTACTCTAGTGTTATTACAGCTGTTATGAAATTCTGACAAAGAGATGCATTTCTTTCTTCTGTTTCACCATAATTGCCTTTTGCTGCATCTCTGAACCGTAACCATGGCGATCTGCAAGATTCATCAGAGGACCTCTTGTTATTTCCCTGGTGTGAATGAAAAACAAAGTGATATAAATACTAGAAGTTTTCAAAAGGCAGCTTTGTCTTTTTCTCACTCCTTTTCACCTTCCTCCTTTATTATTTCCTTCTCTTAATTTTTCTAATGTGCAGGAGGTACTAAGAGTTGCGTTGCTTTGGCTTTTTCCTTTTTTTTTTCCTTATTTTTTAAAAAGAGAAATTCCATATACAGGGTCTTTCTGTATATGGAAAGAGAGAGAGAGAGAGCTGGAGTCTGTGCCTTCAGGAAGAAGGAACTGTTGTCACCATGAATAAAAGAAATAAAAGGTTTAGTCTTTGCTAAATTTGACTTATGACAAACAAGCCCTTGTCTGAATCTCTTACTGCAGAATATCATTAACGTGTTGAAAACATTTGGTGATATTTTGACTTGCTCTTCCTTTGGGGTGAGGAGGGTGACACGGTCATGCCCTGGTTGGACTTTAAATTGGCATCTTTTTGGCAATTTGGGAGGATGTTGAGAGTTCACTCATGTTCATTTCTCTGGACTCTCTCCAACTTTTCTTTCAAACTTATGCTTACTATTATCACATAGGACTTGCAGTTTTGAGTGAAGTTAAAGAAGAAATTCAAGCTGATATTCTGAGAGGGTGGTAAAGTGGGGTCCTGCTGACTGGTATGCCAACACGCTCCACTGGAAGAGTCAGTTAATTCCCAAAGCTAATTCTTTGTCAATGACTTCAAGGTAACAGAACATGTAATTTTAATTCTATTAAAATATATTTCATAGATTTTTCTACAGCTAACTTTCAAAAAGTTTATCACACTTTTCTCCCCTTGATTTATACATTATTTCCCTTTGGGCACCTGAAAGTATGAACTCTTTAACATTTTTTCTATGAAGAAAAGCATTTCCAAGAAGAACAAAAAGGGAAGATGACTTTCTCCTTTGCAGGGGTGAAGGGTGTTAAGGCACAGTAAAGTATTAGAGCAGATGCAGCGATCTCAGGCACTCCAAGGTTTGTTAATCTTCACAGTTTGCAGTCTTCTTAGATATCAACTTGGAATCTGTACAGCAGTCTGCCTTTGGAAAAGTATCTCATATCATCCTGTAGTGAAAGCGCTGGGTGCTATAGCTGGGTGCCACCTTGAGAGTTGACCTATTATATGATTTTAGGGTGCTCTGCATATCAGAAACCACAGCACCTTCGCATTTCTGGGATTCCATCAACACCTGTTTGCATTGGCTTAAAAGTAGTTATCACCTTAAGTGCCCAACTTGACACAGTGGGGTAGCTGTTGCATAAGTGTGCTCAGCATGCAGACTTGAGGTACTACAACATGGAGGGAAAGAGGTGGCGCCATCCTGGAAAATCCAGAGATCGAGGTGCGGCCACTTCTGTGTGAACTCATTCCAGCCCTAAGACTGAAGGAGTGATGTTTGCAGTTTCTGATGTCCTTCCTTCTACAGCGAGGGGTCTACTGTTGACAGGGTTGAGAGAGAAGAGCATGGCTTCTCTACCTGTCGTGTGCCCTGGGACATGTGGAAGGAACGATGAATGATTTGATGGCTCAGATTGTTTTCCTTTCCCAAGGACATGAACCCAAAAAGGCTACCAAGCGGAAATTTCCCTGGTGCCAGGCACAGTCCAGCTCCCAGGTGTACACATCACAGGCAGAGAAGAATAACCCATTTCCTGTTATCTCTTTACCTATTCAATATCACCTTCCCATTTCCACAATTTGAATGACCACACATAATTATCAAAATGGCACGAGCATCACATACCATATGTGGCAAAATTTACCACCATCTCTCCCTGTGCAGCATCTAGGCCAGAATTACTAACTGCTTGCTAAGAAAGTTCTGCAGGCTCCTCAAGCTCTGCTGAGATCGCCAGGAGAGAGGCCCTTGAGCAACACAAGCATTAGCTGTGCCTGAGGGTGCCCCCCCTCACCTGATAGGCATCACAGATCCTATTGTCATGTAGTCATGCTGTGAACACCACATATAACACACGCTGATGTCAACTTCACACCGGCCCGAAGAGCTCACCTGTCCTCACTATTGCTTGGCCTATAGGCACAGTACCTCTGATTCATCCCAAGTGTTCATTGCACCCCAAATCATAAATCATTAAAGATTAACAGCTAAGGATTAATTTCTACCACTAAAGAAATCATTAATTATTTGAGAAGGTATAGGGAGACTACACTGTGCTGTCCAGATAGAGATAAATCTAACAGTTTATAAATAGAAACCCTAAGACACATCTGTGGGAGAAAGCTGCTTACAAAGATCAACCCATAAGTGGTAAAGATGTCCAATTCCCTAGCTACACAAGTCTTAATGTAGGGCACAGTTAATATGGAAAACTCAACTCTATTATGATGCTCTGAGAGGAAGACAGTAACCTTACCAACAGATCCCAATAAATTTGAAATGACTAATGAAGCATTTCAAAAAATGATCATTAAAATCTAAGTAAAATCCAGGACAATACAGATAAATAGTTAAATGAAAGTAGGAAGATAATTCAGGATATGAATGATAAATTCAGCAGAGAGAGATTTTTGAAAAATAACCAAGCACAATTCTTGGAAATGAAGAGTTCAATAAGTGAAATAAAAAAAATATGACTGAAAGCCTCAACAACAGAATAAATCAAGCATGAAAAAGAATATCTAATTTTGAAGATGAGTCTTTTGAAATAACATAGGCAGCCAAAAACAGGATAGGGAGAGGGAGCAATAGGAAAGGGAAGTTAAGAAGGGGGATGGGGGGTGAATAGGAGAGAGAGCAGAAAAAATAAGAATGAAAATAACATTCAAACCTTGAGTTATCCTTTAATCACCCCCCACCTCCCCACACATTTTCAGGATAACCAAATCAAGAAGAAAAACTTAATGTCATATAAAATTTTCTCAACAAAATAACAGCTGAAAATACCACCCCCCCAAACTGTGAAAGGATAAAAAATAGACAAGAATAGAAAATATCAACATGGTGTATTAGAGTCACACTGTCAAAAATATGAGACAGAGGGGGGGAAAAAAAAAACCCTATCATCTGTCAGAGAAAAGTGCCCAGTTACCCTTTATGAGTATCCCCATTAGATTAATAGCAGATTTCTCACAAAAAAATGCTGCAGGACAAGAGAAAAGTGAATCATTTATTCTCAGTCTGAAAAAAAAGTTTCAAACCAGACTACTCCATCTAGCAAGGCTATCATTCAGAAGTGAAAGAGAAATAATGTCCTTCTAAGACCAGCCAAAGTGGAGGGAATTCAGATTCACCACCAAATTTACAAAAAAATTGCTTAAGAAAGACAGGTAAGTAACATCAACTGAAACTATGTTAAGGTATAAATGCCAGTATAATAATACAGGTACACAAGAAAAGGAAATAAATTAACATGAGCGATATACAATATAAGTAAACTATCAAACAAGAAATGTTAATAACAGAGGAAGAACATTAAAATACTAGAATCAAGTTAGCAAAATTGCAGAAATACTTGCCCCTCAATAATAACCTCAGGGCCGGGGAGATAGCTCAGTAGAATAAGTGCTTGCCTGGTAAGTGCAGGGTCCTGTGTTCCATCCCCAGTTCCATAATGTAAAAAGAATAAATGCTCCAAGTAAAAGTTTTGGAAGGGCTGTATTGGATAAAAATAACAACCAAAAAACCAAACAAGCAATATTCTGCTTATAAGAAATTCACCAATAAACACACATATATATACTGAAAGGATGGAAGGTAACGTTTTAAGCCAACAGAAAAATAAAGTAGTTAT
>NW_004524578.1:10696294-10700327 GCF_000260255.1 Octodon degus | reverse complement strand
GAAAGATTTGTACTAAGATTATTTTATAATGAATCATCTAAAGAATCACACACAAAGAGTTCAGGAAATCTGTCCACACATTAAAAACTGAAGAAATCCACCTGAAGGCCTGGATCCTAATATCCTGCATGAACCCAGCTGAAAACTTAGAGCCCAGAACAGCACCTCCCACAAGTCCAACTGGAGGCTACAGCCCATGACAATGTCTTATGCAGGTCCGCTTTAGACACAAACTGTAAGAAGAGATGAAAAGTTCACTAAAGACAATAGGATCAACATATCAAGTAGATATAACAACTGTCAATCCATGTGAGTTTAATGTCAGAACACTCGATTTATAAGTAAATACAGTCAGACCCAAAGGAAGACTTAGACTCCAATACAATAAATTGTGAGTTCAATATCCCACTTTCATCACAGTTCAGATCATTCAGAAAAATACATCAAAGAAACAGACTTAAACTATTCTGTAAACCAAGTGGAATTAACTCAGAAAAGTATGTCAAAGAAACAGATTTAAGCTACTCTGTAGGCCAATCAGAAACAACAGACACTCACTCATAAACTAAGCAACTGCACTGAGGATAGCAATGTGTAATACTCGGGCCATGCTTGGAATGCCTGTCATTCTGGTCTTCTAAATACATACTGCTTCTAATGTCATATCAATTACTGCTATACTGTCTCTCAAGTAAATGTTTAAAGAAAAGATAATAAAAGAAAACAATAGATAAGAAAAAAAAAGTCATAGGATTGTCCTGCTACAATGTTGTATACAGTTAGATTCCTAAATTTCGGTATGAAAATGTGTCATTGTTTATTTTTTCAATTTTCTATTTTTTTCACATTTGATAAGGATTTAAAGTTTAGCATATCTATGATAGTTGGAAAATACCCATTCCATGTTATGTCTAAAGCGTTTGATATTCAGACATATAGTGATGATAAGCTCAACTGCCTGTGTTGTAGGGTAATAATATCATGAAGCTTCTTTCCTGAAGGGTTAACAAGTTAAGTTTGCAGACCAAAACATTAGAGAAAAAGAAGGGCTACAAGGATAGCCAAAATTGTGGCCCTAGCCCTTCACAGTCAGTGAGGACTCAGGACATAATAGAACTTGTAATGTAATACCTGTAACTCAGTGGTGTCCCAAATTTTCTGTTGAAGGAGATTATGGGGACACAGAGGAAAGTGACTGACAATGTAGCGTATGCCCAAGGAGCGTCACCTAGAGAGAAAACATTCTCTCAGGCTTTCACAGAGAGTAAAATGGTCAAGCAATGGCTGGGACTCATCCAGATGACTGACACTGACAAAAGATCTACAAACTGCTGTACATGGTTTCAGGGTAAATCCTGAGGGGATTTGACTGACCTTGTCAGATACAAAAGTTACATTTCTTGTTATACAGGTCTTGCCTTATCTTGGTCTATAACAATCCAGCAGAAAAGTCTAAACAGGAGGCATAAAATGTAAAGCCATATTAATATGCTGAGCTGTAAAAGGCTGAAGTCAAGAACTTCTGACATTGCCAGTCTACTGGACTATATTGGATTATTTTGCTAAGTTTATGTACCTACAATATTTAAATGGCAATGGAATACCCATCTCTGGCAAAAGTAAACAAAAAAGGGAGATATAAATGAAGGACAATTTTGTAGTGCAATATATATCTATATATCTATATCTATATCTGTACATACAAATTAGGTTAGATATACAGCTAGTTTCTCTTAGTTCAATGAGAAGAAAGACTTGTACTAAGAATGCTTAGACAAGATATCACGTCTGCATCTTTTACTATGAATAACTACTATGAAGACAACAATATGCAATGTATTAACTATTGTAGCTGTCTGTCTCATTGCTATTTCTTTCTCAATAAAATTAATTTTAAAAAACCTATGTCAACAACAACAGCAAAAAAGAATCAACAGACACTTTGAAGACAGTCAATCCAACAATTGTAGAATACATGTTTTTTTCAGTCAGTACAAAAATGATTTCTATAGGTCAATATTAAGTTAAAAATAAAATTAAAAGAGTTACACATTCATAGCCATATCTTTTCTAAATGTGATGGAATGAAAATATTAGTCAACAACATGAGAAACTTTTTAAATTATAGAAGTACATGTGGAATAGAACGTTACAGTTTTATGTGAGCAATGGGTTGTTAATCAGAAAGAAAATGTTAAAATTTCTTAAGAAAATGGAGAAACACTATACCAAAATATGTGCAGTAGAATGAAATCAGCATTAAATGGGGAGTTTATAGCAATTAGTGCCTATATTAAAGAAAAAAATTAAGTTAACAACCTAATGTCATATCTCAGTGTCTTGGAAAAATAAGACAAAGGTAAAATTCATAGTTAGTAAACAAAGGAAGACCAGTACAGTAATAAATGAGGACTAAAAAGCCATGAATGTGTAGTTTAAGCCACAGCTTCATTACTAACCCTGAATGCTAAGGAAATTTAAAAAGCAATATAGGAGATATTAAATATCATATTAAAGAAAATCAATGAATCAAAATATATTATGAGAAAAATATAAGCAGAAATGAAAACTGCAGATAAAAAGGATATCTGGATACATGTTACCTCAAAAACTGATCCATAAAGCAATAAAAAACAACTTTAAAATACTACCAACAAATATGAGATTAAATTAATGTGAAATCTCTAAGCAAAGAAGAAATTTAGAACAGATGGTCACACTGGTGAGCTGTATAAAACTTTTAGAGAAGAATTAACATAAATTTTTATATAACTGTCCTAAAGAATGGAAAGGGAACAAATCCTTTCAGACTGATATTAGTCCAAACTTATCCTGTTGACAAAAACATACAAGGACACATAACAGAAAATTAAGAGTTAGTGAGTGATTCTTGTAAATACAGATAGAAACATTTTCAACAAAATACTAGAAAATTTAATTCAATAACCTATCATAAAGATCATTCACCATGATTTACTTGATTTCATTGCAGGAATGCAAGGATGGTTCAACTTGTACACATCAATAAATATACTACATCACATCACCACAATAAAAGATTAATCATATAATATCATTGGATTGAGAAAACATTTCATGATGTGTAGTATCTCTTCATGGTAAAATCCCTGGGCAAATTATATATAGAAGTATATCTCCAGATAGAAAATACAGGTACACCTCCACATGGCAAAGCTTATCTAAGACAAACTCATGGTCAGTATCATATATTGCATGGGCAAAAGCTGAAAGCATGTCCTCAAGAAAACAAGGGTGTGAACTTTCACCTTCTCTGGTCACTATACTACTAGGCATTTTAGCCAGGGCAAGCTGGTGAGTGAAAAAAATGAAAGGTACTCAAATAGAAACACAAAGTTAAATTATCCCCATTTCAATATATATGCTATACACAACAAAGCTTAAAGACACCATTGGAAAACAAGACTGTGACTTAGAAGCAAATGCAGCAGGATAACAAGTAGACATAAAAATTAGAAGCATTTCCCTAAACAAATAACGAATAGGCCAAAGAGTGCATTTGTATTTACAGTAATCTCACCCTAGAATAGCTACAAATGTACCTTGGAATAAATTTAAGAAAGTAAAAGTCTTTAACAATAAAATTACTTAATACAATTGAAAGAGGTTGAAGATGGGAAAGTTTGAAAGATTCTGTTCCTGTCTCAGTATGAACTAAGGATGATGTTTATGAAGCTTTCATGGAGGAGATGGAAGGGCTGCTGTGACAGCTGTAGATGGCAACACAGGCTCACGTTCAAGCAGATCATGGAACAAGACATGCATAGTAAGATTGGGGTGCAAAAGCCACTCCCACTGTCAGGGTGTGTTCTAATTTCAGTTTGAGGAATATTTAGAACTTAGGCTTGTTGGGAAATTCCTGCACCTGAGAGAGGGCATTTCATCCGAAGAGTAGTTGCTGAAGCAGCGCTGCTAACATCCGTTCTCTTGCCACCACTGCTTTCAGCCCATTGCTTCTCCTTCAATTTGTTTTTTTTTTTTTTTTTTTTTTTTT
>NW_004524578.1:10664122-10696194 GCF_000260255.1 Octodon degus | reverse complement strand
ACTTTTATGAGGATGCATTGGCAACATATAAGGGATTGTGTGCTGTGGGCCCTGGAATATAGATTTCTCAAAAAGTTTGTTTCATCTTTTTGTGTTTGAGTTGCTTTCAATGTTTTCATGTAACTATTTTGTAATATTTTACTTGTAGTGAAATGGATTGCAATGCCATTTCCTAACTCAAGGTAAGATATGGGAGGAGAAAATGTACAGTCCTTTGATTAAAATTATTTCCCACCTAGAAAAAAGAATATTAAGATATCTCTACTTCCCAAAAGGATCCACAAACACATGAAATACAAGGACATTTTTTAGAGGTCTAGATGAAGCAACTCTAAAATTCTTAGGAAGGCATGAAAGACCCTGAATAGCTAAGGAAATGTTGGTTACAAAGAGCAAAGCTGGAAACATAACAATACATGATTATAAGATATGCTATAAAGCCATAGTAGCCAAAGCAGCATGGAATAGGCCTAAGAACAGGCATTTAAGCTAACAGCATTGGGGAAAATTGCAGAATCAAACCCATGCATTTATACCCACTGATTCTTCCCAATGGAGCCAAAAACCACACATCAGAAAAAGAACAGTATCTTCACTAATTTTGCTCTTTGTTCCAAAGCCCATTGGCCTGTTTGCACCCAGACCACACTTCCTGAGACCAAGAAAATGTGAAATTAATGTTTCACAAGCAATTCACCTTTACCTATCTCCATGTAAAGTGCAAAGAGTACATTGGATTGTTTCATCACTTCCTATACAACCCAATAATATCAGTGAGGAAAACACGATCCTTATTTTCTGATACAAAGCACTGAAGGCTTCAAAGTTTGATATAACACTATTTCAGGACTTGTAGTCCTACCATCTATTTTATATAAGCAAAACTTTATCATTAATACATTTACTTAATAAATAATTAGTGAGCATGCACTAGGTTAGATATGATGGAAGGTGAGTCGTCAAACAAAGGTTTGTGATCTGAGAAACAAATGTTCATGTGATTCTCTAACCCCAGGGGCTTAGAGGGTGTGATGTCGTCTTAGGGCAAGGGACACTGAAGATCAGATGAAAAAGTATTGTGATATGGTGAATGAAACTACAATGGCCACTTTGTCCTATTCTGTCTCTTGCCTCCTTCAGTGCTCAGCTTTAAGTGTTGTAATTTAAACTTGAATCAGTAAGCCAAAAGAGCCCTTTACAGACTACAAAAATAGAAATTCACACGTAAAGTCAAAAGGCATCTAAACCGCATTTTAGAAAGAGTATCAATTTAGAAAATGGGCCAAAACTGATGTAGAAAGTCAAAAGAACTTAGGAAAAATATTAAATATGGCATGTCAGCCAATGCAGTGTGTATATATATATATATATATATATATATATGGAAGCAATCTCAAGTAGATTAAATGCTTCTGAAAACAGAAGTCCACTTGAATCAGTATAGAAAAACATTTTTAAGCAAGAAATAAAATACTGTGTCAAAGATTCTAGGATGGCTGGAGTGGCAGGTAGATTCAGAATATTAAGAGGAGAAGAACACAGTGCCAGCACTTTCATTTCTCCATCCTTTTTTGTTAAACCTGTACTTGTTCACCAGTCTTATTTATTCATGTGGTATTAACAGCCTCATTATCTTCATTGTAAGATTTCTGCTCTCCCATCGAGACTACTTAGTATTTCAGTTTTAGTGGGAAAAAATTCCAGGGATTAATTCTAACTGTCCCACTCTTAACTGATGAACTGTAAGCAGGTGATGTCAAAGTATTATGAGAGTATGAACACATTGTGGTGATTGTGTTATTTGCAGAGGCCAAGGGTAGTATAGAAAGTTTTACAATGAAGGGTAAAAAGTGGTGCTAAACAGAAAACTCAAAGGGTGTTGAGAAAAAGGCCTTCAGAAAAAGGCCAGGAAAAAAAAATTTCAAGTCCTAACAGCATTCCACCATCGAAATCAATTCCAGATGGATTGAAATAAAATGTATGAGAATATCTGTGAGTTCTACAAAAAAGAAAAGACAGTTTCTAAAATCTATTTCTATGTGGAAGGAAATGTTCTAAGAACATGAATAAAAAAATCAGTAGCCTTGACTATGTAATTTCTATATTCTACTTGAAGAACATAAACTAAAATTCAATATGAAACAATTAAATTTATCAAAATGCCAAGACTTTAGAGAAAAAAGTAAATACTGAAGTACCTTTGGTGAGCTGTGCATGCCCAAACAAGCTTAGGGTGAAAACTCATATAACATTTTTTTTTCTAGAACCAGGAATTGAACTCAGCCCTTCCACTTGTCAGGCAAGTGCTTACTTTACGGAGCTATCTCCCCGGCCCTCATGTAACTTTTATGAGGATGCATTGGCAACATATAAGGGACCCTTACAACATTTTATCATGTTATTCTTTAATTCCATTTAAAGCAATGTATCCTAAGATTTGTGGAGAAGAAAATTCATTGCAATATAAGATTTTTTTAAAAAACTCTAGGAGCAGCTGAGATATCTACTGAGGAATTAGTTCTGTATTTTCAGTTCTTTCCCCATTTCAATTAGATTTTGTGGCTCATATTTTGATGTGATTTTACCCTTACTCCAAATTCTGTAGCCCTTGCATTTTCATCGGCTCTGGGTCTGACAAATCCCCAGCTGTAGATATGCTGCCCTCAATATTTCAGTTAGCTGCAAGACAAAGTTATTAAGACAAGACACTCTGGACACAAGTCTCTTATGAAGGCCTGATACTGGCTTCTAATAGATTATGCTGCCTTCACACAGGTTCCCACCCAGTCTGATCTGGCCTCCTAATCTGAACGGTTTCCTGAACTGTAAACACGCTCAGTCTTCTTGACACTTGTGCCTACACAGCCTCCTTAAAGAGCCATGATCTCAGCTGACTAATCTCTTCTTTATGCCCCTGACACTTTCATAATCAGGTCAACACCTCCATTTTACTCTTTAATATTCCAAAGGAAATTTACTATTTGGCTCATGATAGTTATAAGTGTACATAGAAGTTTTTGAATTGCTATTATGGTTGATACATTGTGTCAACTTGACAAGTCTAAAGGCTTAACTAAGTCAGCAGTTTTACATCCTAGTATGTAGAGGGCATGCCCTTACCCTTCTAGGATGTTGTTCATCGTGTCCCTTTAGAAGTTTAAAAGTCTAAGCGACTCGCAAGTGGGCTGGAGTCCTCACTTTGTAAATATCTGAGCCTGTGCAAGAGGAGGACATGAGAAGGTGTGAGTATGACACCCACCCCAGGGCAGAGAGTCCGCATACAATATAAGAGGGAAAGAGGCCTGTTCTTCCCCTTTTTAACTCAGTACTTTTGCTGTCCTCCACCCCTTCGAAACGCTGCCCCTGTTACAAGCCACTCTGCATTGGAGCCAGTGGATTATGGACTGAAATCTCCACAAACTCTGAGCTAAATAAACCTTTCCCTCTTTCGCTTTGGGTGTCAGGTATTTTGTCCCAGAAATGACAGAAAAGTGACCAATACAATTATTAATGGTATATCACTCCTTAGTGATTAGTGAGGAGAGGATAAGATCCATATTTGCAGACAATGTGTCCGTTTGCAAATTTCTACCTTACTAGTCTGTAGCACGTATTCCAGCACAGAGCAGTTAATCCGTACATATTTGTTGAGAAAGGACTCATGATGCTGTATCTTTGGAAATGTTGTGCATCACTAAAAATGAAGCATTATGTAAAAATGGAAACATTTAAATCTAAATACTTACTGTACCTAAAGCTGTATGCAATGTATGACCACATGTTTATGTATTTTGATAGCTATGTGTGCAAGAAGGAGGAGCCAGAAATTAATCATCCAAATATACTTCTGGATTTTCTAGATAGTGGGATAAAAGATATCCTTTATTGATTTCTGTCTCACATTGTGCAAGTTTTCTAAAATGAGATTGAAAAGCATTTTTATTGGAAAAATATAGGTACATCAGCTGAAGAGAAGTCATATATCAATTATCGCTCACCACAATGTTATCTGTCTTGTGTTGAGGAAAATCTATTTCTTCCTGGTACAGCCCATGTCACCAGTTGTCACCAGATCTGGCTTTCTGGAGAGCAGTCTGGGAATTCCATGTGCACTTCGAGGTAGTGATTATAGAAATTTGGTACTGAATGTCTCGACTGATCTGGGCCTCCTGTCCTCACCTGCAGCACTGGTCTTCACTCAGTCTCTGAATCTTGTAATCATAAAAGTAAGGCAGGACAACCATGTTTCAAATCAAGGAGTGAATTTTTTAGCATAGCCAGTTTTTGTAAACCTATTGGGGAATATCACACAATAAAGAACACAGGTAAAAGATGATGGTGAATGTATACAACGTGATATACACACACATTCACATACTCATACACACATTCAACGGGGATTCTTTTCTCTGTGATCTCAAATCTTGTATTTACTAAAATACGGATAAAAGTGGATGAAGACCATTTTCCTTAGAATGTTCAAGGACAGAATGTTAGAAGCATGAACAAAAAGAACTAAAGAGACACTTGAACACACGACAGGAGAACTTTGAAAGCTTTAGTCAACAACTAATTTTGCTCCAGAAATTTAGTTGTTCCTTGTCATAATTGAGGAAAAGTACAACATTATACTTCAAGATCCATCAAGTCAAAGTAAAGATAATCACACATTAGCTTTGTCTGTAAATCAGTAAATATATCATATATAAAAATCTTTTGTTGAGAAGGCAGTGTTTCTTTTAACTGTCAAAGTAGCTGTCATGCATGCTACCATCTTCTGAGTTTTTCTTGAATTGCTCAAATCTAATAACTTTTCTGCTCATCTAAGTGAAAAGAAAGAGGAAATATTGCTTATTTTCTTGCCATTTTAATCATTAAGTAAAATCTGAGACTTTAACTGATTTCCCACTTGAAATTATTTTCAGATTAGCTTTGTTCACAAACATTTACAGTGGTAGAATATTGACATTATTTACTTGATTTTTTTAATATATGTAATGTAAAATTCAAATTACATTTTTCTCTATCCCAATATTTCTCTTTGGTATGCTCTATATGTAGGACTTAGGCTTTCCTGTTAATTTACAGAAAATACTTTATTTTAAATTCAACTAATTTACTACTCTACTCTTACAAAAAATGACTGTCATTTGTGGTATGTTTCTTATGTGAATATCCAGATTTCCATGAGATGTGAAGTCTGCTCTCCATATGGGAATCTGGCTGTACCTTTTCTCCTCCCTAAGGGGTAGAGAAACCATGTTTGTTTTCTTCTTCCAAAATTGAGTGAATATCGAAAGACTTTGAAGAAGTAGCAAGCATTTTAAGAAAAACTTCATAGACTATCAGTGACCCACTTTCAAAAGTTGTAGTTATATTTAAGGATTACTAGAGGCAAATAAACACCTTAAAATAACTTTCAAAACTAAGTTTTTGGTATAGCAAATCTAAATTAGGAGGGGGATTTTTGAATAATAAAAGAGAGGTTAAAAAAAGAGAGACTTCCCCCAGTACCAAGATGCTTGAGGAAGAAGCAGTTGTAGAGTTTGTGGTCATATTAAAGAAAACACTACCATGCTCCTTCATCCACAGGACCATGGCTGAACAGTGGGTCACATGTGTTTTCCTCTGCAGTCTTGAAGCAGAAGGTAGTGAGGTTCTTAGAGAACTTGCCATAGGGTCTTGACAAGTTAAGAGTGCTCTATAAAAGCACAGTCAGTTTTGGCATTCACCAAGAGAAACAGAAGGCAAAAACAACAAGCAGAAAAGTCTGTGAGCTGAGCTCCACTTGCAGAGTTCCTTGGATCAAAGGATATTGTTGAAGGCAAGCTTCTGGCTTGTGGAAAGGCCTCTTCCTGAGGGAATTTCCACCAGGATATCAACACTTCAAGGGATGATATAGAACCAAGAGCAAAGGGAGAGTGGCAGAGGCCAGACAGAGTACAGAACTCTCATTAGTGCCTTAAGAAGCTCACTGGAGCATCCCCACCCAGTCTAGAAAGAAGGGCTCCCTGTGAAAAAGTGCAAACAGCCAAGTTGCCACCCAGAGGGCACTGCTTACAGATTACAAAAAACCACTTAGTCAGGTAACATTTTGCTTTGGTTCCCTCCAACTTCTGTATCTCTTCCTTCAGGATTGGGACAGACAAAAAAGGGGTGGCATAAGTGAGCAGAGTATGAGAATGGAGATCTCCAGCATAGACCTTCCCTCCACCCACCTCTTTGATACTGGTCTATGAACCAAGATTAAGAAAGAAAGATAATCTTGATTTAGAGAAGATTGGCACTTGGCTTTTGTTTGAAATTGGATTGGACTTTTTAATGCCCCAAATAAAATTGTATTTATAAATGAAACAGGGTATGATACCATCACCAGGTAGAGAGGAGGATCCGGTGCCAGAGACTGGAAGAAATGGCCCAAGAAAAATGAAATTAAAACTTTTTCAAAGTACACCCTTGGTTATGTGTCTGTCCAGATACACTGTATGTCTTCACTTAAGATATTTGGTCAAGCATTTGGCTTGACTGCATCTCCCCAGAGTATCACTAAGGGGTGATAGGGTGACCACTCCACTAGCAGTCACTGCCTCTATGGTAAAGCACTGATCCTAACCCTTCATCTGAGTGTTAGACAATGAGGAAGTTGAATTGTCACAGAAAATACCCTCCTCCAAGCCAGTGTGTTGGTTGCCCAGTAAGAGTTTTGGTACTAGTTATTCCTGTTAGTTTTCTTTCTTAGAAATGGCTGGTCACTGGGAGGCATAGCTGGTTACTACGATGCATATTCTAACAACCCATCCCCAATTGACAAGCTATTCTACCTCTGTACTTCCTACATGTTTATGTAAGTCATAGACCACCAGAGACCAAGATTTGATGTTCTGGGCATGATCCCTATCAGCACACATCGATATAAACAAATCTGCCTCCAAAGCTTGGATGTCATTTTGGTGTATGTGCATGAGGTTGCATGTGGTGTGTCGATGAGGAAGACCAACCATGCTGACCCTCTTTGATCACTGGTCATGGTACTTGCAGATGCAGCAAGGACCTCTCCACGTCTCTCCAGGAAGATATGCCTTGAGATTTTGAGGGTCTCCCTAGAGGACTGGAATAAGATTCCTGACTCTTTGCTTGAGTGGCTCCTATCAGAACCTAAGAGGAAGAGTATTCAGTCTGTCTATCTGTCTGCCTGATTTTGGGAAGAACTCCATGGACACGCCAGTGAGTCTGTCAGTTCTGCTGAGCTGGGCTGAAGGGAAGTCTGATCAACTCTCCTGCAGGGAAGAGGGTTGAACACTTAACTTCTGAGATCCTCCTGGATGAATGTGTGAGAGTGCAATGGACAGCGTAAGCCCTAGTCTGCTCCATCTGTGCATCAAGACTGAAGCACTGGTCCCAGTGGCTACACCTAAGTCCCCACAAGGGTGTGGCCAAGGAGGCACCTGAAGGTTCTCTCTCTGAGGGGCACCTACCCTTTGTTGTACCATCACTGAAGGGTACATGATACACATGCAGAAAGTCAGAGATGGGAATTAGTCAAAATTCACAGTCCCTGACTTTAGTGAAAAGGGCTTTTACAGAGTTAAAAATGAAGCCAAAGCACTCCCTGTATCTCAAAGAGAAACAAAAAGGCAAAAGAGGCAAACATCCGATTGTCTCAGTGTGAGAAACAGAATGAGCAAATAATATGTGAAGTATACAATGACATTATGAATTGGGAAGAAACTATTCAAAAGAAAAGACTAGCAATTTATAAGAAACTAAAGTTATAGGAACAGGAACTGGAAGGACTACCTAGGCAACAAACAAACTGAAGTATACTGGTGGGGCTGGTGTGGGGGGACATCTGCTACATTTCCCCTCTCTTTTAGTTTCCCTAAAAAATCTTGGCTGGGCATGTTATATGTACTCTTCTGAGATAAAGCCCAAATAAGATCAATAACATTGGGGCTATCATTGGTTCTAGGATGGGCCCGTTCACTGGAAAGTTCTGTTTTATACCACTGTCAGATGCCTCAGCTGTTGCCAACACTCTTTACCCCGGCTCCCAATTCCTGTACTTCTAAGGCCTGCGTTCAGCCACAGAGGGATCCCTGACATGCCTACCCTCATCAGATGGTGTCATCTCATGCCCAGCAAAGGTGGCTGTCAGAAATTCCTTCTGAGTTCCACATTTTGATGAGAAAATATTGGACTATGACCCCTGATGAATGAGTTGTCATGGCCTTTTCCAAAGCTCACCCTGCCTAGAAGCATAAAATCAAATATTTCCCAAAAATATCAAAGCTGGGGACAAAAAGTCCATTAACAATTGTTACCCAGAAACCTGATAAAAGAAAAGCACCTGACGTTCATGTGAAAATCCAGTCTCATAAATGACCATACCCTCTGACTATGAGCTACAAGGGATACAGATCCATACACAAAAATAAATCCCTCCTCTATCTGTAAGACACAAAGAAACCCAATTATCCAGGACCACCTCAAACTGAACTGCTCCTCACCGTATCAGGCCTGCATGGATAGAGCAGAATGATCTCTATCAAACTGGCCTTGAAGAGCCCATGATTAATGCAAAAGTCAGGGGCAATCTAGTGACTTTCCTATTGGACAATGGAAGAAAACTCTCTCCTTCAAAAGTTTCCTTTGTCAAAAATTTACCACCATTGGGCAATCGGAACAACTTCCTCTCACCCCTGTTGCCAGGCACAAACATGTAGCCTGTACGACATATCACCAAACAAACATAATTCCCACATGATGCAGTCCCCGTATCACTTCTTGGAAGATAGCTCCTCTTCGAGTTAGAAGCCACCATCTCCCTTGAAACAAGGCAGTCATTCTCCCTCTTGTTTAAACCTGCACTTTCAGCTTTGCCTTCCCTGAGAGAAACATGATATCTGCAGAAACCTGAGACAGATGACTATAATCCTGAAGGTTTGAAGACTCTCCTCCCAGGGGTATGAGTTGAGGACTTGTCTCTGAGCCGGGCCATCAACCATGCTGGCTCACCACAATCCCAGCTGCTGTCAGATGTCACAGAAAACACGAACAGCCATCCAACCACACATTGGCATGACAGACTTAATCACCTTGGCTTATTCTGTGGTTGCCAACCCATATGTCTCTTTTTCACTGTTACTCAACCGCCATAAGGGTTTGGGAACTCTGTCCCTATTTGGACTGGGTCCTCACAAAAGATCTGGCTCTAGGACAGCCTGCTTTTCTGTCCCTTCCAGCTCCATCATGGTCCCCCAAGGAAAAAAAAGTGAGGCTTCAAAACTCTAAAATGTCTATAGACTGTCAAACTCTAAATTACACCTTTCCTGCCTGTAAAGCCAGTTCAAGATCTCCAAGCTGCCAATGTCACCAAGATTGCCCTACTCATATGTTGCCTCAGTGCTCTGCCACCCACAGCCAGCTGGTACATCTACATGGACCTAAAGAATGCCTTCATCTGCTTTCATTTGGTTCCTTTCATCCAGTCCTTCTTTGCCCTTCAATGAAAAGACTCCAGTTCTGGACTCCAAAGTCAACTAACCTGGACACAATCTCCCAGAGTGTCAAAACTTCTTTTGGAGAAGCCTTCACAGCTGACCTTACTAGTTTCCCAGCACAGAATATCACAGCCCTTCTGATGAATGACACCCAATTTGCCTTCTGGAAAGACACAAAAGCTCTGGTACAATATCTGGGAGATACTAGCTACAAGGTACGCAGAGGCTTGTTCAGCGTGTCACCCTGGGGAGTGCCAAGTTGCCTACCTGCACAACAGCCCTTAAGAGCTGCCTCCCTCCTTTGCCTTAGTATTCTAATAGCCACTGTCCTTCTGTTCAGGAAAGCCAACATCATCACCTTAGGTTGAGACCTAAGTGTCCAGGCCTCACATGCTATACTGAACCTAGTACTGGACCCCATAACAGATTCTGAGTACACCCTGTTGAAAAACAGAAGTAGCTCTTTTGGGAACATAGTCCTGCAGGCTAGTTATGCTATGGTCACCTTGGATAAAGTTATTTTTGCCAAAGCTCTCTTGATACAGCTTCTTGCTGCTGTTTGGACACCTGCCACCAATGATGCACTCTTCAGTCCTTTAAGGGGATCTAATTGGCTGAAACAGCCACCCCAGTCAGGAAAGCTTTATCTGGTACTCCTGGAAGATTCATCTTAATCAGAGCCAGACCTGCCCCACCATGTATTATGCAAGCTTAGGCCAAGAATTGGCACCTTACCCGTGCAGGCCGCTTAGGCTTTAGCATCTGTGTCACTGGCCCTGCTCTGCCCCATTTAAAGATAAACAGATAGATTTAGTGCTCATCTACCCCTACTCAGTCTGGCACAAGGCATTCCTACCTGAGCTGAGAGAATAATAAAAGTTTTTAGGGTCCTGCTGTGAAAAATCAACCCTAGATATGGCCACCCTTGATCACTGGCAGTGATAGTGGGCCTGCATTTTTAGCCAAGATAATTAATGAAAACTATATACAGTATATAGGTCACAAGCTCAAAAAAGTTGAAAAAATAAAACAACCCTACAGCAACAGCTTGGAACTAGTTACACAATAGTTTAACAAAAAGATAAGCAATACCTATAGGAACTCCTGCACACATATGTGACCTGGGTGTATATTAAATACCTCTGCAAGTTTCAGAAATCTAACGTTAGATCCACCACTCAAGAGATCTGGAAAATTTGCCTCCACCGGATAGCTCCTCTGGGGCTCACTCTGGAGACAGCATACTCAAAGCCCTGCTCTGGTAACTCTGGATGCTGACCGGACCACACACAGCTGAAGCCTGAAGACACCACTCACAGAACTGCTCCATCCTTCAGTTCATTATTTCCCATGATTTTCATGCCTCTTCAGGCGGCTTGCTCCATTCTTTCCTTGCGTTAAGCTCTATAGATGACAGCCCCAAGTGAACACAAATAATCAAGAAGGACTTTACAACTGATAAAGATTTGAGGAGTGTTCAGTACACATGAGATACTCTCCCAGATCAGATTAACACCTTAACTCACTTGTCAAAGTCAACTTAGGTAGAAACCCTATAATAAGGGAAACAAGCCACAAAATCCTGGTGTGGATTTTCAGTTGTAGGGGCCTTGGCCATGGCCCATCCGAGAACCAATGATAGCCCCAGTGTTATTGATCTTATTTGGGCTTTATCTCAGAAGAGTACATATAACATGCATAGCTAAGATTTTTTAGGGAAACTAAAAGAGAGGGGAAATGTAGCAGATGTCCCCTCACACCAGCCCCACCAGTATACTTCAGTTTGTTTGTTGCCTAGGTAGTCCTTCCAGTTCCTGTTCCTATAGTTTTAGTTTCTTATAAATTGCTAGTCTTTTCTTTTAAATAGTTTCTTCCCAATTCATAATGTCATTGTATACTTCACATATTATTTGCTCATTCGGTTTCTCACATTGATGAGACAATCGGATGTTTGCACATATGGATCGGATTTAATGTTCAAAAGAAAAGACAAACTGAAGGGGAAAAAGGGAAAAAAAGGAAAAAAGGACACACACACACACACACACACACACAAAGATATTTAAGATACAAAGCTAATTTCTTAGTTCATTGAAAGAAAGTTTTGTGAGAATATTATTTAGATATCATGCCTATATCTTGTACTGTAAATAACTACCAGGAAGACAACAAAATACAATATATCTACTATTATAACTGTTCTACTAACCTTTTTTGAAACTCAGTTTTATTGTAATGTTTATCTTTCTTCCCTTTAAAATGAAAAGAAAAACAGCTGGTCACTGTGATGCACAGCTGGTCACTATGATGTGTATTGTGAAAACCAGCCCCAAACTGATAAGTCATTTTGCCTCTGTACTTCCTGCTTCCTTATCCCGTATAAGCCCTAGACAACTAGAATCAGGGTCTGATGTTTTTTTAAGGACCGATCCTCTGCAGTGCCCTTCTGATGTTAAGTGAATCTGTCTCCAAATCTGATGTGTCTTTTCAAGGTTTGCTGTTGCACCGGGATGCCTCTATGTGACATCACAGGTGCCCTTTTCTTCTAAGTTTCTGTATGTTGTGGGACCTCAGTAGCACATTGCAACCAAGATGTCAGTTATTTGTGGTGCAAAGAAGGAAAAACAATGCCCAAACAGCATTTTAAATTTCGCTTTACAGCTTTGTCCTATTCCTTCTGCCCTCCTAGAATTTAATTAAGTTCAGTTGGTGCTGGATGGGGAAAAAGGGTGAAACTCATGATTCACATCATTGTGAATGTGAACACACCTTCTCCTTTGAGGACTAAGGTTATGTGGCTTATTTTAAGTAATTTATGTTACTACGTAACAAATTACCTAAGGGTTTCTGTCGTGTTGTTTCAATAGGATAGGAGTTCAGGCAGCTAAGCTCAGCTGGGTCTCCTGCTCAGGGTCTCACAAGGGGGTGTTACAGTGTCAATTAGACAGAAATCAATTAATCAATAAATCAATATCTCTCTGTGTCTTGTTTGTTTGAGACAGGATTTTGCTATAGACTTCAGACTATGCTTGAACTCATTATGTAGCCGAGGTTTGACTGGATTTAAGATGATTTTTCTCCCTCAGCCCCTTGACTATGGAAATTATAGGCATGCTGGTACACTATACCTGGCTTTGAAATGTTTTCTTAAAGCATACAAAAAAGAATCTTTTCACAATACATTCACAGATTCTGTACAGAATTCTCTGCCTCACAGCTGTATAACTGAAAGCCCTGCCCTTTTCCTGTTGTATGAAACTCTACAAGTGGCTCAAAGTTCCCTACGTCATGACTCTCTCCGAGGACTGGCTCTGACATGGGTATTTGCTTCTTCAAGGACAGAATAAGGATTTTTTTTATCTAATCTGCTTATATGGAACTGTATATAAATACTAAAATCAAGAAAATGACATCCCACAGCCTTTCCATTTTCTATTGGTTAGAAGTAAGGCATATACCAGCTTTCACTCAGGGAAAAGGTGTCGTATAAATGTGTCACTCACTGTGGGAGAGGGCACTTTTGGAGGATGCCTTATGCATCTTGGGCTGCTGCTCTGCCACATGACTACTTTCCTATCAGACTTCCTTGTTCCCCTGTCTCCATAGACTTCTACATGTTTAGACTTACACAACTCTTAGAAATGTCAACCTATGACTCTCCCTTTACCCACATATCCAACCCTTTGGCAAGAACTTCAAACTTATTTAAAAATGTATCCCACTCCTATCACTTTTCAACATCTCTACTTCCATCTCTTTTACTCTTGGTAATATCAGTTTTTCTCCATTTCTACCACTTTCTGGTTTCTATATTTTCATTTTATTAGAGTCAAATCCCATCATCATAACCAGGGTGAACTTTTACAATAATTCTAATCAGACTGTATTTTTAACTATATTGTGGACTGAATGGCCTAACAGATAAACACAAAACATTTATCCACCAGCAGCAGTCTTGTATTAGGTACATTTTTGTCAGTTAAAATGTACAAACTGGGCCAGCAACATAGCAGATTAAGTGCCTGCTTAGGCAAGTGCAGGGACTATGGTTCAATCCCCTGTACCATAAACCACGCTGGCCCCATCACCTGGTGTACTGAACTGGCCACAGAGACCAGGCATGGTGAAACACATCTGTAATCCCAGCACTGGGGAGACTGAAACAGGAGGATCACTATGAGCCCAAGCTGCATAATGAGACCCTGTACCAAATACATAAAAAAAAAGAAATATGCACAAGCTACGAACATCAAGTCATTAATAATCAGAAAATCTGAACATACCAATAATGAATATCAAGTCAAAATCTTTTATCGAAACCAGGTTAATTAATAATTGAATACTACAATTAAAAGCTAACTATTATGAGTTCTTGTCAAACAACTCCAAAACTGTAAAGAATGAATATTTTCAAACTCATGTTATACTATTAGAGCTACACTTATACCAAAGTCAGACATTAACCATATAAAAGGAGGAAATCACAGGCCAACATCCCTGATATAGAGGCAAAAATCTCAAACTATCAGCAAATTCCCGAATATACCATGTCACTGGCCGTGATCAGGTGAGATCTATCTCTGAGTTACAAGGATATTTCAACCTGTACAAATCCATAAATGTGACATGCTACATTAGGAAAACGGGGAAATCATATAATCATCACTAAATAGAGAAAGAGTATTTGATAAAACTCAGCACCATTTCTTGATTAAAAAGTCAGATACAGAGCTTATATGCCTTAGAACAAAAAGTCCATATATAGCTAAATATAATTTTCAGTGATAAAAGTTGGAAGTTTTTAAAACCAGGAAAAATTTATTAACACACTTTTTCAAGAAGAGTACAAGCTTTATCCAATGCAATTAGGCAAGACAAAGAAATAAAAGTCACTTTATGAGTAAATATAAAGAAGGTAAAAATGTATGCTACTTACTGATGAATTTGCATATGGAAGGGTTGGCAAGACAGCTCAGCGGACTAAGCACCTGCCTTGGCAAACACAAGGACAAAGGTTTGATCTCTGGTCCTACATGTAGCATCGGTCCTATCCCCAGGGTGTGCTGAACTGGAGATGGAATCCAGATGTGGTGGTGTACGCTTGTAATCCCAGCACAGGGGAAGCTGAAAACAGGAGGATCACTATGAGTCGGAGCTGCATAGAGACCCTGTAACAAATATACAAATTAAAAAATTAAAATAAGAAAAGAAATTGCATATAGGAAGCCCCACAACTCTACCATAAGTTATTGGAACTGATAGATAAAAATGGAGACAAGGAAAAGAAGACAAAGAAAGGAGGGAAGGGAGGAAAGGGAAGGTGTTTAGAAAAGAAATACGCTATATTATGTACATGTAGCAACACTCCAAGGTGACTGTAAAATTCATGAACTGCAAACATGTACTAATAAAATTTTAAGAAGGAAAAATATTTAGTAAATTTGAAAGATAATGAAAGATAAAAAAAGACATACAAAATTGGTATTTATTTATGATAATAACAAGCTATCAGGAATAAAGCAAGGCAACAATCCCATTTACAGTAGCAAAAATAATAAAAAAAAAACATACTGAAGTTAAGCTTATACTTCAGTATGTTTTTTTTTTCAGTATCCTGTGTAGGGTTGGCTTTGTCATCACGAAATTCTTTAGCTGTTCTTTGTCATGAAAATATTTTACTTCTCCATCAAACTTGAAAGAGAGTTTTGCAGGGTATAGTAGTCTGGGCTGGAATTTGTTTTCATAGAGGACTTGAAGTACTCTGCTCCATGCTCTTCTTGCCTTCATGGTTTGTGAAGAGAAGTCGGCCGTAATTTTGATGGGTTTTCCTTTGAATGTGATCTGCTTCTTTTCTCTAACAGCTTTCAGTAGATTATTCTTGTGCTGAATTTCTGGGATCTTGACTATTATATGTTTCGGCGTGTTTTTCATTGGGTTGAGGTTACTTGGCATTCTGTATGCTTCGGTTACCTGAATGTCAGATTGTTTCCTCATATTTGGGAAGTTTTCTGCTATTACTTCCGCCCATATTTTTTAAATGTCATTTGTATTGACTCCTTTCTCATTGATGCCTATTATTCTCACATTGTTCATCTTTGCATCATCTTGCAGGTGATGGATTATTCTTTCCTGCATCCTTGTTGTTTTTAAGAGATCCTTTCTTACCTTTTCACTAGCTGCACCAGCATCTTCAAGATCTGAAACTCTGTCTTCATATTCACTTAAACGGTTTTGCAAGCTTGTGATTGAGATTTTGATTTCCTCTATATCTCTTTGACTCTGCTTCATGCGATCTATTTCTTTCCTGTATTGCTCATTCAAGGAATCCGTCATTTTTCTAACCTCCTCTATTTTTTTTTATCAATGTCTTCTTTAGAAACAGTTATAGGGGCTGGTAAGATGGCTTAGGGGTCTAAAGCACCTATTTAGAACAAGCTTAGCAAAGCACAGGAACCGTGGTTCAATCCCCCAGCACCACAGGCCAGCCAGCCCCGCCCCCTGGTCAGCTGAGCTGGCCACACACACACACACACACACACACACACAAATTTAAAAAAAAAAAGAAGCAGTTATAAATTCTTTTACTGCAGTGTTTTTTCAGATTGGGTTTCCTCCCTATGTTTCTGTAGTTGGTTCTTTACTTCAGATGCCATGATTTCTGAGAATTCTTTTTTTATTTCAGGAAAGAATTGCACTCTGAGTTCCTCTATAACTTTCTGCTGTTGCTTATTTACTATTGACGCTATTAATTCATACATTCGAGCTGAGCTAGTGTCCTCTGCACTTGTTGTAGGTGGGCATTGGCTTTCCTCCATATGTTTCTGCATTTGATTCTTTACTGCAGATGTTATTAATTCAGGGATTTATTTTTTTATTTCCAATCTGAGTTCCTCTATACCATTCTGCAGCTGTTTCTTTATTTCAGAAGCCATTGACTCATTGCTTTCAGCTGCGTGATTCCCAATTTGTTCTGTGTTAGTGTCCTCTGCACTTGTTATGGGTGGGCTTGGGTTGTGAGATTGCGTTTTGTTCCTTCTCATCATTTTGTGTAGCACTGTCTTCTGACCTTTGTTGTAGAACTTTGTTGCAGTTATAACCTTAGCACGTACTGCAGTTCAGGTGCAGATCTGCAAAGTTGGGATTTATCCAGCTGTGCCTGGCTTGGGTCTGGCTGCTGTGCTCAGCTCTTTCCTGCTGCTGCCCTTGGGGGTGAACCTGTTGTGCCCCTCTGGCAAGATGTTCTGCTCCTGGACCAGCTGGGTGGTTCTATCCTCTACACTCTCTGCATGGATTGCAGCTGCAGGGTTTCACCCCAGGCCAGTATGCCAGGCCTGAGCTGAGTCTGGAGGGGAGAAGGTGGAGTAGGGGGGAGAGGCAGCTCTCCCCCACACTCACCGGTCCTGAGCTAGGACTGGATCTGGGGATTCCCAGAATGTGGCAGAAATTCCTACCCTATGTGTGGGGTGTGGGGGGGTACTACGGATTGGTGGGGGGCATCCAAAGCGGGTGCAAGAGGGTTCACCCATGCTGAGCCTGGGCTGGGACCAGTAGTAGGTCCTGCCAGCGCAGGGTAGCTGAAAGCTCTCCCACACACTCACTGGGCCTGGGCTAGGACTGGGTCTCCAAAATATATTATCAATGGTAATCAAAACACCGTTTTACATGCATAAATACAGAAGTGCTGCCAAACACAAAAGGATAGAAAACTTAGAATTAAAATTACACATTTATAGTGTTTATTATTGACAAGTATACCCCAGATATACATGGAGTAAGTACAGTTTCTTCAATAAACAGTGCTGGAAAAAAAATAGATATACACATACAGAATGAAATTAGACCCTTATCTTGAATAGTATAGAAAATTGACTAAAATATATATTAAAAACAAACTTAAGGTCTGCAGCTGTAAAACTATTAGAGGAAAGCTTAGGAGAAAGCCTCCATCCATAGTGCTGATCTGAACAGTGACTTTCTGGACATAATTCTGAAAGCACAGGCAACAAGAGTAAAATTTAAAATGGAATGGGATAAAACTAATTATTTCATGCACAACACATGAAAAAATTAACAAAGAAAATATTTGCAAACATGAATTTGGTAATGTGTCAATATGCAAAATATAAGGAACATGAAGAATCCAACATCAAGAAACCAATTTAAATGAGTCAAGAACCTAAACAGACATTTCTCAAAAGAAGACATGCAAATGGCTAACAGACACATGAAAAGTGAAAGTGCAGATTACATCTGCATTGAGATATCACTTCACATGTATTAGAATAGCTATGATGAAAAAGCTGAAATCTATCAAATGCAGAGAAATACAAATTCCTATACTGCTTTCAGCAATCTAAAATAGTACAGCCATAGTGAAAAATAGTGTGGATGTTCCTCAAAAAACTAAAACAGAGAACCACCATTGAATAAAGAAATCTCTCTTCCAGGAATATGCTCAAATGAATGGAAATCAAGATACAAAGAGCCATCTGTACTCCTGCATTTGCTGTGGGGCTAGTCATAATAGCCAGGATAGGGAAGCAACCTGTGTGTCCACCAACAGCTGAGTACATAGAAAAAGCTGATTATGCACACACAGTGGAAGCTCTTCAGCCATCACTAGGGGAAATCCTCTATGTGACACTGTGGGTGAACCCAAGGATTGTGCCAAATGATATGAGCCACACATAAAAAGCAAATACCACAAGACTTCACTTATATGGAGAGTATAATGAAGTTAAACTCAGAAGTAAAAGAAGAAAATTATTATGTGCAGGGATAGAAAAAGAGGGCAGATGAGAAGTTTTTTGAGGGGTACAAATTCTCAGGTTGATATGAGTCGGCATTGAGACGCACTACAAACCTTGATGACTCTTGCCCATGGTAATGTATTATATATGTATTTCTGATTAAAAGTTTCAAATGTCACACCATAAAAATGGATACATGAAATGATTTTGTGGCACGAGGCATCAATCACGATGCAATACGTACATACATCAAAACATCATTTTGCCCAATGTTTATGTCAGATAAACTTGATCTTCAGTATTTTTTTAAAAAGCATGCAAATCAATAGAAATGATGCAGAATTTCAAAACAAGGTGATAGGAAATATGGGTGCTAATTGCATATTGTCGTCCTCAAAGGAGTTGCTCACATTACTAGATACAGACATGTAAAACTGAGAGAACAATGTAAGCGCTAGTTATTCCTTTCAATGAACTAATAGAAATTAGAATTATCTTAGTTATTATGTGTAAATATACATATGTACTCTTTCAGTTTCTTACAGTAGGGAGACAATATGATATTTACACATGTGGGTCTGATTTATTTATCAGAGACTATACTCACTTATGAGTATAGTCTCTATTTGCATCACTATAAAATCTTCAAGTTTATCTTTCTTTATAGCTAAGTAGTTCTTCTCTGTGTAGAAATACCACATCTGTTTTATCCATTCCTCTAATATGGAATTTGGGTTGTTTTCAAATTTAGCTGTTACAAATTGTGCTGCTACAAACATGGGTGCACATACATCGCTGTGTGATGTTTTTGATTCTTCTGGGAAAATAAATACCCAAAAGGGGAATTTAGCTGGGGGGGTGGAATGGGACCTCCAATAGTAGTTTCTTGAGGAATCTCCACACTGATTTCCACCGTGGTTTTACCACTCTACACTCCCACCAATGGGAGTGAAGCTTCCCTTGTTTCCCACAGCCCTGCCAGGATTTGTTATCAGTTGATTTCTCGATGGTAGCCATTCTTTCAGGATGAGATGCTTTCATTTACATTTCTCAAATGCATGGCAGATAATTTTTCAAAAGAGCAGTGTTCCTTCATTATCTCTCCTATACATGCAGAACTAGCCTTGGCAGAAAGGGTCCATCAACACATGGCATCACTAGGGTGCTGAGACTGCCAACTGACATGCCTCTTCTAGTACAGTCTAAGTGTGGGACCCTTTTAGCCTGCATGTGACACTTTGTAGGGATGTGTCTTTTCCTACCAGCCCTAGCTCCAGTCCGCAGAGATGAGGCACCTCAGAGATATGGTGGAAGAACCTAATTTCCTTAATTTAGCCCCTTTCCAAGTATCTGCATGGAGTTTTGCAGATGGGGTTCCAGCCTCTGGTATTAGCCTAAAGGCAGAAGGCTTCCGGTTTCTGCCTCTCATTCCCGCAACTTAAGCCGAATCTGAGTCCCATACTCCTCTGTTGCATCAAATCTGGGCATAAATTCTCACCTCCTCCATGCCCACAGTAGGTGCTGCTAAGAAGAATTCTTTCTTCCCAGATATTTCAGTGTCACTTTTCAAGCCATCTCAGGTACACCACTAGTAACCAGGGTTAGCTATTTAAGATGAAAAGAGTTTGGCGCCGCTCTTATTTGGCAACCATGTTTATAGCAGTGCAATTCCTCATTGTTAAATACCGGGAAAAAAACCTGAATGCCAATCCAGTGAGGCATGAACAGAAAAGGTGTGGTCTTTCTATACAATGGAGTATTACTGTTATAGAAAAGATACACTTGAAACATTTAATGGTAAATAGATGCAACTAGAGACCACACTCATAATTGAAATAAATCAGAGCCATTTGTGCAAAGATCCTGGTATCTCCCTAGTGTAAGAACCTAGTGACAGAGTAAATAAGATCCAAAAGGTACAACAGGTATTGGGAAAGAGAAAGAAACTGTTCAAAGGGAAGGTGCAATTGGGATGAGGATAAATAGAAAAGAAATAAAGAAGAAAGGGAAAGAAATATATATGCATATATACAAGACAGTGTGGATAATTGTACTGCTGATTTCTGCTTGTGTATTGAAACAGTTAATGATTTTTTTCTCTTTTATTTATTTAGTTTATTTGACCAAATTTGTTAAGCCAACTTTGCATGTTTATATCTGGTAATCTGAACCAATTTGAAGACAACATTGCGCAATATAATAAATGTTGAATTCCTACAGTTTGTTTAGAGAAATTCTTTATCATTTCTAATTTTTTATTCTTAAAAAAATCTAATCCAGGCTGGGGAGAAAGCTTGGTGGTAAGTCCCTGCCTGGCATGATCAAGGACCCGTGTTCCATCCCCAGAACCACGTGCTATACTGGCCCCAGAACCTGGGAAGCACTGTGCTGGCCACCCAAACCAGCCATGGTGGTGCATGCCTGTAATCCTAGTGTTGGGGAGCCTGAGAAAGGAAGATCCCCACAAGTCTGAGCTGTGTAGCAAGACCTTGTATGAAATTTTATATCTTATCCTGTTCTTTATGTCATAAGGCGAGGAGATGGGGCGTTTCACAATTTTAAAGACTCTTGTGTCCATCTCTGAGGAGACCTAGCTAACTCTTAAGGCAAAAGTCTAACCAGCTTGTACTCTAGGTAAAATCCATCCTTTCAACAGAGCATAGAAAAATGTATCAAGTCTAAGTCTCTGACAAATTATCATTAATTACTGGAGCGTTGCTAGGACGTCCCTACAAATGTGTCTGGACTCAGCTACCACTGGGTTTGGTGGAGGGGGAGAGTAGTGAAGTGTCTCCCACACCCTTCCAGCTTGTCCTGGCTCCACACAGCTTTCTTTTGGGTGAGGTCGATGACACTATCCTAGACAACTCCATGGGTTCATGGCCCTGAGTCTCTTATATGTCTTGATTCATTTCATAGAAGCAGCAGAAACAGCTTGTAAAACTTACCCCTGCCTTCTTAAGGAACAAATCTCATTTTATGTCCTGAACAAGTTAGAAATGCGTGTTGGACACCTAGTGTTTTATTCTAATTTGAATTTCCTCTTCTTTTTTTCTGGCAACACAAAGCAAAAGAGCCAGGGACACAGAACAAGGCATAAACCACAGAAGGTTACCCTGGTTTTTCCCCCTCACAGTACCCTGGGAGACACCATGTGGGTTGAGTGGTTCATTTGCAGGTAGAAAGTCTATAAAATTGTATTCTGAAATTAAAAAAATTTAATTAGAAGGAAGCATCTGTGAACCTTTTACTGGAAGCCACTGTTTTTTTCCTGATAAATTGCCCCAGCTCTGTGGCCCCTAATCCCCTCCCACCATGTCAGAGATTGTAAAAGCAGCCTGTCCTCCCTTGCCATGTGCCTGTGACAGTGAGAGGGAAATTTTTCTACTTAATATTTAACAAGCTGCCAGCGTCTCCTGGAGAACATTGAACAATATTTAATTTAGAGCTGCTTCATCCTGCACAGATTTGCTTGGATGCTCTGTTCTCCCTTCAATCCCTTATATCCAGAAGCCACGTGAATCCAAGCTGGATGCCAGCTTCTGAGGAGAGTGCTGGCTTCTTAATCCCTACCTGATGTCATCCTCAGTTGTTTGAAACAGCGTAATCCACCCTAGCAGCCAATTTGGGGAGCCACAGGTAATGAATTTTTTAATTTTAAGTGAGAGCTGTTTTATTATGAGGAAAAAAAATCCTCCCCAGCAAGGAGAGTTTTACCCTTTTGCTGTGCTGAGCTGGGCAGGAGTTGAAGTGAGCAAGCTGTGAAACAACCCTGCAGACATCACCCAGTGCGGCAACTGGGCCCCAGGTGTGCTGCAGATGAAGACGGGAGGTTGATGAATACAGGAAACCACAGTCTCGGGGCCCATACATGTGCTGAAGTGCCAAGGAGCTGGAGGCGCAGAGCAGCTGGGGCTGTGTTAGGGCAATGGACAGAGAGGGAGCCGAAGACTTGGCACTGAGCTTCCAGTTGCAAGGACTAAGGTTTAAAGATGGCAAGACAGCAGAGAATGAGGCATAAACAGACTTAAGGCTGCCTTTCCTGGAGCATGGAGGTGACAGTAGAGAAGAGGAAAGTTGGCCTGCAAAGTTCCACGAAGTCACATTATGGCTTGAATTATGTCCCTTCAGAAGATAAAGGAGTCCTCATGCTCGTTTCCTGTGACTGACAGTGACCTTGTTTGGGAATAAGTTCTTGAAGGTGATCAAATCAAAATAAAATCATTAGGGTGGTTCCTAATCTAGTATAAGGCTAGGTGTCCTTAACGGTGGATGGAGCTGGGGCACAGTGACAATCACCAGGGAAATGGGACATGAACATGAAAACAGATTTCTGTGGTCTGTCTACACCAAAGGAATGCCAGACACTTCAAGTAAACCAGAGCAGAAAGGTGCAAGGGACTGTTGTTCCTATAATAGTCTTCAGAAGTGACCAGGCATAAGGGCACCTTGATCTCCAACTTCTATTCTGCAGAACTGCGAAAGGATGTGGTTATTTTTTGAGTCACTCTGGTTATAGAGGTTTATTTGGGGGACTGAAGCAAAGTACTCCAGTACGTATCACACCTCAATACAATATCCAATCTCCATTCTTACTTTGTAAAAGAATTTAGACTTGGGAATGAATACATTGGTACTTAAATATCTATAGTTTCCACTTTGTAGCTGTCTATAGCCCTGTGCCAGTAACATGCATGGGAAAGAGATATAGGGACAGGAGATGGCTACCAGAGAAAATTCGTTATATGTATGTATGTGTGTATGTATGTATGTATGTATGTACGTATTTGGTTGTTCCAGGCTCTCACTACAGAGCTTGGAATCCTGGTGATCCACCTGTTTTCAGCCTCCACAGCGCTGGGATTACAGGCATGCACCACTATACCTGGATTCTGGCCTGCTCAACCCACCTTGGGGGCTGGGCTTGCACTGTATGTGGTGCTGGGGATCCAACTGTGATCACTGCGCTTAAACTTGCCTAAGCAGGAGCTTTAGTTCTCTGAGCTATCTCGCCAGCCTTTACTTTTTAGTCCAGTTTTTTTTATTTTTATTTTTTTATTCTTTTGGAATTAAATGAAGGCCGGAGCTGTAGAAGCCGTGAACACAGCACTAGATTCATAGGACACAAGGAAGGATGCAGTGCAGGCTGCTGCTGATCAGGGCCCTGCCATGGCAGCCTGACACTATCTTCTATTTTTTGTGCTATCTAAGAGAGAAATAAACCTCTAAGGATAGTGATTTGGTGCTCAAAATAACAAAAGAACAACCTATTTCCAGCCAGTATATAGTAGTTGCATATATGACAAGACTTGGATTCAGAGATTGATGTAAACCACCCACAATCACACGACCTTGGTTGTGGGCAGAGACCTGAATCAAAGATCACATTTTCTTCCTCACTTCAGCACTTATCTAAAGGTGGTCCATGTGGCCCTGTCCAGAGTCCTTGTGGGCACTTGTTGATGGTATCAATTCTCCCATGCATCCAACCCTTCTGAATCTCCGTTTCTGGACCTGGGACCTAGCAGTTGCCACTTTAATCAGCAAACACGGTGATTCTTAAGTACACTGAGGTTAAGATGTTCAGGCCATCAGTCTTCTGTGCTGCCTAGACATGGGTGCCAAGGGGAGTATGCACCAGTCTTGCTGCCCATTGGTGCTTCCACACCGTCATTGCCCATCGTCTCTGCCCTTCTCCTCCTCTCAGGTGTAGACTGTCTGCCTGTCTGTCTCCACACCCTTCCCTCTTTCCCCAGCTGAACACTTGCTACCCTTTGTGTCCTTATTCATCAACTACTTTAGAACGGAGACAACTGTGTTCATCTCAGTGCCAAGTGGTTAACTAGCAATATTCTTGCCTGGTGATCCTTGACTGTCTTGTCCAGCAATGGTTTCCTTCTCTCTACAGCAGCTCTCTCCTTCTCTCCTCATGCCCAGACCCTAATTAGCAGAAACTATCATTTTTAATTCTTCAGTG
Source organism: Octodon degus (assembly GCF_000260255.1). Lineage (NCBI taxonomy): Eukaryota > Metazoa > Chordata > Mammalia > Rodentia > Octodontidae > Octodon > Octodon degus. Next base: position 10,671,967 of record NW_004524578.1, on the reverse strand, counting down.
GAAAGAGATTATTTTTCCACAGTAATCCTCGGCTCACCCAGCTCCTCTGCTCGACTTCCTCTCTGGTGATACTTCGTCCAACCCATGTGAACTGTCATCATCCAGCCTCCTTTCTCTACCACTTAGCTTCTCCTTTATTAGATCTATGGGTACCGCCGGTATACAGCTCCTGCCCCAGGCACACAAGGCAGCACTTCCCTGCAAATGTGTCCATCCTGCTGGCCTCTTTTACCACGTAGCATAAGCCAAATACCAGTCCAGAGTGAATCTGGTCACATGCATACTTCATCTCACTTCTGTCCTCAAACCAAACCTCACTGCTAAGTTCCATTCTCCCAATTCATACTCTTGGGCTAGTTAGGATTATGAAGGCATAATTTTGAAACGTGTCCCAATGGGCTTTGCCTGAGAAAAATAAAATGTTTTCTACTTCACTCTTCAAGTGATCCTCACCTCCCTCTCCAGGAAAGACCCAGACTCCAGTGTCTTGGTGCCTGGGGATGGTATTAATTGCTGTTCCCATGCTACCGGCATCTTAATCTTCTTCCCTACTTTGCCATCCTTGTCAGCATACAAGCTTGCTCAATACCTGCCACCATTGGAGATATATGAAATAAAAAAAAAAACAAAACTAGGCATGAAATACAGAATATTGGCCCTTCATTTTGCTCATGTTTATCATCAGGCTTCTCAATAACATTTTACACACAGTGCTCCCTGCCAGCACCTCACTCACGTTGTAACCTGCTAATGCTGGCTTTTTTCCTTGTACTGCACCAAAATGCTCTTACTCCAGTGATTGGCTCTCCCCATTTTTGGATCAAAATATTACACTTATTTTACATGAACCATGCCTCAGTTTTCTGTATGTATAGTCTAGGATCTATCCTGGAGATACAGCCTACTCTGTGGATACAATCTCAGGAAAAAAAAAAAAAAAGTCCCTGTACGTGAGCGGTGAGATCTGGGTTTCCCATGTCACATTCTAGAATAAAGACTGATAGGCAGCACTGGTCTGTATTATGTCTTAGAATGTGCCACTGTAATCAAAAAAGGAAACCTGTATCAACTGATTGAGCAAAGGTTCTCATGGCTTCTGTTGAGCATAGGTTAAACATACCTACTTCCTATTAGCTAGGGTATGTCCTGTGGCCATGGACAAGGTCAGCAGGATGGGACTGCACCCCTATCACAGAGTGGGAGAAGTAGCATACCACCAGATGCATAGCTGTGAAGAATAGCTTTGTTTCAAAAGAAGAGTAGACGACAGACTGTGGCCATACTTCAGGGACCATACTGATTCCTGCCCCTTGACCCTTCCTTCCCTGTTCCTACTCCATCTTGCATGCTGACCTCACTCACCACTGGATCTATGTGACTTTCATAGATCTCAGCCTCAGCTACTTGATTATCAGCAATTTTCTTCTTGCCCTTCTTCTTTCTGCCTATTGCTTCTCTCTCTTCATCTTACATGCTTATGATGAACAAGCAAGAAGAGGAAATAAATCGAGCTCACTGTGACATTAGAAATCTGGGAGGTGTCACTACTGTGTTCTTCTTTCTCCCATCTCTTGAATTCACAGTGTGTATGTTAGAGAGGCTATTAAAATAGATACTTCCCTCCTCTTTGTGCCTCTCCCAATGTGAATGTACTCTTTTCTGTGGGTAAACAGATCCTCGGTTATATAAAAAGTTTCAAGCCATCTCATTTGAGTTCCATCAGTTTCCAACTAGCCACTACCAAACATTAACTCCAACTTTGCCCTTTTATTCTCCCTTATTCATGGCATACAAAGAAGTGGGCTCTCCACCCCCAGAACATCTCATGCTTCTCGCCTTGTGCCCACTTGTGACAATACTATAACCTTATCTATTCCACATAATGCTATTTACTAAGGATGCTCTAATGAGTGGTGTATGAAAGCTACCAAATAAATTATGTGACTTTATTTTCCCAAAGACAACTGGGGTTACATACATGTCAAATAGAACATAATAGATAGGGATTTATTCCTCCATTAGCTTTCTAGGTTTGCTTATCTTTCAGAGTAATTTAAATTGAATTGGAAGACAAATCCTTATTTGATTGTTAGGCAATTCAGTGCTATTTATTTTGTGTAAGTTGGTGTGGGATCTAAGTGCACTGCTGTTAAAAGGCTATTTAATGTCACATAGAGGGCCGATTAATTTTTCCGATAAATTGCCAGCTTTCCCAACCACTTGCATATATTTAATAGGGAAAGTCTGTTCTTCTAAAAGTCGGCCTCCATACTCTGTGGTAATGGTTCCATAGTTTATATTCTGTTAGACATACTAACGCACTGCCTTTATTATCAGAAGTCTGGAGATAAATCTCAAAATAAAACCATGTGGCCTCTGTTGGAAGAGGGGCAGAGAATGATACACAGTGCAGTGCACAGTCAGTAGGCATAGTGGAGCATCTCTAAACATTTTCTGGATAATTTTCCTTCAATTAATAATGTAAGCATGCTAATGGAAGCTGAGTTTTAACATAGCACTAGTAAGGCAGCACACTCTACAGGATCAAAACTAGCCTTTGCCAAGGGCGCTATACACATTCCTGGTCTGAAATACTGGAGGTCATTTATTGTTCTCATTCCCTTGCCTATGATTTCCCAATGACACTAATTACTGGTTTTCCTGTATTATAGGAATTCCTTGATAAGATCAAAGAACAGAGAAAAGATCACCAGAAATTCCGAAGAAAATTTACTAGAGTTTTGATGAGTACCACCCAAAGGCCCACGTATGAAAGGATTGGTCATAACCCTTAGGCGCTACTGATAGGTGCTGGAACCCTTAGGAGGTAAGGCCATGTAGGAGGAAGTTGTGTCATCTGGAAGGGGTATGGCCTTGGCAAGGAACCTCATATCCTGGCTCATTCCTGACCCTCCTCTCTAGCCAGGTGACAGGATGAGTATAGCCGTTCTGCACCCAAATCTCTCAACAATGATATGTTGTTCTACCTCAAGCCAAAAGGCAAGGAGGCTGTGAGTTAAAAGAAATGATTTTTTCCTTCTAGATTACCTCAGTTATTTTGCTACAGTGACTGAAAACTGACTAACACAGATCATCTGTTTACAAGTGAAAGGATTTCTTTTTTACATGACTTACTGACAAACATGAGATAGAATATATGGTACCTATAATCAGAATTCTATCTGGTTTGGATGGTGGTCATTTCCCTAGTACCTAAGTCAGTGCCTACCATGGAGTTCACAGTCAAACACTTTTCAAATAAATGAATATATGAAGGCAGACAAAGAAATACTGGGGCACTGGGTAAAGTGGTGGATTAAGCATGGAGTCTTTATCTTTCTAAATATCGCAATACTTTGCAGAAGACTGTTGCCACAGAGTAGACAAGAATTTGACAAAATACCCTGTTATGAAAACATAACCATAGTGGCAATGTACATTAATGAACATGAGCCTTTAAGTTAAAAACAAATCAGGAATTGATAGACTCCCTAGAAGTTACACTGGTGCAATAAAAGAAAAATCTGTGAGTTGGTGCACTCTAAATTAAAAAGAAATAAAATAAAATGGGGCCCATGTTTCCAAAAGCACAAGGGCAAAGAGAGTTTTGTCAAAAGCACAATAGACATGAAGACAGATTAAAAAAAAAAGAACCAAAAAATAATTAAAATAACTGCTGGAAAATAAAGAAAAAGGTACAACTCACATAGTATTGACACAGTACTTCCAAAGTGAAAGTTTAAATAGTAGAACAAATGAATATTATTTAAGAGGTAATTTATTAAAATTTCATAAGTTGAACAACTTGCATCTTTAGGGTTAAGCAGTACTCACTGTCTGGGGAAAAAAACAACAAAGTATTCAGTAATACCATATATGTTAAGGTTTCTAGGGTCTCGAGTACATCTTTGGTTTGTCCTCACAGCTTTACACACTCTCCTCTCAAAGGCATAAGGTCTGGTCTCCCAGGCCTTCTTCTGAAACCTGAGTGAAAGCCTTCCTGATCCTGTAGCATACCTATGTTCAAAATGTATCAAAATCCCAAGGTATCAGTAGTGTATAATGTTCCTTTCACTTCTATAAACAGGCTTGCTAACCACAAGATGTACCAGAGGCATAATCTACTCAATTTGTTTTTCTTTCTGGTTTGTTTCCATATTTCTAAGTTCCATTCACTTATAAAAGACCCCTGCCCCTCCTGAGAAACTGTATAGAAGTGACTTCCTGTACGAGCTCAGGGCTCAGACTTTGGAATATTCAGTTACTCTGAACCCTCCAAGATAACAAAGCTTGATTTCCCTACTTCTCTGCTGCTCAGTTTCTTTGCTTGCATGTGTGTACATTCTCTAAGACACAAAACTTCAGAGAACACCTTACCATATCAATATCCTTCAGCAAAATTGCTTACAGCGATAGACGCTTTGAGGCTTATGCTTCTGTGACTGTTCTGTAATTTTGGTAGGCAGATGTGGCTAAATACGGTGCTGTACTCCAGGCAGTATCACTTTATGATTAAAGATTGAGCACTGGCTACCTATAAAATACATCTTCAAACAAATACAATCAACTTAGATACTTAAAAGAAAATCATACAGCAAATTTAGGTAAAAATATTTAGCATATTCATTCACAACTGGTATAATTAAAATGAGAGAACATTAGATTCTGATGACAAATAGGGAGAAGTATAGTATATATGCTTTTAAACACCACCTATTTTATTTGGGTAAATGCTTCAAAACCAAGTTTAAAATTATCTTTTAAACATAAAATGCCAATGTGACTAATTTATCTTATTTTCGGAGTTATAGTTCATTAGTAATTTACTTTAATATCTGGCCCATGTTTAATATGTTATAAAATGAAGTGTAAGCATCAGTGACTTACCTACATTCTTGCCTTCTTTTTCAGACTATCAAAATGTAATGGTTTACCAAAAAACAAAGGCCATCTTTCTTTGTTTCCTTTAGTCAGGATAAGACTTTTGGTCTCTGCTTAAGCAGCACCAACACCCCTCTTTGCTCTAAACAAGTTGTAAGATGATGAACCCTCAGCCTTTCTGAATCCTTGAACAAGGGGTCAAAGCCCAAATGGTGGGCCAGGGAGACAGCTCAGTAGAATAAGTGCTTGCTTGGCAAGCACAGGGTCCTGAGTTCAATCCCCAGCACCACAAGAAAAAAAAAAGCCCAAATGGAATAAAGTATAAGAAATAAAGATAGGGAGAAAAACCAGGAAAATTACAACTAAAAAATTGTACTTTTGAGAAGATGGCAACTCCATGATAAAAAGCTAGCTACCCAAGATTACCCATATCATTATTTTCTATGTTTATTTTACACCTGTTTTGCTTTAGGCCCATCACATGCAAAATCCATTAAGGATAGTTTAGCTCCATTAATTAGTAAGGTTGATAAAGTAAAAAGAGAAAAGTTGATTTTAAGATAAAGAAACAGACTGAGAAAATTCAAATAATGTTTGAAGGTAAATAATTTTTAAATAATTAGTAGGGCTCAGGCCTTTCACCTGTAAAATGAGCCATTATCTTTCTGTGGGTAGACTATGCTTTTGCCCATAAACCAAAACCAAGAAGGAACTTTTAATAGATTCACAAATTCCACAGATTTCAACACTTTAAAACCCATAAGCAATGCCAGCTCCAAACCTTAGGGCACTTCTGCTTCTAAAGGCCTATATTTGATGTCATTGATGGCAAATAAAGTAATGTAGCTTTTAGAGCTTTCAAAGATAAATACGAGGGGCTGGAGAGATGGCTCAGTGGTCTAAAGCACCTACTTGAAACAAGCTTGGCAAAGCACAGGGACCTCAGTTCGATCCTCCAGCACATGCCAGCCAGCCCGCCCCCTGGTGGGCTGAGCTGGCCACACACACACACACACACACACACACACTAAATAAATAAATGTAATAAATAAAAAATAAATAAATATTAAAAAAAAACAAAAAACAAAAAAAAACAAAGATAAATAGGAGTCTAAGTCTCATGTGCTATAGGTTTGCCCACATCATAGTGTACTTTAAAATTTTTGCCTAATGAACCCCTTCATGCCTCCAAGAAAAATGAAATGCTCATGTCTGTTAAAGCAATGGAGACGTGTTAACTCCATAAAATTTATCATGAAAATGATGCAAATTAAAATTATGGTGGTGGGGGAGATAGACCAGTAGAATAAGTGCTTGCCTAGCAAGTGCAAGAGCCTGAGCTCAATCCCTGGTACTGCAAAAAATAAATAAATACAATAAAATAATGGTATATCGCTGATGATATGTAGGATTGACACATCAATCTTGAAGAGGGTCTTCAAAAATACACACTTCCATGATTTGCTGATGGAAATAAAACTTGGCTTTTTTTTATAGAGCTAAACTTTGGTAAAACTTATGAAATTTCAAATCTACACTTATCCCTTGACTTGGCTACTTCCTGTAATTTATACTGTTCACAAAACCACTTGAGAAATTTCATATGTACAAAGACATTCATTGGAACACTGGTTATATAATAAAAAATTTATAAAATCTGAAGTGTTTATAAACAGAAAACTAAATTATGGTACATTTATACATTTGAACTATTTTAAAAAAGTAAAAACCAAAGGAAAATCTCATTCTACATAAACTGAGATGAATGGAAATACAAGTGTTATGAGAAAAAAGAAAAAAAAGATGGAAATTATGGAAAGTATGCTGCCATACTTTATTCTTTTTAAGGAATACAGACACAGATGTCTATGTACAGTGAAAGATAGCTATCACATTTAAGGAGAATGATGGTAGATGTTCCTGATGAGGAGAATCAGAGAAACAGAAAAGGATTTTGGTGATGTTCAGATGTCTGATTCAAACTTTTCTTATAAAATAATTATAGGCATGCAATAATAATCAATCAACAACAAACCAAGCATAATGATAATTGTTCTATAATACTATAAGAAGTTTAAAAGATTCCTCTATTGTCTAGGGGCATGGCAGCCATTGCAAAGTGGTCGGAGTCTGTGGCTGTTGACATTGTTGCAAATAAACCTGTCCTGCCAATCATGTAAAAGGCAGAGCCCACGTGATTGGGTAAAATTTAGAATATGGCTACTGAGGAAGAATGACTGTGTACTTAGTATGGTATTTAGGTACTTAGTATGCTATATATTGTTTTGGAATATACTCTTTATACCTAGTGAGAAAAGTTTACTGTAAAACTGTTTCATGTGGCACCTCTCAACCTTATGTGTTTTTATCTTTTCATTGGCCAAGTGAAGTGATTAATAGGAAACTAGGCTTAGGTCTATGCGCATTCTATGGTCTTCCCGCACAACAAAACTAACAGTTTTTGGATCAGATGACAACCATGGCCTGATTATAAGAAATATTTTGCATTGCAAGTAGGTTCTTTCTAACTCATGCAGCAAAATTTTGAGTCTAAATTTTTCATGACTCTTTCTGTTCATTAAAGATTTTAAATGGAGATTTTTGGTAGTACTGGAGTTTGAACATCCAATCCTCTATTTTATTACTACAATTTTGAGACAGGTCTCACTAAATCACTAATTTGCATTCCAGATGATTGGGATTATAGGAATGCACTATTACACAAGGCTTCCAGGGCTAACATTTAATTACCACTTGGATGCAAATTTTCACTGGGTTTGCCCATTGGTTAGGTTCATTCACGTGGCTATTCCCTCCTTAGTGAGGGAAATGGTATTAGGGACCCTGAGGAGTACATCTTAGTGTCCTGGTCCTTGGCCCTCTCACATAGCCTGCTGCCTGCCTCATTTCTCAGAGGGAGCCACAGTCTTTTCTTTGGCTTTCTTTTCTCACTTCCCTGCAAAA
>NW_004524578.1:10662451-10663592 GCF_000260255.1 Octodon degus | reverse complement strand
GTGGTTATTCATAGCACAAGTTGCAGATATGATATCCTGTCCAAATACTATTAGTGCAAATCTTTCTTCTTATTGAATTAAGAGAAAGTAGCTGTATATTTATCCTACTTTGTAAATACACATACAAAATGGTCCTTCATTTATATTCCTTTTTTTGTTTAGTTTTGTCAGAGATGGGTATTCCATTGCCATTTAAATATTGTAGGTGCATGAATTCAGCAAAATAATCCAATATAGTTCCATAGTCCGTAATAGTAGTGGGTTATCTGTAGGACTGGCAATGTCAGAAGTTGATTTGAGCATTTTACAGCTCAGCATATTAATATGGCTTTCCTTTTCATACCTTGTTTTTATACTTTTCTGCTGTGTGGCTAAGATCAAGACAAAGCAAGACATATAGAACAAGAAATATAACTTCTGTATCTGACAAGATTAGTCAAATCCCCTCAGGATTTACCCTGAAACACTGTACCTCAGTTTGTTGATCCTTTGTCAGTGTCAGCTATGTTAGATTTCTAAATTTCTGTGTAAAAAATATGTATTTGTTTATTCCTATTTTTAAAAATATTTTTTCTTCACATTCTGTAGGGATTTAAAGTTTAACATATCAAAAGTTGATGGAAAAATACCTATTCTATGTAATGTATAAGATGTTTAATATTCAGACAGATAGTGAGGTTAAGCTCAACTGCCTATGTTATAGGGTAATAATGTCATTAAGCTTCTCTTCTGTAGGATTAACAACTTACGTTTGTAGACAAAAAATTAGAGAAAAAGAAGAGCTGCAAGGACAGCTAACATTTTGGTCCTAGTCTTTCAAGTGCAGTGAGGACTCAGGGCATAAGAGAACCTGTACTGTAGTGTCCTGTAACTCAGTGATGTCCAAAATTTTCTGATCAAGGAGATTATGGGGCCACAGAGGAAAGTGATCGATGATGTAGAGTGTGCCTAAGGAGCATCACATGGAGAGAAAACATTCTCTCAGTCTTTCACAGAGAGCAAATTGTTCAAGGATTGGGTGACTATTTCTATACCTTAGTCTTCCCTCTACTCTTAGACCCCTACTCACCTTTGTAAGCCCATTATACATTCAAGGATGTCCACTCTAGAAGCATTTCAGCATTTTCCGAGGCAATTTCCC
>NW_004524578.1:10659587-10661416 GCF_000260255.1 Octodon degus | reverse complement strand
ATATCTATCCTAACCACTTTGAATATACAGATACAAAATGGACATTCATCTGTATACCCTTTTTTTGTTAAATTCTGTTATTTGAATATTATAGGTGTGTAAACTCATCAAAATATTCCGAAAGAGTCCAGTAGCCCATAATGGTATTGGGTCTTCCACTTGACTGGCAATGTCAGAAATTGTTGACCTGAGTCCTCTACAGCTCAACAGAACAGCATGGCTTTACTTCTTATATAGCTTTCCCTTTTTGGTCTTACATTGTTTTGAACAAGAAACAATATGGTCACACTGTCCTTACTGAATGATGACTGTACAAAATAGAAAGTTTTAGGAAGCTGATAATGGAAGCAAAAGTAAGAAATGCACAAAATACCACTAAGTAAAGCTTCTCAGCAGCAAGAGAGTTTCTAATTGAGCAAGCAGCATGAACAACCTCAGAGAGATTAAAGACTGTAGGGTGAGATTCTACCACTGTCTTGAGACCTAAATGCTGGGATAAAACCTGCACATGTATATATCTGTGAGTTGACACAGAGCCTGTCAAACCTAAGTAGAAATATAGAGCAACTTCAAGGCTGTGGGTTTCTTGAGATTAATGAAGACTTGTGGTACCTAGAGCAGGATTAGGCTTATGGGGATAATTGTCAAGCGTGGTGGCTATTTGTGTCAGGGTGAGTGGAGAATCCAGGAAACTCTTCTTACAAACACACTATTTCTTGGAAGTGGCAATTCTAACATGCTATTGAATATTGAATACAAATATAAATGATCCCATTTGATAACAGCTTTTTGGAAGCAGGGAAATTGGTAATAACACATTGAGGCTCAGTTTGTGCACCATAGAGTCCTACATGGGATGGCCGTGTCCCATTTTTCTTGTGACTGGTAAAGAAAGGATATAGGATGTTTTTTTGGGTGAATTACAATATAATATCATATTAAGCTGCAATCAGCCATGAGATCTTGAACACAGGATAAGTTGGAAGACCTTTTGCTATAGAACAAAGCTGCTTCTCATTGTTGTATATAAGTTAATGATGAGTTTCCGTCTAGAAAAGACAGGTGCATGCTCCTGCTCTGCTGCTGATATGGAAGTCACATTGATGAGGAAGAGGAAGAGGTGGAGTGGGACAGGGGCGAAGAGGAAAGGAAAGAAGGGCAAAGAGAAGATGAGGACAGAGAGAAGATTGCATTTGTGTTGCTGGGGCAAAACACCTGACACTCAACATAAAAAGGATTAGCTCACAGGATTTAGAGTTTTCAGTCCATAATTAGCTGGCCTCAAAGCAGGTGGTTTTGCACAGGAGAGAAATTCATGGTGGACAAAAGATAACAAAAGCAGCAAGAGAGCAAGAGATAAGGCTCTTTTCCTCCTTTATGTCATACCCCATGTACCTGGATTAGGGTGCTGCCAATACAACCAGTAGACTGATCCAGCAATCACCCATTCCTAATCCCAGCATCCTCAACTCCAGTTTTATACCACCAATCAGTCACACACTCTAGATTAAGCCATCTTTGAAAAAGGTGTATCTAAAGCAGCATAAAGCTTCGAGGAAACATCCAGGCCCAAACCATAATATTCTACCCTTTGTCCCCTAAACACTTATGTCCATCCCTTTATGCAAAAGGCATTTAGTCCATCTCCAAGTGCTGCTAAAGTCTTAAGTTTCAACATTGTGGAAAAGTACAAGCTCCTAGCCTCCTCTGAGATGGAAGACAAATTCCTTTCTGTGAGCACCTCACAGATGAAAAATTAAAAACTTCCAGCATTCAATGGTACAAAACAAACATTTCCATCCCTAGGCACAAATAGGGAAATATAAATG
>NW_004524578.1:10656462-10659158 GCF_000260255.1 Octodon degus | reverse complement strand
GTTTCCCTCTCACATGGCTGTGGATGCCCAGTGCTTGGATTGCTGAGTGTTGTGAATTCAATTCTAAGGAACAAATTTGCCAGTGCCCTTCTGGAATGCAGTGTCTTGGGGATCTCTTCTCAAAGCAAAACCTTTCACTTCTATAATTTTGAGGCTGCAAAAGGTAGAGTCCTTGTGATTTTTGTAATGCCCACTGACCATCTCTTCTATTTTCCTGTTCCTTCTCAGCAATCAAGATCTCCTCCACTCTATCTCTGTAGTCCACAGCTTACTGGAGCTTCCTTTCTGGCCAAATTGACAACATTGTAAGTCATCCTGCTCTTGCCTTTGCTTCTCAACATAAATCAGGCTAAAAGCCCTAACATTAGCCATGCCACCCCTTCAACATTAGAGTGCCTGAAATTTCTTCTTCAAAACTTGTTAGTTCACTACCCTTAATCTTAGTCTTAGACAAAGACTCTGGACATGAGCAACATGCAGACAAATTTACCGCCAAGGCTTAACACACACACTCTCGAGTCAAAGAGCCATCGCAGTCCTTATTCCCAGGGCAAAGACCCAAAACCTTGTCTTTACTGGCAAGATTTCTGTAATCCTTCTGCTCTGCTAAGCTCCTACCAGAATCTTCCATAGCCTAAGCCATCCTGCTCTACTTTCTTAGCTGGCATCTCTGAATCTTTCCAAACCCTTCCCACAACCCAGTTGCTAAGGCTCCTGAACCACATGGTCAGGTACAGTCACTGCAACAACCCAACTTCTCTGTTCCAAAGTCTGTTTTAGTCACTATTCTTTCCTTGCTGAGGCAAAATACTCCAATGCCCAAGGTTAAAGGGAGAAAGGTTTATTTATTCCACAGTTTGTAGCCATGTATCAGCTGGCTCTAAGGAAGTATGGCACGTGGCAGGGGGACAGTAGTTCATGACAGTGGAAGACAGAAAAAGCAACGAGAGCAAAAAAGTGGATAATAAGCCTTTTCCTGTCCATTTTATTTTATCCATACTAATGGGATTAGGGAAATGCCAATCCAATCAGTGGGCTGATTGAGCAATCATCTACCCTTAATTCTAGCATTGTGCTATAATTTAAGGACAGACTCCAGATTCAGCTACCTCTGTAAAACCTGGCCCCCATAACTATGTGAGGTTTTGGGAAGACATCTAAACCCAAACAAGAACACAGAGCCAATTCAGTGTCCACCGGTACACTTTCTTCTTTCTCTTTAAAGTCCTGTTCTGAAGGCTCTTAAGCCAACTGGATTAGCCCCACAGAGATTATCTAGTATTATTTTTCATGCCCAGAGATCCCTCAAAATCACCAATGCTTCCACATTACCTCTAAAATATCTCACCCCCTAATCCTCCTTCTTTTCATTATTTCCAAAGGAAGCTAAACTGTTGTGCATATGAATATGTGATACATGCTGTGTTCTGTGGATAAAGGGAAAACGCCCAACTGGATGAACAAGGATGTGAGCTAGCCACAGTGGATGATCAGAACACAAGTTTTCAAGGGGTCATTATCAGGGGCTCATCAGGAGCACTGAGGAGGGCATGAGAGTGTCCTAAGCACTGACCGCTGCCTCTGGCTTCTTATGAGCTGCATCACCTGATTCCCATCCAGGCGCACAGAATTCTCCCTTGGAACCTGACTTCTCTTCACTGTCACTGGAAAGAGCAAATGGCACATCCTCCAGAGGCAGAAAAGATACAAATCCCTGAACTCTCACTAAGTAGAAAACTGGATACAGTGGAAGACTTTAAAGAAGCTCCGCTTCTAGACAATTAGAGACTCCAGCCAGACATCCTGGGTCTGAGAAACCTGACTTTCTGCTGCAGCAAGATGTGCCCTGCTTTCCCTGTGCAGGATCACAGGGGTTGTGGTGGGAAACCCAATGCCACCTCTTTCGTAAGATGTAAAATTGGTGCTGAATATTTTGCAATAAGATTAGCTAAGATGATTGAAACAGCATACCTGGACACCAGGATAAAGAAAAGTCAGTGAGAGGTCAACTGCCAACCATTAAGTAATTAAACATCAGCTTTGTTAGACATCTCAGTACAGAAAGAGGGCAGGACTGGGAGATGATAAATGCCTAAGGCTGAAGAGACACTGTCTCTATTGGAAATGAGTTGGAGAGCTACTTGACTCTCATGCCTGTGGTTATTAGAAACTGTCCTGGGGGCACAGGGAACATTTCTGATAGGAGGAAACCCCACAGCAAGGGAATGGGGAGAATCCCATGGTCACTGGGTCAGCTCTTCTGCAGGATCCAGATCTCAACCCCAATGTGAGCCAACTTGGATCCTCATCATTTTTTCTTATCCATTAAGGACATTAATGGTAGGCTCACCATTAAGGAGATTGTATCACACAGTCAATGGACCACTGTCAAGGGTCAGAAAACGAGAGTTGCACTAGACTCTGAACTCAGAAGCAATAGCTTTTTCAGTCATTGCTTTGTCCCCTGTTGACCAACATAGTCTCTGGACATTTTACTGAAGAATCTATGAAGTATGACGGTGAAGATCTGTTGTCAGAGTTCAAAGTCCAGCCTAGCCAATGGCCAGCTTCATGACTGACTCTAGGCCTTTCCTTTCCCATCCCCCACAAAAGGATCTGAAGAGGTCTCATGCTTCTTTCTGCAGCATTGTATGGAAAACATGCAGAAAAGTTGTCATATTTTACATATCTAAAAC
>NW_004524578.1:10611293-10655919 GCF_000260255.1 Octodon degus | reverse complement strand
GCCAGCTTGGCACACCTGGGGTGGGGCTGGTGCCCGCATGGCCTGCATTACCAGGGATTGAACCCAGGCCCTTGAGCTTGCCAGGCAGGCACTTAGATGTCAATTTTAGAATTTCAAGTCATCTCCTAAAGTCTCCACACTAATCTCACTTGAGATTCTAGACTTAAGGCTTTCTCAGTGGAGAACACAGAGAGACCCTGAAGGCACAGTTTATGTATCTCACAGAATTTCATGGGGCCATGTTGTGAAACTGATAGACTTGTTTAATGTGCCCAGTGAGGCAAAATCCAAGTGACACAGACAAAAATTGTTGCTGTTCAGTCAGAGAGAAGCTGTTCCTATCTCTGCCCAGAACAGTGGTTTTGGCAAGCGTGGCCTGGAATTTTGGGGAGCATCTGGCTTCTGGCATCCAGGTCCCACAGCGAGCTCTAATAATCAGGCAGAGGCCCCGAGGACAGCAGGTGTGGACAGGTGGGAGAGGAGCAGGATCAAGCCTGGTGTACGGAGGCTGCAGCACACAGACCACTTTAAGGCTGTCCCCAAAATACCTGGAGGCCACTTGGAGGGATATTAATTTTTAGCAGCCAGGACTGCAAGAGGCTTAAATGGCATAATTAGGTTATTAAAAGTAAATGGGATCGAACTTTATATTGAACCAAATGCTTACTCAACAGGGACCTTGCAGTAAAAATATTTTCAGGTATTAAGAGGATGTGAAACTTCATCTTATCCACACTCAGGTAGGGCCTGGGTAATACGTAATACCTCCATCTTCATAGTTACAAATGAACACATTCTTTAGGCACATAAAATGAGATGTACTCTTTTGACTGATGTTCTGAGATCCTAGGTGCCAAATACAGCACTCTATTCCAAAGACAACTAGGCAAGTTTTCTAAAGACAGCAGTAATAACTGACTGACTATATCAGTCTATGAGAGACAAAATGCTGCTGAGGGAAGTTGGAATTGGTAGGCGACCTTGTGTGTGATGGGAAAAGGGGTAATAAGACCCTATGGAGGAGGTGTCTGTGAATCTGGGGTCCATGCTTCCTGGATCAGCTGGAAGAAAGATCTGGAAGGTGGAGACAGCCTTAGCAGCTAGGACAGCAACATAGAGGACTGAGGATGGGAGGTAAGAACTGTCAAGGGAGGCCTAGTGCAAAGGTTGTCTGCATGGTAGGCTGCCTAGTGGGGAGGAGAGGGCTCCTCTGATAAGGGGCTGGAGGTAGACCTCCAACTGCTGAGTCAGAGAAGAAAAACAGAAGGGAATGTGGCCCCAACAAAAGCTGGGCAGGGGAGTATCTGAAAGTGCCCAGAGAGTGAGTGAGTGTGAGAGTGAGTGAGTGAGTGTGTGTGTGTGTGTGTGTGTGAAATACATCTTCAACTTTTGCCTCAATCTTACAATCAAATAGAACCTTGCTGGTTCCTGGTCTTCTGTCCTTCTTGATTGCCACCATGTCGAAGTGCATTTTAGTTTTTGTCTGGTGCATTGGGACAGGGCCTCAATATGCAGTCCATTTTGGGCTTGAGCTCACCATAAAGCCCCGGCTGGCCTCAAACTCATGGCCAGCCTCCTGTGAGCTGGAATTACAGATAGGTACTGCAGCTTCTGGCTTCTGTTCCTAATTTTATAAATGAAACAAACAACCTCAAATAACTGTAGGAAATCAGAAAGGTCATCAAGCAAAGAGCAGAGGAGCTAGCCAATGTGCACAGAAAGGTGTCCACCAAATCCCACCTTGTCTGCAAGCTTCGGCCTAAGGCGGGGCTTTAACTCTGACCCCTTGCAGAGATGGACTATTATATTGAATAGGCTAGTTACTAAAGCAAGGCTGATTTTCAAGAACAACATCAGTGGAGCATGTTTTGTCATGTAACTAATAAACCACGAGACTGAGCTTAGATTCTATCTAAAGCATGGAAGAAATCTAGTCCTGCAGATATATGAGTGGCAATGGTTGGTAGAGAGCAGTGAGAAAAATGGTTTTTGGTTCCACAAGAGAAGTCTTCATTTAATGCAACTCCTTAGCCATGTGTAGCCCCAGACATAGCCCTTACACTCATTAGCTTATCTCCTGACCCAGTGCTTTTAAAAAAAATCTCCATGGTGCTAATTTCTTAAAAGCCCAGGATATTCTCCCAGGTACTTTTGCTTCTCTCCCTGCCTTAGGTATGCATACTCTTGTGGTCCTTGTTGGCTCTGATCATGCCCCTGAAGCCCCCCTGCACAGCTGGAGCCCAGAGATGCCACTTGCCCTTCAGCTGACCTCTGTCTGGGATGATGTCTGGTACAGCCCAGTCTCAGCTGAGGTCCAGCTAAGGGGAGAATGGACTTGTTTTGGCTCCTGGCTTCTCTGCCTTACTCCTGCCGGAAAGAAAAACTTTCAGATGTCATGTCTGAGGCTTCCCAGTTTGATAGTTGGAGACACAGATGCCTTTGGGGATTTTTAAAAGGCTCATGCTATGGAAGGTTTAAAAGAATATTTTTCTTTCCTTTTAAAATGTGGAGAAAAATCTTACTTGTTATGTAGGAGGCACCTGACCAAAACACAGCATGTACTTTTGATATCTTAATGAACCTCCCTAGGAGCTCTTTGGTGGGGGCGGGGGTTACTGACCACTATATTTCACTTAAAGGCAAATAACTTGGACTGAACTTGTAGTTGACAGAACATGGGCTGCATTAAATTGAAAATTATGTTCTGATAGAGAAATAGACAATAAACCTCACATTCCAACTCCAAAACGTAAAATATATTCATTTTAAAAATAAGAGAGTAAGCTGTAATTACTGCAAGCTCCACTTGAGTTGCAAAGGTGTGGGTGGTCAGAGTGTTTGAACATTTTTGTCTCTTTGGTCACCGTGACAGCTAAATTATTAGGAAGTATGAGAATATACTTTGTATTCAGGAAGGTGAATTTCTAAAAAATCAAAAATTGAAAAATAAACTAATGTTGGGGGTTAAACTAACTTCCTGAAAATTTGAAATAAAAACTTGCTTAATGTCCTCATGGCCAGCTCTGACCTCTGGAGGGGAAAATCTTTTTCAATTTCTATTTCTGTCCTCCTGAAATCACCGTTTGGTGGTAAAGATGCTTTTGTTCTTCATAATTGTTTTCTTCACTTAAAGAATTCATTTGTTGTCTACTTGCTTTGCCGCCTTATAAATATTCAAATTATAGGCAGTGAGTTAAAGGGCTTTCTATTAGGTTAATATATGGGCTTTCCAGCGTGGTTCTCTCTTTACAAAAGTGGAAATTTGATGCAGCTTAATTTAAGACATAAGTCTTGGAGGCAGTTACGGGCCAAAAGATGAGAGAAACCACGTCCTTTCCTGGACACCTGCTAGATACCCCTACGCGTGTCCCCTTTTTTTATTGGGTCAGTAAAATTTTGAACTCAACTTCATCAACTGTACTGGGGACTGGAGGACATGGCTGATATGGCAGAAGGCACATTACTCAAGCACAATGGAGCATCTTGTATCCCTGCTGCATTGCAATGATTTTCTTGCCCAAAGAGGCAAATCAACTCACAACTGGTCATCCAGAGGGTGAAAGTCCAAACCACTTAAACAATTTTTTTTTTCAGGAACTAGCAATAAGTCTCATTATTGGTCATGAAATTTACTGAGAAGAGCACTGATGGACACCCTCTTTGTGGAAACCTAGACAGAGAGAGATCTGTCTGCCATGGTAACCAGAGAGTCTCCTTGTTCCCATACTGTCACCAGTGGGACAATTAGGAAAACGTTAACTGAGAGTTCTCTGCTATCTTACTTGTTGCAATCACTTGTAATAAAATCCAGGTGCTATAGCTTTCAGGCTATCACAGCAGGCAAGAACCAGCTAATCTGGAAGGATGTAACACTGCATTTAGCAACGGCCACCAGAAACTTGGAGGAATCCCATCTTCCCACCCCTCAGAGAAAGGGAAATGGATCCTGAGCTGTAACTGGGGATTGCTGTGGCATTCAACTGACTACGGCAATGCAGCAGCCAATATTTCTAGCAAGATCTAAAGGAAAAGGGATAAAACAGAGAAAACAAAATACAAAATTCAGGGTTTAATCAGATAAACAAGACATAAATAACCACAGAAAACTACACACATATACAAATGTCACACAAATATATCCCCATATAGATATATTGTAGTGATTTGATTGCATGCAACATTGGGAAGCTGATGAGGTGGCCCTTATAAGGTTGTGTCTCATGTTCATCTTGAGTCAAAGATCCTGATAATGTTCTTAAATGTGTGTTAATCATATGTTGATCCTAACTCATAGGCATATTTGGGGCGCCAGGTGCTTTATCGTGGAGCTAAAACACACTCCAGAAGCTGAATCAAAAGGGTCTAGGAGACACAAGGGAAGAACTGATTAGAGCTAGCTATGGCCTCCCCCAGTACACTCGTTCTCAGGTGGGTAGCAATGGGCATCAGCTGCAGAGTGCCTGCCTCTTCCTCCTGCCTTCCAGATCTCTCATGAAAAATTCACTTTTGTCCACCCTAATCGGGACATCCACGCATTGGAATTCTGCAAATGGTTCTGTGGTTCTATGTAGCTAAGCAAGCGCATCTAAAAGCTATCTCAGAACACCTTAAAATATACACAAGCCCAATTTCCAGTGCTGACAGATTTTATTGCTTGCTGTGCCCTCCATGCCTATAAAAATTTGACCACTGGGTATAATCATGGAGAGGAGAGAGAGAAACAAAGTTTAAGGGCCAGCTAGCCTCTCCTGCAAACTTGTTTCCCATTGCTCCCGGACACAAACAAGCCAGAAGTCAGCAAGCCTGGGGCTAGCAAAATAGGAGACCAAATTCCATTGCTAAGAGACAACTGAACAAAGACAGGGTCCGTCAAGTGAAAACAACTCAAGATTTTTGGTGTTAGTCATTAGAATAGGAGTTGCTGTGATTTTCCCCCCTAACTTAGTTATGAGGCCTTTCCTTTAAAAGCAGTCGTCAGCCCAGAAAGCTACTTTGTGTGGAAGCTCTGAGCAAGGTCTGCATTCTTCTGAGGTGTGGTGTTCAGGGGAGACACCATGAAGTTGGAACCTGGAAACTGAAATGCATGACATAGAGAAAATTTATCTTACCGGATCCAGAGTATGAGGTGTTCAAGTGAAGCCAGGAGGCTGCAGAAAACCCATTCAACAGGTGGGGAATGAGCAAAGAAAGGCTGCGGTATGCAGCCCTTTTAAGGGCTCGTGGCTGGGTATTGTTCATCAGACTTCCTCTTGGGTCTACGGATTGGCTGATTTAAAGAAAGGAAGGGTGGGCTTCTTTACCTGACTCAGGTAGTATCATTAAGATTGAGGACCCACAGGTGTGGAGTGTGTTGTTTGGGTTGGTGGGGGAAAAAAATGGAGACATAGCTCAAAGAACCATATAGACAGAAGAAGGTTTAGCTGAGGCCCAAGCTGACCGAGTACAAATTGATTTCAAAAAACTAATGTCGGGCCTAAGAGTGAATGCCAAGGCAACAACTCTATTAAGCAAATCAATGAGAAGATTCCAGAAATGAAGTAGAGCAGCTGTCCCAGTTTGTCATGCAGGTGACGGAGATCAGGAGATCAATCCATTTATAAAACAATCATCCACTCCTGGAGACTTACTGAAATGAAAGGAGCTGCTAAGTGCTTCCTCCTCCAAGGCTTTGGTGACTGTAGATGACCTCGGGCTCATCGCACGCCACCCCCCATGGCATGACGGCCCGTTTGAATGTCTGGCCTATCAACTTTCAATGGTAGTGGCCGTGCCTACAGTGGTGACTATGAGGGATGGGGAATCAGGGTTTGATTCCAGAGAAGGAGCCTGAGAAATGGCTACCACGTCCCAGGAAGGCAGCAGGTGCGCAAATTACCAACTCCTGACCCAGGGAGGTAGTGACGAAAAATAACAACACAGGACTTTCTGCTCTTATTTACTCCATGTAGCTATGGACCCAGATATGAAGCCCAGTCACAACCAATACATGCCAATGTTGAGTTCAATGTGTTTGAATTTAGTATCTGTTAAATAAAACTACTGTTGTGGAGAACTTCCGGTGCTCAATCCCACACCTCTCCCTTCTAGACTTTTCAAAAGTCCTCATCAACTCTTATCCAGGGCTCTCAGGTTTTACAATTTAAACTCTGCTTTGTGTCACCTCTCACCCCTCAACCACTATAGATTGGCAAAGATGGTGCTGCAGCTATAGAGGTCTCTGGTGAGTGGCAGAAATATTCTGGAATCTGTTTTCTAAGTTTCAAGAACAGGACAGCTGCAGCGGCAGAAGGGAACCACACAGGGCCGTGGTGGCAGCAGAGCACCCCGGGTCCAGGTGTACACATCACCCACCATGAGGCTGGGTGTGAGAGAAGCAAGGGAAGGGACAGAAGGGCAGCAGCCAGGAGAAGCCTGCCACCTGCACAAGGGCAGGGTGACCAGCTTGGTCAGTGGCTTCATGTAAAAAAGAAAGAAGGGGGTAAATCCCTCATTTAATTGAACAAAAAAGTATTAATGCATGTGGTTTTGATTTTAAAATATCTACGAGAAAGCAAACTTTTAGCAATGTGTTCTCTCAGTAACCCCCAAAACTAATATTAGAAAGAATGGTAATATGCACACAGCATGCATTTTAGCATTAATAAAATTAAATGGGAATTTGATTATGTCGTGTTTCAGCTACACATAATGTTCTCAAGCATAACTTGTGCAAATCTGCTAGTTCCTTTGGTGATTAGATGTGTGCATTTCAACACATCTTGCTGCCCTTTGAAATCTAGCACAATCAAGATGTTAGACTGTAAGTTATTTCCTGGTTATTAAGATGCACTTCAATTCTCATCTTTAATCAACTGAAGATTCACAACATGGCTTGGATATGCATGCTGGAGTGTGTGTGTGTGTGTGTGTGTGTGTATGTGTTCATGTGTGTGTGTCTGTGTGTATGTGCGCGCATGCGTGCAGTTACACACTCCCAAATTGATGAGCTGTCACTCTCCTCACTCTCCTCTCTGGCATTTCAGGACGCATGCTCTAGCCTGTGTGATTAACATCGGTATAAAGTTCCATTCATTTGAAAGTAGGAGGGGAGCTGTTGGGAGACTCTTCTCATTTCTGCCTCCTGGACAGAAGCCCTGTGACTTGTCCCCTCCTGTTGGCATGGGGAAGGGAAGGTGAAGCTGGCCAGGTGGAGGTGAGGCAGCCAGTTGTAGGTAAGGCCTGGCTGCCTCTGACGCTCAGGTTAAGCTGCTGTCTGGGCTGCTCAGGGCGCCCAGAGCAGACTTCTGGGAGGGTGAGCAGCCAGTTATCATTTAGCCCGCCCAGGGTGGACCGCATGAGGCCGAAATCTCCCGAATGACCTTCTCTTCCTCCACCATCTCCCACAGCTGTTCCCTCTGGGGGTGCCATAAGGGCATTTCCAATCCCTTGAGGAACTGGAGCTTCAGGAGAACGAAAGGGAGGAGCTTTGTATGTGTGTGGAGATTCGGACCTGCAGGAGGCTCCACTGCGCAGATGGTGCACTTACGTGTTCCCACAAACAGTAGCCATCACTAGAAAGACATTCACAATTTCATGATTTAAAGAAGCACTGTACAGAGCTTTAACCAAGAACTGGAGCCAGGCACCAGCAGAGAGACGGGCAAGGCACACATGGTTGCTGTTTCAGAAGTCGTCGCTACAGTGTGCATAGAGACAGAGCAAGTCTGAGACAGACCCTTGTGGTAGGTGACACACACACGAAGAGGGCAGGAAAAGACAGGAGGGTCAGTGACACAACACAGAGGTACAAAAAGGAAGAGGACGACAGACAGATAGAGAGGCAGAGCCAGCCAGAGAAGGACAGGGATGAAGACAGAGACTCACGCACAGAGAACACAGCTTGGAGCGAAGCACAGACACACAGAGGAAGAAGCAGAGGCACAAGGAGAGGCAAAATAACCAGGTACGCAGGGGAGAGAGCAGAGAAAGCAAGAGAGGGACACAATGCCTAGGGACAGTGAGGGACAGAAACCCACAGGCAGGTGTCCCTGAGGATAAAGTGAAGGAGTTGTGACAGCCCCCCAATAAGCACCTGGCTCCAGGTGGGTGGTGATGGCAGCCTGCCATCCATGTTCCATGGGGTCTGCCTAGGGGTGGGGTTTCCTGCAGAGCCTTAGACCAACAGGAGGTGAGGAGTGCATGCACACATGGAGATGTGGAATGGTGCACGGGGGGAGTCCTTTGCTGATCTGAGCAGGAAGAACTGTGTGTCAGCCGTTGCTCTCCTCCAGCCTGTCCACTGTCCTCCTGCTCAGAGGCACCCCAGTTTCATCACGTTGTCTCTCTAACTCCAAGTGCCCCCTCCTTTGTTCTTTATCTCCTGTGAGTGCCAGTATCTTCACTGACTTATTCTGCAAGTTCAGGGACTGTCTGCATTTATTGATGACTTGCTATAAGCTAAGCTTTCTTTCAACATTGGGAACAGATCAGCGAACAGCACCCGATCAGGGATTTTCTTCACAGTTTTGCCCTTTGGGTCCTTGAGTACCATGTAAGACCCTCATCCAGGTCACAATTCATGAACTGTGTGGGCAGGAAGGTGAGGCCAGATGAAAATGACTTGTGCAGTGTTTGCAGCTGTAGGTAGCAGGCAAAGGAGAGATCCACCTCACTCTCCACATCAGATGGGCAATGTATTTTGTCCATGTGCCGAACACATCTTAACCACCTATCAAAAACATCAGGACCACTCCAGGTGCATGACCACAGAGTGCCTGCAACATACAGACCAGGACCTTACCTTCCCCCTGACTGATGTGCACTGCTGCGGAGGGAAGCAGGCAAAACATGTCCGCATCCAGTACTCTTTGCTCATCTTGCAGCCCATTGATGTAAGAACCCTAGTTCTGATGATATTCTCCCCTCTTTCGAGGCTGCCTAGATGCCAAAGTTTTGGTTAAATACCCATATAATCCAGAAAAAATTACTGTGATCTCCACTTGTGTTCATGAATGTTACATGTCTTTAAGACATGTAGTCAAATCGTGAAGAGGGTGAACTGCAGAAGGCTCCCGCATGCCTCCTAACTGGGGCTGAGATGCCAGGGCACTGCCCGGTCTGAGGCACAGGGACTCTTGACCCAGGAGTTGTTTGAAGAAGGAGAGCAATGTAAAAACTGGACTCTGTTCGTCCTAGAAACACCTTCTTCACAGTCCTGTTGCTGTCACCTAAGCCCAGTTTCAACTGGGACAAGTGGTGTGGGGTGACTTTGACGAGGCTTGTGTTTTGGTCTCTTTCTATACTGTGAATAATCAGAGTTCAGTAGGTGGTGCTGTCTGCCTTCCAGAGGCCCTCAGCTATCCCCTGGCTGTGCACAAGGGTAGCCAGGGCTGGAGAGACCACCTGGTATATCAGAGGAGACCCTAAATATCACCACAATGCAAAGGAACCAGTGCTGCTTCCTGATAAGTTCTTAGGCATAAACACAACCAAACGCGACCACTGTCCGTGTTTCCTGGTGACCGTTTGCTTATACTGCATGGGCGTTTATTTACATAGTCCCTTGTTGAAGCCATAAACATATACCAAGTTTCTCTTCTGTATAAGAAAGTACCTCAAATTCAACCTGCAGTTCGGTTAAGAAGAATAAAACATGCATTACGTCTGATCTCTGTTACTGAGGCCTTCAAACTGTATTAATGAAAAATATTGTTTGAGTACCTGCCACACATGGGACATGAAGCACTTAGAATATACTAGTTCTGTCATCTTATCAGAATTTCTACTTTTCAGTTGTGCAAGTGGAGATTTTGAGATATTAAATGACATGCCCCAAGTTGCACAGCTATTTAGTGTCGGAATGGAATCTGAGGACAAGTTTGTGACCTTAAGCCCACTTCCTTTCTATTGAAATAAGACTATAGGCCAGGACTTATATGAGACAAGTGAGGCTGTGCTTATAAAACTCATAAGGACTCTCTCAGTCTGATGGGAAATCAGCTATGATGAGTGGTGTCTGTCAGGTGGGAGCAGAGTCTGTCAAGCCTGGTTTTCTGGCTTTAAACCACAACCCCATCCTTAAATAGCTATGCACCTGCAAGCAGGCACAGGGGCTGCAGGTTTGATCCCTGGGCCCATCCTGCCAGCCCCATCCCCAGGGTGCACTGAGGTGGCAATTGAGAGTGGGTGTGGTGGCACAGGCCCATAATCCCAACTCTTGGGAAGCTGTAAACAGGAGAATCACTGAGTCTGATCTAGCAGTGAGACCCCGAATACCCTGTAGACCCCTCCCTAAAATCCAAATAAATAAATAAATAGCTGCACAAATAATTTATACAATTATTTATTGTATAAGCAGTCTTCCTGCATCTCAGTTTCTTGGTCTATAAAATGGAGATAACTGGCCATATAAATCCCAGAGAGGTGATAGAGGGAATGAATGATATCATGTGCCTGAAGTACTTAGAGTACTAATCAGCACACATATAACCATCAGACATTTCTCTTCTATTAAAATAATCGCACAAAGTATCTATATGGAAGAAATCCCTTAAAGGTGCACTTTAACAATTTAAGGATTGAGGGAGGGAAGGGGAAAATGAGAGAGACAGAAAGACAGACGGACAGGAGAGAGGATAGAGACAGAGTCAGAGACAAAGACAGAGAGAGGAGAGAGAGCAACAGAGACAGACTTGGGTAATCTTGGAGATTATATCTGATCTCTGTTACTGAAGCCTTCAAACTGTATTAATAAGAAATATCTTAATATTGCATGTGAATTAGTTCTTGATGGGACTGAAGGATTTTGACAATTGGACCTAATAACGTTTACAGCACCATC
This sequence comes from Octodon degus, assembly GCF_000260255.1. Classification (NCBI taxonomy): domain Eukaryota; kingdom Metazoa; phylum Chordata; class Mammalia; order Rodentia; family Octodontidae; genus Octodon; species Octodon degus. Next base: position 10,645,100 of record NW_004524578.1, on the reverse strand, counting down.
TTGTGCTTATTTAGCTCTTTATGCCAGTTCTGCTGAGTCATTCATATTCACGTTTCCTTATTAATCACTGGAAGAACCGTATGCAGTAGATTTCTTCCTTCACTTTTAGCTGAGTCAGTATTTTTTTCGCCTAAGACTGTCTGACTGACAGGTCCGAGAGTTACAGTGAGGCCTGCCTCATCCCAACATTCTCATTAGCTCCTGCAGTGCACCATGCAGTGGAAAGGCACAGACAGCACCTGGAGACAAGGTCCAGATGCCCTCGTCCTATTTGGAACATAATGACAAATTTACTCTATTATGTGTGCTGCACCCCAGGAACTGGGAAAGAGAAAACTCTAGCGTCAAAATGGGGCAGAACTTGAGCCTGAAGGGTCTTGAATGACAGCCCAGCAAGTTTGCATAGCAGTTGGTACTGAATGGGGTACAATTGCCATTTGAGGATTTAGAATAGCAAACGTGTTTGGCAGCTACATTTACAGGATAACTGAGAAAGAGCTTTAATGAACTGTAGTTTCCTGACACTTATGCTTTAGAAATGGAGAGTTGAGGATTAAATCTTCCTATCCTGTTGTATTGTGGAAATGATAGGGTTATTTGTATCTATCCTAGAAGAGGCCCTTTGAAATTTTAGATGACTTAAGAAAAGAGGCTCTAAGAAAGTAAGGAATAATTTTAAAGTGCCAATTGGTTATATTGAATTACCTATCTCTGGTGCTTCAATTCCACCTCTTTCATTAATTCAAATGTGTGTACCACCTGGGGAAGCATTTTTGAAAATGTGGTCAGCCATTCTTTCGTGTTAGCTTGAGTTAGGGTATTTCTATAGAGCCAAAAGAAAATTGTACTCTTAACATGGAATTTAACTGCAAATCAAGACTTGAAAGATCCAGCTACAATGCTTTTTCATGAATACTTAAATATCTTTTGCTTTGTCTTCACAGTAAGAGAATATGGGGATTTCTGAACCTTTTGGCCTTTCTAAAGTAATATTGACAGGTATCAGAAGCCTGGCTAATAAATGGCAGGGGACAGGGAGGCGTTCTCCTTGTCATTCAGTGAACTATGCTAGATAAGAGAACTCTTAGTTACAGCCCCTGTGGTTTATTTATTGTTTTAATGAGCCTTCACTGTGTAACCACAGCACCATTATGCCCTGCCACACTATGAGAAAAAGAAGTTACGGTAATCCTCCTCTTCCTCCTCCCCATCTTTTCAAGTTGTGGAAGTTGCTGCTCAGGCAGACCTGGCGCATGGACTTCTAGAGCTTGCTGGCTTTGTTCTTATCAGTGCTGCCCTTCTGCCTCCCATCCCTCCCTCTTTCCCTTCCTTCCTCCCCCAGATGTCGTGGCCTCCAAGATCAAGCCAAGAGGGCCAGAAGGAACATAATGAGCAACATTTTATAAAGGGAACTGTTGCAAAAAGAAATGCTGGTCAGGAAAAGTCAGAAGGCCACTGGGAAGGCAGGGCCCTCCTCCTCTACCTCCTGCCTCTGTCAGTCTTAGAAACTGATGCATTTCATGTAACTTTCTCTGGACAGGACAGTTATTAGCATAGTATACGTAGTATATTTAGGAGGAATAACACGGATCAAGTGTGTGTATGTGTGAATTGGTATGGAATTGTGCAGTGGGACTTCATGGGCTTATGGGAAACTTTATCTTTTGAATTAGCAGGATGAGGTGGCATATCGCAAATTAGAGAACTAAGGGTGTGGAGCCTGCCTGGATTTTTTCCCAGGAGACTTTTGTTAACAGTTTCCATGCTCCCTGGTCTAGGTCGTCTCATAAGACCACAGCTATGGTATGTAGCTGAGCCCTTCTAGGTTGCTTGGCAGTTCATGGTACAGGAAAAAAATATAGCCTTTGATGTTGTGTGAATTTGAATTTGAAAGCTGCTCTTACCATTGACTGCAGGTGCAATACTATGGGTACAAGAGTCTTAAATCCTCTGAGCTTTAGTTTCCTGAGGTGAACTATGGGAAAGTAATGACTAATAAGGAAACTTTGTAGTCATTAAATCAAACAACATACATAAAGCTCCTACTTGTGGTAGGAGCTTAATTGATAGTAGCTTCCATCTTCTACTTCTTCCTCTTCCTCTTCCTTTCCTCCCTCTTCTTTTGGTTTAGCCAATTCTTCCTCCTCCTTCTCTTTCTCTCTAGGTGATTCTGGCAACTGTAGATCCCAAGGCTTTGTTTCTGCATCCTGCCCCAAGGCGGGCTCAGCCCAGTGTAACCTCACATTGGCATACTCAAGTGTACGGAGCATTGTGTTTCCAGTGAGAGACTCTCCAAGGGGCACAGAAAGGACAGCTGGAGATATAGACCTGAGCTGACATTTTGAGCATTAACGAATCATTCGATTGAGGACCAAGCATGCTTACTCTCCTTCGGGTTGTACGTACAGTTGGGGAGTTCCCTGAGGATGGAGACACTTCTGTGAATTCCCATGATTTAGGCAACATAAATAAAACACTGGTCAGTGGTTATAATGGTACACCTTTCTTCTGTGTACTACAAGCTTGGATTTTTAAAAAGAGAAATATACTAGGAAAAGTAACTTGAAACTAATCTCATTCAAAAATGATTTTTTTTTGTATTTTGGTAAGGGTCTACAGGGTCTCACCATGTAGATCAGACTCATAGTGATCCACCTGTGTTCAGCCTCCCAAGTGCTGCGATTACAGGTGCACACCACCATGCCCAGTCTTAAAAAATGAAAATATTGAAAACCTTTTATTTTCTGTCTCTTAATAAATGGAAACATAGTGAAACAAAGCAGCCAAAGCCTCTGCCTCCATGTCTGTGATGGTTGAATGATAGACAAAAATAAGTAAATAAATTTTAAAAAAACCAACACGTCAGCTCTTCTCTTGAGATTCCCTTTCAGTCCTGACTGATTTCTGTGACTGATTTGGCCAATAACGATGCAGTGACTATATATTAGTTTAGCTATCACAGAATATCATAGAGCATAGAAATTTATTGTCATACAGCACTACCAGCTTGAAGTCCCAAATAAGGTGTTGGATGGGTTGGTTCTTCCCCAGATGCCGAGAGAAAAATCAGTTCTACGCTTTCCTCCTAGCGTTTGCTGACCATCTTTGGTTTGTAAATTCATTACTTCTCTCTCTACATTTAGCATCTTCTCTGGATGACTTTAGGCTGTGTTCTCTTTACACATTTATTGTCTAATGTCCTCTTCTTATAAGGAAGCCGATCATACTAGATTAAACCCCATCCTAAAGAGTTCATCTTAACCTGATTTTATTTATACTTCCTATTTCTAAATAAGATCACCTGGTGAGGGATCTATGGGAACAATGGCAAGGGCAATGATTTAGGAACATATTTCACCTCCTAACACAGAATGTTTGGACCCAGATCTGAACAAATTCTAGTCTCTTGGAATGGTTGTTTTTGGAAATCAGTCAAACCCATGCAGGGGCCCACTTGGAGACGAATTGAAGTTCTCCTGGCCAACAACTCTAACTCAGCTCCCAACACACACTTGCGGGGGCTGTGAATGAGCTGTCTTGGAAGTTGACCCCCCACCCCTCACTCTCCAGGGGAGTGAAAGCCACTGGCCCATGTAGAGTAGACATGTGCTGTTGCTGATGAGCCTGACCCAAATTGTGTATCTGTAAGCAAAATAACTGTCTGTTTTTGTTTGAAGCTACCAGGTTGCATGGGGGTAGATACCCATAACAGTGTCTTTGAAAGCAGAGGTGAAGCAAGTAGTTTTGAGTAATAACTGTCAGGAAGGAGACACACTAAGCCCCAGGGGAGGATGTGCAACCCAGCTAAGCTGGTCTGGTCCTCCTCTGTTTTGTTACTAAGTAAATGCTCATCTGCGCCGATCAATTGTAGGTGCTTTCCTAGTTTGGCATTCCTTGCAAGAGGCACTTGTTCCTGCCTAACTGACTCCCTGAAATGTACTTAATTTGAAAACACCTCCACTCTCTTTGCATCTGTGTTTCCCTTTTGGGAAGGAGAAAGGGTGGGAGAGCCCTTAAGTGGACGATGACAGCGCCCATCTGAAGTAAACTCCATTTATGTTCATCTCCTTCATTCTGGCACAGAAAATGGAGCATGAAAATATCCTGTGGAAGGTTAAGCACTCTGCACTAACTGCCCAGGACATGGAGGAAGCAGCGAAGCGCAGAGCCGGGTGCACGGGAGGGGTGAGGACAGATGTGGGCTGTTTCACTCCTCACAACCTCTCTATTCTATTCCTGTTCAAATGAAGCTCTGTGATGCAATTGATATTAAGGGAAAGTTGCACAACAGAAAAGAGAGGCTGACTTCTTTTGATGAGAGCCCCTATGAAATCAGGGAATGCAGAGAGGTGAGCTACATTCAGCAGCTCAGAACAGGGCCATCATGTATACTCAGAAAACCCGAGGCCATACTACTCATGTTCCGGAGGGTACAGGTGAGGAATGGGCACAGAGGGGCAGACCCAGTTCTGGGTACCATTTTGTCCAACATTCTAAGGGAAGGGCGGTGCCAGGGAGGAGGCAGTGCTCAGTGTCTGAATTACTCTCCTCTCATTGCTGGGACAAATATTCGACACTTAGAATGAAGGAAGGAAGGGTTTATTTAGCTCACAGTCACTGGAGGTTTCAGGCCATACTCAGCTGGCTCCAAGACACAGTGGCACAGGGCAGAGGGCATCCATTCATGGTGACCACAAAGAACAGAGAGGAAGGGAGGAGTAACAGCTCCTCAACAGCCAGCTTCACTTCCCTCCTTACACTGTAATGCAGATTACCTGTTCCAGGGCAGGTGTAGCACTCACACCCTCAATCCCAGTGGATCATGAGTTAGTCACAAACTCTAGAAGTCTGCCCCATGATGGTATGAGGCTTTGGGGGTACACCTAGACACAAACCATAATACTTAGAGTAAGGAACATTGAGATGACACCAGAGTTTTAACCCTAGTGTCCTTGGTGTATTATTTACTTTCCCATGGCTGAGCCATAATACCTGATGCTCACAGCTTAAAGACAAGAGGTTTATTTGGCTCACCTTTTTTAGAGCACTTAGTCCAAAATTGGCTGGCTGCAAGGTAAAGACACATGGTGAAATGTCTTTGTGGAGAAGAGCTGCTTATGCCCTGGAAGCCAGGAAGCAGAGTGGGAGGATCTGAGGACAAAAGACAACTTCCAGGTCATGCTACTAATGACCTGCCTCCAACTGAGCTCCACCTCTGAAGGGCACACGGGTCCATCGACAGGCTCATCCGTGGTTGGATCACTGATGAGTATGGCAGCCCCTGCTAGCAGTTTCCCAATGCATAAAGCTTCGCAGGAATCTTTCCAATCTGAACTATAAGACTTAGCTCATTCACTCAAGCAAAATGAAGTGTCCTGTAGGTGGCAGACTGTGTTGTGAGCACTGGGGTACAGCAGGGCACAAGTCACACAGGACTCCTCCCTATGACACAATCACCCCAGCAATAGAAAAGGCAGCATGTGCAAGAAACAGGTGAGCAAGAAGATCTTAAAAGACAATGAAGTGACCAAGTGGAGAGTGACCCGTCAGTCCCGCCCATCAAGCGTCTCTCATTGGGCTCTCACTCACCGTGATGTTTCCTTTTGACTTGCAGAACTAAACCCACATGACTTTTCATTGCACTTAACATCCCACACACTCTAGTTTCCATTATAGTCACCATTTTTTTCCTCCCCTTTCCTTATTCCTCAGACCCGGGAGCACTTTAGGAGAATAGCTCTGTGGTCACGTGGCTCGGTTCAAATCCCAGCCGTGGCACTCACTAGCTATATGACATCAAGTGTCTCTGCTTTTCTAGCCCTTTACTTTTACTTCTAGCACTTAAACCAAAAACATAAACAACACCTCCTGTATGATTGTAAACACCAGATACATCTGAATATAAGAGAGTACATAACTAAGCGAGATCCCAATTATTTGCTAGTATGCATGACTAGAGAGTATTTGTGTGTGTGTGTGTCTATGTGTGTGTGTGTGTGTGTGTGTGTGTGTGTTTAATAGCATTTCCTTAGATTGGAATATGCCTATCTTAATGCCATATGGTAAGACTTGGGTTGTACCTACTTTGCAATTCATGTGCAGTGCACAAGTGCTAAATAAAATGCACTTTCCTTACTAAGGTATCTTGGCAAAGATGGCCAGGTTGATGGCAAAGAGCACTAGTCAGGAGGAGTGCTGTCCCAGAGGGGTCAGCACAGGTACTCGGGAGAAGGTGAGAAACTGCACTCTAGCTCAGAGGACAGCAGTTAGGGGCTGTGTCATGAGAACCCACATGTGCCAGTTGGCAACGTTAAGATTTGAGACAGAGATCTTTAATATTCACTTCCCTTTGTGGCCTGGTAGAGAGGTAGTCTAGGCTGTGCTAACAACAGCAGTGAGGCTTTTAACATTTAAGCATCATTCCAGAGGGGGCAGAGAAGAGGGACAAAATAAAAGTTAATTAAAAAATAAAATCAAGAGGAATGTGTCTCAGAGGCCACCTTTGTTACGGAGACCACCTGTCATTAAGCCCTTTCCTGTCTATAAACCTGAGATTGGAAGCCTATCTATTCTTTTGTTGTTGAATTTTTAATGCCTCCTGGCTGGTCTCTGACTTGGCTATTACAGACAGAGGTTATCATGCAGATGTGTCTCCCCTGAGTCAGAGAAAGAATGAACTCTCCAGTACCAGGAACTACATTCCCTGAGAAGACCAGCAGCAGGAGATTGTTGTCACTCTAGTGACTTTTCTCTCCCACCATGCAAGTCTATCTCTTCACTAGCCAGAATTAGTCTGAGGTGAAGAAGAAGACAAATACACAGTGCCTTCTCCATGACAGGACGTCTTGTCAATTCACTTCTTTCCATATTTCGAGTTCCTCTGTTCACTCACAGAATATAAATTTCTCCAGCATCTCCTGCATGCTGTGGATTAAAGGTGAAGCCACGTTGTCAGAGTAACATCTCTGTTCGTATGACCCAAGCTTTTGATAGAGGGAAAGGAGAGAATACATACTTTAATTGACAAAGTGACAATGGTGTTACATGTCCACTTATGTTCATATGCTCAGGTTTGCTTGCTCCCTGTTGATCAGATCAAAGGACATCATTTAGTTGGTAAAAGTGGAAAAGGATTTATTCAAAGCTAAGTCAAGGATATGGAAAGGCCCAATTGCCTTGAATCCTTGTTATGAGGTGTACAGTGGGTCTTTCACTGTGAGGTCAGAGGGAGGGCAGCTCAGAGCAAAGGTGCAGATTTCCACACTTATTTTAGGTCTTCCAGCTGTGTTTTGCTCATCCTTCCTTTTCTAGGGGAAGGGACCCGGACTTCGTCCTGGCACTAGCATCTCCATATGTGTCCAAGCCAGTGGACTGAGGAGAGGTGGGTGAGCTGCTTGTGCCCTAGGCCTAAGGAAGCTGGGAGAAGTCACCTGTTTCTGTAGGAAACAAAATAAAACACTAACTTTTAAAGCTCCATGTTGAGGCTCTGGTCACAATACGCAGAGAACATAGGAAGTTGGTGACATGGTACCCTGGGGTGTGCATAGGAAAGGCCTCCTGAGAGCTGGGTAGAGAGTTACATGGAACAAAGAGCCAACAAAGCCCAACCACATGGTTCCTGGAAGAGTGAACAGTGAGGGTGAAAGTCATGGGTGAGAGATGAGCCCAGCTCCCTTGAAAAAACAAAGAAGTCATTATGCTGAGAGAAGGGACTGCAGACACAGGATTCATGACCAGGCCATCAACTCGCACTGATCAGGATGTTAGGGCAGTTGGGAAAAAAGGAAGGGTTTGGCCCCTGTAGTAGGTTTCAAATTTGGGGCCAAAGCATCCAGTTTGAATCATGTCTAATTGTGGCAAATGTGAGGTCAGAGTGTACGAAGGCCTGAGTTCATGTTGGTGGATGGTTCTGCTAAGTCATCACCTCAGAAAGATTCCTGGGGACCCACTCCCCCAGGCTCTGTTCAAGAGCTCCAATCAGGACCTCCTCCTCTGGCAGAGACAGGTTCTTTCTCTGACTCTCCCTGCTAGTGACAGCAGCCCTCCTACCTTTCAGGTGCTACTCTGAGCTGCCTTGGCTCCTCCTGGGAACCTTTCTTACCTCTCCTGGTTGTCTAAAGATAGACTGAGATTAGAGAGAAATGGGAGGTCAGGCAAACCACAAGAAGGAGCATTACCTTCGGAAACATTACTACACAGGACTTTGTGCTCATCACTGAACTTGGCAAGTTGAGCTCTACACTGCCTCAGAAGGCCTCCAGGCTAACAGGCCTTTCTTCAGTTTCCCTTTTTGTGGTCCCCATCATTCACATTCACAATCCTCTTTCTGAAATGGTACTTCAAACAAACTTAAAATTTGGGTGTTGGTGTGCATAGGAGGTAAACAAAAGTTGAGATGCATTCCTGAGGTGACAATGTTAAAATGAATTCTACTTTAGCTTCTATCTTGAGAGCTGAAACAACTCATAACGTTTAGAATCTCACGTGTGAAGGACCTTAATTTTGTGGTTATTAGAATGTTTATGAAGTAAGCAGGAACTCCTGATTGCATAAGAGGGGGAGGTTTTTTCAGAAAGGCCTGAGTGGAGATTTACAGGATTCCCTCTTCTGGCCCTAAGCAAGCATTTTAAATATGTTTTAGCAGCTCTGAGGCATATGGCATTCATAGTATCCAGGTTTGTAAGCAGTTTTTTTTTCCCCAGAGCAGAGAGCAAACTTCCTTTTCAAATTATACTTTGTAATTTTCCCAGCACAAGAATGATGGGTTTTCTGCCTAACTTACTGTCTTTATGTTGTCCAAGCCATGCTCTGGTATGTTCATCCCTAAACTCTGGAAGTAGCTATCAGCTGCATGTGCTGTAACTAGACCCTTGGGATGTTCTTTGGGTTCTTTGTACACTAAAGTCATTTTGGAGTTTGTGAAGAGCTTCACAGAACCCCACACCCCCAAGCCAGCCCAGTGAGACTAAAGAATGAGTCGATTTCACTCAACCCTCTCATTTAATTCTCAGCTATATATATAGCTGAGAACAAACATCCTGCAACAAATTCTTTTGACTGCCTACTTGTTATGTGCTCTAGTCAATTAACTAGTGCTCTAACAGTTTTGATCACTCTGAATTGATATCTTCCATTCTCTCTGTGGTAGGTGGTTTCTAAACATGGCTCAGAAAAACCAGAGCTACCCTCCTGTACCTCAACTGTCACACCTTCCCTTCCTCTTGAGTGTACCTAGAGCTGGTGACTTGCAACCCACGAATAAATTCTGGGAAAAGTTCTGGGATGTCCCATGGTCTTATGAGCTTTGGTGATAAACTCCAACTATCTCCTTGCTAACCTGCTCTCACAGGTTCTTTTGTAGCTCCTTCGCTTGAGCCAAGTTTCCATGTTGTTATGGCCCTGCCAGAAACCCAGCAGGTCAAGGGACAGAAGACGGTCCCCAGCCAACAGCCAGTGTAGTTCTAAGGCCATTGATAAGGAATTTTGAAAGAAAAGTTTTTTCCAGTCACTTCCATGAGCATGGGAGGGTACAGTTTAACCCAGAGATGACATGAGCCTTGCCCAATGAATGCCTTTGTTGCAGCTGGTAAGAAATGTTGAGCTAAGAGGCTCAACTGCTAAGTCCCACTTGCATTCTTGACCCACAGAAACTGTGGAATAACACACCTTCTTGTATACGCGTGATATGTTCCAGAACACTGTGATATGCAGGAATTGATAGACAATATAATATCCTCACAGTTGATGCCATCAAAATGTAGCCCGGGATGTAGCCAAGGGACTTGGTTTGCTCTAATGCTCAACAGAAAATCTAGAGTGGATATTCTCCAAGTCTGTGTTTCCTCCCTTTTCATGTAAAACATAAAGCGCTTTTTCCTGTTCATCTTGAACCCAAGGCCAGCAACATAAAACATCTCATTGTAGGAGGTCTCTTCAGCTCTTAGACTTGGCTTGTGGGCTGGTTGGTGGCAGAGCTTTCAGAAGAAGACTTCAAGGAAGACTTAAAGATCATTGAGCTGAGGCATCCCTGGTGCCAAAGACTGCCTTTGAAGACAATCTCCTAGGAAACTGACAACTTGAATCATGGGTTGCTTTCTGAGACCAGAAATTAACATCTTATTTATTTTTTGCTTTACGCCCCTTAATTCCTGGGTGTGTTTGTTACACAGCTAACAAATCTACCTTGATCACAGCACTTGTTTGTTTTTAACAATTCCATTTGTTCCATAATTCTTATATTGTTATGCCAGTTTATGTTTGAGTCCCCTGGATGCATTCCTAAAATCTCTGTTATACTTTGAGTAACTATGTAATTAATTTCCAATTATTTATTGGTTTCTAGATAATACTTTTATACCAATAAAAAGGCATAGTTTCTCCTCAAAAATTCATAAGGAAATATGGAACTGGATACACAGAAATACAAGTGAGTTACTACATAATGGAAAAAGGAGAGATACCTAATGATACCCTTTGCACATGAAGAAATACTCCCATTAATTTTCAATAGAATGAACACTTAACACCTTCCTTATCACATTTATTGAGGAGCTACCCTATGTAGAGGTAGAAAATTTGACAGTCTCCAAAATTAGGAAATTAAGTCAGAAAAATAAATCATGTAGAGTTTTGAAATATAGGGATTAGGCCCCAGGGATTGTCAGAGAGTGGTAATGTAGTCTGACATTGTATTTCAGGGAGATTTATAGGGTGGTCTGGAGGAAAAAGTGCCACCTACAGGTAGGAGGACGAGCTGGGAAGTGCATGGTGTGTGAGAGCAGTACATGGGGAGGAAGCCAAGGGGTGAAAGCCAGCTGTGAGAGGAAGAAACGGTAATGCAGGTTGAAAGATAAGAGTTTGCAAGACATGGGACCACCACTTGTTTATTTTTTATTACTTCCACTTGCACTTAGGTCACTATAAATGCATGTGTATGCATACATATTTGCATATTTTATCATTTTCAGCATGTGGGAAATCATGCCATACTTAGGGCCAGTACCTATGTGTAATAGATTTATACTGATCTAGGTTTATTTGTATTTCATATTTTATTTATTTATTTATTTATTTTGTATTTTTTAGGGAAGTGTCTATGGGGTGTCCAGGGTCTCGCTACTAGATCAGACTTGTTGTGGTCCTTCTGTTTACAGCCTCCCAAGAGCTGGGATTACATGCACATACCACCACACCCCGTCTCAATTGCTGTCTCAGCGAGCCCCAGGGTGGCGCCAGCACAGCAAGCCCAGGGATAGAACTCCTGACCCCTGCACCTGCTTGCAAGCACTTTAATCCACTGAGCTATTTCGCTGGCCCTGTATTTCTTATTTTAATTTAAAATAAATAACCAAACATATGAATTCTCTTGAATTGCTTAGAAAGACTCAAGACTATTTTTCATATTCCTTTTTGATATGAGTGCTACAATTCTCACTATGTAAGAAAGGCTGAGTTCACTGAGACACTGAAAGATCTTCTTGTGTGTAGGTGACTTCCATCCTTGGCTAGATCTGTCCTGCCGATTTGTGTAGTGGAGGATAAGTTTCTCTTTACTTGGGCTGATGTGAGGTCTTTTAGGAGGACGATTTGCACAGCTTGATGGCTGCCTTTGCTAGGTGGGTATGGGTGTGCTGGACAAAGGTATGTTCAACTCTCATTGCTTGGTGCAAATAGCAGGGGCTAGAGTCATGGGATTCAGGCCAAAAGGGAAAAGGCCGGGCTGCACTGGGAGTGACCTCTGTCCTGACACCCAGGAGATAAAGCGGTCCTTTGCCCCACACATGCACACTAGGAGGGGCTTGATATGCTCAAGAATGCAGACAGCTTTGATGAAGCATTGGCCCCAGCTGGACATAGTGTTTGAGGTACATCCTAGGGCCGTGCACATCTTAGCCAGCAGGCTTGTGATGGGCGACCAGCGCTATCCTTGTGGATCCACCTGTTCTGCAAAGCTGAGATTCTCTCCTGTGCTGTGCTCTCCTGTTCTGAGAAGACCACCGGAATGAATGCGGAATAAACAGTATGTACACCACTTCCTTAGAGTTAGCACCATGTAGGTTTGCAGCAGAGTCAAGAGGAGCAGAAACCAGCTCTGTAAGCTTCCTTTCATCAGTTCAGAGAATGGAGTTTGCAAGTGCTGAATATACTTGGCTGAGCAGACAGGGCTCCAGTTCTGGTGGATAAATGGGCAACAGGGCGGTTGGCAGATGCCTGAACACTATGTTCTTTTACATAGAGCTACAGTGGGAGAAGCACTGGCTCACAGCTCTCCATGCATGCCTAGAGACCCCTGGATCTGTCCTCACAGACCTGATGACCCAATGCATGCATCAGAGGGCCAGAGACTGTTGCAAGAGAGCCAGAGAAGGAAGGCCTAGGCATCTGGAGCAGCACCATCCAGCCACTGAGACCAAAACCAGATGGCATAGCAGAGTGAACACTTTTGACCAAAATGACACAGCTAAAAAATTTTTCACATTGTGGACCCCAAAGAAGGGAGAGGAGGAGGAGGAGGAGGAGGAGGAGGAGAAGTCACCAATTAGGAGGAACCAACCACCAACTTTCCAAATCTCCTGACCAGGCCAGTGAAGGCTTTAAAAACAGACACAAATGATTATTTAAGATTTTCTCTTTGTAATTGTATGGTAAATGATTTTAAGCAAAGGCTGTTCATTGTTGTCTTCCTACTCCAATGTGTCATGGAAAGGAAAATTACTGTATATTATTTATTTTATCACGCAGTTTTCTCATGAATGATCTTGCTTTTATTTCTATAGGGGCAAATAAAAGGCAAGCACCTTATACAACAACTGGCAGACTTTGGGCAAAAGAGCTCATATCTCAGTCCCTTTCTTCCTACACTTAGGGCCATGGGGACACTGGGGAAGGGTTGGTGTTAGGGTCACATTAGCACCTGGGAAGCACTACTGCTCAGCATAGTTCCTGTACAATGCAGTCAAAGTTGGCTGTGCCTGTGATTGATGCTATTGATCCAAAACTGAAGAGACACTTCTACAACAGCCTTAAAAACTAAAGACAATATCAAAGCCAATGACTGAGTCAATCAAGCTTGGAAAATAACAGTTATTTATGGAAAATAAAAACATGTTAATCCCCATGTTATTTGGCTTTGTGGAGGGTGAAAACATAATTTAATACATTTTCTCCCTTTTTCTCGATTTCATAGCTTCACAGAAACATGCAGAGAGAAAAATCTTTAGATATATTTCATATAAGAAAGCATAAATTTAGAATAACTCACCAAGTTATATTTTGCAAGTTCATCGCTCACTTATCCATCTATTCATTTAACAAAATTTTTTGAAGTTATTACATGGCAGGGGCTAGGCGGACACCCCCGATGTATAATATCTTGCTTTACAGAGCTTCCAGGTTATCTGATGAGGCCTTATTTGATACAGCCATAGGTAGTTTGCAAAGGTCATTAGTTCTTTGATGTGAAAGATGCACTTGAGAGTTTTGCTGGGGACATGCAAGGGGCCAAGTGGAGGAGTTCAACATGCTGGCAGTCCAGTAGCACCTTAGCAGAGTGGAGAGGAAGGGAGTCCTGCAAAGAGAACGTCCAGATAAAGCCTGCAGGAGTCAAGGATCTGATGAGCTAAGCTGAGAGGGAGTCCAAGCCCGCAGGCCTCTCAGTGCTGCTTCTGCTCCCAGGGCAGATGGATAGCAGGGATGGGAGGGGCTGACTTCTGAGGGTTTTGCTGCCTTGGAAACTGCTGCCTAGGAGCTCTGCAGAGCAAGGACCCCTCATTTTACCTCAGCGTCTCCTTAGCGTATTGCATGTGGGCACATACTGAGTCCAGGGAAAGTGGTGCTAGACAACAGAACAGACAACGAGATCTTTATCACGGGACCCACTCTAGTTGCTCCACCTGCTTCAATCTACCTTATAAAGCCAGAATAGTATGTTGGCTCTGAGTCAAAATAAAAGTGAACCAAGTACTACTTTAGCAATAGCTTAGGACAGGGTTGTGGCTGGGAGTATAGGGAACGAGAAGGTTTCCCCTGCTGTGCTATTCCAGATTGATTGTCTTCAAGTTCTCCATAGCTCTCTCCCTTCCCTTCCCTTCCTTCAGGAAGGAGGGGCCCATCTGAAGTCAATGACAAGTGTATGTGATCTCAGTTATTGCCGATTCTATCTCTGAAGTGCTTGAAGGTCATCTGGGATTAAGACTGGTACAGGCCAAATGCAAGATGCCGTGCTGATATTTTAATTATGAGAGACACCATGAGTAAAGGGAAGCCCCTGGAAAGAAAAGAAGAAAATTCCAGCCACAGCCCAACAGGTGACTAGGCTTTGGCTCTAGCCTGGGGCTCAGGCTCAGGCTTCCCAGAGCCAGCGATCAAAGAAGAGGCCTGGGCAGTGTGAGAAACCATGGGGTTCTCATCTCCCTGACAGTGTGATTTTTACCAAGCTACTCCCTCTGCTCCTTCTTCCTCCTTCCTAAAGACCAGGCAGAGGCCATCTTGAGAACAGCAACTTCCAATAAGCGTGTACACCTGCTTACCAGTGATTCTCTCAACAAAATACATTTTTGGCCATGAAATCGCGTTCATGTCTGGCTTAGAAAGCAGCTGTGTGTGTGTTTACTCTTGCATGCTGTTTTGGTGATCTGTGTTCTCTGGAACAGACTGAACAAGTTAGATTCTGCTAATTTACAGAAACCCCAATGCAGGGGTTCCTTGGGAGAAGACTGCTGTTAAGCTCTACCCGTTTTGATTCTGCACACACCGAAAGTCTCAGAAGAGGGATATGTCTTTTCTAACAACCATCACTTTCATGTAACATGGAAGGCATTCACATCATGTCTTCATCTTCTGTATCTCGACTAGTAACACCATCACAACTACTCCCTCCTGACAACTATATTCATTTCTCATTAAAGATATTTCATGTTTTATTCAGGAATTTAAATGAAGCTATCAGAGCCTAGAATGGCATCCTTTTGGTATAATTGTATCTCACTGACGCCAGCCCCAAGAGTTCTAATTAATATATATTTAGCTCCCTGACTGTCTTTAAACCAAACACTTGAGTGTAGAAGAGAGTAAGAAATCTCTCTCTCTCTCTCTCTCTCTCTCTCTCTCTCTCACACACACACACACACACAGAGTGAGAGAGAGAGAGAGAGAGAGAGAGAGAGAGAGAGAGAGAGAGATTTGAATAAAAAGTCTAAAAACAAGAGAGAGACTTGGCTTTTTGGTAATGGTTCATTTTAAGTGCTTAGTTCCTTTATGTCAAAATTATGACATATGTAAAAGATTATTTACAGGCCACCGATTGCTTTATGAAAAATGGGCACCCAAAATGATTATTTTTTCATTACACAATTATGTTTGTTACTAACACATTCAAGCCATATTTTTTAAAAAAATTCCCCGTCTTTCTTTTTTCTCTTAATCCTACCACCAAAAATGTTCACGCCCAGGGAATTTCATGCAGTCCCAATCCCTCTTTGGTTCTGTCTCCCCTCTCCTCTCTCTGCCCTTTTTTTCCTCCGACCTCACGCTATTAAAAAGCAATATTGTTCCTCTTTGGCAATGTGAAAATGACTGGAGCCATCTTGGGATTTCATGGCCTCCCTAAGCCCATCATATGAAAAGAAGCTAATTGGGTACCGACCTCATTCCTTGTGGGGTTTTCCATTTTCCCTCATTCCCTCTAACCACATCCCCATTCTCCCTGGCAGGAAATGAGTTTGGGGACATTTTTTGTGCTGGTCTAACATTGGAATTCATAGCACTTGTGTTCACTTAGAAGCCTCAGTTCGCTCCCATTCCTGGGATGCTGTGGGACGGTGGTTTATAAATCACTTCTGTGGTGCCCTATACGAGGAGATCAAGACCCTTGTGAGCTCCAGTCATATTGAATTTCACTGAGCAACAGACTGTCCTTAAGCATTTACAGTACAGAAAAACAAAGGTCTTATAAACAGAACAATTCAGCTGACATTTACCGCATTTACAAGGCAGTACCGCGAGCAGAGAAGATGTTGTTTTTCTTTGTTCCCCATCTTGCTCCATTCACCATTTGCTGAAGGTGGCTGTGCTGCAGGATATAAATTGGGGTTTAAAAATTACCTCTGCTCAAATTTAGGTTGCTATTTAAATAGCAGTCTGAGGTCAGCTATTGGTTTATTAGCCTGCCATCAACATACCATAAATCTGGCTCACACCACGAAGATCGATGCCTCTCCCTGAACCGCTTCAGTGATGGTGGTCCTGCCATTTCCTCTCAGTGGTATGAGGAGGTGGGTGGCTGTCCCATGTACTAGGCATGGGACACGAGTGACAGACACCAGCAAGCTGGTCTCAGTGAGAAAGTTTCCCGACCTGCTAAAGGATATGCGCACTTCATTCCTTTGGAGGGCATTGGACTCTGTGATAACTATATGCTTAATGTCCATGTTTTCATTCAATAACAAGGATATTTGTAAACTGGCAAAAGTCATATTCTCCTACTAACACAAACAATACTTTAAAACACCATATTTAGCTATGGTAATCATAGTGCAATAAGTTCTTTGAAAAGATTTCTTTGGAATTGTGGTTCCCATCTCCTGCCCCTTCTGAGACAGCAACGAGCTAAGTGGAAGCTGCCCTCCCACAGTGGGCTGGGGAGAGTGGACAGAGAGCTCCGGGGCTCATGTGCAGTTGACTCCCAGACACATTAGCCACAGCCTTACTGACCACCGTGTCCACTCGCCTGGGCTCCTAGGGGTTTTTATCTGAAATTCCTCACTGCTCAGACATGCTGACAGGCACGTCAGAGGAGAACAATAACCAGAAACAGATGCACAGAAGAGTCACGGATACGTCAGCAACTGTGCTGCATCTTGGCAGGCTCTACCTGCTCCCTGCAAAAGAGGGGGTGTTGGGGGGCATTTATTTCCACAAGGCCAATTTCCATGCCAAACATAGCATATGTCTGACTTTTCTATTTGGTATAAACAGGACTCACACACTCAAAAAATAATGTCAAAAGTTCAAAGGGTGCAGAGTTGAGAATTCTCACACGGGCAAATAAATGAGGTCTGCGGATCGGCTGGCCTTCCCTCAGCTTTACATAAAGTGTCTCCTTGGGACTGGGGTGATGTGTGGCTTTGATTCCCTGCCCTTGCTCGTCCATAACCTGGCTTGGAATGTAGCCCAGCCCTAAGAGATTGAGGGTCACTCTGGCTCGATAGTGTAAGGTCAGAAAATGGAATGAAGCTGGGATATCTCAATTGAGATTTGAGTGTATAAAAGTATAAATCAAAAAAGCAAAATCCTTGAAGGGACACCTTGCAGCTGTTGCTACAAATGAAAGGGTTCAAAATAAGTAGATACAAGAATGCGGAGACGGGCGCAGGTAATAATTCCCAGTTAGTCCTACTCGAAGAACACGGGAGCACAACTGAGTACCGAGGAGTAACAAATGAACACGGTGCCAGGCAGGGCTGCTGGTGCGAATTCTGGAATGAACTGCATATTGCTTCAAGGGCAATATTTAGAGCATTTTGTTAAAAAAAAATGCTCTTTCATAAGCGTGTTGGCAGGATGCAACTTAGAAAATGTACCTGGCAATGCAAATGAATACTGGAATTTATAGGATTATTTTTCCTTGTTCTTGAAAAATCTGAATAACCTCAAAGTTGAGCCATTCATTCAGAGAGGAAAAAAAAATCTGCCTTTACCCCTAAATGCCACTGTCTCATTTGGCTGTAGGATATTCATGATTTTATGTTTATTTAAACAGACATCTCTCTCGTTTATGGGCATATTCCAGAATAGAACTGCATGTTGCTTGGAGTGCAACACTTATGGGCAAACACCTGATCCCCTTTAATAAAGGCTAAAAGAGAAACGATTTCCTGGCCACTCACAGACCCCACTGTGCCTCGCTCCTGGACATGACCTTGTCACATGACCTTTCCTAGCCAATGTGGAGCACTCTGCACATTGGACCCCAGGTACAGTGATTAGAAATGGATTTGGCCGGTCCTGTGGAAGACTACCGTTGGCACACTTGTTCGCATCCAGAAAGGTCTAGGTCTATGGCTAGGGACCTGCATGGTGATTGTACATAGCACTGCTGCTCAGAACCCACACCCTCTCCTCTCTAGGGTACTTTTCGAAGCAAGTTTTCGAAGAACGTTTTCTTGAAGCTATGGTTTTGTTGGCATGGTCAGAAAAGTGAATTCTATGTTCTAGGAAATCACACTTCGTAGGTTTTCTTTCTCCAGTTGTCTTTTCCCGGTTTGGAAGAAGTTGGAGTGTCACACTTAGCATGGAATCTGCACAGTGACCAGCCAAAGGGACACTCCTCAGTGTCTTCTGTGGCCCACAGATTCTAATGGATGTGAATCCATGTTAAGGCCATGGAGAGATCCTGGGCAAAAGAACTTGGAGAAATGCTGAACTGAATGTAGCCTTTTTTATTTGTATTTTAGGGAAGGGTCTACAGGGTCTCACTACTAGATCAGACTTATAGTGATCTGCCTGTTTACAGCTCTTTCCCAAGATCTGGGATTACAAACGTGCTCCCCCACATCCAGTCTCAATCACAGTCTCAGCGTGCCCCGGAGGCAGAGCCAGCAAGGCAGGCCCCGAGATCGAACCCCTGGCCGCTGTGCCTGCTTACAGGCGCTTTAATCCACTGAGCTATTTGGCCGGCCCTGAATGTAGTCTCAAAGGCAGACATTTCTAGAACATTGTACATATTAAATAGCACGTGACATCCTTATGCTGTTTGTACATTTTTCTTTCCTTTTTTTATAAAATAAATAGGAACATCTTTTCCTGAGATCATCCCTGCTTACCTAATGCTCCACAAGACTTCAGCAAATAGTGATCCAGGTACAATTAACCATACCTTAGGTCACTGGAAACAAAAATTTTTGCTCTTTAAAGTGGTTAATGTCAAGAGCAAGTGGCACTGGAGTTAAGTTAAATCAAGTGGACTGTGATTTTATTTAAGGCAAACGGAGAGTTGTTTTTTTTTTTTTTTAAAGCCCTTAACCACTATGTTCTTGAAAGAGAAAGAATAAGATTTAGAAAGCTTTAAAACAAGTGAACTAACCTCTTCAGTAGACACCCACATATGACTTCACAAATCATTTAAAATGTGACAAGGCAAATGAAACTTGATCAAGTGATTGTCCAAATAATTATAGCTTATTCTTCAACTTTTTCTCATTGAAATCACATTGTCATTCGAGCAGTCATCTTGACTCGACTAATTATTGCTCTCCAAGGAAAAAGAAAAAGCCTCAAAACATAGTTTAACCAATTCTCACCTTCATAAGTAATCGCAGTAAGAGGAAAAGGAGCGTGTGAGAAATGGAAACCCCAGCCTCTGCCCTCGCCCTGCCTGCTCCACCTCACCCCCACGGGATTCCTGAGACCCTCCTGTCTCTGCTGTCTTCCTCCTCACCTGCCCTGCCTCTCCTCATCAATAGCTTATGTCTCCTCCAAGCAGCCCACAGAGCAGGGGTGGAGAAAGGGAACCTGAATTGACCGAGATCTGCCAGAACTGGGGAGGGGCTGGCACCCAGCTTCTGCTGGCTCCGTTTCCTCCTTTTGCTCTGTTAGACCAGATGACATCAGCAATCACTTGAATCCACAACGACACAGGATCCCAAGTCATCTTATGTTTGTAATCTCAGTCTCACGTATGAAGGAAAGCAGTGACATTGATGACACTGGAATAACTTCAGAGCTATAAAAATTGACCACGATCATTGGTGGCCATTGACAGAAATGACACATCTGTATTTGAGCCTCAAACTAGCCATTTGAGAGGCTCAGAAATCAACCTCCCATGTTTAAGAACAGCTTGGGTAACTAAGGAAGACACTATTGCAAAATAAAATAAGAAAGTGCTGGGGATTTAGCCTAATGGTAAGAGTACTTAGTGTGTGTGAGGTCCTGGGTTTAATCTCTCTAGAAAAAAGAAGAAAGGAAGAGGGAGAAGAGAGAGAGAGAGAGAGAGAGAGAGAGAGAGAGAGAGAGAGAGAGAACAGAGGAGAGGGGCACAGAGGAGAGGAGCACAGAGGAGAGAAGAGGAGAGGCGGAGGGGAGAGGAGGAAAAAAAAGAGAGAGAGAAAGGGAGGAGGGAAGGAAGAAAGGAAAGAGAAAGTAAGAAAGAAAAGGAAGGAGGAAAGGAAGGAAGGAAGGAAGGGAGGGAGGGAGGGAGGGAAAGAAGTTAAGAGGAAAAAGGCATCAGCTCAAACTCTTAGCCATCACTTCAGTGTGTCTGTTTTTGGCTTCTGATCATTGACTGAGGCAGATAGGAACTTTCCTTTCTAGGCTCTGGCACAGAGCTCGCCCACCACAGCCTCCTCTATCATCCATTCTCCTGCATTCTAACCAAGCAACCGGATTGAGCCTGAGTACCTGCCTGGGCTCCTCAGCTGCAGAGCTGCAGAAGGCACAGCTGTCTCATCATCTTCTTTTGATAAACAAACAATTTCTCTCTGCGCAGGGTCCTGGCCAAGACAGGTATTCAACCCCAGGGATGGAGGCATTCTGCCCTGGTCACTGTCCATCTCCAAGGGTAGTTCGTAAACATCGCTTACTTACACACACCTCAAGCGAAGAAGAAGGAGAACACAGCATGAAAAGTAAGATGGCCCAGCTATTTCGAAGCAAGTACCGGTTGCTATTTTCCTGCACTCTTCTTTCCTTCCCTGCCCTGGCTGGTTACAGGATGCTTCCAGGGAATGTATTTCTGGGGACGAGAATGAGGCCAGCGGCTGCTGACGCTAAAAGGACATGGCATCTGCACTAGGCTGGAGAGGGTCTGGTTGCACAGATTAAAGTCAAACACATCACAGCCGGGTTAGCAGGCGTAGACTTGAGTGGGTTGTTTTGTGTTCTGATTTTTTTGTTTTTTTGTTTTTTTTTGTTTTTGTTTTTGTTTTTTTCTAATAGCTCTCTGAGTAACAGGGAGGCAATTAAAGAAAAACTTCATTTTTTTTTCCATCATCATTGCTGCTTATGTTCCCTAGTTCTGGTTTCTTACTCTATTTATCCAGGGACACAATAATAATTGAATATAAGGAAAAAATACAAATATAGGTAGTTATTTAATTTGGCTCTGATTTGTTCTCGGCAAGAGAAATTTTCACCCAAATGCAGCTTGCAAATAAATATAAACCCACCGAGGGAAGGAAAAAAAAATGCATGCATATTTTGCTGGAGAAAATTAGTTCTTTTCCTGCCAAATATCAAAAAAAAAAAAAAAATACGTTGAGGTCTTTTCTTCTCAAGCAAATTTAGAATTTGATGCAGCCACCCTTTCATGTTCTAGAGGATTCCTCTCAATGGGTGAGTTCACCCATAAAGAGCTGTAATTACCTGATATTTTTAAAGAATTCATCTTTATATTAAGTGAGAGAATAAGGAAGAGATGGCAAGAGAGTCATTTGTGTGGGAGAAGCTGAAAGCTGAACGTGGGAGGCAGAAGCCTGAAAACGCAGCATATTTTACGAACAGAACTCTCATTCCTCCGGTGGGAAGGAACTGCTCTGGAAATCTGTCAGGTCTGCTCCAAGGTCAGCCGACAGCCCCACTAGGCTGCACGGCCAGGACTGAAGCTTGCTGAGCCAGGAGCCACTCATTTAAACCTAGGTAATGCGCAAACCCAACGCAAGTTTTGTTGCTCTTTCATTTCTTGCCACATTAATTCGTTGCAGGGAACTCATAGTGCAGGGCTCACAGGCTGAGTTCAAGGAAGAACTGAAAAGAACCTCCCGGCAGCTGAGAGACTTCCTGCTCTCCTTCAGGCCTGAAACTTCCTTTGTTCCTGTGAGCACAAAACAGCTGTTTCCTCTGCAGCACCCACCCAGCTGGCTGGGGCTCCACCTCCGGGATCCTGCAGCACACAGAGCCTATTAACGCTGAGCACCCATAAGGAAACCCTCTTCCTTTTCCCTTTCTCCTCTTTCCTCCACCAGTTCCCGCCCCCAAGTCCTGGATTTGATTTGACTTTCACATGGAGAGGAGTCAGGCACAAAGTGACAAGAGCATTTGTGACGTAAATCTTCCAAGTGGCAAAAGAATGCTTGAAAATATTTTGGATCTCAGTTCCCTGGTTTACTTTATATACACCTTGTTTTTATACTTTTCTGCTGGATGGCTAAGACCAAGATAAAGCAAAACCTATATAACAAGTAGAGTAAAGCCATATTAATATACTGAGCTGTAAGAGGCTCTAGTCAACAACTTCTGCAGATAACCCACTACTATCGTGGACTGTTGGACTGTGTTGGATTGTTTTGCTGAATGCAAGCACCTGTAGTATTTAGATGCCAATAGAATACCCATCTCCGACACGGCTAAACGAAAAAAGGGGATACAAAGGAAGGACCATTTTGTATTTGTATATACAGAATAGTTAGAATAGATATACAGCTACTTTCGCTTAATTCAATGAGAAGAAAGATTTATAGTAATAGTGTTTGGACAGGATATCATGTCTGCTTCTTGTACTATGGATAACCACTAAGAAAATAACAATGTACAATGTATTAATTATTGAAAATGTCCTACTAATCAGTTTTGAAACTGTCTCATTGATATTTGTTTCCCAATAAAACAAAAATGATAAAAAAAAATTAAAAAATCAGTTCTCTGGTTTGGAGATATGCTGCTGGATGGTCAGTATTACCATCTTCCCTTGCTTAGAGCAATCAGAACCTTAAAATAAAAATCAGTGGATTTGCTGCTGTTGGGCAGAACCCATAACTTAATGGGCAGATGGTATACACTGTAAATTGTAGACTTTCACCTAGAAATGTATGATTCTGTTGCCTGATTCCTGTGCCAAGACCTTTGTTGTAAAAAGTAAATATGACAAGTCCCATTTACTAACGAATTTAGGAGAAAAAAAATAGACAGGAGAAAAGACAAGAGAATCAGTAAAGGTGGCTGCATATTGGTGAAGGAATAGAGCATTTAGTATGTGCTCAAATCATGAGAGAACGGGAGTAGGGAAGAATCAAATTGTCTGTCCTTTGAGGGAAGGGAGACAAGGGGAATTAGTTAAAGAAGGCCCATGGGAAGAAGTGTCCTGGTGAGGATTCTCCAGAGGAACAGAGTCAACGGGATGGAGCTAGATTACTAGATTTCTAGGTAGATACAAAGGGGGGCAAAGAGGTACACAGGTGTATGTGCAGGAGGAGATTTATTATGGACATCGGTTCTCACGGGTATAGAGGCTCAAAATAACACTACCTGCTGTCTAAAAGTTGGAGAGCCGGGGGAGTTGGTGTCCTTCAGTCTGAGGCTAGAGACCTGAGAATCAGGGACAGATGACATAAGCTTTGTTCGGAGTCCAAGGCTAGAGAACAAGGAGCGATGACATCAGAGGAAAGGAGACAGTGGGTCATTGGGCTGAAATTTGCCTCCTCCTCTGGGTTCTGAGTAGGTCCCACGGCAGTCAGAGCGGGTCCTCCTCCTTGGGAAGTGTTGCCTGCTAAGTTTCCCAATACATATGCTGTTCTTTGTAGAAATAGTCTTGCAGACACACTCAGAAATAACATGTTCCCAGCTATGTGGGCCTTCCTCACCAGTTTCCTGGAGCAAGACATATTCTGCGTGAGAGTTAGGAAGGAAGTTGAGGCCATGGCTCATGGTTTGAGTAGAAAGCCAAAAAAAGAGAAGCACATGCCCTGGATTTGAAACAGACCTCGGGAGGCATACGCTGCTCCTTGCCAACCAGGGGCAAGGTGGTCTCCAGAGCAGGCCACACGCTGTTCCAGATCCCAGAAGGCCCGGAGCAGGCGGGGAGGAGGCGGGGCTGGCTCCTGGAGTCACCCGAGGGGAGGTAGGCCCGCCTGTCTCCGCTGTGGCCCTCTCTGCAATCTGTGAGGATGAGCCTTGCATGGTGTGGGAGTTAAAAGCTGGGTCCATAAGGCAGCAAAAAGACGGCCTCAGAGCTCCACCCGCCACCTAATCACCACATAGCCTTAGGCAAGTCGTTGTGAACTCCTAAAGCCTCGCAGTGACAAACTGGAAAAAAAAAAAGGCATAGAAATCAGTGAGGAATGACTAATCAGGTGTTTCACAGTGTCCCAAAGACCTCACCGTGATAATTAGCTTCCTTACAGTATCGTACAAATTATTACTATTTCCACTACTATTGAGCAGAAGGAGTTACTTCAGTTGGTAGAACACTGACTTATTACGGTTAATATAGTCGCTGGAAAAATGAAAAGAAATGAGCCAAGCAGATAGATATCCAAACAATATTAAAGAATGCTTCTTAAGAGATAACATTTATATGAGCAAGAGGACTTCTAACATTTTGTTTTGGAAAATGATCTCTGCAGGTGCATATTTTCTTAATAGTTGTTCAATTAAAAACCCATTGAATAATAAAAAGCTTATAGGCACTTACTACAATTTTCCCAATTGTCACTCGTCAAAGGCTGGTGATGAGGGGCGTGACAGGTTGAGCCAGGTTGTCTGACATGGTCTTCTGTCGCTCAGGAGCTTCCGTCAACTAAACTCACAAGGACGAAGTTGCTTCATCTGAGAAATACATCTGAAGCTGCGGAGAGCACCGAGTATGTTAGCAGGTTGGACTCATAGAGATCCTCCTGTTTAGAGCCTCCCAAGAGCTGGGATTACAGGCTCGCTCCACAACCCACAATGCCCAGTCTCAATCGCCATCTCAGCGGGCCACGGAGGTGGGGCCAGCACAGCAAATCAGGGAACCAAACCCTGGCCAATGTGTCTGCCTAAGCAGGCGCTTTAATCCTCTGGGCTATTTGGCTGGCCCTTATGTGACATTGGCAATAGGCCTTTGATTAATAGTAAACAAAAGGAATAATTACAAAACAAATAATAATAATAATAATGTATACGATGTGTTCCTTGTTGTAAAAGCATAAGCGATTTTCCAAGTTTTGAACTACTCTTTGTACTGGAAAACTCCCAAATAATTTGCCAATATTTAGATTTTACTATTGACCAGGTGGCAGAAATTATAGTGGGAGACTCTGTTTGAGATAACTAGCTTTATAGAGGCAGAAATTAAAATTCCAAGGCTGTAAATGTCTCATATTTTATAGAACCTGTAAGTGTGCTTATGCCTATGTATGCCCACTTTCTTTTCTTTCTTTTTTTTATCCATTTATGTATTTGGGACAGAGTCTCACTATGCAGCTGTTACTTGTAGCGATCCTCCTGTTTTCAGCCTCCCCAGTGCGGGGTTTACAGGCACGCGCCCCCACGCCTGGATGCGTGGCTGGCTCAGCATGCCTGGGCATGGGGCCGGGGAGGCATGTGGGACTGGGAATGGAACCCTGGTCCCCGCGCTTGCCAAAGCAGGCGCTTAGTCTGCTGAGCTATCTCACCGACCCTTCCATTTTCATATGATATCTTTACACTTGCAAAGAACATGATCCTTCTAGTTCCTGGAAGCCAGATGGAATGGAGCCGTGTCTCTGGGTTGCCCCGCAGTATTCCTGAGTCTTCCCGTGTCAGCAGGATCAGCACCCCCAGGTGGCATGTTGGATGCCTGCTTTCCCAGGCCCACCCAGACCTGGGACCTCAGCAATTCTGGATGGAATCCAGCAATCTGTTTCGCTAAGCTCTCCCTGGGCTTCTGCTCACTCTGTCTGAGCTGCTGTCACCCAGTGCACACGTCAGAGTGAAGACAAGTCAAGCAACAGCATCTTCATCCCTTCTTCTGCTGGACAGTGTTGAGGAGCCCACACACATTTCATCCTCACCCTAATCTCCAGGAAGCGCCCTCCTCGGCTGACATAGGCTTCCTCTTAGATGTGTTAATATAGCTAACCAGGCTGTAGGGAAGTGACTTTCCCCTGAGCCTCAAAGTAATTTCTGTCACCTCCTATCATGTGTTCATTTAATTAGTTTAACCCTTGGAAGGCGGCTTTATTTTCAGCTTCTTAAGTTACACATCCATATCCTGGCTCTGACCACTGCTAGAAGTAAGTTAATGCTAATTTTAGCAGCATCACACTCTCGTGGGTGTTTGCCAAGGTTTTATTTAGTCACTGGGATGATTTAATGGGCACAGCATGATTAACTGTAATGCATTTGCTGTCATCTTGAAACTTAAAAGAGTGTCCACTGCTATAGAACTCTGGACTTGCAGGACATAGAACTGAACAGGGAACTAGATGAACAGACACAGCAATAAACTGTGTAAAAATTTCAAGAATTGCTGGAGTACAATTCTGAAGTAGGAGTTGGATTTTAAAGGTGGACACACATAGCAGGGGGCAGCAGGGTTGTAGTAAATTTTACAGTGATAGCAGATGTGCAAGACTTTGTTGGTCATGTAAATTGAAAGTTAAAATAGACAAATAGCCAGGCCTGGTGACTTACACCTGTAATCCCAGCACTCTGGGGATTGACGCAGGAGGAGCATTGTGAGTTTGAGACCAGCCTGGGCTACAAAGGGAGTGTAAGTTTAGGCTGAACTGCATAGCAAGACCCTATCTCAAAGAGACAAAAAGAAGAAAAAAAAGACAAATAAATCAGTCCATACATTCATCCATCTATTCATCCAATGATTCATCTTTTTATCCCATCTAAGCAATCATTGAACCTTTTATCCATCCATTCACTGACCTATACATTCATCCTTCCCACTCTCCAATCAGTGTCCATCTGTCTATCCATCATCTGTTGTGTTCCAGAGACCATTTTAGCTGTGATAGGCTAAGGTATCTGTTTTCATGGATCTTTCTTTCTAGTGAACGTAAATAAAAACACAAAAAATTACATGAAATATTATAGATGATATACTTCATAGAGACAAAGCAATAAGGGAGGATCAGTAGAGGTTGAACACATTGGGCTCGATTTTAAATGGGTATTTGGGAAACATCTCATTAAAGATACGACACTGAGAAAAGACCTTCAAG
Source organism: Octodon degus (assembly GCF_000260255.1). NCBI lineage: Eukaryota > Metazoa > Chordata > Mammalia > Rodentia > Octodontidae > Octodon > Octodon degus. Next base: position 10,618,194 of record NW_004524578.1, on the reverse strand, counting down.
TGTCTTCTTGGAGGAAGAGCAGTTCACCTAAAGGGAGCAGTGAGTGGAAATTCCCAAAGTTGAGGGTGTGTTTGCCATGTTCAAGATGAGCAAGAAATCTAGTTTATCAATTGAGGGAGAGAGAGAGAGAGAGAGAGAGAGAGAGAGAGAGAGAGAGAGAACATAACTCAGAGTGCCAGAGATACTCCTGGATTTTAGAGCCTTGATTCAGCAATTCCACTGAGAGATATCTTGCTTTTATCCTAAAAGGTCTCATGCACATTGCACATAGTCCAGTAAACCAATGACTTGTCCCTCCCAGAGAAGGGTTGATTGATGTCACACAAAAAAGTCCTCAAGGACAGTGGAGTTACTGGGAAGGATTTTCTGCTGAAAGAGGAAAAACCTTATAAGTAATAGAAAGAAGAAATGGTTAGTCATAAAAAAGAAATGGCTGCAAGAACAGGGAAGTTAGTCCACTGTCCCTTCAGGAAGAATGAGAGTGTTAAGGAGGGGTGTGAGAATGTTGGAGTAGCCAGGCCGATCAAGAGCACTGAGCGATCCCAAGTGCAGGGGGAAATGACAGGCGGGCCAACAGCAGAAAACACTGCAACAGTGAGGAAGCTGCTTTCTAGGCTGGAGCTGGTGAGATCCAGACCCTAGTGCTGACCGTCTTCTTCTCCTTTAAGCACACTGGAGTGGAGTAACATGGCTCTGAGCTTATCAGAAGCCGCCGCAACTGCATTCTAGGACAGGCTTAGATAGGACTGTGCTCAGAGAGTGCCTGGACATGCAACTCCCCTGACTGTCGGATACATAGAGAAAACAGTAACAGGTGCAAAACATTTCAGGATTGCAGATAATGAAGCACTAACTACTTGTAGAATTCAAGAAGGTTTTCAAGAGGAGATATCATGGGACCAGGGCAGTCTTGAAAGGGCTGTAGAAGTATAGTAGGCAGACCGGGTGGAATTGACTGACAATGCTTCTTTTGTTTGCAGTTTTCTGTGTGTGACCTCCACATACAACTAGCGCCCTGGCACCCCGAGTACAACAGGCATCTTCTCATAGCATCACTGTTGGCCTTCATCGGTTACGTTGGTCTCAAGTTTCCCCATCCAGGGTCCAAAGGCAGCATGGCGTACTCTGGCAAGGCTGAGTCATTCCTTCAGGAAGAGCTGCTAGTGACTGGGGCTGAGGATGCTGCACAGGGACAGAAGAGAGTCACTGCGAATTCAGAGTGACTGCCGCTTGCTGCAGGATGAGGAGAATCACTCTCCCTGGTGCTCACGGCTAGTCTGTCCCTAGGAAAACACTCTTCTGCACTGTAGTGGGGTTCGACTGCAAAGAGCACTTACTCTCAGTGCTGCTGTTTTCCTGTCTAAGGACAGATAATGCCACTGCACTGATGCTGCTAGAAAAGAAGAGAGAGTGGGAAGAGGTGGATTTCACCACACACAAGGAAAGGACACTTTCTAGGGAAACTAAGAGTTTTAGTTCAGTTTTGAAGAGGTTGATAGAATTAATCTAAAACCTACAGTTCCCATAAGTCAATGAAGATGCTGCCATTTGCCATTTGATTTCTTTATTGTTCAAAAGGATGTTTTTCCTATAAGGGTTATAAAAATACGTTGCTGAGAGTTGAGTTTGCAGACAGAAACTTTTATATGATGGCTAAGTCTCATAGATGTCTAATTGTTTACATAAAAGGATAAGATGAAGTTGACATATTGTCATATATTATACGTACAATGATTTTTCTAAAATTTAAAATGGTGCATTGGGACTGGGGAGATAGCTTGGTAGTCTAAGCACCCGGCAAGCACAAGGACCCTGGTATGATCCCTAGCACCACATGCCGTGCCAGCCACTAAGATCGGGCGTGGTGGCACGTGTCTGCAATCCCAGCCCTGGGGAGGCTGAGATAGGATCACTACAAGTTCAAGCTGCATAGTAAGACCTTACTCTATTAGCAACAATTGCGCCTCGGATAAACCTCATTGGCTACGATACTGCCACTGCACAAAGCTAAGACCTTACTCTAAAAAAATAAATAAATATTTTTTAAAAATGTATTTAGGACAGGATATAGAGGCTATACAAGGTCCCATTATGTAGTTCAGATTCCTAGTGATTCTCTTGTTTTCAGCCTCCCAAGCACCGGGATTTCAGGGGTGCGCCACCACACCCAGTCTCAATCACTGTCTCAGAGCTCCCTGAGGGCAGGGCCAGCACGGCTCACTAGGGATCAAAACCTGGCTGCTGTGCTCTGCCTAAGCAAGTGCTTTAGTCTGCTGAACTATCTGGCGGGCCTTAGAAATATTTTTTGTTTTTAAATTTAAAAGTGGTGCACAGTATTTTTGTCATACTGGCTGTACCAAAGAGATTCCATAGATTTTAATAATTATAAATGGATAAAAATACAGACATTTCTTATTTCATTTTGTAGTCTAGCTACGTAATTCATGTGTTGTTATAGGTCCTGCTCAAGGCCTCACTGAGATAATATTCTCTTGTAATGGGCTGGTCTCACTCTGGCTGGCATAATTGCGATGGCTCAGTTTTACCCATTTTTTCTCACTCTAGTTCTATCTTTCTCAATTTTCCTCCTGCAATTTCAAAATGCTTAAATTCATCACCTAAAGAAAATAGAGATTATTGCACGCAATTCAGTAACTTTCCCGGTGGGGAAATCAGACCACTTCGAAGTTCTTTTTCTTCTCAGACTTCATTAAGTTTATGCTAGTGGTTGTCTCAAATTAGTTTTATAGAGAGACATTTCGCAAATTTGTCACTTATAGATTGCATTAAACTGACCTGATTTAGCTATGCTGTTTAGAGAAATGATATAATGTGTATTTATGTCCAACTATTAGGTAGTAAATACATAGCAGTTACTAGAAGGGTGCAGCATGGCAGAGGATTCCCTAAGTGATGTATCTGTTTGGTCTAGAAGCCCAAACGCTTTCACACTCACTTACTTACTTAACAGAAATTCACTGAGCAACTATTATAACCCATCATTGCACTAGATGGCGGGTAGGAATGTCAGGGCCAGTAAGCAAAAGCTGAAACAACCACTCAAAGAATACAAAGGAGGAAGAGCGTGGAGGAAGGACCCACAGCAGGGGTGGGTGTGAGGAGCTCAGGGAGACTCCATAGACAGGCCGGGATGTGCAGTACTGCTTTCTGCTATGAGGCTCACTATTTATATTCCCCAGTGCTGTGGAATCGCCCCCTTCTTGTCTCACCTTCCGTAGGAGAAGGGGATACCTTGTTTATACAGTTAGCTGGAGACACTAATAGATGCTCTAGGAGCCTTAGTATCACCCAAATTTTCCTGTTCCCACAATTACTTACTTTTTCTATAAGAGCATGGCACTCCTGTTTGCCAGCTGGAGCTTTGAGGACAGGTCCACTCAAATATGTATTTTCTTTTTTGTACATGAAGTAGTTCTACTCACCTCCACAATCAGAAGTGGCATCATACTTTGAATCTATTTATTTATTTTTAATTTCCAATAAGGTAATAGGAGGTTAAGCAGTTTTATAAAGATTGGAATTTGTTGCAGTTTCACTTCAAGAGGAAGGGAAGAGTGGAAGGTACAAGTGTACAATGATATTTGTTGAAAATAAGACAGAAGGTTTTCTGTACATTTCACACTTAGCCCTCTCCATGTGGGCTCCCTGTGCTTACCTCATGTGAGGTAAGAGAATCAGAGACTAAAACAAGATAAGTTGTATAAATTACAAAAAAGAATTCCAGAGGTCACTACAGGTGACGCCTACACAGGTCTCCTGTCTTGATGTCCATGGTGCTCGGGATGTCTCCTTTGAGTTCCACGTCCCTGTTCAACCTCCAGATCTCACATTAATATCCTCAGTAGAAGGGAGAATGAGAGAATAGAGGATGTATTCTCTCTCTTTTAAGATGATTGTCTAGCTCTGCGATGTCAGATTTCCTCTTCTTTCTCTTTTTCCAGAACACAGTCCTATAGTTTCCCTGTAGCTGTAAGAGAGTCCGGTAGTTTCTTATCTGGGCAGCATTGTCTCAGCAAATGGGAAGAAAGGATTTTTATGGACAGCTCCAAGTGGCTGCAGTGGTGAGCCTCATTTTCTTCCCCTTTCAGAAGAAAGGAAAATGGTATCTTGTGATTTTAACTATGCCCTGCTTATTTAACACTCCACAAGAAATTAATACCACCTTAATAACTTAAACCACAAATGTGTTCTTAGTTCACAATTTGTGGGTCAGGGATCTGTGTGCGATCTAACTCCATTAATGATAGTGCCTCTGTCTTCCACAGTCACCTCTGCTTCAGTGGCTTGGAGAGGAAGAGATGACTGGGACAACATTCCTAGGATCTCCGTCCAGATTGTCCCAGCCTGTGTGTGATTCCTTGGTTCTGTCCTACCCTGTGCCCAAGGTGTGTTGCCCGCTGTCATCTTTGGCACTGTGGCTGGCACAGCTGGAGCTCCTGAGCATGGCTGGGCATTTGGTTCTTCATGGGCTTTTCTACCTGTATAAGTTGGGCTTCCTCACAGCATGGCGGTTTGCAGAAGTTGGATTTCATCCATTAGTGATGGACTTTCTCTGGAAAGAATGTTCCAAGAGAGCAAAGCAGAAACTACAAAGCTCCTTATAACTAGCTCAGAAGTCACGCTTCTATCACAGCTCACTGTTGTCAGTCCAGGTTCAAGCGATGGCTTTACAACCTTGTATTGAGAGGCACAGCATGAAGTTTCCTACCATGGTTTACTCATTACACAACAATTGCTTAAGAAAACATAACTAGGACACCAACTGGTCTAGCCTGGATCATGCAATTTCCTTTATGCTACATGGGTCTGAGCAGCATATGCATAAGTTTTTCAAACAGTGAGTTTAATATTGTGATTTAATTTTGAAAAACAAACAAAAAATATATATATAGATAGATAGCTACAGAGTAGTGGAAGTAGTGAGAATTTGTAATAATGGTATTTTTTTGGGTATAAAGAGCTTTCAATGAAATGGGCCATGAGATTTATACTGAGCTCTTCAGGTTAATACTCTTATTAACTGGAGCTTCCCCCCTCTCCCCTCCAGCCTTCTACCTATCCCCCTACCAGCCAAGAATTGGGCCGCTGCCCTGCTGTCTCTTTCATATTTGTGAATGCTCTCTTAGGTCTGGGAAATCAGATTGTCTCATTTAAATTTAATTTGAATTTCTGTTTGAAGAATCAACCTGAGACATCAAAGAGAATCCAAGAAAACGAGCTACACAATAAATGATCAAATGACTTCAGAAAACATTGCACTTTTATATCTGGAAATATTGGATCAAACCTCCAATTTCTTTCATTGCTAAATTAAAGAGAGACTTGAAAGGAACTGCTATGTAAGTCTGACGCTGCATTTAACCAAAAGACAAATTGTTATTACCTGGTAAGGTTATAGACCACCAACACTTACATTCAATATGTAATTTGCAATGAGTCAGATTTCTTCAGTCTCTGAGCTTCAACGTGATTTCAAGTTAATTTTGTTCAACTCACAAAAATATTATTTAAAGTACAGGTCACAGATGCCTAATTTGCAATCAGGGAATAATTAAATTACTAGTTTATCTGCTCCAAACAGACTGAGTTTGGTGTAGAAATGTGGCCTTTGTGCAACCAACATCTCAAAAACATTTTTTTCACCTTAATTATTTGTGCTTTTAATTTTTCAAGATCTGAAGCCCCTCTTTGCAAGTAACATATTTAGAGACCGACACTGTATGCTTCTGTGTCACAGTGAATTTGCCTTTGCCACGGGCCTTGGCAGGTGCTTGAGGAAACACACAGGTGGGAGAAGCACACAGCTGGACCTTCCAGGTGCGAAGCTATGGGAGAAAAGTGTTTCCTAACTGAGTGAATGACCACATTCTGCCGCATCAAGAATTTCAGAGCTGATCAAAACTTGAATAGGTCGCATCTTGGCATGCCACGAATGCAGATCAGAAAACAGTGACTGAGGCACAGTGGAGGGTAGAGAGAAGCTGCATCCACTAACCATAGTTCAAAGAAAGTACAGCCTTCCGATCTAGGTGGGCAGGGATGATATCTGTATCTCTTGGTCACTTAGAACTAGGTTGGAAGAAATAAAGAACGAAAATCAAGTAGTAATGTTTTTAAGTTCAACACTTTTTAAAGTGTATAATTCTTTGGTGTGTATTTTTCTTAAAGAAAGAAATATCCACATGGGGGAAGGTCACTCTGGTATTTTCTTTACTTATCAAATAGGTGGTAGAAATAATTGAAGCCAGAAAGATCTGGGTAGAGCTGAGGGGCAGCTTTGAGACAGACATAAGGGTACATTTTTTTGTATTTTAGGGAACGGTCTACAGCGTGTTCAGGGTCTCACAACTAGATGGGACTCATAGCAATCTGCCTGTTTATAACCTCCTAAGAGTTGGGATTATAGGCGTGTACCACTCTGCCCAGTCTAAGGGGTGCATTTTTGTTATTTTGTATTTTAGATGCTGTGCAGCACCCAAATGAAAAGCAAAGCAAGCCACTGAATGTGGAAGGCAGGAGCAGATGAACCCAATACGTGTACCTCAGACTTTATATCATGCTTCTGATACTTACATCCTTGGAAATGCATGGTGAACGTCACCAATAACAGGATATAAAGGAGAAAATGAGGCCAGGGTGATAGCTCAGCAACATAAGGGTCTGCCTGGTAAGTGCAAGGTACTGAGTTCGATCTCTGGTACCAAAAGACAATAAGAAAATAAAAGGGTTCTACTATAGAGTTCTGGGAAGCCTAAGTTAGCAGCTAAGCAGAGGAGAAGACTGTGAAGCCAGCCGAGGGATATCAATCAGATGTGGGAGGAGTGTCAGACCTCCACTGAAGCAGATATCACAGCAGTGGGTTCCAAGAAAGACCAGCAGT
>NW_004524578.1:10609312-10610683 GCF_000260255.1 Octodon degus | reverse complement strand
GAAAGGGAGAGGAGGAACTGTAGCCAAATGCATGAACTTCCTTATGCCAAAGAGAAAAGAAAGGAGACAATGCCAACATAAGCATGGGTTCTTTGTTGCATGGAAGGTGGAAAGCAGATATGGCTCAGTTCTTGAGCCTCTTATGAGGCCCTTTTTTAGGACACCATAAAGAAAACAGGCCTGACACCTGCTTTCAAGGTGCGCCAGCCAGCTGAGGGCTGTTGCTCATGAACTGGCACTCTATCCTCTATATTGTCAATGACCCTGATTTGGAATGTCAGAAGCTCTCTGCTCTTCTGTTGGCAGAGGGCCTCATGGCCTCTTAGAGGCAGCAGCTGCCTGTAGGCCTTAGCAGCTCTTCCAGCCACACGAGATGGTGGCTCCTGACAATCTGCTGCATTGCTTTGTCCTTCCCTGCTGCTGGGCACCTTTGTGGTACCAAACCATGCCCACTGCTTTCAGCACCAGAAGGCTTTGTTGTTAGATGCTCTTAGTGTACCAGCTCAGCCTGCTCTACTGGAGATGGAAATGACAAATAGGCAGAGTGGTAAGCCACCAAGAAGAGGTTTCCTTATGACTTACTATGCAGCAAAGCAGAGAATAGGGTAATAGGGTCTAAAGGATGAATGGCTGCTTCTAAAGGAAAAAGTTGAGAATGCACAGGCTCAGACTTTCTGATTTGTTGTGCATGAAGTATGGTGAGTCACAGCACAAGGGAGGAGGGGTGCATAGGAGCAGAATCACCCAAAAAGTCTGAAATCCTCCAGAGAGCCATCTAGGTTAAGCCCACATCTGAAGCCTGCTAGAGCCAATGCAAATATCTCCCTGTGCGACTGGGAGAAGACTGGCATAGCCCGAGTAGCTGTGAAAAGCATGAGGCTCCTATGGGAAAAATAAAAAGTAAGAAGTACCTTAAAGGAAGCCTCAGGCCCTGCGCTCCTGTCTCTGTAGCAGTAGTCTGTGCTCCAAAGAACATTGAAATAGGAGAGATGCCCTAATACACTTACGTGCTGATGGAAAGATTTCACATCGGGACATAGGAGAGAGCAAGTACTTCATTATAGAAGCAATGTCTTCGATAAGTTTCCATGATTTAAGAGTCCAGAGTCAGGAGGAAGAAAGGGAAGGTGGGGCCGGGGAGATGGCTCAGTAGACTAAGCGCTTCACTGGCAAGTGCAAGGGCCTGAGTTCAACCCCTGGTTCCACCAAAAAAATAAAAAAATAAAAAAGGAAGTGGATGCAGACACAAGGTATTTTGTGATGAAGAAAGGAGAAATCATCAGGCGATGAATTTCATCAACACAAAAACATGTGATGCATGATCATAATTAAAACCAAGCTGGGATGGGTGGAAAAGCAGCAGGTCTGGTA
>NW_004524578.1:10602546-10606098 GCF_000260255.1 Octodon degus | reverse complement strand
TGGGCTGGGACTGGTCCCGCCGGCGCAGGGTAGCAGGAAGCTCTCCACACACTCACCGGACCTGGGCTAGGACTGGGTCTGGGGGTTCCCGGAAGTCGGCCCCCTAAAACTTAAATATAAAATTAGAATGACAATGAGTATATACCTAGGCAAAAAACAAAATCTGTAAAGCCTTGCTTCAGAATATTTATCGGAGTAACATTCAGGGTGGGCAAAATGTCTAAATAATCTAAATGTCCATCTATTGTTGAATGTATATACTGAATGTCATATGGTTGTATGATAAGTTATAGATATTATTTAACTGTAAAATGAGTGAGTTATACAATGTGCTACAAAATAGATAACACTCAAAATCATTACCCCAAGTAAAAGTATCCAGTCACAGAAAACATTATTTATTTATTTATTTATTTATTTTTGTGGTACCAAGGATTGAACTCACAACCCTGTGCTTATGCTGTTGAGCTCGCTCCCTGGCCTAAAAAAAACATTATTTTATGATTTCATTTGTATGAAATTTGAGAATAGGTGAGATTATAGAGACATCACATAGATGAATGGTTGGCATATACTTGAAGAACTGGGTTCAAAGCACATGCGCTAATATTGAAAGGATATTTGGTTTCCTTTTGAAATGATAAAAAAGAATTATAGAATTGTTTGAAATGGTGGAAGCACAAATCAGAACATGCAATAAGCCATTGAAGTTTACATTTTCTGCGAGTGAACTGGATGCTGTGTGATTTATACCTCAATAGAGTTATTAAAAATAAAATATTAAAAATTAGGTTTAAGGAATGAAGTAACATTGTTGTGGCAGAGAAGAAATTTTCTAACTTTCAACAAAGCCAGAATCAACATAGCAAAACATATTTTTTAGATCTAGATGGACAAAACTTATTCTCCTTTTTTGGGGATAGAAGGGTCTACAGGGTGTTCAGGGTCTCATTACTAGATCAGACTTGTAGTGATCCACCCATTTACAATCTCCCAAGCGCTGGGATTGCAGGTGCGTGCCACCCTGCCCAGTCTCAATTGTTGTCTCAGCATGCCCCAGGGGTGGGGCTGGCACGGCAGGCCCAGGGATTGAACCCCCGGCCCCTGTGCCTGCTTGCATGTGCTTTAATCCACTGAGCTATTTGTCTAGCCCTAGATGGACAAAACTTAATAAGAACTAATTTGGAAAAGAAAGTACTTATAAAAAGCAAAATTAAGGGCTGGGGACATAGCTCAGTAGAATAAGTGCTTGCCTGGCAAGTGCAGGGTCTTGAGTTCAATCCCCAGTACCACACACACATACACACAAAAGAAAACTAAAAGATAAATGATGATCTACAAAAGTCTTTACTATTTACATTCACAACAAAGGATTAACACTATCAAAATTATATTTAAGGGCAAATATTAAAAGTGAGAAAAGGGTATTCTTAATAAAAATATTAAAGAAAGAACTCCATTGGTCAAAGAAAATATATTACAAGATAGTCAAAATCACTGCTAACAAAAAACCATAATGATATGCTTGGCCTACACAATGACAAACAGTGAAAAATATACTATGTTTGTGACAGAATGGCGAACCAAAATTTGCCAGATTATTACCCAAAGAAAAAACATAAATAAACTCTGTATCTGTGCTTGTCTCCATTTACTTTTTTAAAAAGTCACTAATTTTGGAAGTCTCATATCTGTCTATGTAATACATTGTTTTCTGACTAGTTCTGCTGTAAAATGACACCTCTGAGTGAGGCCACCAATCAGGTTAAAAACTGTTCTTCCATGAATGTCACCACCCACTGTCTTCCCAGGGAAAGTAGCATTTCACTATCTTCCCCTGCTCTTTAAAGGGAAAGATGAAATATTTGTAATTAAGATCACCAATAGCTATTCCTGGGCAAAAGCACTAAAAAGACAGGTGTCGTAAGACCAATAACCTGTCACTAACTTTTCTTCGGATTTACAGAACCTGTAGTCTCCAGGAGTCCACAGATACCCACAGTCTGTGGGTTAGGCTACACCAAGACAGAGACAGTGGTTCTGCCTGCAATTCCAGGTCCTCAAGAGACTGGAGAGGAGGATGTGGGTAACTTGCAAAGATTCTGTCTCAAAATGAAACTTAAATGGTTTGGAGATACATCAGAATGTAGTGGCCCTGAATACAACCCCCAGGACCAGAAAAAAAGTGAAAGGAAAAAAAAGTGAAAACTAAAGAAAAACAACCCCAAATTTGTAACTACCCAAGAATTTGGTGCTACCTTGGTGCCTGCTACAACTCTCTGTGCAGGCATTGCTTCCACTATCTCTCACCAACATGGCATCTGGCAAAGGCCAATAGCATCTTAAGTGTGCCAGTTTTCCAAATCCTTTTACTTGCCCCGGTAATTTAACCCCAAGTCTCTGGCCACCTCAAGTGGTAAATAACTAGCACATTCCATGGTTACAAGACTAGGAATGTGGTATCACTATATCACTGCACATTGATAATGTGTCACATGTATTAGTTTGGTATATGGCAAAGATGGTATTACAAATAGGTGAAGAGGGATTAGGGTTTCCATCACATTCATGGAAATATGAATGTACACAATCTCAATGAAGAGCAAATTGGCAAGGTCAAATGAGCGTCAAGATGCATACAACCTGTGACTCAACAATATCTATGAGAGAGAAATTCTAGTAATATGAATAGTGCATTTTTACTTTATAAAGCATGGGTTCAGATAGCAATTATCTGCCCATGAGTAAATAAATATATTTTTGAGCTACAACTTATTTTATGGGGGACTATTTCAATCAGTATGGTTTGAATCTTAAATGTACCCCCAAAGCTCATGTATTGAAAACTTGGCTTCCAATGCAATAGTGTTCAGAAGTGGAAACTTAGGTAAGGTAATTAGATTTGAGGACTTGCACTGTATCAGTGGATTGATCCATCAATGCATTCATGATTAAAGGGTTTATTTGGAGGAGATAGAAACTGAAGGGTGGCACTCACTTGAAGGGAGGTGGTCATGGAGGTGATCCTTGGAGACCACCTATAACTTATAGAGAATAACTTGCTTCTCAAGTATAATTATTTTGTGTCTGTCATAGTAGGTAACTATTGACTGAGAAGAACTATTTCTGCTTGGTGAGAATGAACTAGGAGAGGCATTGCTGGAATAGGGATGAATAGAAATTCAGCTTTTGTATAAACCACCCCATGGCTCCATTCTATTGCCAGGGTATAAGGAAGACACTGATTAAGAATACTCTTCTGCAGAAATTGATGTTAACTGCTATGATCACTGAAAAGAAGCCTCCCTGAGAGCAAAATACGCATGGCAAATTCTGGCTGTCAGCAAGTACCACCTTATTTTAAATGGGGGAGGGTTGTTGAAGATTTAAATAAACTAAGAATTTGGGGGATGAAATCATCCTGGATTATTTTGGCTGGCCCTGAATATGATAAGTGATTTGTGTGTGTGTGTGTGTGTGTGTGTGTGTGTGTGTGTATTTGTATAGTAGGGAGTGGGATGTAACCTATGGCCTTTGCACTGAGCTACAGAA
>NW_004524578.1:10592079-10602446 GCF_000260255.1 Octodon degus | reverse complement strand
CCCCAGCTCTAGAGTTGTTTCTTTTGTCAGTATAGTAAGGCCAAAGTCTGGATGACAAATGGGAGTGAGAGGAAAACTTCCAGGCTCTGAGGCCTCCACCTTATATGAGTATCTCTGTACTCATTAAATACATTAAAAAATGATGGCTGAGGAGAATTGGAGGATGCAGGTGAGGAGCTAAGATCATCAGAGGGTGCAAGGGTGGGAGGAGGCCACATGATGACAGCAGCAAAGATAATGTAAGATAGAGAAGTCAGGTAGCAGAGACCCGGGAGTGGGATATCACAAACTGGGGTTTGTGGTACAGCATCAGAACAATGTCAATGAGGGTCTAGATGGTCAGAGAAACACTACCAAACATTTGAATGGGTAGTTCAGGCAGGTAATAAGGCATGGAGCTTCATAGAGAGAAACACTGCTGAGGTCCAAAGGTGGGCTTGGGGAATGAGCTCAATAAAGGGGGTCAAGTTGATTGATCCCAAAGCATTAATGTTGTGACAAGCACTGGGCTGATCAGGGATGGTAAGCACAATGTTATCTGTCACTATCCTCTCTGATGCCAGTTCAGAACATCAGGGTTATGGTGTGGTGAGGGCTTCTACAGAGATCTTCCTGGTGAGCACAGTGTGGAAGTCATGCCTCTTACCAGCCAATCCTGAGGTCAGTGGTATAGGAATAGCATCCCCAGCAGGCCAATGGCAGATGAATGACTTAATCTAAAAGTGAGTGGGAGGTGACAGGGGCGGGATGGCACCAGCACCACTGGCTGGGCAAGGGCCATCCTACCTGGGGCTAGAGACCAGTGGTCGGAGAGGAGGCCACCATCTCGCACACACTGAGCCCTCTCTGATAGGAAAGACATGTGCAAGTCACAGGAGGAGGCCATGCCTGAGCTAGCCAGAGGTTAGGAGCTGGAGGGGAGGCCAGAGCCGCAGCCAGGCTTCAACGAAGCTTATCCATCAGTGCTGTGGAGTTGGCTGCGGTATGCTCCTACCTCTGCTATGACTCTGTGCACTTCCTCTGTGGGATTTTAACCTTGCCATGGGATTATTCAAAGACTCCTCATTCCTGGCACAGCTTTTTTTTTTTTTTTTTTTTTTTTTTTTAGGGAAGGGTCTACAGGGTGTTCAGGGTCTCACTACCACAGTGATCTCACTGCTAGATCAGTCTTGTAATGATCCACATGTTTACAGCTTCCCAAGTGCTGGGATTACAGGCGTACATCACCATGCCCAGTCTCTATTGCAGTCTCAGCGAGCCCCAGGGATCAGGGCCAGCATGGCAGGCCCAGGGATAGAACCCCCAGCCCTTGTGCCTGCTTGCAGGTGCTTTAATCTGCTGAGCTATTTAGCCAGCCCTTTCAGCTCATTTTTCAATGGCAAGAACTATATTATCTCATCTCTGAGATTCACCCTTCTCCACCCTATCTTTTACATTATCCATCGCCCATCCCAAACCTGTGGCTTGGCAAATGATGACTGCAAGTAAAGTTTTATGAAGTGAAGGAACACATGAATGAATCCTCCACATTAATTTTGAATCAACAGAAACAATTTTCTGTATAATTTAAATGGCTTTTCCAATTGTTTTTTTCTTGGAGCCCTTTCAGAATGTGTAATGGTTAAGAATTCCTTCCGGTGGAGAAATGCAAAACTGAGGACATTGATGTGTGTGCCTTCTCAAGACATCAAACATCGACATTTTAATCTTTTGCATTCCTTTGGTAAGCTATTTTAGATATTTAGTCAAAGTGCTAGCTTGCATATTGGCTTGGAAATGAAAGAAACCATGAAACCTTTTATTACTTGACACAGGATTTCTTGATATATTTGGGAGAGTTAGAAGCAGAGCCTGCTACAGACTTGGAGGCCCCTGTGGAGACTGAGAAGGTTGTTGGAGATGGGAACAGCTATAGAAATCAGGATAAAGGAAGAACTCTTGCTGCATGTTAGCATACATGCAGGGCTGTGTTCCGAAGGTGGGCAATTGGTACTAACAGGACTGCTAATATGATATATTAAATGTCAGCCTAGCATCGCTGGATGTGCGTATCTCTCCTGTTGTACTGCCTGTTTGTGCTTATTCAGCCCTTTGAATAATTTAACACATTTCATACCCTAAATTACTCTCAGCAATTTGATGGGGCTTCTGGCAGTTTACTTGAAACGCTCAGTGTTAGGTCAACGTAGGGTCCCAGCTTCTGCTAAATAGAAGTACTCTGCTTACTTAGAAAAACATAATTAGTTTTCTCCGTGGATCTCTTCGAGGGTGGGTGGGGTGGAGAAGCCAGGCTGGATGGAGCCCATGCGTGCATTCATTCAGCTGTCAATCCGGAAGTGTTCGGGGATCTGAGGGTTAAACATTTAATGGGGCAGGAGGCTGGCCTGCAGGAGAAAGAAAAGTTGAAGGGCATGAAAACCAGTTTGCATGTGCCGTGCAAATGCGTGTGTGTGATAAATGACCCTCATTTAGAAAACACTGACTGAAGCCCAGTCCTCCTCTCCATTTAATCCTCATGTATAAAGCTGGCCTCCCCAGTGAACGTGGGCTGCAGTGGTAAACGCAGGGCTGCCTGGGAGTGATGTTTGCCAGAGAAATAGTGAGCTACTTTCCAATTGGAAGACTCTTTGTTTCTCATCTGTGGCCTCAGTTTACCTGTGTGTAAGCACCTGTGACAATATAGTCCCTGAAATTCTTGATGCTTTTCCACTGCTTTCTGTCTCTCTTTGGAGCTACACTTTCCATAACTCTCACAAAACTAAAATTCCTCAGTGCTCCAGATAGGCTGAGTCCTAATGAGATGATTTTAAGAAGTCTCTTTCCCTGCATCCTTTCTCCATCGCTCTTCTGTGCACATCAAGGACAGAGAGGACACAGACTCTTGCATGAGGTGAGCACTTTCAATTAACACTGAAAATCTTACCTTTGATGAAATTCTGCATATTCTAATGACCCTGGCCAACCAACATGGCAGCAAAATGATGATGCAGGAGGCCACAGGCTTAGCTCTTTGTTAGGTGACAGCAGGACTCTGATTGACTGTCCCCTCTGGGTTTGAACTCCTCCAACCATCGCTGGATATGCTGAAAAAGCTTCTTGGGGATTTGAAGAGCCGTACACATACTGAGACTCCATAATGAAGTGTTTGCTTATCATCCTTTTCTACCCCTTTTCAAATAGTCTGAGCCTGCAGTGTAACCTTAGGTCAAAACTATTTGGGGTGGTGTAAGCCCATGATAAACATGTGCTGTTGAAGGTTACAATGCCACCCCTTTAAGAACATCAGATGAATTTTTTTTATTGAAAAAGTTTTAAAAATCTTCAAACTGCTGGAAGACCAAGTGTATGTGCACACATATCTGTGGGTAGATATGCATGCACACTTGTATTTATCACACAAATGCCCCCAGATACATAAATAGAAAAGCTTGCACATGGAACATTTCTATATAATCAACATCTGTTAAGAGTATTTTAACAAAGTAAGGATATTTTGAAATTTTTTTTAAATTAGCAGAACTTTAAATACATCTATGTATTTTTCAGTACACACAACAAAAGAAATGTTGTATCCTTTTTATTAAAAAGTTTATGCTTTATTTCTGCAAGGAAGGGCACAATTATATCATCTCAGAAATAAAGACCCTGAAAAGCAATACCATTTTCAAAGCACAACATGCTTTGATAGCATTCATTATGTGTATTTCTTGACTACTCAAAAAATATAAGAATTATTTTATAGCTACAGTTACTTTGTCATTCAACACACTGCTTTATGGCTTTGTGTAAATATATACTTACAATTTTCACTTTTTGACCAAAGCAATACCTTAAATGTATAACATTAATTTATCCCATTAGCTTTATTTAAAATAGCATCTCATTCTTCTTTAATAAGAACACAGCCTTTATTAGAAAAAAATATATCTATATTATAATGGTCCTATTGGTTATTTTTCTTCTAAGGTGGAAAGAGTGGCCTTCGTATACTTTTTTATCATCAATAGCCACTTCTTTCATTCTCCTCTCTAGGTTTCCATTAAGCCATCTTCTAAGGGATATAGAACGAGTTCATCTTCCTGCTGTCCCCATCTGTCCCTCTTGTACCTCTGAGCCTAGAGCTGAAACAATGTAGCTATGCTTGAGTTGAACCCTTCTCTTCTGGAAGCCTATGACAGTGTCCATGTGACCAGCAGGCAACCGACACACTCCCAGCTGTGAGTGTGTGCAGTATTCCAGGCTCTGGTTTGAGGTGAGGGTGTTTTCCAAGGAAACATTATTCTGAATCTCACACGTCCACCAGGCAGACATATAATATCGGAAGATGGTCTTTCTCAAAAGAGACTCATGACACTCCCTCTTGAACACCTAAGGGCATGTGGTTTGTAGCAGTCAGGAAGCAGTGAAGCAGCCCTAAGAGTTCCTCACTATTAGGTCTTCCTCTTAAAGATCATTGCAAGCTAAAGGTAGAGGTGTCTACTTACTCAGATGTGTGGGTTGTACACCATTTGCCTGTCAACAATAGATTTTCCATGTGAAAAGAAAGGGCAAATAATATCTGCGATCCATTTTGACTCAGAAAAAAGAGGGGGTGCACAGACTCTTCGTTTTTCTTGTTTGTTAGTGACGGTTGCTAAGAACAGTGTTCTCAAGGAAGCATCTGAGAGCTTAAAGAATAGGTCTAATTACATAATTCACCCTTGATGCACTGACTGTTATGTTACTGAATCTCACAGATGAGGCAAAAGCATTCCAGGTCAATCCTGAGGGGGAGTTACAGTGGGAACACGCAGTGATAGAATAAAATTCAAAAGTAGCCTCTTGTTATTGTATTAATATCCACTGGAGTCATTTTCTTGAAGATTTTCATATGAAATCTCCTGGTTTTAGTTATAGTAAGCAATTAAAATTTGTTTTAACATTTTATGTATCTATTTGGTACAGAGTCTTGCTGTGCATCTCAGACTCATAATGATCCTCTTGTCTCAGCCTCCCCAGTGCTGGCATTACAGGTGTGTGTCACCACGCCTGGTTTCAGTGGCCCATATAGCACACCCAGGGTTCTAAGGTTGACACTAAAATATTTAAAAATATGCAAGAATATTCCCAAGAATTCAAAGATTGCTTCCCATTGTATTGTGGCACACACAATATAGTGCTTCATTCGTTAAGCATTTCATGAAATAAATATTGCTTGAAACAATGCCCAAAAGCTACAGATTTATGTTTTTGTCCCAGTAACAATGAGCAGAGGTATAACCTTAAACAGATAATTTCTGATTTTATAATTTGAAAGTAAAATGTCTTTCTTTTTTCCTAGTGATGTAGTCAGGGAGGAAAAAATATTTTTGGTATTGGGAATCGAACTCAAGAACTTGCTCTTGCAAAATTTTGTAAAATAAAAATTTTAAATTTCTTTCTTCCTGGAACCAAATTGGCAAATATAATGTAATTCTTCTAAATCAAGTCAAAACATGTCCTGAGGTAATCCATTCTTAAAACCTAATGGAACACATCATTTTGAATAATTTCAGGGTTAACGGCAATACGAAATATATAGTTCAAAAGTTTGGCTGCTGTTGTTTGGAAATATGTGAGCATTAAGCCTAAGACCCATGGTCCTACAGAGAACAGAACTGGGGTTGTACTGGAAGTGCAGAAAAAACTTGACTGATCTTTTTTATCTCTATTTTTTAATATGTGGCGCTTGAAAGCATATTGCGTCAGTTTCTATAAAGAAGTGCTCTATTAAATTTAAAGGTTGATTTGATGAATTTTTAATTTCTCGCTCATACTGGAAATTGTTCTTTGGGATATATTTTTTTGTCAAGCTGGGAGTGATGTGCATATTTGTAATGCCATCACTCATGGAATGCTACATGAAAAGGCATGAAGATCAAAGCTTCAAGCCCAATTTGGGTAACTTAGCAAGACCATGTCTCAGAATAAAAACCAAAAAGGGGTGGGGCTCAGCGTTTGATGTGAAGACCCTAAGTTCAGTTCTTATCACCACATGGAAATATGGTATTGTCTTTGGTATATCCCACATATTTAGTTGGTACATAGAGACACAGTTCTACATAACTATACAGCTTTTATAAGCTGAATGTTACCTCCAGTGACACCACAGTAATACAACAGGAGAAAGAAAATCTAGGTTTCATTTCTGGGGCTGTCATACCTTTGCTGTGTGACTTCGGTTGAATGAGTTTTTTCCTCTGGACTTTAGTTTTGTTGTTTGAAAAGATAGTGGCAGCCTAATTTTTCTCATCTCTACAGTTTATCATTCCAGCCACTGGAGATACAAGGCTAAGATGGAAATTGAAAACAGACAAGCAAAAATGCATGATTTCCTAGAATTTAGGAGTTTGGGTTGGTGACTGTTTTTCAATTCCTTACATAGTATCTTTCTAATTAGGTCTTGGTGGCTTCATCTAGGAGCACAAATACTTCCTTCTACAAAGTATTCTTTAGGATTCCATTACACCAATGCAACGGCCTCTCATGAATGACTCCTCCTGCTAATAAATCTTCATATATACTGAAAAGTAGCATTACACATACACAAAACACTCTGTTGCCTCCAATGAACATATTCTGGGTAAATAGAAAATTTAAATTACATCTAAAGCTGTTAACAAGCTTGATTGATACTTAATTGTTAAATACCCCAAGTAACAGCCTCCCTTACTTATTGTCAATCTTGTTGTCAAAGTATAGTCATTACAACTAGCACAAAAGCTAGTGTGTACAAAAATCTCAGGCAAATATTGAAAATATTTTAATAACTGAGTATATAAAATCCTAGTCACATCATGTATGCTTCATTAGTTTAAATCCAAACCATTAGCTCTACTAAATCTCTACTTACACTGTTAGAGAAATATTTTTGCATATATATTATCACTTCTCACAATAAACGAAGCTATGGCTGTAATCCATTAAACAACATACAGTCTACTGGCATGAACTATAATTTTAATCATATCTAGCCCAAGAATCCAAAACCCTTGGCATTTTATGACCTCTATGTTTATCTTTGAAATTAACCACAATTTGCAAATGCTAGCAATGCATAAGAGTTTGTGTCAAGCCCTCTCCATTGCTTGCAATACCACATGCAGAGTAGGATTTTCTTTTCTGAGCATTCTTCACTCATAAGAGGAAATGTCAACATGTTGCTTACTGTATTCATGAGTCAGGCAATCAAATATAGGTTCAGAGATGCCTTAAATCTCAATTGAATCTTGTTGTATTTTTCCACCAGAACAATTCTAAGCTCAAGTAGAAAGCAGGCATAAGAATTGTAGATACTTGGTTATGCTTGAATTCATAACTGCATTAGTCAACTTTTTGTTGCTGGAACATTCTTTGCATGAGGAAGGGTTCATCTTGGCTCATGGGTCCAGAGGTTTCTGTCCATGGTACTTGGGCTCCAAGGTAGAAATATCAGAGTGTAAGGGACTGGGAGGGGAAGGTTGCTCAGTTCATGGTGACTGGGAAGCAGAGAGCAGTAGGAGGGACCAAAGGCAAGAGCACAACCGGCCGGAGCACCCCTCCTACCGAGCCTACCTCCTAACAGACCACTCATCAAAAAACCCATCAATGGATCAATATACTGATGAATATAGTTCCCCCAATATCCAATCACCTCCTAAGACTCCAACATTGAAGAAGCGGGCCTTCAGAGATACATGTTTATGTATTCCTGTCATTATATTATTTTCCTGTTGGCAACTCCCTTTGTTTCTCTTCTCTCTTTTTGTGGTACTGGGGATCAAACTTAGGACTTTGTGCTTACCAGGCAGTTGCTGAAGCCTCTGAGCTATCTCCCCAGCCCCACGGATACAGATTTTAATATCCAAATTATAATTATAATCAACCAGTTAAAATTATAGACTATGTCATATGACTAGGAAACGCGCAGCAGTGCTTGTGAACTATGCTGCTGAGGGAATGTTAAGTCTTGTGAGCCTCAGTTTTCTCATGTAAAAATGGGAAAAAAATTTATCAGTCTTTATCTAATGATGATTACAGAGGAAGGGATGTGATACATATCATACAACCCTACAGCTTATGTTGCACAGTGAACAAGGAATGCTATAGATTGTTAGGTTCTGTTTCAGCAGACCCTGAAGGCACCACTGTAATTAAATGAAGGTTGCAAAATTTTGAAAACAGAAATTGATCAAAGAAAGGTAGGACTATGCCAAATATATTGAAATTTGAAAAAAAAAAACCCAAAACAACAGAATGTTTGAAATGCTGTAATTGATACATTCCAGAAATGATTTTGGAACTACTGACATAATTTTGCCACATATAATCTTGAATAAAAGCTCTGATGCATAATCTTAGTAGTTAGAAAGGAATGTAATTGCAGCTATAGAGGAGATGGGGAAGGTAAATATAAAATCCCTCGCATATTCCCCCAACTGGGCATTAGGGGGAAAAAAATACCAAAATTTATTGCAGGAAAAATTTATAAACCTATCCAGATAATGTTTAATTATGCTCAAAGAATAAATCATTATCTCACTTTATTAGGTAAATTGCAAAATAGACATTCAAAGGGCTAATAATTGCTTTTCTATTTTAAATATATGTATGAGAAAGTGGAATACATATCTTCCAATTGATTTTGTTGTATTAGTGTAAATTTGAAGGTAAAAGATAACATTGCATATTTTCAGCTCACCACAAATACAGTTGCAAATGTTCTAAGTTAATAGGATTGAGTTGAATTGAAGGATGTTTCAATATCAAGAAGCTATTAAAATGATTTATTTTATGCTAGGTGAAAGGAAAATGTATCTTTTCAATACCCCAATGTCCATTGTTCATAAAAAATTTCAAACTGAGTCTTGAACAATTATTTTTGATAAAATAAAAAGACCTAAACTCTGCCATTAAAATAGCAGATACTTTAATTTGTATGTCCGCAGTGTTCTATGCTGGCCCTGAGCTTGGGGCTCACTGAGATGGGACTGAGACTGGGTGTGGCAGCGCTTACCTCTAATCCCAGTGTTTAGGAGGCTGAAAACAGGAGGATCTCTATGAATCCAATCTGTATAGTGAGACCCTGTAGACCCTGTACAAAAAGAGCTTGTATGCATTCCCATTAAAGTGAGGAGAAATATTTTGTTATTATTGTCAAAAAATCATAATATATGCATATGAAAAGTACAATAAGGAATAAATAGGAAACATTCATGAATTTTAAAAATTTTCATTACTGGAGATTGAATGATGTGGGACTCTATTACTGAGTTAAATTCTTAACTAGTTGTTTTTTTTTTTTTAAATTTTGACAGATTCACACCCAGATGCCCCAGTCAACTTAGGCCTTGGGAAAACTCCTTCCTGTCTGCCTAAGTAGCTGGACCTATACACATATCCCACCTTACCCAAGTGGAACTAACTTGCTTGGCCATAGTAGAATTCTAGTAGATGAAATGCTTTCACTCAATTCATATTTATTTTCCTGTCTGAAATATCTAGTACCATAAATTTTGTCAAAATTAACTAATATACCATGATCTTAGTAAAACTATCAACTTTCAGAGAAAATATAAAAATAATTTTAAATGTGTCTGTATAATTTCAAGATTATTAAGAACAGTTTTTGAAAAACAAGTCAGGAGAAAAAATTGTACAGAATGCTTCATGAAACTACAATAAATAAAAAAGAAAATCATTATAGGAAGAAATGACAGAAGGATGCATCCAGAGAACTTTGTGTATTTATGCCAGAATTTTCAAAGTTGCATTATATTATAGTCAACAATCCTTTCCTTTTTTAAAATGTATTTTTAGTACAGGGTCTACAGGGTCTCACTACACAGATCGAACTCATATTGATCCTCTTGTTTTCAGCCTCTCAAGCACTAGGATTATAGTCACCAGTCACTATGCCCAGTTTCAGTTCCAGTCTCAGGGCACTCCAGGGGTGGGGCCAGCACAGCACTCTGAGGACCAAAACTCAGTCCCTCCATCAGCCTAAGCAGTTGTTTTAGTCCACTGAGCTATCTGGTCAGCCCCAGTAATCTTAAATAAACAGTTAAATTAAGAATCAACATGGCTGGGAGCTGGAGAGATAGCATAGCAGTTTACGCATCAGCCTCTACAGAGCGACTTCGCAGGTTCGAGTCCCCGCCCTGCCTTTGGGGCCAGGGAGATGGCTCAGTAGGATAAGTGCTTGACTGGCAAACACAGGGATCTGAGTTCAATCCCCGGTTCCACAAAACAAAACAAAACAAAACAAAACAAAACAAAACAAAACAAAACAAAACATGACTGGGGATATAACTCAGTAGCACAGCACCTGTCTGGCAAATGCAAGGTCCAGTACTAAAAAGACAGACAGA
>NW_004524578.1:10579481-10585303 GCF_000260255.1 Octodon degus | reverse complement strand
TCTATTTTATTTTATTTTATTTATTTTATTTTATTTTATTTTATACTTTGACACCGGGTTCATTAAATCCCCAAGCTGAACTAAAAATTGAGAACCTTTGCCATAGCATCCTGCAGATCTGGAATTGCAAAATTAAGTGTGTTTATAATGACACACAAAGTAGAGCATAGGAAAAGGCTATGTGACCATGAAAACTGCAATGGCACTAACATGGCCAGAAGCCAAGAATACCGTGAGTACTCAGTCACCAGAAACAGGTCAGAGGCAGGAAGAACAATCTATCAGTCTTTGGTGAGCACATGATCCTAGAGGTATCTCAGTGACTGACTTCTGGCCTCTGACTGTGAGAGAAAAAATTGTGTTGCAAGCTCCTTAGTTTGGAATCACTGCTTAGAGCAGCCGTAGAAACAAACTCATTGACCAATGGGCAGGTACACGATCCTGAAAATGCACACAGAGGCTGGCGTCTGAACTACTAACGAAACAGTTTAAGCTGAAGAGGAAATCACTTAGATGTTTTTGTCACACTAGACTGACTCTGGGGAAGAAATAGCCAGTGCAGAATCAGGGGCTCAGCTGACTGAAATTACTCCAGCCACAGACAGTAGCCACGGGAACCATAGCAGAGCATGATCCGGCCTGTCCCCTGTCCCAGCCAGCGTCTTCAGGCTTCTGAAGACTTAGATGCAGCGTGTGCACAGAACTTCTAAAGGAGATTAATCTAATGTAGGGAAGAGGTTGATGATGGACCCTAAAGAATTGGGACGATGGTGGGTGGCCTTTATATGCCTGTTATTAACCAGACAAGACATAAATGTTTTATTTACTTTTCCCCACTGCTGTATCTTCCTTCTTGTGCATTGTCCTCAAAGTAACCACTAAGCTATAGAAAGGAAGTGTTTGCCTTTGATTCTGAAGGGTGCATAGGGTAGGGGGTGTAGATGTTTTTATGGGTGTGTACTTCTAAGAAAGGAGGTAAGTAGAGTAAAGGAACTTTTCGGTACTCAGCACCCTATTAGTGCAATGGATAACAGGACTCAGTCTCCCAACCATGATTTGCTGGGTGTAGCAGATTTAGTTATTTGCTGTAAAACAGCTTAATTTCAATGTTAAGCTTTATTTTAACTTTATTTCAATAATTTATCCCCTGTACTAGGAGAAATTCAGCATCGGTTATTTTAGGGTTCTCTCTCTCACCGTTTCTTCCCATAGGACTAGAATAGGGCCAAATTTCCAGAGTGTTCTGTAATGTCAAGTTAGCTATGTCTATTCTTCAGTAATTGGCCCCAACTCCTGTGTCACTGCTAAGGATCCCACTGCTCCAGCTTGCATGATGTCTTTCAGGTCACCAGCTCCTTGACATTTTCCTCTGTTGTTCAGGGTAACAGGCTCGTTGGCAGAGGCCAAGATGCTTGCTGCCTCCTCTCCATCCCCCACATGTCCAGCAGCAAGAGACGAGCTCCCACTCCCCAGAACCCACGGCTTGTTTGTATTTTCCCAGTCTTCGAATGTGTCCTTTTAGTAACTTACTTATTTCATGTCTTTCCCTTAAGCTGTATCTCCACACCTCTCTCTTTCAGATACTTCCCCTTATGTGCTGTGTGATTTTAGACTTTTGGAAAGAAAATATAAGAAAACTTTGTGCCCTGTCACAAGGTTCAGTTAAGATAAAGAAACTCAGTGTGTGGCCTGCTTGACTAAACCAAAGAGAGGAAAGACAGTGATAAGTATGTAAACCGAAAGTGTCAAGAATGTACTGGATCACCTTGGTTATACTCCTTTGGACAACAGTTTAAAACAGGCCTTTGCAAAGCATTCTGGACTTTGTCCTCCAATTTCTTTTAGTGCCTGTTACCTCATATTGGTCATCCAAACTCAGGAAGAGGGAGAGTGAAGATAAAAAAAAAATGAAAGATTTAGGACTTTGTTATTAGTACTATAACTTTGGAATCTAGATTAACACCTGCAATTTCCCAGTATTCTTTGTCTGCTTCCTCAGGGCATGTGTGCAGCGGTTTATGGCCAGCTTTGTGGGGCCCTGCGTGTGAGATGGAAATCTCTCTGGTGCTGCTTGTCCTCTATAAATAGGGTGTCAGTGAATTTCAGGGAGCCACAGTGCAGCTTGCCTTTCAGGGATCTGCAGAAAGCTTACCTCAGGTAAGGTTGCTGGGTCAGATTATCTTCCGAAGGGAAAGTAAGCTCTGTGACAACGTCATTTTATTTTTTTTCTTTTCAAAGTTTTATTGATAAACAGATAGCAATGAGACAGTTTCAAATCAAATCAAAAGTACAGTTTCAACAAATAATACACTGCATATATTCTTCTTAGTGGTTAATTGCTGTACAAGATGCGGACTTGTGATCCTACTTACAAACACCATTAGAACAAATCATTCTATTCATTAAGAGAATGCAACTATTTATCTTTCCCAACCACTTTGAATACACAGATACCAAATGGACATTCATAGTTATACCCCAATTTTTTTTAAGTTCCGTTATTGAATATTATAGGTGTGTAAACTCAGCAAAATATTCTAAAAGAGTCCAGTAGCCCACAATAGCATTGGGTCTTCTGTTTAACTGGCAATGTCAGAAATTATTGACCTGAGTCCCCCACAGCTCAACATAACAGCATGGCTTTACTTCCTATATTTCATCCAGTAGAAAAGTATGAAGACAACATCATTTTAAAACTGCGCTTAACAGAACTTGATGACTTCACTCTCACTCATTCAGTTATATGTTCAGTGATGAAATCCTTAGACACAATGAAATGCAGAAGAAATTCAAAGAAAACTTCCCCCTCTCTGTCCCAGCACTACAAAATTCAGCTAGATAAAATGCTGTAAAAATGTAGGCAGCCACCATGTCAATTTCCTTGAGGAATCTTTGAGTGGTCTGTCAAAGAAATTAACCAAGCAGGACATTTTTCTTCAGCATCTACATTCTCATGACAATCAGCCTCATTTCTGCAACTTGCTTTCCTTTCTTTTTTTTTTTTTTTTTTTTTTAATGTTTTTATGTCTTTAGTACAGGGTCTACATGTAGGGTCTCACTATACAGATCAGACTTGTAGTGCTCCTCCTATTTTCAGCCTCCCAAGTGCTGGGATTATAGGTGTGTGCCACCACACCCAGTCTCAGTTGCTGTTTCAGCACTCCCCAGGGGCAGGACTAACACCACACACTGGGGATCAAAACCTGGTCCCTGCATCTGCCCAAGCAGGCACTTTAATCTGCTGAGCTGTCTGGCCTGCCCTGCAACTTTCTTTGATGTCCAGGAGGGTTTCATTAATTTCAGTCTCACATATAATCTCAACTGCTTTATATTTATTCACTGACTCCAAATTTATATCTCCAGGTGAAATTTCTTGAAGGCCAGCTGTTTCCCTAAGTCTCCACTTAGGGTCATGGCATTTCAGAGTGACAAGTCAGAGCCCTTGACATAAATAAAGATCCTCTCCCACGTCTGGTACTTCTTGTTTCCTTTATTTTGGTTAATGTAGCAATATCTACCTAATGATTTAAAGAAAAAAAAATAGGATGCAAATGTCCATTCCAGCCTCCTTTTTAAAATTAGATTCATGATTATATCCTGGAGCTTTTGAAAAATTTTGTGTTCGTTAACTAGAAATAAAATATTATTTCATTTCTCTCTAATACACACACATATATACCTGAGCTAAACATTTCACAAAATAATAATCCTTGTTGAATGTAATCTAACAATTTACTATTCTGTTTTTAATTCAATTTTGAGAGATGTTTGGATTCCACTAAAATGATTTCCAAACCCACTAATGGGTTATAAACTGCAGTTTGAAAAACAGCTCAATGGAACCATAAAAGTTAGATATATAGGGAAGTAAATGTAAAACTTTGCTAAAATATATACTGAGTGGTATATTCTAGATTATTGTTAATTGAACTTTCAAGTCACAGTTCTTATACTTTGAATGATCCCATTTTCAGATACCTGTATGCCACCTATCTCTCCAGGCTCCAGTGCAGCTTATTCCTGTACCTTGTTTCTTCTATGGAGCTGGATATCACTGGAAAGCAATTTGCCTCCTGCCTTGGTAACTTTTGTCTACTTGCTGAGACACAAGATCCAATGCCCCAAATTAAGGAAGATTTAACCCACAATGTGTGGAGATTTTGGTCCATAATCAGTTGGCTGCCAGGCAGGGTGGTGTGCACAGTGAGGACACTTCAAGTTTGTGGAAGACATCCAAAGCAACAGGAGTGTATTGCATCTCTGAGATTACATCCAGGATTCCTGCCCCAGGGTGGATGTAGCATCTTCGTTCCCTCCTCTTGCACAGGATATTCACAAAGTGAGGACCCCTGCCCTCTTGCTGAGTCACTTAATTAAACTTTTAAACTTCCAAGTTGACACAAGGAATAACATCCTAGGGTGGCAAGGCCACGCCCTCCACGAACTGGGCTGCAGAACTGCTGAGTTACTTAGTTCAGCTTCTGGACTTCTCCAAGAGACACAACGTATTGACCCGAACACCTTTTGCTATGAAGTCTGGGGGGCTTTGGGTTCTCTCTCTGTTCCCTCCACACTTTACACAACCTGCAATGTTCACAGGCACAATTGTGATAGTTCTACCTGTGTGTCTTTTAAAACTTTCAAAAATGTCCCTGTGAGAGCCTGTGCTGTCAGAATCGTGTGCACTCTGTAACATCTTTGGTAGTGGTAGTCTGGTTTGCCTCATACTGTTAATGTGTGATGAAAGATCAAAGATTTGAATGTGTAGTGTATGTGGTACAAAATTGTGACTTGGTGGGACTTAAGTAACACTTTGTCAGCAAGATTAAGACTCAGGACATATGAGAACTTATACTGTAACGTCATGTAACTCAGTTGTGTCTCAAACTTTCTGATCAAGGAGATTATGGGGCCAAAGAGGAAAGTGATCTATGGTGTAGAGTGTGCCTAAGGAGAGTCACATGGAGAGAAAACATTCTCTCAGGCTTTCACAGAGAGCACGTTGGCCAAGCATTGGTTGTGACTCATCCGCATGGCTGACACTGACAAAGGTTCTACAATCTGAGGTACAGGATCTCAGGATAAACCCTGAGGGGATTTCACCGACCTTATCAGACCCAAAAGCTACAACTTTTGTTGCGTTGATCCTGCTTTACCTTGGTCTTAACCATCCAGCAGAAAAGTATAGAAATGAAGTATAAGAAGTAAAGGCATGCTGTTATGTTGAGCTGTAGGGGACTCAGGTCAACAATTTCTGACATTGCCAGTCAAGCGGAAGACCCAGTACTATTATGGACTACTGGACTCTTTTAGAATATTTTGCTGAGTTTACACACCTATAATATTCAGATAATGGAACTTAGCAAAAAACAGGTATACAGATGAATGTCCATTTTGTATCTGTGTATTCAAAGTGGTTAGGATAGATATATAGTTACATTCTCTTAATGAATAAAGGGATTTGTCCTAATAGTGTTTGTAAGTAGGATATCAAGTCCACATCTTGTATAGCCATTAACCACTAGGAAGACAGTATGCAATGTGTTAATTATTGAAATTGTCCTACCATTTTGTTTGAAACTGTCTCATTGCTATTTGTTTCTCAATAAAATTATGAAAAAAAATAGAAGATGGTGGTACTTAATCCTCTTATAGAAACTATGCCTCTAAATTTGAAGCTAGAAAGTCACTGGAATAACTGAAAAGCAATACATGGCTTTTTTGGTATTTGCATTTAGAACTGTGTGAAGAGTGAGTCATGTGTACTGATCCTCAACACGACCAATAAAATCTCAATTTTTTTTTTTTTTTTTTTTTTTTTT
>NW_004524578.1:10578513-10579111 GCF_000260255.1 Octodon degus | reverse complement strand
TTATTATTATTATTATTATTATTATTATTATTATTATTATTATTCACATCCAAAGATGAATTAGAAAGATTCCTGAAAGTAGTGCCTGAGTTTCATTCTTAGAGTAATAAATTGTGCTAAAAGTAAGGGAAGAAATAACACACAGGGAGAGGGTACGTGGCGATAAGCTCAGCCAGGACAAAAAATATGTCTGCGATTCTGCAGCTTTCATTCCACTCCTACTGTTAGCATACGTATGCCTCTTTTTAAACACATAGATAGAGGCATTATTCTTGAGAATTCTGTATTTGGTGAGCCTTCAAACTACTTTTGCCTCCTCACCCCCGCAAAAAAAATTCAACATCTTAAACTTCACTATGAATTTGATCTTTTTATAAATTCTTTTTTTATTTTTTTAAAATTTTGTGTGTGTGTGTGTGTGTGTGTGGCCAGCTCAGCCCACCAGGGGGCGGAGCTGGCTGGCATGTGGTGCTGGGGGATTGAACCGCGATCCCTATGGTTTACTAAGCTTGTTCTAAGTAGGTGCTTTAGGCCACTGAGCCATCTCACCAGCCCCCCTTTTTATAAATTCTGAAAGCATAATCTCATTGTAACTCAT
>NW_004524578.1:10552149-10578413 GCF_000260255.1 Octodon degus | reverse complement strand
CAGATAATGAAAGATACTTTGGAAAATACCAATGATTTTACATCATTCTTTTTCTTCCTTGAGGTCATACTTTAATTTCTTTCCTAATCACATTTGCTAAATGTAATACAGCTATGTTATTATTGGTTAATTGTGTTGAAAATCTTTTATTAATCACTCATATATATATAACAAAATATACATAAGTAATATATATGATTACATAAAATATTTTAGTATATTTTGTTTCCTGTAAACATAACTATGAAAGCATATTTTTTATTTTTTATTCATATTTTGTTTCTGTATTTTAGGGAAAGGTCTACAGGTTGTTCAGGATCTCACTACTAGATCGGAATTATAGTGATTCTCAATTGCCATCTCAGCCCACCCTGGGGGAAAACCAGCAAGGCAGGCCTGGAGATTGAACCCCCAGCCCCTGAGCCTGCTTGCAGGTGCTTTAATTTGCTGAGCTATTTGGCCGGCCTAACATATTTTTTTAACATCAGGGTGTCACATTAACATTATTTATGTTCAACTGACCTGTAAATAACATGGATTATAAATTAGGATGATTATAATAGATAAATAAAATCCTATAGGGATTCTATTCCCTCATAAGGAAAAATTGTGCAGAAATTTTTCTATACCTTAGTGAAAGAGAAATGTGTATGTTGGCAAAATTAGTATGTTTCAAAACTAGGATGTAGAAACATTAAATCTATCACATTTTGAAATAAAATGGCAATTGACTAAATTATATAAATATTTCATGACAATTGCCAACTTCTTCAATATAATAGGCAATGGGAAATATGACCAAAATGATTTTAACTAGAACTTTATGCAGTGTCTCTTGAAAAATTTGGTAATCCCAGAAGATAGTCTAGCTACAATTAAACCTTTCAGAGTCCAGTACTTAGAGCTTCTTCTTCCTGGATACTAGCTTCTCCTATGGCTGATCATGGCTGGAAAGAGTTGTTCACTCTCAAATATGCAAAGCCAAAAGGCACATTTCAGCATTGCATTTGTTTATTTTAAAGAAGATAAAAATAAACAGTAAAAACCATGGTATAAAGTTTCAAAACAAGATTTTAGGAGAGGAACTATGGTTGGTACATTTCATATTGTTATTTTCAAATTCATTGCTCATATTACAAGATATAGGCCTGAAATGTTGATCAGACAATACAGGCATAAACCTTTCCTTTCAAGGAGCTAGTAGCAACTAGTAGTTTAACATCATATATATATTTTTTTCTTTTCTATTCCCATCCTTTTTTTATCCTTTCCATCATTCCAGTTTTTCTTTCTGTTTGAGCATTTTCTTCCCATTTCACAATATCAATTACATATTTTGGGTCTTATTTACTCTTTCAGTTTTCTTAAACTAGGGAGACAATATGATGCTAACTCATATGAAATTGATTTATTTCACTTATATGGACTCAAGTTGTATTCATTTTCCTATAAATGTCTCAAGTTTATCCTTCTTTATAGTTGAGTAGTACACCATCATAAAATACCACATGATTTTTATCCATTCCCCAGTTGATGGACATTTGGTTTGTTTCCAGGATTTTGCTATCGCAAAATGTATGCATGTCACAGATGAGGAAATACAAATGGTAAATAAATGCATGAAAAAAAGTGAATGTCATTGGGCATTCAAAAGATGCAAATTAAAACAACACTGAGTTTCCATCTCACCCAGAAAGAATAGCTATTCTCAAGAAATCAACTAGCAATAAAAGCTGAAGGGGTGTGGGGAAAAGTGAACCCTCCTTCCTTATTAGTGATATTGTAAACTGGTGAAACCACTGTGAAAATCAGTGTGAAGATTCCTCACAAAGCTAGGATTAGTGGTCCCATTCAACACAACTATTCCCCCCTGATTATTTTCTCAGAAGAATTAAAACACCATACCACAGCAATGTATGTACATTACATTGGTAAAATAATGGTTTCTTTACTTTGTTTTCTTGGACCATTTGACAATTGCAAAGTAAAGGACGAATCCAAATCTTTCATCAAAATTTAAAACCCACTGAAACATCTGGGTATATTTCAGGGAAGGCAGAAATCCCAGTGAGATTATGGATATATCCTACAGAAGCTTGGTTTTAATTAATAGAGATTATGTTCCTTTGCTTGATACTTAAATATTTTCATTCTGAGGGCAGAGGAATGACATTAGCTTTGAGCACAGTTGAGGTACATGACTTTCTTTAGCACGGTAGAATAGTGAAGGGTCATGCATTTGAATTTTTATGGAAGTCAGTTTTCTAAGGAGCTGATATAGGATCTAAACATCTAGATGGTGACTTCCTGGAATCTATCCAAGATCACATACAGACTGGAAATTGTTTATGTTCCTCACAAGTATTCAGGGAACATGATTTCAAGGCAAAGCTCAAAACCAGTGATGTTTCTTATGAATGAATAATTTAGTCCTGGGTAATTTTACCTTTGTATATTAGGAGACTAGGTACAGTTATAAAAATGTATGTTTGTGTACTAGAATAATGGTCCTAAACTTCTAAGTGGGTATTTCAAACCACTTAATTATGTTTGTATGTGTCTGACTTTGCGAGGTGTGGAAGTCATATCTTTGATCAAATCCTAAAGGAATATGGGTCTCAGCACTGCATTGTTGTTCTCACCTTAATTCCTGTGGAATCTCTGAGGACTTTACATATTATTTTTTAGGAAAAAGAAAGAGAAGAGTGCAAGAAGGTAAAAATACATAAAAAAGTAAATGTGTTCTGAGTGAGTTTGACAAAACATTTAAAAAATAAGATGCATTCAATGTCTAACCATGAGAGTCTTTACTGCAGGAAGGGGATGCAGCGTTTCATGTGGAGAATTTAAATAAGATCATGTCTTAAAAAATGAAGATGCGCTGAAAGTTTTCATCAAGGAAACATACTGATTCCTCTCATGGAAAATTCCCAAATGATTTTAGAGGATTAATAATACTGTTTATAGGCATATGTAACGATCAGTTACTATGTTCCTTATTTTTATATGTAAAGGTCTCCTCACAGCTGTACTTTTTTGTTTTGTATCAACATAAATCAGGAACTCTGAATAAGTTGCCCAAGAGCATACAGACAGCAAGTGGCAGTCCTGAGCTTAGAGCCCACGTATGTCTGCTTCTGTGTTCCATTTCATCTTATTTTGGGGAGATGACAAGACTGTCCGATCCAGCTGCCAGCTTTGGATACAAAAGGCACCGATGCTGTAATATCCTTCCAAACAGCAGTTGAAGATTTTGCAAACTCATCCGAAAGGACCAAGACGTAACAGTGTGTTCCATGACCCGGCTTTTCTGAGCTGTGCTGTGATCTCTCTGCGTGCTTGTTGTGAGGTTCACTTCCCTCGCATATTTCCTTGGCTTCTTGCGACTGTCAGTCGTCCTCCAAATCAAAGGGGCTTCTCACATCGACTTTCTTATTCCAACATGACTACTGAGTCTCTAAAGAAGATAAATTGGGCACGAAAGAAGTTTTTCCAACTTGAGTCCCTCTTCTACAGTGAGTTATATCTCACATTTACTCCTCCTCTGCTGCAATATATTATATCTTCCCAATTTCTCATTCTTTTTGACATTTCTACCTGGAGCGGCTAGTCTCTTAAGCTTGTCACTTTGTTTCTCTTCGTCTTATCTGAAGGATAGGAAGAATTTTGCCTCTTAAAATCTGAGTCCAGTGGCCCCTTGGATCCTAACAGCATGCATGATTAAAGTATTTGGTATTCAAATGATTCCAAAAACTTTCTAACCTTTTATCTACTGAAGTTAAGATCATGAATGAAAATTAGTTACAAGCAGATGTTTTATTTGCATTTTCATTTGTTGGAGCTTAAACCATTGTGTCTAGGTCATCCATTTAAATGGGAATTATTTTGCATAAAATCACTTAACTTTGTTAAGGTAAGCAATTCTTTTTTTTGGTGGGGGCAGCTCGGCCCACCCTGAGGGCTGGGATAGTGCTGCATGTGGTGCCTGGGATCCAACTGAGGTCCAGTGAATCTGCCTAAGCTTGCCTAAGTAGGCACTTTAGACCACTGAGCTATCTCGCTGGCCCAAGGTAAGCAATTCTTAATATGCTGCTTAGTGAGTATCCTCTGAGTTCCTAGCCTCTAGTTCATGATGTTTCCCATTTGGAAAGATGGTCACAAAGTAAAGACCAAGACGTGGTCACAAAGGGTTTCAATCAAATAAATCACCTTATCAACTTTGTATTTTATATTCATTGTGTGTTATATGTCATATGTTTGGAGAATCTCAATATAGACAAAAGCTATAATATTTACATAGAACACATAGTTGCAGTTCAGCACAAATGTTGAAGGACTCTCATTGAGACCCAACTGAACACACCTCCTGACTACATGTTCCTGTTCTTGAGTACAGGAGCCATACCTAACTCATATGCATATAGATATCTATGACTCTTAGACCAACGCCTGATACTTGTCACAGCAAAAGTGCTTATGGGTTGAATTAATAGAGACAGCCCCCTCCCCATATATTTGACATACCTGTTGATAGGGTATATGTTTTTCCTCTAATAGAGCCTCACTTGCAATGGCTGTCCTCCTTCCCTAAAGTATTGCAGTGGCTGGCCAGGATTCTGATGCATCTTGTTACCAAGCAACAGACATCAGCTGGCAGGCATGCACAGGGACAAGAACTGCTGATGCTACCACTCTGAAAATTCCATCTCACCTTCTTGATACTTGAAGCCTCCAAGGTGTGGTGTGGACTGGGATTCTTAGAATCTGGACTGTAGAGGGAGGCTGCAGAGAGTAGAGCTGGGCCTCAGCTTGACACAGATTCACAAAAGTTGCAGTTTTCAGGGGTCAGGAAACTAGAGAAATCCCTAACAGCAAATCCAAGGGGACAAGAGAACCAGAGAGAGGGTAAAAAAAGAATCTGCAGGGAAGTTTTACATATGAGGACCAGAAAGGCTGAGCAATAGCTCTGGAGACCAAGCTGGAGATGTTCTGAGATTTGATGAAAGTGACAGAAATAGTTCTCTGTGGTTAGAGCTGGGAACTACATGGAGGCCAGCAGGAAGGAGATGAGGTACTTCAGAGAGAATGAGGTCTAAAGTTGCTTAGGTAAGTAGCCCTGGAAGAGGACTGAATCTCAGTAGTAGAGTTTTTAAAGACCTACTGGTCAAAAGATGAATAAAACCTGTATATATAAGAGCATGCCCTGGTTCTTGAGATTGACATGCTTGTGTTACCTTTGAAGAGATTTCTATTCTGTAAATTCTATCCAAATGAGCCTTGTAGTGATATAAACACAAAGCTGAATTCTTTCTTGAGATGAAGACATGACTCCGAGGGCTTAAAAAATAAAAACTTTAGAGTAGACAGAAGATTTTCTGAAGAAGAGTCAGGGTCAGCCAGAAATCAAACAGCTGCTTCTAGAGAGGAGTGAGGCTGGCAAGGAGGAGGAGTGGGGCAGTATTTCTCATCAGCTCTGTCCTATATGTGTGGCCTTGGTTACTTGTTGGGGAGAGAAGCTGAAAGCTGGTGGCCCTGGTGATGCTCTAAGATTATTTTTATGAAGTTACTCAAGACCCAATGACATAATATGGCACAGGGTATGCAAGGTAGGCAAACATGTCACCTCTCTCCCAACCCACAATGATTCCAAGCATAGGAGTGTCCAGTTTAGCAAAAACCTTCGGTTTTGTTCTATTGTGTACCTTTTGGCAGCAGCAAGAGGGATACTTTTTCAAACAGCTATTTGGGTAACTCATAGTGACACATGGAAAACCCACACAGAAGAAAAGGAACATAGCTGTAGAGCACAGTTCCCTTTGGGAACTCCCAGGCCCAAGAAGAGGGCTGATATACAGAAAAACCCAGCAATTCATAAGAGGAGGATTTACTGGAGTAATGTCCATAGAGAATGGAGGTGCATGCTTTATAAATGTTAACCTTATTTACTTAAACTTGAACAGAGGCTGAGGCAGGAGGAATCTTGGAAGTTTGAGACAAACCTGAAATGCACGGCAAGGTCCTGTATCAAAAAAAAAAAAAAGTCAAGGTTATATAAATGAAATTAAGAATTTGGTGGGAAGCTAAAGGCAAAGATTCCCCTGAGTCCATTTGGTAAGTAATGTGCTGACATCCGGACAGCAACTGCCAAGAATTTGCCTGCATTGGGTAGACAGTGAGAGGTAAATTCCTACTTTGTTAATACAGCTTGTGTGTGCCTATAAATTAGACTATCTTTGATTAAACATCTCAGATCATCAGGAAACTACCTGCCGTGTCCAGTTCACTTACAGCTCTGTTTCCTCTTCCAGCTTTGAACAGCACCCCCTCTGGTGGAGTTGCCCCTCACCCCCAATCCCCCCACCCCTGGCTGGGAATCGCTTAAATATTGTTTGGTCATTATCTCCCAGGCAGCCTTTGACTTCTTAATTTCAAGGTCAGCAAGTGTCTCTGATTCCATTCTTATTTTGGCCTTTGACTCCCAAAGCAATCTTTGTACCTGTGTAGTTCATTGATTATTCATCCTTTTCCCTCTCCTAGATGCTCTTTGTTTACTTCTTTTGTTCTTGTGATGCCTATGGTGAAAAATAACCCATTATGCATGATTCTTTCAGATGGTCCCCTTGTCATTACCAGTAGTGAGACTCAGGATTATGGTTACGTTCTTCCTTATAAGGTAAGCCCTAGGCAGCATTCCACCACAGTGTGCCTTTTCTCCTGCTTCTTGCTACTTTTTGAAGAGTTAATGCTGCTTATGCGGTTAAGGTGATGAGTCCATTCCTGAAAAGAAATTCAAATTCCAGGGTAAAAGGAAAGATGCTCTTAAGAGAAGGGAAAGTCTGTGGTACAAAATTGAGGATAAATATGTATCTTTTTCTTCTTTCTTCCTTTTGCCTTTAAGATTGTGCCAGGAATAGATAACTATGTTAGTTAATATGTGGCTGTAATTTAGTCTATATGGGTTGCTGAGGCAGGAAGAATACAAGTTCAAAGTCATATTGAGCAACTGAGTAAGACTGTCTAAAAAAAAACAACAAAACAAAACAAACATAAAAGGGTTGGGAATGTAGCTCAGTGACAGAATGCATACCTAGCAGGTAAGACTTTAGGTTCAATTCTAGTACTGAAAACAAAAGAGTAAAACAAAAAACAAACAACAACAACAAAGCGTTGTGAATATTTCAAAATGTAAGTAGATATTCTTACATACATCAATTTTAATACCTTCATAGTATTCATTTGTATAACTAAAACTTAGGTGGTTTTATTATTTTTCATTCGAGAATTTTTAATTCATATGTATTACTACAATGCCACTTTTTGTTTTTATACTGACTTCTAACCAGTTTTTTTTTAATGTGCAAAAATGCAATAACATATTTGATTCATTTCACAAATATTGGTTTATTTACACTGATGGGAATATTTCTGAGACTCTTTTAAACTCTTATTTGGCAAATAGAAATGTATGGTTATGAAGTTATGCCTCGAAGTCTCAGTAGACATAAAGATTTGGCTTAGTGTGTCAGTGAGTTATATGTCAAAACGCATGCGGTCAGAAGCGTGCTTGCACAGATTCTGAAGAATGCCAGAATACCAGAAAGAGAACAAATAAAGACAACAGAAGAGATAAAAATCAGACTTTGTTTTCAACAATAAAACATATCCCTCGGGATACTGTATAGTAGCAAAAGGGACCAACATTATTTTGTGGTAAATTAGTTTTGATAATTAAGCTTTACTATCTAAATGTAAAACTATTTTAGAATGTAAAGGAATCATGGGTGCTTTCTAAAATATTCCTGTCTATCTGTCACTTCATACTTTAATTTAATTTAAATTAGCTTAAAATAGTGTAGGTTTGCTCAGAATCAAACAACCTTTAGAACATGGAAATCTATTGTTTAATTTTTTATACAGACATAATTTAGGAACTAATTATAAAAGAAAGTAGGGGGTCGATCTTTATTATTCTTTTGATCTGACTAATATAATTACCATCATTTCAGCTTTTTAAGTGTGTAGTAGTATCACCTACAGACATCTTAACATATTGTTATTCAGCATTGTTTAGGGGTAAGAAGTCATTGTCAAATAATACTTTAACTGGTAACCATCTTTGGCTTGATTTATAATTTTAGGTAGGTTTTCACTTTGGCAAGGAGAAAACTTCCTTTTGATAGAGAATATTGTCTTTTCTGAGCAATAGTAAATTATTTTCCTAACTAAATCAAAGGATAAATAGGTGCTTCCTGACAAGAAGGTTGTACAGCATATTCTTAGCCCAATATGGAGTTTATTTGACTACTATTTCCAAAGATTCCAGAAGTACCAGTGAGTGAGGCTCAGGCCCTTCTATCCCAGCAATCTGTGGGTTACATGAAGGAAAAACACTGGAACTATCATTTCTCCTATTAAAGAGTTCGAAAATCCAAGAAGCACGTAACCCCCTAGGACTCCCTGTGTTACTCAACATACCTTATTAATCTTGACAGGAACTGGGTCCTGGGTACCACCAATTCCCTTCATTGCTTTAGGCGTTAGCAAAAGTCCATGTTTTCATTCATCTGCCAGGTGTCTCTTGAGAAGCTTTATGTGAAGCCTGGATGAGGACCTGGAGCAGAGACACAGCCAGAGTCCAAGGGTACACCCAGAGTCAGTTCTAGGAAATACCAGTGTGTTGAGTGTAACTTCAAATGTGGTTACAATGCTATGTCACATTCTATACCTTGAAGGGGGCTGCTCAGATCCAGGAAGCTTGTGAGAGGGGCTTTGCATGAGAGATGGACCTGGTGCAGGGGGTTGGTAAAGGACCCTGTGCATCATTGGTGGTGTTAAGGTAACTGACTGCTTTCTCATGAGTGTCATGGTATTGCCTGAAGGATTTTCATCCCTGAGCACACTCTTGTTGGAAAGCCAACAATAAACAACTCTTTGTATCACTGTTAGGATCAAGGGATCTTCTTCCACCTCGAGATTCTCCGCTGGGTGCTTGTCCAGACCTTGAGCTGATTGTCCCAATTAGATTCATGGTCTGTGGGCTTTTTTTGACAGTTAGGGCCCAAATACATTGGTGGTGACTATGGCTGCAGTTGTAGCAGAGGTACGCAGACCAGACGGCTACAGAACATGGCACCTAATGGCTGGAGCTTCTAGAGATGCCTAGATTTCTACCCATTTTTCCATGCTCTTTGATGTTCTGTGGGCTCTTGGGTCTCTTGATTCAAGAGCCTGAATAGGCCTTTTTTGCTTGCACCACTGGCTAGGCTGAATTTCAATGAATGTAGAGCACAATCAAGCAGAAGAGATTGTCTCAGCCAGGGTTTAGAGACAACACAGCATCTACCTGGTTTGGTGCAGAAAACATAAGGGACAAGGGTTGGCCAAGGAGATAGCTGAATGACAGGCAATGAGAAAGGAGGCAGGACTAATATGTGCTAATTGATATTTCGTGGCACTTACATTTCCATAAATTATTTTAGCTAATACTACCATTTGGGGATTAGAGGGTTAAGAAATATATGGGATTTATCTTGAGTTTCTGAAATACCTGGTGGGACTTTCAGGGGCAATCCTGAGATGGTAAGACAGAATGTTTTTGGTGATCTCTATCACTCAGAGCTGTCTATAAGGCTACATCCTGACTCATGTGTCTGCTTCAACTATGAGAGATGACAAGTGAAACAGTTTAAGATATTAAGAGTTTGTGGGCATGGCCTGGTATCCTTGAGTACTTTAACCATATATTAAGCACATCCTTTTAACTGGAGTTTATTTTTACACAAGATAGCAAACTTACTGCATTCTGTTGTCTTGACCTCGATTTCTTCAAAAGAATGTCACATTCTATGACCTCAAAGATAGCTCAGCAGACTAAGTTCCTGCCTAGGCACGCCCAAAGACCTGGGGTTCAATCTCCAGCACCACATGCTATGCTCTCCACCAGTGCCCGGGCACTCTGAGCCAGCCACCAAGACAGGGCGTGGTGGGACACACTGTAATCCCAGCTCTGGGCAGGCTGAAAACAGGCGGACCACTATGAGTCAGACCTGTGTAGTGAGACTCTGTACCAGATACATTTACAAAAAAAAAAAAAAAAAAAAAAAAAAAAAGAAAGAAAAGAAAAGAAGGAAATAGGACTAAGGGAATGCAAGCC
Source organism: Octodon degus (assembly GCF_000260255.1). NCBI lineage: Eukaryota > Metazoa > Chordata > Mammalia > Rodentia > Octodontidae > Octodon > Octodon degus. Next base: position 10,568,260 of record NW_004524578.1, on the reverse strand, counting down.
ATGGAAAGAACTTCTATTGGTTAGATATATTTAGTGACAAATTTGGGGACAGGAAATTGAACATCTTTACTTTTGATCCAGTTCTCTTCCCACTTGACTGCATTAAATTTGACATAAATTTTATGAGTACAGTAAAATTTTATGTCTAGCTGGGGCTCCTTGAGCTCACCTTCTTAGACAGCCTAAGTAATCGCAGGCTTTTATAGATCTTCTTCTGAGAGCAGTGTTCACAGGAGCCACAAATGCCTGAACATTAATCATATTTTCATTTTACACAGATCAGGTAATGTGAGCCATGTACATCATATTATTCCTACAATAACTTCCGATTAAATATTATCATATTGAAAGGATAGAAAATCCATTTCTTCAATCGCTCCTGGTTCCACAGAGGCACCAAGCCCTCCCAAGATAAGGCTTGTGCTCTGAGTTTGGGTCCTTCTGCAATGTCCTCCCTAAGCAAGTCTCTACCCACAGCCTGACAGTGGGCTTTCTTACGTACCGTGACACTGAGCCAAAACCACTTGTTAGTTTATTTTGTCTCTTCTTCCAGACTGGGCACTTCATAAGGACAAGGAGTAAACCTCACTCATGATGCTGTTTTGGAATTCAGCAACAGGTTATGGTTTTGATCTAGATTGTTCCCTCCATGCCTTATGTGTTCGGAGGTAGGGCTTTGGGAAAGTGATTGGGTTACGGGTGCCTGATCTGAAGAGGTGATTTACTAGGACCCGATCTGGATAGGTATTCCTGCTTCCTCAGCCCCTCTCTCTCTGCTTCCTGATGGCCATGGCTTGAGCAGCCACCTCTTCCCTAGCCCTTCTACCTCACTGTTGGAATCAGATGACCATGTACTGAAACATGTGCTAAAATTAAATGTCTCTTCCTTGAATTTGTCCATGTCAGTTACTGTATCTTTGTGAGAGGAAAATGAATGAGACAGACAGCATAAAGCACATAATAGAAATCAATAAATGCTTCCTATATGAGGACACATACCTGGATGAACTTGCAGAGAAAGCCAAGAACAATCTACAATAGAGTTGAACCATTACTCTATAAATAAATAAAAATTATAAGCTAGCCAGAGCATCTTCAACCCCTTAACAGTCAAGCTGATCTTTAATACCTTAATAGCAAAGGATGTTTGCTCCTATTCTTCTTGAACAGGGACTAAAGAGGATTCTGACTCTTTTAAGATTAGACCTTTCCTGGTAGCTGGAAGAAGGGTTGGGGCTGCCCTGTGAGGAGCCTTGGCTAATCCTGCAGAAAGTAACCTTTTCTGGGTTCCTGCAGCAATTACCATAGCGCTCTATGACAATGAGATCACCACCTGCATTTTGTTCTCATATGAGGCCTCTTGGGTGGTGAATATTTAAGTGATGTCATTTCCATCACAGACACTATGTTCACAGTTTGATGATTCACCGTATTTTTTTTGTGACATCACTGGATGTCACAGGTTCTGTCCCCCTAGTGTCAGGACCCCTGGCTTCTTTCTACATTTCTGGCTCTCAGACTTCCTCTCCTGGACTTGATAACGAGCCATTTGCTTAGTGGTTGCTGCCTGGTTCCCTCCAGTCTGTCTGTCTTCAAGCTTAACCTATTAGGAGTTCCTCTTCTATTCTCCAAAATATCCATTTTAAAGTTTGAATCCACTGACATAACTACTTGGACATATTTTTATGTAGTATTTTTTTTTTCAATATTTGTTATTTTCTGAGTCTCTTTCTCAAATTCTAGCACTGGACCCTGAGCCCCCTTAAATGGTTAAGGGCCTCATAGTACCTAAGAAACATACCTCAAACCAACTGCTTGCTTGCTAGTTTTCAGCCTAGGGGCTCCTTCCCCCATGGATGCCCTGGCCCCCTGTACCCCTCAGATCCTGTCCTACTCCACACGGATCTAATTTCTGCCCCAGTCTTGCCACTTCCCATCCCCAGCACTGCCAACCTGCTGTGTGTAACCGAGCACAGTGCACTGACGGATGCACACAATAATCCTGATAGCATGAGAGCAGAGCTCATGAGAAAGGCTGAAATGGGATACGTAAACTATCTTTAAGAGCAGTCCTTAAAGGACCCTATTACCAAAATGTAAATATAATAGAAAGTGACCTGGTTTGTCACGAACTTTCAGGGCTTCCCGGCTGGATCCCCTCATTTGATCTGTCAGGGCATGGTAATGTTAACTTCTCCCCTGAAAGAGGCTAGAGAGCACTGGATTGGAAATGGCTTTTGACCAAATGGGACGTGACGTCGATAGGGGTTGTGTAACATGCTGTGATGAGGAGGCCCCTAGGAAGGCATATGGAGACAAAGAGGGATGAGCCTCAGTGGTGGGCCTGCTTTCCGCTGGAAGCTGGGATATGCTACCTGGCAAGGTCCAGCCCCTCCCTGCATGACAGAGGCCATGCAGGATGTTCTAGGCCACCCGTCCTTTTATGGACTGTTGCAGTGAAGCAAGGAGAAGTTCTAGCTGGCCTGATGACTGAGGAGCATTCTCCATTCAGCAGAGCTTCCATTTAAGAATGAATACATCTTTGGAGTTTTTGTTTTATTTTTTTTCTGTCCCTGGGCTAAAGGAGAATGAATGTGTTTCAATGCTCTACGCTCTGAGTGGTTGTACTGCTTGGCACAAAGTAGGGGGCCTCCCAATATATTTGACATAAGAAGAAAGCACATGTGCCTACCCACTATGGCACTCACAGAGGTTCTTTGAGAAGCTTTTCACATGTGGTTTCTACTTCCCCAGCTTTTGCTTCAGCAAATTTTCTGAGTAAGCTCAAAGTCTGATGTTTTGCATAGACTTCATTCCTATTCCATTCACAGAACCATTCTTCTGAAATTCCACATTAAATTAAAAACGTGAAATGGCACCCTAAAGGAATAATAGAAGTAAGCATAATTTTTTCCTTCTCATTGGAGTTTCTTTGGCTTCTCTCTTTGTTAATCCCCAGAGTCCAAGATAACTTTAATCTCCAACAGTAAAGGCTTTGTACACAATTTTTATGAGAGCTTGTTGGCAGGGCTTATCTTTTTAAATGGCTGCAGTGATGGTGAATGGTAAATGAATTCCCAGTGTTTGGACTCTGTGGTAACAACTACCTTGACTTCAAAATCTTGCCTGGTAGAACAGCCAGGCCATGGTCTGTAACCAAGCTGGTCTTTCTCTTTCTTTACAATGCTCTTGCCTGGTCACCCTCTTCCTTGTTCTTGTTTCTCTTCATATGTAGTACGTAAAGAATGTTGGCTTTTTCTCCTCACATTTCTGGTCACTTTGCCATCAAAACTTTACTACTTTCTCTACTTGCCTCCATATTAAAATAATACTAATATTAATAAAAATAACATACTGAGGCAGGAATACCAATGAAGGAGATGTAGAGGGATAAAAAAAAAATCAGCAGTGCAATCCCCACGCAAACTCACACCCTTTGCCTAAAGACTAAGTCTCAGCATTTCTGCCTTTGTTCCTTTCTCTTCCGTCCAACTTCAGCCCCAGTTGTTTTCACCATGAAATCCACTATCTTGATTCCTTCGCTTGCTCCCATAGCTCCCACCACCTTGTTGATCTCAAGGCTTAGGGGAAATGAAAAGTAGCTCAGCATCTTGAGAAAGGCTTCTGTCCCTGCTGTGTGACATAATTGGACACAGTGCACTTATTTCCTGTCCCTTATTATCTGGTCCCTAATAGACATGTAGGCTGGCTGTTTGATCTCTATTTCCTAAAACTCAGAGTTTCTTTCTTGCATCTATTGACACATACACACCACACACACACACACACACACACACACACACACACACATACACACACACAGCAGAGGGTTTCTTAGATGGTCCTCAGTGCCTTTGTTCAGTTATTGCTTTCCAGAGTTCCATTTCTCAGTGAATGGGTGAACTTTGAGTTCAGGGTCTTTATTTAGTAGCCTGAAAACTTGGGCCACGAAGAACACATGTTATGTATCTTCACTGTCCCTCTCCTTCCAAACATTCATGCAAACGCATTTCCCTATGTCATGCTTTGGAATTTTGACAAGGGGAGCAATACAATACAGGACACGTTATATATGATCATCTTATACTGAGTCACCCAAGAAATCATATGCAAAGAGTGTAGGAAATCTGTCCACACATTAAAGACCAAAGAATCGAGCTGAGGGCCTGGATCCCACAATAATGTCCTACATGAATCTAGCTGAAGACCCAGAACTCATAACTGTGCCTCCCATGAGTTCAACTAGAGGCCTAGAGCCTATAACAATATCTAATGCATGTGTGTTTCACAGATCTGTTCGGGGAAATCCCAAAGACTAACGGTAGAAGTTAGCAAGTCTACTCCAGAAGGATGAAGGATCTGTACTAGTAGGCTGAGGAATTTGAACTGGAGCCAGGAAGCAATGCTCAAGGTAAGAACAGGAGCTCCCTTTAAAAGCACTGTAGCCATTCTTAGCAACAGCGAGGCTGTGCACTCCTACAACAATGAGGAAAGCCAAGTTCTCATCAGGAAAGCCTCCAGGACAAGTTCTCCAGGAGACTGAGCAGTGCACCATCTTCCCCTCCAGAGCCAGGAAGAGATGCTCAAGCCAAGCACCAGAGCTCCTCCAAAGTGAACCATATCCATTCTCAGCAACCACAAGACCCCCAGCTTCTCCTTCAGTGAGAACAGGTAAGTTCACCAAGAAAGCCAGCATGACAAGATACTCCAACAGAATGGCCCAAGAAAGCCAGCAGCTTCCAGCAGCTCCAACACCTCTTTCAAACAGCTTCCTTAACAGCCTCTCATCAGCTTCTCCAGTTCAAACTCTTTTTTATGTATTTGATACAGGGTCTCACTATGCAGCTTGGACTCATAGAGATCCTCCTGTCTCAGCCTCCCCAACACTGAAATTACAGATATGTGCCACCATGCTTAGATGCTTTTAGGCGCTCAGGGTACCTGGGGGGTGGGGCCGGTGCCTCATGAAGTGCTGGGGATGTGGGGGATGGAACCCTGGTCACTGTACTCACCTAAGCAGGTGCTTAGTCCACTGAGCTATCTCACAGGCCCTCTGGCAAAATTTTAGAAGGGAAGGAAAGACAGTCATCCTTTCTGCTGCAGCAGCTCCAGCTTTACTCCCAGGAAGCACAATGAGGGGGAGGGGCACACCTCTGTCCTTCCACACAGTGACGCCCACTGGAGCAAATACTCCAGAGGGGAAGCAGGTGCTGAGAAGGCAGGCTTACCTCCACTTGCATGAGGGAAGAAAGGAGAAGGTGCAAGAGTACGAATGTGCAAAGGGGTGAGAAGCGGGATGGGTTTCAAAGGATCAAACTCAAACGGGTTCTGAAGGAGCTTTAAACATGGACAAAGTTTGTTTTGTTTTCCAGAAAGGGAAAGGAAGGAGGAATAACTCAGAACAGGTGGGAGGTGACGAATGGCTAGGTGCTTAGAGAGCTGAGGCTGGGTTGATGAGACTGCAGAAGAGTAGGTCAGAGACGGAGGGGAGGACCAAGTATCAGCTTCGGTTTCTGGGGGGCTCCCTCCATTGGGAGACTGAGATGAGCACGTGGTCTAATCAGGTGTGCTTGCTGCACTTCCCAAATGCAACCTCCATGAGATGTCAGCCTTGTCTTGGGGGTGACAAGGCCATAGCAAGCCATGAACTGTGGAGTTCTCTCAGGACCTGAGCTAGCTGGATAGGTACAGAAGTGATGGACTAGAGCTCTGTGAACTGGAAAACATAATTACCATAAAAAAAGAAAAAATTCATCATTTTGGCTTGTAAAACTGCAAACCCAAGATGTCCTTTCTCTATAGACTTAAGAGGAACCAGAAAATTCAGCCACCTGAATGTGGTGTGGCAGAGGTGTGTGGGCGTGCCTTGAGAGAAGTGTTTCCCACCTTCAGCTGTGCTTCTTTTTCCACCTTGGCCTCTTGCCTCTTGCATCAATTAACCACAACTTACAATATTCTTACCATCCCCATCTCTGCAGCCCCTCCATGTGCATCACCTGCAGTGCCGTCATAAATGTGTAGCGTGCCTCGGCTTGGTATCAAGTGTTTCATTTGCTGCTGAGTGCACGTAATTAGACAAAGAAAACAAATGCACCTACCCTCAGAAGCGAGGCAGATTTGAGTGGATCAGAACAAGGATGTGCAATGGCAATTCGCATGTTTCTTTAGCGCAAAGCCAGGGGCAAATCTTTGGTTTTACAATATCCTTTATCTTTATTGATTCCCAACTTTCTCTGCTTCCCTGGCTGTAGCCACATTTCCCCACAGCTGTCACTGCTTTGGGAGTTTTCCACTGGCATAAGACAGCAAACAGCTGAGCCTGCAGCCTCTATTGTCATAATTCTTTGGCCATCAGAACAGGAGGAAACTATACCTGACAGGGCTCCTTCCAAAGGACTCAGCATCACTTCTGTCTTAGCATACTCATCAGGCCACAGGACCAAATAACCCTGGTGCATTGTGCATGTTGTACCTAGAGATGTCTTAGCATCTCTCAATTTCTTCCCTGAAGCTCTGTGTTACAATAACTCAACTCTCCTGGGAGTGGAGAGAAGAGGATTTCTGTAGGAAGAGAAACCAATGACCTTATTAACATTAAAGTGAGAAGGAGAGAGAAAGAGTTTCAGGTCATGTCAGATTTATTACATAAATGAACAAGCTATAAAATCTAATGGTTTGCATTTGCTTTGTCCAATTCAGTATCTGAAAAGAAAAATTGATGTAAAATTTGTCATAACCCTTTAGATTTTTGTCACAACTAATGGGTGTCCTTTGCTCATTGAGATAGTTGGGCACTTAATTTAGTGATATAATTTAATGGAAATAAGAGACTTAGTACTAATGTATATATTCACAGCTGGAAGGTTGCCTCAGGAAACACTGGGTCCAATTCCATCATCCTGCAGACATGTAAGCAGAGGAAGAGAGGAGACCATTCCACAGAGATCCTAAAGCTGCAGGACTTGGGAAGAAGCTGAGCACTAGTCCAGTGAGCTTCCATGAGTACAATGAAGTGACTCTGCAGGGCTGACCAGCTATGGCCTTGCAACACACTGGGAGTTACCTGGACAACCAGCTCCCTGGCAGCATGGACAGCATCCTTCCTCTTGCAAGAGGACTGGATAGCTCTGCTCCCTGTGCTCCCTGTAGGAGCACAGCCAGCACTCCCTGGCAACTGCAGAACGCGAGTACTTTGGAGCCAGACTTCCTGGGGACAAGTAGGCCCCCACCTCAGCAGGGCTCCTCTTCTTGCCATGCCTTCGGGGAGAGAGGGTACTGTGACATGGTTCCCAGTGCAGGCCAGGCACCCTTGCCAGAGAACAATTAGACAACGCAGGACCTCATTTCTGTTGAACCTGGGTCTAGGTCGGTTTTGTCCTGTACCCTTGCCCATTTTGTGTTGTGTGGTGGAATTTGTCCCCAGCCCTGGTGCCTGGCAGATGGAGACACCACTGAGACCCACCTGGCAAGATGCACACTGAACCTCTGGTCTAATTGTCTAATTGCAGACTAGAATTCAATCTGCTTCTAACTACCTAATAGTTCTCTCAAAGATGCTATGATAAAGCTGGCATGTGCGCTGCTTTTGGGAGAGGTCTTTGACATAAAAGCATTTTATAATTTGGAGTGTTTAGGTTTTGCTCCTTCCTGCAAGCTTCCTTGGTGAAAATGTACCACCTCATTCTCTTGCTAATTCCAGGCTTATCACACACTCACTGTTCCATAAAGGTTGACTTAAAAGCTTTCATTTAAAACCCAATTCATATGAATTAGTGTACTACTCAAAATGTCAGGCTGCTAATAGGACATACATCGCAACTGGAAATTGAAATAAGTGCATTTTAATAGAGCTCAGAATTAGGATTTCCTCTATCTGTTTGACGTAGTATCACCATTATAATTGAGGCTAAATTTTTTTTTTCTGGTGGCATTTAATGATCCTCTCTCCAGAATTATCAATCATACTGAATTTGCTAGCACCATTTTTTTCAGATCCTAAGTGGCATAAAAGGGAGAAACCCAAAGCTCGTTAATTATGATACTGATTCTTAGGCTCCTGCCACTTGATGCTGGTAGAGGGGAGGGATGGTCAGATTTTTAAGATCATCCCACTGATATTTCTCCTAAGGAATACCATGCAAGGTCCAATTTAATTTCTGCATCATGTAATAGTTATTTTCAGTCTATTTTGCCTGAGAAAGGTTTTAGTTCATTTGCTTTATTCTTTCAAATGTGACCCAATTAATTACTGACCTGCTACTTTTTGGAAGTGTCGATGTTAAGTGTTTCTCCTCCAAACTGAATTAAAATATGTGAATCTTTAGCAATGCTTAGCTTGCCTCAATATCAGTTTTTCCAAAGTTGGGAAAAATCAAAGTGATTTTTGTTCCTCACCTTCGTTTTTTAATGCAAACACCCAGGTCAGACAAGAGGTCCAAAACAAAATAAAACAGTTTAAAAGAAATGTGGTAAAATAAAAACAAAAATACAAACAAACAAAAAAGTCAGTACTTTGTTTAGGGTTGTAGGGAAGTTTGATTATTTATTTTGTGAAAATATTTATACTCATTTTTTAAAATGAAAGAAAATGTTTCTTTATCATTGTAGATTTCCTAGGCTTAAGCCTATAATCAGTGATAAAATCATCAAGGAATGTCTTCTCTAGACCTTTACATTCTTCCAGGCTGCTATAATTTCTCTTCAAAACCAGAAGAGGGCAGTGGGGTTCCATGGTTTAGAAGCACTCATCCTAGCTCCAAAAAGTAAGTTTCTTTCTTTCTTTTTTTAAAAAAAAATAAATCGCAGTGATTGGAATTAAGTTTTCCTTTAATGGTATTAAAGGGCATTTAGAATTACCTGAGGAATTTTTTTCCTTTCATTAAAAACCTTACAACCTTTGTGAGATGGACGTTTTCCACAGAAGGAGCAAGATGAGAGAATGTATTTATTCGTAGGTTTCATTCCTGCAGAAACTATTTCCATTCCTATCGTCCTTCTTCAATATCTGGCCAGCACAAGAAGAGGGGCATTTCTGGTGTACGTAGCCCACCCACTTCGTAATTCAGTGACATTCCTTGCCTAAGTAAAAAGAAATATGGAGTACGAGGCAAAGGACAGTTGTGAGCTCTTCAGCCTTGTGTCAAGGAGTAAGAATTGAAGAAAAAAGAAAAGAGGATTCAAGTAACTGAAAAGTAATCTGCCAAGGAACTAAAAATCCAACATCCTGCTAGTAACACTTACCAGAAAAAAAAATATTTGTAAGATAGAGCTTTTAATACAACGGCATTAAAAATATGACACACACTTCCCTAAACCTAAGCATACAGTTAGATATAACATACAGCATGTGTTTCTGTTACTTTTTCTCTTTCTTATTAATAATAATGCCAAAGACTACAGAGCCCTAAATTTCACTGGGAATGGGGAAGCATATAAATTTGAACAGAAGCCTGAATATTTAATCATAGGTACATATATAAAGAGGGTAGTTGAGACAAATTATTTCATAGCACTAGCCTCAATTTAGATATAGAAGAGTTAATTTTATGGGACCTAGTTTCAAGAAAAAAATATAGCCACAAGAGTTATGTATAATTCAGGCCACTTATTTTTGTTTTAAATGTTCCCTTTGTATTAATAGTGTGTCTCTTGGTATTTTTAGATGTGTGTGACAAAAAGGAGAGTTGGATTGTGCACAAAGTATATAAACATAAATAGTATACGGGTATCACCATATGTGTGTGTGTGTGTGTGTGTGTGTGTGTGTGTGTGTGTGTGTGATATTGTTCTTTAAATGGCTATCAGCTCTAAGCCTACAAAGAAGCTGAATGTTTGTGAAATTCACTGGCCCATCACCCGTGTATCTGAGGCCTGTGGAGAAACCAAGAATCTAGGTGATTTTCTATGGATCCAGACTTCACTGCCCACCCCACTGTCACCTTCAGAAAGAGCTGTTGCTGAAAGCATCCCGGCTGGGCAAAGGCCCAGGAACCAACGCCTCTCTCCGAAGCGGTCATCCTGACGCCAAATTCGTACTGCTGCAAAGCTGAGTATGTGATGGCGAGGGTGTGGGGTGGGTGCGATGAGGGTGGAGAGAGTCGCGGTTGCCAAGACACTGGGGTGACTTAGCAACAAACTTCAATCTTGTTTTCTAAGCCCTTTATGGTGGGTGCAAGGGGTTGGATGGACCATGTACTGGGCTCCGTTTGTGACTGGGGAAACCTTGGAGAGAGCTGCTTTTAAGAGCCTGATTTGGCAGGGAAGATGATTTCCATCAGCTACTTTTGAAAGATACGTGCTATTTCAGCACAAAGCTGAAGCTCCTCCAAGCTGCACCAGGGATTAAGAGATGCCATGTATTTTAATGCCGTATGAATAGGAGTAGCTGATAAAAGAGGCTCTTGTTACCCCTGCTACATTTAAATGTGAAAAGCAGCTGCTTCTAGCACTGAGTGGGCAGGGGAGTGGAGAAGAGATACATTATTTTCATAGGGATTTAATGTTCAGACTACACTGAAACCACAGAATACCATTGGCCATTCTCTTATCGGCAGCTCTGTAATCGCACTGAGATCTGTAAGATTGTGGAGAGCGAAGGGGGCGCAGGACGGGAGGCAGAGAAAGGATTGTGTGCAGCGATGAGGCTGGCCATTTTCATCTGCATGTAGGTTTTGAACCTCAGATCAAAACACACGCGTGGTAGAGTATTTTCTCCTTCTCTTCCAAGCGTTCACCTGTCAACTTTAAAAATGCCAGCCAATTAAAGAGTTTGGTGCCACTGCGCTGTCATCAGAGAATGTATTTAGCAAGGAGGCAGAAACCTGGGAGTAGGGTGACCACTCTGACGGCAACCTCCTTCAGGTTGTGTGTGCGTGCGTGCACGTGCACGTGCGTGTGTGCACGTGCAAGTGTCTGGGGATGGTTGTAGGTTGCGAGGCCTGAAAGAGACTTTCTTATCACGTTTCAGGAACAGCACATTTCAGGAAGAATCCAAAAGATATCTAACCGAGAAAAGCACTTTCTCTAAGTTTTAATTGCCACCAGAAGTCGATGATATAAATAAGACCCGGGATTATTAAATTAGCAGAACATTGTCGAATGGAATGAGTGTTTGGAAGAGGACTGAACCATGAGGATTCTTTGAATGAACGAATTGAACAAACGAATGAATCTGGGCCCTATTTTGCTTCCTTCAGATTATCGTTGATAATCTTATTTATTATGATGTTGTAACTACTGAATTTTTTTCTGTATGTTTGACCTTTGATCTGCTCATGAGATTTGTAAAGTACTTCTTGCAGAAACCACATGTTTTGTTCCAGGATATCGGTAGAAATCTTTTTTTTTTTTTTTTTTTAAATAAGAATTAGCTTCCTTCCACAAGCCCATGCCTGCCTGCCTGCCTGCTTTTTCTTTCTTTCTTTCTTTCTTTCTTTCTTTCTTTCTTTCTTTCTCTCTTTCTCTTTCTCTCGCTCTTCTTCTTTTCTTTCTTTTTGTAGTATCAGTCCTCTCAACAAGTTAAAGGAATAAATACAAGCTTTATGTGAAAAGTCAGCACTTCTTGCCTAGTTTATAATTAAGGATAATTCACCCATAAAGGAAGGATTCCCAGCTCTAGCCCACATGCTTAGAAGCTTGCACCAAAATGAAACCAGTGACTCATTTGAAGGCAAGTACAGCTCTGGCCATACATGCAGTGTCGGGCAGATGAAAGAACTGCAGGATGATTCCTCTGTGGACTGAGAAGAACAAGAAAGAGGACAGGGCAAATGTCCAGCTGTCTGGCCATAAGTCAGAAGCCAGCAACGGGCAGCACAGTGTTTACATTCCGCAGCGCTTCCCAAGCACACCCTGCACTGTATCCCGCAGTGACGCTGCATGTGCCCCTGACATGTGCTTTTTTGTCAGACAGGAGGCATCCCTGCTCTAGGGCCCTGCACTCTGGGCTCTCCACAGTGAAGTATCTGGCAGCCTGGCGGAGCTGCCTGGGTTGCTGCAGAAAGTCCCTGCAGCATGGGGACCGCTGCCATGGCCTGTGCTCTGGGGCCTCTGGTGTCGGGAAAGTCGCTTCTAGCAGGCTCACGGGATCCCATCCAGTTCAATCAGTATTTTGATTTACAGACCCTGCCTCTCTCAAGTAAAGGATAAAGCCAGCAGTCCAGTCCCACCAAGCACTGCGGTAGAGTGAGCAACAGCAGCAGACAATGAGGAAGAGCCAGAGCTTGCCCGCAAGGCCCTGGTGGGGCTGGGGCTGGGGCTGGGGCTGGGGTCGGAGGAAGCCGCTGCACAGCCAGCTCTGAGCTCGGAGAAAGTTACTGGGGCCTGGATGCCTTTTCCACTTGCTTCTGCAGTCTCTTACAAGCCTTCTTCCTTTTCCTTCTTCTCTTTTCTTCTTTTAAAATTTGGGCATGGAACATTAGGTTTGATGAAGCGAGAGCAATTTAACATCTTTTAACTGAGAGAGGTTGATTTTCATTTGAGACCAAATGGCTCCTTTTTACCTTTTTAGCTCGTGGAAGAGTAAAAAGTGAGAGGTCAGCCCTGCGTCACCATGGCAACCCCTGCAGCTCAGCCCAGAGCTGATGAAGGGAGGTGATAACAGCAGGGAAGTTTCCCTTCCTTCCTTGGTATTTTCTCCCCATTCAGGTATGTGCCTCGATATATGAAAACAATTATGTCTTCCTTAGAAATGTAAGTTTTAAAATATGGTTGCTAATTTGTCAGCCCCAGATCCTGTGGATCTCTGTGTGTGTCTGTGTTCCTGTGTAGGGCCACCCTGGTGACCACCAAGGTCCACACTGTCCCCAGCTATACAGACAAGCTCCTGCACACCCCAAGAGGTTACTCGCCAGCATTCTAAAGGCCTAGAATCTTAATCAAGAGAAAGCCTACTATTAAGTGTGGAAACAAGGGCTCAGGGCCATGGCCTTCCCACAGGGCACCTTAGCTAAACTTATCGGAAAAGAAAGTCTTGATGCTGTTTTAGCCCAGAACCCTAGAAGAATAGAGTAGAAAAAAATTTAAAATGATCAATGTGCAAGAGAGGTCAGCTTCAACCTTTCAGGGGAGCTGGGCTCAGACAGGCAGGGACTTCCAAGTCCTGGATCCAGGTGTCTAACACACTGAGTGAAAGCCCTTGGTGGTACATTGGGGCAACAATGAACATCTTCCACCTTGTGGGTCCCAGGCACGGCACTAGACACTCTACTTTCTTATTGCCTGTGATCCTCACACTAACTTTTGAAGCGGGTACTTTAATCTTGCTGTTTTACAGAATAGGGAAAAGGAATTCGAGAATGCTAAGCAACCTGCCTGGGGTCACAGATTCTGTTGCTTGCTCCTCAAGGCTCCAAGCGGGCCCTCTCCAGACTCGTTAAGCATCCAGATGCATGCATAATAAGTCAGTGTCGGAAGTCAGGAGTTGGCGCTTCTGCTCATTAGCTTATTCATTTAGTTGCAAGGAAACCCATCAACTGCCTGCGCTGTTTTCAGTGCAGTTCCAGGTGCTGGAGAGATGGGTAGGAAGTCGCTGACGCTGCTCTCTGAGAACTGGGGCTGAGTGGCTTGAATCTCAGGGGTGTGAACTTGGGCAAGACAAGGAGCAGGACCGGGCGTGTGCTTTCTCACCTGCAGTCCCAGTCAGCGTGAAAGAAGTTTTCTAAGTGCCCACCAGGATTCCTGATTCCCTCATGCAGATGTCTGTCCCCTTCTCCCGCACCTCCCCTGGGGTAGTCACCATTCCTTCTTTGTGCTGGCTTCCTCCATGCTGTCTTAGCTGCTGTGCTCTTCTGTCAGCTGCATGTGTGTGGCTTCATGGCCATCTGTGTGCCCCATGAGAGCAGGAGGCTTCCATTCAGGGCAGAGTGCATTGCAGAGAATCAGAACGAGGAGCCAGGAGAGGAGCTCGCTGTGCACTGCAGCAGTGACCCAGTGTCTTAGTTGTGCAGTGGTGGTTGCTTGGTCACTTGAATGTGCTGGCTTGATTCAAAATGTTTACTTTCCTGGTTCCCTTGACTTTGGGGCAGGGCCAGAAGTTGCAGGACACCTGATCCAGTGAACAGAGTGGATGAGGAGAAACCGTAATATCATTTGATGGAAACTACCACAGATACAGTATATGAAAATCAGTTCCAAAAATCAGGATAGCCTTGAAAAGACTCTCATGATATAAGACTTTCAGACCTGCTTCAGAAAGTGGTCAGAACAATATGATAAATGTGTTCACAGTGAAAGGAAGGATTATGAAGTGGTTAAATGGCATGTGTCTTTTCCAGTAATAAATTGTTTTATTTTCATTAAAATGTTCATCATGCTGTAGATCAAAGCTCATACATGCACAAGGAGGCCATTGGCAAGAAGCTTGCCTGTTCCCTGCACCCTCTGTGTCTTCCCTCTAATGGCTCAGTGTCATCTTAGAGTCCAGGAGGTCACTGTCCCTGCTGTTTGCTCAAACTCCTAGTGCTTAGCACAACCTGGAGCCCTTCCATACCTCCTTTCTTGGGACAAGGCTTGAAGCTAGCTCTGTCTTAACTGGTCTTTATAAATCCAGACCAGAGCTGACTGCGAAAGACTTGATAGGTTGTATCTACTGAACAACAACTGTTCAATTTTAGAAAGAAAAGGCACTGTGAGTTACTAGTTGGTTCTTCCATTTTACTACAGAGTGAGTTTTAGAAACTAAGCAATCCACAAACCATGAATACGACCCACAAAGACCATGCAAACGATGGTTGGTGTTGATAAAACTGTGCATTGTGTTGGCAGTAAAATCCTTGCTCAGTTTTAGGGCAGGCTGTTCAGCCAAATGTGACAGTGTTTTAAAGCTCAGAGTCAAATTCGCAGCTATGAGCACCATGTTGTGAGCCGTGAGGTTACATGTTCCAGGATCTCCCCACTGCCTCCCTTTTGCATCCTCTGACCAAATGAACTCTACCTCTTACTCCTGCCTTCTTACTGTATGGAAATACACCAGTGCATAAGGAGCACAAGGGGCATCCAACTCTGGTACTCACACTGGGAAGAAGCAGGAAGCTGGTACCTCAGTAACACAGGAGGAGCTTCTTGCACTCGGGGAAGAGAAAGTGAAACTTAGGTCTGGTCCACGTTCAGTATCACCTTTTTTGTGTTGTTGTTTGTTTAGTTTTGTCAGAGATGGATATTCCATTGCCATTTAAATATTGTACATGCTTGAATTCAGCAAAATAATCCAATATAGTCCAGTAGTCCATAATAGTAGTAGGCTATCCGTAGGGCTGGCTATGTCAAAAGTTGTTGACTTGAGCCTTTCACAGCACAGCATATTAACATGGCTTTATTTTTTTATACTTTGTTTTTATACTTTTCTACTGAATGGTTAAGACCAAGATAAACCAAGACCTATATAATAAGAAATGTAACTTTTTTATCTGACAAGGTCAGTCAAATCCCCTCAGGATTTATCGTGTAGCCCTGTATAGCGGTCTGTAGATTCTTTGTCTGTGACAGCCATCTGAATGAGTCATGGCCATTGCTTGACCAATTTGCTCTCTGTGAAGGACCATTTTGTATCTGTGTATACAAAACAGGATAGATGTACAGCTTCTTTCTCTTAATTCAACAAGAAGAAAGATTTGTACTAATAATATAAAGACAAGATATCATGTCTGCATCTTGTACTCTGAATAACTACTAAGAAGACAACAATATGCTTTGCATTAATTATTGTAACTGTCCTACTAACCTGTTTTAAAACTGTCTCATTGTTGTTTCTCAATAAAATTAATAAAAAAAGATCAGTATCAAGTCTCACCTTAATGCTTGTGAAGTGGTGGTTTCTTGGGTATTTGGATATGATGGTGCCCAGCTTCAACCCCAGCACTTTAAAGACTGAGGCAGCAGGAATGTTATTAAGTATGAGTCCAGGCCGAGCTCCAGAGTAAGTTCAGGGTCAGCCTGAATTGTACTGTCAGACACTGTCTTTTTTCATAACTCAACAAACAAACAAGCTAGAAGGATGGTTTCTTTGACCTCTCACTGTGTCTTGGCTTTGTACTTCTTTGTAGTATTGTGTCACCTAGCTTTTATTTTTCACTGTCTTTGTCTTCATAGGTTGGAGGCAATGGAGATATATATA
>NW_004524578.1:10534454-10543529 GCF_000260255.1 Octodon degus | reverse complement strand
AAGGAAGAGCTGTGTGTTGCGTCTTCCTTGCTGGCGAGGTCGTGCGCAACAGGTGTGTACCACCATGCCTAGATCAGGAGCTACATCTGAGCTTTTAATTAATACTTAATGAAGAAGCAACATCTTCATCAAAACTTGATTCTACTGGAGGGCACTGTGAGTCTATGCCTAAATTCTCTCACCAATTCCAAACAGAGCCACATAACCTTACTAAACAGAGTCCCAAGAAGACCAAGGGATACAGAAAACCAAGGGGGCTGTATTTCTGCCTTTTCTCTGGCAGGATGAATAGGAGTTCCTCTCCCTCCCACAGCCAAGGATGCATGGCATCAGACCTAACAAGAATAGTGGGAGTGGAGAGGCGGAAAGGCAGGACCCGGCACAGGACTGGCAGCACAGCAGCACTTCACTATGTCTAAAGGCAAAGGCAGAGCTGGGGGCTGGAAGTAGATACCTGTAATTGCAGTACTCTGGAAGTTTGAGGTAGGAAGGTTGCAAGTTCAAAACTAGCTCATACAATGTAGTGACTTAGAGTTTGAAAAAAAAAGTTGGAGATATAACAGTGCAAAGATCCTGGGTCCAAACTCTTGCACTGGAAAGTGAAAAGAGCAGGAATGGAGAGAAGCGGAGAATAAGGAGAGAATTGTTCAACAATCATTTAATTAATCTGTGAGCATAACAAAAATCTATCCAAAGATACTAGTGGAATGAAGAGGAGATCGAAGTTAAGAAAGAATTGAATGCATAAAATTTAATGCATAGATTTGTGAGTTTGGCCTTTTTTTTTTTTTTTTTTTTTTTTGTCGTTTTGAGACAGGGTCTTGCTATGCAGTTCAGGCTGGTTCTCAGCCCCTTTGTACCCTAGGATGGTCTCAAGATCACAGTGATCCTCCTGTCTCAGCCTCCCAAGTGCTGGGATTACAAGTATGCACCACCAAACCCAGCTTGGTTTTGGAATTGGGTGTGGAATTAACAGGAAGAAAATGGGACTGCACTCCAACCTTAAAACATGATGCCTTCTGCTCTTGAAGGACTAAATAGACACAAAGAAAGACACATAACCAAGCCAAGGCCTAATGTCCTTAGCCAAAGGAAAGCCTCAAAAACAGTGCAAAGAAAAAGAAGTTTGGGGGAGAAAAAAAAAGAAAAGATCAGCCTAGAAACTGGGGAAAACCTCAGCTGATTTTAATTTTTAATTCCCCCTGCTTTTCTACCACAGGCACAGAATGGAATAAGTTGTCGCATCCCTCTCCTTAGCTCATTAGCAATGAAGGATCTGATCTTTAAAAGAAAAATTGGGAAATTTCGGCACAGATGGGGATGCCTTGATTACGCAGGGAGGCTGCGGCTGCACAGTCAGCAACAGGTGCTGCTGTCTTCGTAGGACCCTGTGTTTCAAAAGCCAAGCTGAGCCTCCGGAATGGTTGGCAGATAACAATTTACACTGATTGCAAATCCCTGATCTTGTTTTTCTCATAGTTCCCTCTAATACTGAACAACTGGAGGTACTGTTTCCTATACCAGCCATTGTGGATAGGAACTCATGCGCCTCTTCTTGCCAGGACAGTTCCGTCTCCAGCCATGCCTTTGTTCCTGTCCTACCTCCTGGGTGCCTGGTGATAGGCAGGTCACCTGTCTGCATGAAAGGAAGAGGATTCTCCCAAGAATCACTAGCAGCATGCATGGATTATCGCTAACAATCAGGAAGTACCTCATCTTCCCTTTTTGGAGAGGAAATGCTGATAGAAATCTTCATTTTTTACTTGTTCTAGAAGGAAAAAACAAGTGCTGACACTCTTCAGGGCAATATTGTATATTGAGGGTATTTCAAAGACTTAAAAACACAAAGAAAAGTTGTAGCTACATAAACTGAGAGAACGCTATGGAAATTAAAGAGATATAAGGCTTTGTAGATATACCTGCCTATATGACAAACTGTTCCTCTTCTATGAAATATATATATATATATATATATATATATATATAACACAGCAGCACTCATCTACTTTGTATTGATAGAGAACTCATTTATAATGCAGTTTTAATAATCTTAGCCAATAGAATCCAAGATGTGGCTTATTTGTTGATATAACTGTATTCATATATTCATTGTTGGCAATATATCAGTTTGGAGAATTTGATTATTGCATTAATTGACCTCTGAAAGTTAACTGTGCATAAAGCCTTGGCTGCCATAGAAAACTGTTAAATCACCTTTTAACTAAAGTAACTAACAAGTGAGTCCAGTGTTCTTTGTGGAATATTTCTGAAATGTCTTCTGTCCTTGTGAGTCTTTGGATCAGTATTTATGAATCAGATGGTCTTGGAAAAACTACCTAATCTTCCTTTAAGTCAGTTTCTTCATCTATACATTGTAGACAGTTTTTAATATTCCCCCTCTTTAGATTGTCAGAAGTGGAGAACTTATTTTAAACACGGAACACACTGCTTGGTAGACGGTAAACAAGCAAGGAATACTTTGACCATGCTGGTGGTGACTGTGAATTCACAATGAAATTAGTAGTCTCTGCAGACCTCCCCAGATGTGGCAAGCTTTTGCAGTTTGCTACTTTCTTGTGGATGAAGCACATATGTTTTTGCAGGATACTGAGCTAAATGGTAAATGACTACTTTTTCTAAAAGCATAATACTCTTGCTCTTCTCATCTGACCTTTTTCGCAATGACCTCTGTGCCTCCCTGTTTTCCACTTAGACCCATTAGCAGGATGTGCTGCAATATGCTGCTTGTCATCTGTTTCAAAGACACAGGGAGGGGATACAGGTACACCAGATGGATAAACCTAGTGTGACTAATTATTGTGTATTTGCCTTTAATTATTATCATTTATTACTAGAGGAAAGACAATAAAGGTTCTCTGTCTTAGAAGAAACTGTTGGCAGAAGGGAAGGGTTTTTTTTTTTTTTTTGGTAACATTGCTAAAATTTTCACTGTTAGTGACAAGAAAAGAAAGAAAATACATGCACATATGAAAAAAAGCAGGCTAGAGTGATGAGCAAGCAAAGACCCGGCTTACTTCAGTCAAAATCATTTCAATAAATCTACTCTAATTTTTAAAGAATTTTCTAGAGAGCTGGATCTTGACCCACAAGAACTTTTTCAGTCTCTCTCAGAACATTTCTTGGAAATAATTAGCCAACAAGTGTGTGGTGATGATTGAGGTTTAGAAGAGGAATTTGAACCTAGATAATTATCCCCAGATTTTTAAAAATAGATATTTGCATAAGAGTCTCATAATTTCTATTTTGATTTTTCTTTCATTATTAAATAATATTTTCCAAAGTTTTTACATGTTTTTAGGCAGCAATTATGAGATAATTTTAAAAGCATGAAAGGAAAGTTTTCATCCATAAAGTTGTACAACTGAGCCACTTCATAAAGAGGATTTGGGGGAAAGTTTGTATTCAAGTAAGTTCTTACTTAGATGAGCATACGTATTACAAAAAAGCTAAAATCAGCATACATGGTTTGACATGTTGATAAGCCCGAACTAAAAAGTAGCTACAATTTCTCTTCCCATGCAACAGTGAACTGGAATATATCTAAATGAGAAAAGAAATATGTTCCGTAAGAACATTAAACCTGCATTTTATAAAGACATTCTTTTTTATTCCATAAAGAGCTTTGTTTTAGCAAAACATCTGTACTGCAGAATTTTATTGGTGAAGTATGAACAGAAATAGCAACAAGTAAGTGCACTCTAATATTAATTTTGGTCCAAGTTAAACCTTCAAAAGACCTTGAGTCTGTTTTTCTCCTTTTCTATATTCTACAAATACATATGCATAAATATTAAAAAAGAGAGGCATGTGGGCATTTACAGAAAGAAAGTAGATGGTGAAGGGTCACTATGAAAGTGCAGTTTCGAGTGGCCCCTGAGGCTGAGATGTGTTCAGATATGTTCAGCCACTACTAGTGCATCAGACGTGGAAGAGTGGGAGGCAAGTGCAGCAGCTCAGGAAGCACGCGTGGACTTACTCTGTGGCACCCTGACGGATGTGTGTGGTCAATGTTTGTCACTCATGGCTTCCCAGTATCAGTAGCCACTGCTTAGAGTCTCCTTTATTTCCTCCTCTTTCTCAGTGGAAAAGCCTTCTCTTGCAGAAGGGGATGAATTCCAGTTAACTGGAAGCTTTGTCTCTAGAATTTGAATCTTGAGAAGAGGAATAAAGCAAGCTTCAGATGATGGCTTCATTGCCCCTGCCCTGATCATGTTGTTAAAGCTTCAAAAGTTTGTGTCTCTTGTTTCCTGCCCTCCAAGTGTGCCTTTTGTTAAAAGTGTATGTCTTATAATGTAGACACTTCTAAAATCTCTTGGTCTCTCCAGCCTCCCTTTGATCCAGGATAGCTTCTAAAGAAATTCTCTTTCCTCAGGTTGGTTACAATCAGCCAGTGCTCCTTGCAAACAAAGACTTCTTACTGATGGCTCTGCATGATAACTCATAGAGAATACAAGTGAAAAGTCATCTGTTCTGTTTTTCTGATTTCAAGAACCTGGGTTACACTGTTCTGGACTCCAAGAAGTTGGGGTCAAAAGAGACATTCAAGGTAACTTGACTCTCAGCTATGGCTAGTATTGTAATAAAACTGCTGCATGACACTGTATGGTTGATATGCTACAACTTGGCTTAGAATCAAATGTTTATGTTTTAATGCTATAGAGTGAAACTATCATAGGATTTATTCTAACCAGTAGTAGAATATGTTGTCAAAAGGAAATAACCAGTTTGGTATGGTAGCAGACTTCCGTAATCCCAGCCCTTAGGAGGCTGAAGCAGGAGGATAGGATCCCATGAGTTCAAGGTCATCCTAGACTGCATAGCCAGGCCCTGTTTCAAAACACAACAACAAAAAACCCCAGCAAAAATACCAAAATATCCACTCAATGGCTTTAAAATTGTCTATTGCTACTTTCTCCTCCCCTGCCAGAGTTTTTGACCTGTGTGCAGAAAGAAATATTATATAAAAGCATATAATTGCTTGTGCTTAACTATGTAACTCTTTAGTCTCCTTGTGGTCGCAATGACAAATTCCTAGCAATGGGGCCTCTCACAGCACAAATACCCCAGGGAGGACTTTGCAGAGACATCAAAAAATCGAAATGGTGGACCCATTATGTAAGTGAAAAATCATACATTTAAACCACTGAAATATTTTAGTATCTCTGAGATAGATCATCTCCTATCCTGACTCACATAGTAGAACAGGCTCTAATGAACATCAGATACCATCGAGTATGGTGCAATTCAAAGAGCTGTTAGGAGAGCTTTTCATTTTCTATTCTACTGCTAAGTTGCTAAGTGGTCTTGGCTAAGTCACAGAAGTCCACCTGAATTATCCATCTACTCTCCATGCTTATTGGAGATGGAGTAAAGACACAGAAAATGACACTTCTCAGTGAAAGAATCACACTGCTTTTCAGGGCCCAAGGCTCCACTAAAGGGGCTTCCACAGTGACTGGACAGCTTCTCGAGGCTGCATGGAGGAGCCTGGAGACCACACTCTGCACCCTTCAGTCCCGATTTCCTCAAAGCCACTCATTTGTTTTACGTGATGTGAGACTTCATACAAAATGTCATACTTTATTAAAATGTTTTTACAGCAAATAAAATATATAAAACCTGTACATTTTTTATCATCTCTGCATTTCTGTCTGGCTCTTTTTAACTCTGCTACAGAACAATTTTTAAATGGGACAGACACATCATCCAGTTCTCCTACCAGAAGGCATCTCTGTCTTCTGATTCTTCGGCAGGAAGATGAAGAAATAAGCCAATGCCAGGCATCCCTGGGTATGGCTTTATTCTTAACCCACCCAACAAGACCACAGAAAGGCATCTTATATCATCTAGTAATGAAGGAAATAGTGCTCAGCAGAGTGAAACTACTGCCTTGGAAGAGACAGAAGCAGGAATTTACACCAGCCGAGTGCCGGCCACAGGCAATGCCCCTTTGACTGTGGTATGGATATGTACCGTGTATTATAAATATAAATACTTCTTAAAAATAATAAAAAGTCTATGAAATGTAAATAATGCTCACATTCATGGTTATTTTTCCCTTTTGTGAGGAGTCTGTAGTATTCTTTTTTATGAACAAAGATTTTCTTTGAATAATGACTGTGGAATCCCATATACTCCCTGACCCAAATTGACTGCCCTGTTAGCAAGACTACTGAGACTCTGCTTCTGGAGATTTTGTTTTTCAAGTGATAATAACTTGGGCCAAATACAGAGCTGTAACCAAAGGAACAAGTTTACAAAAGACTAACTGAATGATAAAGCTCACCTCCCTGTGAATAAATACCTGCATCCCCCAAAAGGATGATTTCGCATACATTTTAGGATGAGTATTTTTAGTAAGAATCACTGGATGGAATCAGATGATGTTTTGTCCCTCTCTAATTCATACCTAGCTATGGAGGATAAAATTGCAGTGGGTGGGAGAATCAGTGAATGACAGTGACGTATAAGACACTATAGAAGTATGATGTGGATTTCCCAGGACATGACTTTTCAGACAAAGCCAGAAATAGAAAATAACATACCATTGAAAATCCAAAAATTTCAAAGTAGATATTTATTTATATAGTACATGCAGGCTAAGGACCTACTATGTACTAAGCAGTCATTCATGTTTTACATTGAATAGAATTTTTTCTCCTCTGTCTTTAATGATCCTTCAGGTCCAACAGATCAAATTTGAAGTTACTGACATTTCTGAAACTGGCTCGCACTGAATCAATCTGCAGGACTTCAAGTTTTCAGACAGCTAGGAGAATCCCCTAGGACCTCTCATTTGCAAAGGGCCTGCGAGATTATTCCCAGAGGTCACTAAATGCCACCAGTGACCCTAAAGTTGATGATTTCATGATGGCTTCTACAAAAATTCATTAATATTTAGAATTTCAAATTAAGTGCTGCTTGTTAACATCCAGAGTTTCAAAAGTATAATTCCAACCAGCAGCGGCCCTTGTGTTCACTGAGCATATATTTTAGTGGGATAGTCAAAAAAACAAGCAATTTTTAACGAATTTGCATGATCCACAATACTATAGTTATGAATTTCAGAGGTTAGTATATGATCTTATATATGGAAGATGTTTGATTAAAGACATGAGCCTTGACATCATTCCTTGCCAGTATAAACTATTTATATACAGACTGATTAATGAATGTGCTCAGTGACTCACCGAAGATTTACTGCGTCCCTACTTCATGATGAACATTAAGGTAGGAATTGGATCCTTAGGGGTAAGATTCTGGCCATCTCGTATGGTAACTCACACGCTCAAAGAAAAGATGGACATCAGAAAACTCACCTACTAATATCAGAATGGTTTTAGAGTCCTTGGACCAAAGCACATTGGAAGCCCTGAAGAAGGGAAGCTCACTTTGTAAGAGAAACAAGGAAGACTCTCAGAGGCGTTGACTTTGCAGTTGGCCTTGATGTATTGAATTGCAAAGTGACAATAGGACCCTTCCATTTTATTTTATTTTAAAGAGAAAAAGAAAATAAATAAGAACAAAGAAAAGCAAATGGGAAAGGAGCCAATCAAGAAAGAAGAACAATGAATTAGCTTCTCCTCAGATGTCCAGATCCTGTGTGCTAGGACTGAGATCGCTGGGGACAACATTCTGAGGCTTTGTCTTCTTGTCAAAACCCATTGCATCCAGTTGGACATTCAGGGACTCTTTGTCATCTTTAAGCACACACAAAGGACACAAACATGTTGGCAAAAGAACACTGATGAAAAGATAGACTCAGACTCCTGGCACTTCTTCACCTAAGAATAATCGAAACAGTAACTTTCTGAGTTCCCTCAGCAGGGAGATCAGGTCAGGGAGTGCAGAGTGGGGGATGGCCTCCACAGCTACAGATCTCAGAGGTGACTGATGTGGAAGGCTGATAACTGTCCACCCCTGTGCTGCTCCCTGTATGTCATGGTCATGATGTGCTTGTGAGCATTTTATCCACACTTAATAGTATCACCCATTACTGTTAGGCACTTAGCTTCTCTTCCATTCCAGGAGGAAACTCAGGCTCTGAACAATTATTACAAGCTAACCTCTCCTAGAAAGGAGTGTATTATGAAGATGCAGTTGTCAATGTAGCTTTAAGATACAAATGAACCAACCCCTTAGATTATTTCCTTCTCCTCCTCCTCCCCAAATCCTATCAGGATTGTTTATCATATTCTATGTGGGATCATTCTTTCTAGTTAGAGCACTGCAGATTTCAGAGAGACCCACAGAAGTGAGTAGAGAGGACTGCTCCTTGAGAGACTGTCCCTGTGTCAAGGAACGAATACAACTGGGGAGGTGTTCCATAAGTTTTGACGTCCACAGGAGCTGATAACTTTTGAGATAGTTAAAACTGGTGACTGGAAATCCAGTATCACAATTAATTTCATTACTTAAGAGAAGTCAAAAATGTGTGAGGTCAACGCTCTATCAGTTTTTAACATTTCAGTTGTGTGTCCTGAATCAATGGTACTAGCCCAGACACTGAAGATCAGGGAGGAGCAGCCCTCAGTAAGACTTCATCTTATGGAAACATTGTTTTTCCTTGCCAGGTACCACAGTCAAGGAGGCCTTATTTCTAAGTTCCTTTCTACCTCTTCCAAGTTGTGTCACCTGCAGCAAATGCCTGTAGCTTGCTGTGCTGTAAACTCATCTAGAAAGAGACTGTGATGATGGCTCGTACTTCTCAGGGGCTGCTGCAAAGAGGAAGAAGGAAAGGAAAGGAACGTGCTTGGAGCATGCTGCGTGCAGTAAGTGGCCGTGTGTCTTCAGGGCCATTCCCTCCTTCACGTAACCTGACGGAGGAGGCACAGCACATGCCGACCTCATCTGGCCGAGAGAAAGGGCAATGTTGGAGAGAGATGAAAGGTGTCACTGAGGACCAGCATGATGACTGTCATTTCTGGGTGCAGAACTCAGATGTGGGTGTTCTGTGTCTAAGCTGCTATGACAGTTAATATTCTGTCACTATTACTATTCATTACCATTTTCCTTCAAGGAAACCTCTTCATATATGAGATATATATATATATA
>NW_004524578.1:10527388-10534354 GCF_000260255.1 Octodon degus | reverse complement strand
ATATTAAAAGACACATTATCATGAATCTACCTCAAAACTCACCACCCCTCCCAGCCTCAAACACACTTATGTCTTTGTTTATGTCTCTTACTAAAGCAGTTCTGGAGGTCCTCTCTCATTGGCAGAAGCATTCATTCACTGCCTTTTTGATTGCATCTCTTCAAGACAGTCCCCAAGAAGGATTTCCAGACCTGCTTCAGAAAGTGGCAAAAATAATACTCTAAGTATGCTCAAAGGAAGAGGAAGTATGCTGAGGGAGACAAATAACAATGTGTCTTTCACTACACATACATTTTTTAAAACTTGCACATTCAAGTTGCCAGAAGGCAGGCACTGTACACATGTTGTCTTCCACGCGGAAGGGAGACATGGATACATGGGAATTGAGAAAAGGGAAAAGCCCTTTTCCAAGCAAAAAGTAGCCAGTAGAAATGTCCAGGCATGGGAAAGGTGAGGTGTCCTGTCTGCCTGGCAGGTGAATCCTGAGATGTGATCCGGGGCATCCTGAAACCACATGTTGAAGTAGTATATGTGTTGGGCGAACTGCCAAGGTTGGACTTGGATCAGGAATAAGACCACAGGCACAACATAGTGAAATCATGTCAATGTTTTTGAAACATAATGACTGTACTGAGGAGATGAATGTTTTTAAACTGAAGCCTAGCTAAAACAATTTGTCATGGAATATTATTCATCCATTTAGCAAACGCTGATTAAGTGCCAGCCTGATGTCAGTCACCACTCAAGGCTGGGAAGTCACCGTGAGACAGGAAGACGCACGAGAAGAGCCTATGTGTGGGTGGAGAGAAGTAGTCAGTACTCGCGTGAGCAGCAAAGCAACAGGTAGAACCTTTCCCTGCAGGCTGTGGCTGAGCGACACAGAGGCTCACGTAATGGCAGGGCTCCCCGGCCACGGCAAAGAATTCGGATTTTATTCCGAATGCAAAAGGAAGTGTCTGGAGGGTGTTAAGCACAGGCAGTCCGTGACCTGATTTGTGAGGGGAGCTTGTGGCTTGCTGGATGGAGAATGAGATTTGGAGGGCTCCAGGGAAGGAAGCAGCACGCAGCTCAGATGTGACGGTCTGCTGCTGAGATATGAAGTGCAGGATGAGTACGAGAAGGGGAAACCACAGGAGTTTCTTATCCTTTGGGATGTAAGAAAAGAAGAGAACATCATATAACATCTCAGGTTGGAGCCAGAGCTATTAAAAACATAGTCTTACAGTATACTAGGTTAGGAAACTTGGGAGTAGGAGGTTTTTATGGAGAAGATTTGAGAATTCCATGTGAAGACACAGAGATGGCTATTACAAAGTAAAAATGGTAATAAAAATATGGTAAATGTTTAAATCTAAAAGAAGTTATTACAATAGAAGACAAGCTGTCATGAATTCTCCCCTCAAAATCCCACCTTTCTTGGCAGGTCTAGAACTCTGCTTAATGATGTGATCAGAACCACAGTGAATGCTTTTGCTGAATTTCATCCAACAGAAAGGCAGGTGCGTGAAGAGAAAAGACCCACAGTGTGTCCTCACCCGTGCTGCTCACTAGCGGTAGAACCCTGGGCCTTCGGGTTCTTCTGCAGTGTCCAAATGGCCATGAAAGGGACACAGTTTGAATCACTTCAGGACAACAAGGCAGCTAGGACAATGTAACTGAGGATGCGCAGACTTCCCTAACTGCTGCAGAAAGGGGCAAGAACAGCAGGATGCGTGCATTTAAAGGGACCACACAGAAGAATTAAAAACACGGTTGCTTTCCCTGTAATATTTTTTATTTAAATAGTCTCTGTATTTTTCAGTCATACTTCACAAACAGACAAGGACTCCAGGAGGTAATGTACAGAGAATGTCTTTAGAATCGTATGATATAAAAAGTTAAAAAAAATACTTGTATAAATAAGGAGAAGAAGAGGCGTTTAAGAGAGCATAGTGGAGTGGGAATGAACAGACTCAAGATATATCATGTACAGGTACGAATTCCTTATGATGAACGTGATCATTCTATATACCTAAAATGTACCAATAAACTCAATTACTTAGGACAAATAAAGTTAAAAATAAAGTTGTATATATGTAAATATACTAAAGAAGCAGCATAGGTGTTGATAATGCCTATTTTAGGGGTGGATGGTCTATTAAAGTCCTTCTTTTTTTCACTTTCTGTATTTTCCAGATATTTTTTTAAAGCCCTATTTACTTTGGGAACTAAAAAATTACTTGGAGTCCTCACAGGAGAAGACAATGTTCCCCACTTATCATGAATGTTGGGCTAAATTCAGTTTTAGAACATCTTATTGGAAACACATAAAAAACAAACATTAAAACAGGGGGCTAAAGAATTAGTAGACATTGAAGTAGATGTCCAAATAAGGCGCATATGAGACAGATGCTTTGTAATGTATTGATGTTACAGGCCTAAGATTATCATAGAGCTCCAGAGAAAATTGAGATTCCAGAGGCCCACAGCGATGCTAGTTATTTCTTTCTTATCCTCTTCTGTAAACATTCTCTCCAGTAGCAAGTTCTGAACAAGAGATGGTCATGATATCCTGAGATGAGACCACCCAGGGCCGCTCCTGCCATTGCTATGATAAACTGACCCAGAACTCAGCGTCAAACCCAACCTTCTGCTCAACTTGGTGTCTATGACTCAGAAGATGGATGAGGGAGTGCCTGCTCTTTTCATCAAAGCCTTGATGTTGCTGAAATATTAGATGTTGGAATTGTTATATTAAAATCATCTTACATTTCCTATGTTTTCAGGGGCATATTACAATGTTCTATTCTACTACTTCTACTAGGGTTTCCAAATAGAGTAGAAAAACTAAAAAAACACTGTACAAATAACTTGCACTCAAGATAGGAGGAAGCAAGAAAAGCCATTTTTGGGCTGGTTGAAAGTACCATTTGGTGTGTATTTTACATAACGAAATAATTTCTGACAAGTTTTTGTCATTCATTTTATAGGCAATGATTCATCCATGGGATAAATACAACTGAGTATTTTTCAAAATTTCATAGAAAGGTCAAAAACAGCATTATAGAAACTGGAAGACTAGCCTTAGAAAATTGCTTTTCTCTTCCTAATTGATGCTTGGAAGAAAGTCTTACTGAACTGGAGTACATGTGAAATGAGCTTAGGGCTGCCATGTTCCAGGTGCTTTACCTTGAAATATTAAATAAATGAAATAAAACAGCAGCTGGGGAGATAGCTCAGTAGAATAAGCATTTACCTGGCAAGCACAAGGTCCAGAGTTCAATCACCAGTACTACAAAAAACAAACAAACAAACAAACAAACAAACAAACAAAAACTGAAATAAAACAGCATGCAGGAAGGACAAATATGACATGGCACTAGTCGGAAGATTAGAAAACAGTGGCCATGATTAGGGATATATAATATGGTAATACATGTGGAAGGCTTTCTACATGTGGAAGGCTGGCACAGGACTAATTTTTGTAAAAAGTGAGTCTTCCTTTCCTTCTTCCTATTTCTGTTCTTTTTTCTTTCTTATTTTTATTTCTTCTTTAAACTTTGGGAAACACCTAATTTGTACATCATTGAAAGTTATTTTCTTAGTGATTGCCAAGAAATGGTTAACCTTAAATCTCAGATAGAGAAAGCAATGATCTTTAAATGTTACCTTTTTAAATCTCTTCCTAAAAATGTAATTTTTTCCCTTGAGTTTCCATAGCAATTTGTTTGTACCTGTAGCTAACTGGGTTCTGTTTCTAGCTTAACCCAGTTTCTTTCTCATTGGAATTTTTGGTTTCTTAGAGAAACGTGAATCTAACTCATCAATATATATTTTGGATAAAGAATTATGGGCATTAAATAGAAAAGTATTTGATTAAGTCAATTTTTAAAATGTTTGCTAAGAAATTACTGTCTTATCCAGATGTGACTGTGTATACATCTAGTACAGAACCTGGTTGGTTGAGGTAGCAAGAACTGGATTTCTAGATAAGGCTGAGCTACATGGAATTCAAGACTAGGTTGGAACTACATAGTGAGACTCAGTCTCTAAAAATAAGCAAGTAAATAGGTAAGTAAATAAATATTTTTTAAAAGTTCCTTTCCATCTTCTTGTATTGTGAAAACAAAGTGAGAATATGTGGTTCTATCAGAGGCTATGCACAACTGAAGTTTGAGAATTTCCTAAATTTGTATGCAACTGAGGCCTTGATTTATTGGAACTAAAAAACAACATCTATAGATCGGGAACTCATTGCAAGTAAATGGCAACAGCCAATGCCAACTGCTTGAGAGGGATGATCCTCTTATTCCTCTAATGAATCTGTGTTATTGCTCAGTGTAATTGCTGGTGGCTTCTCAGGGGACTCTGAAGAGAGGGAGGCAGGACTCTGTAGGAACACTACAGCTTACATTTGGAACTCAATGTTTCTATGGAGTGAGAACTTTTCCATCCATGGTGTCAGACGAAGTATGAAATAGGCTCTGCCTGTGGCATTTAAAATGTAGTAGTGTGACATGGAGGCACCTTCATAAATAACCATTTTAAGATATTTAAAGTACTTAAGTGCTAAATGCACGTGCCTAACCTTGGGAATACCAAAGAAAGACTGAAGGAAGATATTTCAGATTTTAAAGAAATGGATGAATCTTCCAGGGAGATCCAGTGGGTCTGATTCTCAATCCTGGCAAGTCTTGCTAAAGGGTTGAAGACATTATCCTTTAAGCAACGGAGAGGCATGGATGGTTTTTAAGAGGGGAAGTGACATGATCAGATCTATGTTTTAGATAGATGGCCCTGGTAGCAGAGTGAGATGGATGGGTGTATGGAAAGGAACTCTCGGCAGTGACAGCAGCTCTAAGGTACAATTGTCCAGGCTTCCAGTAAACGTTTGTTTTTAAAGAGACAGATATCAGAAGAGCCCAGTGTACATGGAAGCCCCTGAGGGAGGAGCCATGCATGTTGCAGTGTCTATCACACTCCAGGGAAGAGAGGGATGGCTTCACTCTGGCCACCCCTAAGGGCTGGGTGTCCCACAGAGGAAGTCCTTGAAGGTCAGGTAATTTCCATGCCCAGGAGGCAGATATTGCTGTCCCTTTCCAAACATAAACTGTACTCTAACATTCCAAGATGATTAGATGCATTTATAAATATAATCCAAACATGTTATTCCTTGGTTTCCAGAATGAGTCACAATAATAATACTTAAAAGGGAAAATATTTGTCTGTTCCTGTTTCTGCCTTTTTTTTCTTTCTGGTTCCATGCCAAGCAGCTTAAAAATCAGAAACAGTTAGAATTAGATTATGTAGCCACATTGCTTCCTAGATGCCTTGGAACATGGCAACACATGCATATTGAACTAGACCGACCCCACAGTTTACAAGGAGGATACTTGGCTGGAGGAGGGGACAATCTTCTTCCAAGCTGGGATCTAGTGAGAAGTTTAGAGACATGACAGCTTCAATACCATGAGTACTCTTGTACTGTCTGAGGTGTGTGATGCAATGGGGCCAGTTCTTATTTCACAAAACTATTTCAAGCCCACCTTGGTGCAAATCTGAGCACGCAGAATAATATATGCTTTATCTCCTGCAGGATGCCATAAGCCATGGTCTTCTCAAAATCAGAGGTCAACACAATCATGGGTATGACCTTGACACCTAGAGGTTAATACACTTACATAGAGAAATTCATTTTGATAAATTAACCAGAAGAATTGGCATGAAAGATGAAGGCAAAACAAAGACAGAGAAATCATGCTTATGACAGCAACTCCGCCAAGTGTTTTTACGGATAATTGTATTGATTTTCACTGCACTCTGTGGAGAGTCTTCTCTTTTATTACAGAGGATAGTGAGGGTTAGAAAGATATATGACTTTTGCAGAATTAAGAACCAGTAATTTATTGGAGGAGCTGGTATGAAAACACAGGTGGTTTGACTATGCAAGAGCTAGGTGGTAAGATTAAATTACCATCTAAAGTTTCTTTGCTTGGGTTGAAGCTAACTGAACTTGTGCCCGGGGATGAGACTCATAATGATAGGAAAAAAAACAAAGAAGGTAACCATGAGCAAATCAATTATTGCTCTTCGTTAAGTATTACTGCGTAAACCAATGGAAGTAAGAATTTTATAGAGTTAAAATAAATCATTTATAAGGCTGATGATCACAATGAAATTGAGGGAGCGACTTTGATTTGGGATGTCTCCGAATAAGATAAGCATCTAGATTCCATTTCTCAGAAGCTCACCAGATTGTAGCTGAGAAATCATGCACAATTGAAAACCTTAGCCTTTATGTTTAAGAAGTGGGCTTGGCAACATTTTCTATAAGTGATCAGGTGGTGACTATTAGGCTTCTTCAGCCATTGGGACTCTGCCACTCAGTTCTATCCACTGTTGAACCTGAAAGCCGCCACAGGAAGTGAAACAGTGACGGGTATGGGCCTGATCAGTGACGCTTTATTTTCTCCAACAAGTAATGGGCTAAATTTTGTCAGTGGGCCAGCATTCATTGAATTCTACTTTGTAATCCAACG
The DNA here is from genome assembly GCF_000260255.1 of Octodon degus. Lineage (NCBI taxonomy): Eukaryota > Metazoa > Chordata > Mammalia > Rodentia > Octodontidae > Octodon > Octodon degus. The sequence continues at coordinate 10,527,836 of NW_004524578.1, read as the reverse complement.
AGGTGGACACACAGAAGAAGCCAGTAAATCATTCAAAAAGTATTTAATGATGGTCCAATATATGTCCTGGGAAATTTCAATCTCTTTTGCAAGACACCCATGCATAATTGCAACCAATTTACATGTTATGATTGAAGAAGTTCAAGGTGCTGCAGAAATGCAAATAAGTGAGCTGGAACTTCCTTCTGAGGGATGTGGAGAAAGTTTCGTAGAAGGAGCAGCAACAGCTTTTATGTTATTTATTTCCTTTGTCTTTTGCAGACAGGGTCTCACTATGCAGTTCAGGCTGGCCTTGAGCTCACTTTGTAGCCCAAGCTGGCCTCGGACTCACAACAAGCCTCCTGCCTCAGGCTCCTGAGGGATAGGATTACAGGTGTGTGTGGAGAGCTGCGAAGGACCGCTCCTACAAGATGGCGCTGGTTTCCGCCTTCCACCCCCCGTGGGTGAG
>NW_004524578.1:10484700-10516098 GCF_000260255.1 Octodon degus | reverse complement strand
CATATATATATGTATATCATTATTATATTATTACAAAACACCACTTCTTTTATGGCTTCGTAAAATACTTATCAGAGAAAATTTATAGGGTAAAAAGGTAACATTTCAATTTTTAACATACTTGTATTTCATACTTCACATGTATTATGCACAAATAGGTGTAATTAATTTCATCCTCAGTGACATGACTAAAATTAAGGTATATATTTGGGGATATTAGAAAAGTAAAATAAATTATTTTATGGCTTATTTGGAGCTTTAAGTTCACTGTATCCTATTCAAAGATTTTAAAGTCAGTTTGACAAAATCATATTTTATGTGGCTTGGTGATACATATTCATTCACTGCCATAAATGAATACATATATATGCACATATGTATGTGTTGTTGCATATTGTGTATACATGTATGCAAATATATATGCATTGTGTCTACATATTGTGTGCATACACATGTTTGTATGTATATAATAGAAGCAGACAAGTTTTCTTTCTTTCTTATTCTCCATATGGGCCTTGCTTGAGTTTACTTTGAATTTTCTGCAATGATTAAAAACTCTATATGAAAAAAAAATCTTGTTTTTTTTTAATGAAAATAAGCTTATGCTTCTTTCTTGATCCAATTTAGATGGAATTTCTTTTGCCCAAATGGGACTGTCATTTTGTACCATCATATCAAATTTTATTCTAATCAGCCTATAGAATCAAACAAATAAGCCAACATAAGCCTCATATTTCCAATGAGAAGAAAAACAAACCACAATTATTTTTTTAATACTAAGAAAGATGTGCATTATTTGCTTGTTTATTTGTATCAAAGCTTTTCTCCTTTGAGAGTTACTGATTTTTCCCCAGTATTTTCATCTCAGTGGTAAACCTCTTTGGAATCTGAATAGAAGCTTCCTAAAAATATTATTTTTGGAAAACTGACACTAATTGAAAGTCAACACTAATGCTCCAAGACTGTCATCGATGGCGCAAAGTGATAGGAATGAGCACAGTTTATGAAGTTGGGCCAGTGCATCGGGGACCCTTCTCCAAGAGCAGAGACCAGCTCTTCAGCTGGAAAGCTAGAGCTGGAGTCAGGGAAGAGACTCTGGCATCACCCAGGTCCAGCCAGTGTTTTCAACTTTATTGTCCATCATCTTGCTTCCAAGTCATCTTCTTTATTATTAATTTGAGGGGAGACATTCTTTCTCTATCTTGAGGTTAGGGGTTTTAAAAAGAAAAACACTTTTCTTGAATGCTGTACTTGATACAGAGGCTTTAGATTGGAATCCAGCATGGTTTCTAGCCATTCAGCATGTTCTGTGACTGCAGAAGTAACCTAAATAATTTTGACGTGGTATGGTCCAAACACAGTCCCAGTGTGAAAGGAGGAAAGAAAGCAAAGATGACTGCAATTTAATCCCTTTGGGATTAAGGGTCAGATCTAAAGGGCTGGCCAAAGAGCTCAGAGGATTAAAGCACCTGCAAGCAGACACAGGGGCCGGGGGTTGGATTCCCAGAACTGCTGTGCCTGACCCACCCCTGGGGCCCACTGAGATGGCTGGGCATGGTTGTGTACGTCTGCAATTGCAACTCCTGGGAGGCTGTAAACAGGAGGATCACTACGAGTCCAATCTAGTAGTGAGACCCTGAATGCCCTGTAGACCTCTCCCTATAATATAGGGAAAAAAAGGTCAGATCTCCCTCTTTCCTGGCTCAGTCAGTCACCAGCACAATGCTCAGAATATAGTATATGCTCAGTCAGCACTGTGGGAAAGAACAAAGGGGGTCAGAGGCAGGAATCATAGCTGCAAGACAAGGGGGAGTTGCCACTCTTGTGGCCTGTGAGGAACAGAAGGTTCCTTCCAGTGAGAACAACTAATGCCAGGAAATAGACACTGAACAGGTGATGCAGGTAAAAATAAGTTCCTTATGGGCTGGGGAGATAGCACAGCAGTCTAAGTGCCTGTCTGGCAAGTGCCAGGAGTCAGGTTTGATCCCTCGCAGGCTTGTGCTGGCCACTGAAACTGGGCACGGCGTGGTGGCTCATGCCTTTAATTCCAGCTCTGGGGTGGCTGAGACGGGAGGATCACTAGGAGTCCAAGCTGCATCATGAGACCCTGCGCCAAATAAATAAACAAAAGACGTTTTAAAAAATTTAAACGAAATCCTTATGAAGAAAGGACAGAGGCAGTAATGGATAGTGGAGGAGAAATAAAATTGTAAAAAGTAGAGAATGAGAGTTTTTATGTGCAATGTTAAAAACCCAGGGTTTTAACTTATAGAAAACATGAACAAGTAGCAAGTTTAAAGCCTGGAGGGCTAATGAAAGGCCACTGTAAACAGCTTTCTTCCCTCCTGACTGGGCTTGCTTCATGTGTTGGGCTGAATCCCCATTATCCTCAGAAGGGAAACATGTATGGGGCCCAAGATGGAAGTGGATTTAGTTTAGATTGGCCTCACATGTAGACAGCAATGTAGAGAGCAATTTTAGCAGTGCACAGGAAGGGGCTTCAGCTAGAAATACATACGCTACCCCTAAAGAAAACATGGTGTAAATAAAACCCTGTTTTGAATGGATGTAGTTTGGATGGTAGTTAAGTTGTGGTCACGTACAAGCTGCTTTTGGTGAAAATCTCTTATTCTACCTATTTCAAACAAGGTGTGTACATGTCACTAATACCCAGCCTTCTAACTTGTTTCTGTACTGCTGTGTGTGTGGGGGGTAACTTGAAATCAGATCATGATTGTGAATGTATAATTTTAAAACACTCTGGTAGTAGTTACCCTAGTCGTTAACTGAAGAAAGGATCACCTCCTAGGACAGTTTCTTGAAAGACTGGATATGAGATTCCAGATAGAGGATGCTAAGGAGCTGCCAGGAAAGGGGATGGGAGACACAGGTCTAAGAATTGTGATGTGGACATTACTGTATTGGGATCAACAATATGCAGGAGGCTGGAAAAAAACTGTGTGTGAAGTAAAGAAAAATAGAATAGTTGATCCATTGGAAGAAAGGTTCATTGTCCCCTCCCCTTCACCACAAAAAGGATGCAGAAGCAACTAGGTAGCACTGTTGACTACATTTCACAATGGCTTACAGGCAACAACTGGACCCATGACTTTCCAAGGGAGAGGAGGAGGTGGTGTAGTAGTTACAGCAGGTATCTCCTAGCTCAGCTGCCAACTCAAAATGATCACATCTTCTTTTGCAAACAGCTATGGTGAGGGAGGAAAGGCCTTGGTGGTTATACACATGCATTGTGACCACTGGCCATAGCTATGCTATCCAGGAAAGACTGTAATAGATTTAAAAAAAATTGTTTTACATCTTTAAGAACTTCCCAAACAACATATCTACAGCTGATGAGAGTGTTTGTCAACTGATTACAAACTTGTTCAACATATTTTGTACACCTATTCATACCCATTTCATGACTTCAATGGAAGATTTATTGACATTGCCCAAGAGAAAGTAAGTTTCTCCTCTGCTGTTAACTGGCACAAATAATTCAAGATGAGTCTTGATGAATCCACCTTCAATAAATCAATAAGCAACTGTCAGTAAAATTTATGTATCTTTAAGAGCTTGTGTGAGGGAGGCGAGGAGGAGCTACCAGTGATCAAGTCTGAGACCTCAACTAATTTGGCAGCAAGCAGAGAATGCCCCCTGAGGAAGCCTCAGCCTGCTGTCTCCCCTTAACTCCATCCTTCCTGCACAGCAGAATGGGAGAGGTGTGCAATCAGGAAATTCCCAGCCTCGTGGCTGCTGCAGACTTTTTCCTGAGTAACTTAGGGCCTGTCACCTCTCCACACCACGCATAGAATTAGAACATTTTCCAAGACTCTTAGACTCCTTGGATTCCCTTTGATCCTTTCCAGAGGTATTGATTAAATGCATGATTCAGTTTCCTCTGGCTTCTAGAATGTCCTGTGCTGTTTGGGGAAGCCAAGAAGTTGCAATGTTGGAATTGTTTTATTGCTGCATGAATTGGTAGCAGGTTCAGTGATTCTAGGTGGATGTTTAACTGAAGTCTCATGCAGAGGTCAAAGGCCCTGAAGTTGTCTTGTTATTGGAAAAGCACTGGGCCAACACCCTGGACTACTGCATGCAAATTTCAGCTTTGACATGGACTTAACCCAAGAGACCACCTCACTTGACTCCAGCCCCTTTGATGTTCGGTGACAGAGCCCTGTCCCTCTCTCCTCTGGTGCTGCTCTCCACAGCAGTTCCCAGGGGGAAGCCTTTAGTCAATAGATCTAGGCACCATGCCACTGTTCTGAGCTCTGGGAAGCTTGCTTTATTTTCCAAGTGTTCCCTCTGCATTTTCTTTCCAATTAGTTTTATGTGTCTATTTATTTTCCTCAACAAGTTCATAATTTCATTTCTGCTTTTTTTTTCTGTTTGTATTCCTTCTCTGTTTCCACCCAAACCCTGCAGTGCTCCACACTCTGAAAATCTGCTTGCTTTTTAAATCCATCTGCATTGAATTATTTATAGTTTTGATAAAGTCCTGTTTTGTCTGATGTTTATTTTCTTTAATAACAAGAAACCTGGGTGAACTTTTCCAAAGGACCAAAAAATAAAAAATAAAAATAAAGATTCTAGTTTTCAAAGATGTTAAGCAACTCTGGCCAAAATGAACAAAATAAACCTTGGGTGCCCTTGCCTTTGTGAGTTGGATTTTTTTCCCCTCCATTAAACATTCTTTTATCTAAATGAGTTGTGGGGAGAGGAAAAGTAAGCAAGCCTTCTGAACACGGAGTCTATCCAAAGCACAACTGCATCCCCTTCCTCACTAGCCAATCCGTCTTTTCCTATCCATTCCACATGAGTGGCGATACTCCAATCCTTGCTCAAAATTCTGAATTGATATTGGCAGATAGATTCGCATGACACAGAGGCTCAGCCTATTCCCCTAAGCATCTTGCAAACTTTACATTCTCCATATAAACAACTCTTCACACCTGCTAATGTACTCTATAGATTTTTCATGCATATATCCTTCCCTCTTTTTCATGTTACTGAACCGCCAATCACTTTGAGCCTCTGTAGCTGAACCATTTTCTAGCTCTTGTCTCCTTCCTCCAACATCTTTTGCCCTCTATTGTCACACAGTATCCAATGGGACATTTTCTGCATAAAATTAATTGTCTTAGGTATTGGAGATGTGGTAACAGGGGCTGAGTAGGACAGAGATTCTTAAAACTTAGTCTGAGATAAACACGCATCATGTACATGGATACTCACAACATCCAGGTGCATCTATCCACAGCAAAAGGCAAAATTGGAAGGACAACCTGTGCTGCAAGATGACCAAAGATTCCAAAAAACAATGGAACAAATACATAAACTGGAAGGTATAAGTTATTGACTCTAATAGAAGCCACTTAGAATACCAAGTACAGGAAAATCAAAAGCAAGTCTCCTCTGCTGGGCAGTTTTTAGGGTATTTTTATTTTGAATTGGGTGAGATATAAAGCCAAGTTATCATTTTTTTTCATGTTGCCTTTTATTTCTTTCAGCCTTTGGTGTGTATGTGTCTAAATATCTATGCACCCCCCACATATGCACACCCATCCCTTTGCAATCCTTCCTTTAAGGTTTAATTTAACAATAACATTTGCGATCGGGGTCCTGCGCATCTCAAGGGCATTGCGCTTGAAATTGCACACACTCTGCACCATTTATCATGGGCTGACATGTGTCATGTTCCAGACTGCAGCTCCAAGAGGTTACAGCTCACGACTGCTCCTTTGTTGATCAGCTGCCAAGACAACTGAGGCAGCTTTCTTCCCTTCTCCTCTCATTTTCCCCCCCTTCTTATTATTAAAGCTGCCTCATCCCCTTTTTAAAAGCTAACTCACCCTTCTGCAGAAGAAGAAGCACAAAGGAATCTGTATTATGTTGCATACCATTTTCCTCATTTCCTGAAATTTCTGATGCGGGCCACTCGGCATTTAATAAGATCGGAATGTACCACTAATCAACTTTAATCTTTGTTAAGAGGGAAATGGAAAAGGTCATTGGAGTCAGTACCACCTGGCTTTGCTCCCAAGCAGACAGTGGCCTGTACAGGATGGGGACCTTTGGATGCTCACTGGACCCATCCACACTGACAAAGTGACCCCACACCCTACTTTCAGAGCTTGTAGCCCCACAGGGCATCCACTGCTTCAGGAGCCTCTAGGCCAGCTGTTTTGGGAAATTAACCCTGAAATGCCTCTGATGGAAATTCAGGCATTGTTAGGAAAGACAGCAGACTGTCTTGCCAATGTAAGACAGTTGACACCTTGCCATTATGTCACTTATCTCTAATGTAAGCTAAGAATATTGCTTGGAAACATTTTAATTGGAGCATGTGTCACTAAGTAACTTTTTCTTCATAGTGTCCTGTGGTGTTTCAAAGCTAGTTTTCTTGATGGGATTGTTTCTTCGGCTGAAGGACAGAGGCCCTGAGACATCACTGTGGCTTCCTTCTTTTCCAGCCACTCCCACCATGCTCATGCAAGACCTCTCCCTGATCTCCAAAGGGGACAGAAACAGCCTAGGAGATCAGCAGAGGTGGCTGCTCCTCCCCATGATCTCTGCCACACTCTGTACCCAGCCCACTTCCTGGGGCACCAGGAAAGAGAAGGCTCCACTCCTGCAGCTGCCCGAAGCCTGCTTCCCGTGCTGCTCACCCACATCACTGCATTTGCTCTCTGCGGCTGCCCATAGCTGGAGCCATGATGTTGACGCTGCACCACACAGTAAGGACCGTGGTCTTGATTTGCATTTGCGCATCACTAGTTTTAGATCACCTACCTTCATGCCTACAGACTGCCCCTCAAAGAATTTACTCAAACTCTTCCTTAGGGATTTGAAGGCCAGTTGTCAACCTGTAAGTCCATGAGAGCTTTTCTCCCACCTTCACTGCACTCAACAGCTGTGGTTTGGAGTACCCCAATGCTGCAACCCACCCATGCTTCCATTGTGGGGCAACTATGAACTCCAAGGAGCAAAGTATTTCTTATACAACTAGAGAACAGGCTCAAGGGCATGGGGTGGCTTGGCTGGAGTGTGTGTGGTAGTACACTGCCATGGATTCTCATGCAGTGTTTCCAGAATTCATCCAGAAAGGATGTATCTCAGTTTGAGGTGAGGGTATCAGTCCATCAGGTAGAGTCACAACTGAAGAGTGATCAAAAGTAGTTCACATCTTGGGACTAGATAAGTGATAAAATACCCCTGTTCACAAACCACCCAAGTCTGTGGGAGAAGATGCTGATTTCTCAAATAAAATGAGGACTGATCAGAGCTATGGGTGCAGAGTCCCACTCTGAGAAGGATACAGAGACTCACAGAGGCTACACTGGGGGGTGTGCATCATTACCAGAAGGATGAGGATGAAATGTGTCCCTAAAGAAGCACAATACTCTAGTAAAACCCTGGAGAGAGAATGCTCTTTCCCTCCCTTCCATTGGAATCTTCTACAGAATCGAAGAGACCATTTACTATGCCTTGGGCCGCCAGTTAAGTGGTCTGGGGTCCCTTCACTCACCACATAGGCGCTGGTCTCTGTCTTGGAATTCTCTAAGGAATCATCACCACCTGTGGCCCCCTGATGCCAGCAAATATTGGCAACTGTCCCTAAGCAAGGCTTGGCAGAACCTGAGAGTGATGATTTCTCGCTATGCATGAGTGTGTGAATCCGTGTCTATAACAGAGAGACAGAGACCAAGGCAGAGAGAGACAGAGAGGGGCAGGGAGACAGAGAAAGAGAGAGCAAAACAGGGACTGACATGCAAGCAGGAGAGTGAGGTTTACATCCTCATAATGACAGTCGCATCCTGTAGTGTCTCAGAAGATATGTGCCGGTTCTGGGCCTCTGAGGTTTGCCTACAAATTCACAGGAATCCCTGGCTCTGTCAACTTTCCTAGACAGATGTGAAAAATAATTGACAGCAGAACTCACAGCTCAAGGCTCATTAGAGGAAAAGGGGTGAGTGGAGGAGGGTCTCTGTAAAGCCCAAACCATCGGCTTCACAGAGAACAACGGAGTTATCAACTGGTTGTTTTGTTCCCATGACATCAAACACCAGTGTTGCTTTCAAACATTTCCACACTTGGCATCGCTTAGCACATGGGGATGATTCATTTTTCAACTAGATATCTCGATATCTTGAAAGATACATCCTTATTGTCATTTAGCTAAAGGCCAGCACTTTATCATAATGCTGAATGAGAATGTGGCGTATTGGAAAGACTAGAAATAGAGGGTAAAGTATAAAATTGGAGCACCCGAGTAAACACATGCCGCTGAATGTTTTATTTTCTGACATATATTTACTCTTTTTAATATCTGCAAGAATAGAACTATTACCCTTACTATCAGAAAAGATGGAAATGGCACACCCTTTCCAGTAGGATGATATTCAAACTTGATTAAAGACCACAGTGATTAAGTAAAATATGTCACCATTACTAAGTAGATATTTTGTTCTCATTATCATTGCTTTCTTGGTTTTCATAAGAATCTTAAGCACAATCTGTAGTCACTTTACATTCTTATCTTATGGGGAAAGAACCTCCCTGAGATATCTATCAGCCTCTGGGTAGAAACAGGGAGGTGGCTTGCAGGCTAAGGGACATTTGACTAGAGGGAGGAGGTGCTACCAAGCCAAACAAGTGAACCAAAAAATAGACAAGATGCAATAATAAGCTGAACAGCATTCAAAAGCAATCAAGTGAGCCTGTTGAGAATATTACACAAAAGAATAACAATGTGTGTACAGTAGGTAAAATATAGGTTACAATTTATAACAGGATACAGGAAGAAGTCAGGAGTTGTTTGCAGAAATTTCTCACAGAATTTCAACAAATCTCTTTTAAAAGCTTGCTCTTGGCCTTGACATTGATTCTTGGGCAACTCTGGCAGCTACATCAGATGAAATAAAACAACCAGGCTGGCAAGCCTCACAAAGTCTAAGGAACAGAACCTGATATGAACTCCAGATTCAGCTGTGACATCCGTCTTTGGTCTAGTTCATCTATTAAGCAGAAGCCTCATTGGCTCCGGGTTTCAGGTCATTTATCAGGAAGGGTTTACTTGCCCAAAATTTCTAGTATTTTCTTTATTGTCACGTGGCTCCAGTGAACTTTAAATTGACCATTTTGGTCTCCATCCCTGGGTGATTATTTACTTCAATCTACCAGATTAAAAGTACATGCCTAAACAAAGATAAGAGATGAAAGATATTCTCCCTGATTTTGCTTATTATATAACTGGGTGCTAATTGCATTTTAATGAATGGAAATTCTGCCACGATATATTCATTTCATATGACTTTTGTGAGGATTAAACAGATTAGTCTATGTAAAGACCTAAGAACAGTGCTTGACACATAGAGGTTGTAAAAGGACTGATATTGTTTTTGCTATGGTAATCATTATTATTGTAGCAAGTGACCTGGAGGAGTAAATCCAGCTGCTATACACATTTCCATGCTGGTGCAATAGCCTAAGTTTCCCTTGATTTTATTTAGCTTTATCCCCATCTCCTGCTTTTCTGGGCCAATCTCTTTTAAACACTTGTGTTGTCCTGTTCATTAATAACTAATACAATTTATTACATTCTATTGGAGGGCTGGACACTGGGCTATGTTACAGGCTGTATCTCACAGAATCCTATACAAAAACAAACTTGCAAAACAGACATGATTATTTTTCTCATTTACATGGGAAGAAACAGATCTTATGATGTCTGAATACTTTGCTTGATATGGTAACACTGGGGCTGTAGCCTATTTTCTGTTGTTAATAACGAAATATTACAATTATTGAGAAAGGAGTTGCATTTTGGCTCATAGTTCTGGTCGTTGATCAGTGGACAATATATGGAAAAGGCCTTGATGCCACCTGAGTTGCAGGAAAATCTAGGACATCTCAGGCAAGAGAAAGGGTGGCCAAGGCAGACACACAAGGCTTTAGAGCAGACACACTCTCGCTGTGGCTCACAAATCCATTAATTGCAGTATCAATCCATTCACAGGGCAGAACCCTAATTCACTTCTTGGAGGTCACCACTGACCTCAAGAGACTCACAGTGGGGTCACACTATATCGTGATATTTGATACAGTGTGATCATTTGATACAGGCTCATCAACACCATGAGCCTATCATTACAACTAGTATCACCTGACCAGGACTGTCAGGGCCAGTATCCTGATGCCAAAAGCAGAGTTCTCATCAGCTGCCCATCCTGCTCCCAATTCTTTCCTCATTCAATAGTTTTAATGATAAAATTAAGCACCTGTTTAGTATCTCTTTAAGACTTGTCTTCAAGCTCCTTCCCTTGGGGGCCTGCCCCTTAGTTCAGTTCTTTAAGTGGCTGCTTCAACAAAGCAGTCAGGCTCAACTTGTTGTGGTTCGATCCCCACAACTTAAGCTAGCCAAACCTGCCCTGAAGGCATTCAGAGAAAAAAAAAAAAAAAAAAGCTCCTTGGATAAAAACCCAAAAGCACCTGGTCTGGCTACCATCCAGGCTGCTCATCCATAGCATTCTCATTGTATATTTTTTATTTTTTCATTTTAATGTATTTAGTACAGAGTCTACAGGGTCTCACTGTGTATATTGGACTTACAGTGATTCTCCTGTTCTCAGCCTCTCAAGCAATGGGATTACAGGTATGTGCCACCACACCCAATCTCAATAGCTGTCTCTGTGCCCCTGGGACAGGGCTGGCACAGCACACCAGGAATGAAACCCCAGTCCCTGTGGCTGCCTAAGCAGACTTATTGTTTATTTATGTCATCCAGTAACCCATCTCTACAGTTACCAGGAAAATTTTTCTAGCAAAGTCATTTACAATAAGAGAAACTTTCACAGTGAAATAGGACACTCTGGTAAAAATCCTACCAAAAAGTTCACCTGTACTATAATTAAGGACATGGATATAATTTGCACAACTGTCTGTATTTTCTTATTCAAATTGATTTTATACACTAGGTGCTTTCATCCCACCTCCAGATACATATGTTAAAATCCTAATCTCAAAGGTAATATTAGAAATACAGCTTTTGACAGGAAAGTAACTCTTGAGAATAGAGCATCTTAGTGTTCTTATGAAAGGGATCTAAGTGAGCTTTCTCTATTCTCCACCATGTGAGGGCACAAGGAAATGACAGCTGTCCAAGAACTAAGAAGAGGCCCTTTACCAGACTCCAGATCTACTGGAAGCATGGAGTTTTTATTTATTTTATTTTATGTATTTGGTACACGGTCTCACCATGTAGCTCAGACTTGTGGTGATCCTCTTGTTTTCAGCCTCCCCAGTGCTGGATTGCAGGCATGTGCCACCATGCCCAGACTCATGGGTGGGATGGGTGCAGCATATGGTGCCTGGGATCTAACCTGGTCCATGCACTTGCCTAAGCCAGTGCTTAGTCCGTGGCCCCTGGAAACATGATTTTGATCTGTGAGCATTGTGACTAACAATTTTTTTTAAAAAACTTCTCAGACTCTGGTGTGCTTCTTACAGCATTCCAAACTAAATCAGAGAGATTTTATGCAGAGAAAATATCAGTAAATCAGAACGTTTAAGATGTAGGCTTTTGCAGATAAGTTAAAAAGTCCTGTTCGTATTGTTAAACAACTATTATGAAAAACTGCCTTTTATTTGTATTCCATTATAAAATTATTTCTTAGTGGATAAATTCACTTTTGTCCCTCAGCTAAATTTCAGTTGGTAACAAATTGAACTTCAGTGATCATTTATTTAGTGAATATGACTCTTATAGTTCTCATGTCTGCATTATAAACGCAAATCTTTGGAGTTTATTGCTGTAAATATAAACTGAGTAGAAGGTTAAGAGCAAAATGAGGGTGTCCTGATTTTTTTCCTATTTATATACATTGATAAGTTTTTCCCATTGAAAGTGAATCTTGTCCTTAATGTGAACCAAAGAGTAAAGAACTAGTCCACAGATGTTCTTTACACTCACACCAACCATTTCATTATCTTACTTCAAGCTACCCTTTCCCTTCCTTCTATAAATGTGATTTTGCTCAACTATTCTATCCCACTCACAGCTATTTCTCTTCTTCATTCTGACTCCAGGTATAATTGTTTCTGTCTTTTCTCTATCTCTATCAAGCCATATGTAACAACATATGTAGCAACATAACCGTGTCTTCCTGATGGGTTGTCCTCTTTCTTGCAGTCCTTTTCCCCCTAGCAAGGAGGAAGCACCTCTTCTTCCTTGGCACCTTTTTGTTGCCTTTATCCTTAGATACCTTCAACTCTTCCACAATTGGTGCTGATGGACTCTACCCTGATGACCACAATATTTTCTGCTATGACTGGAGGTTGAGGAGGACTGGGAATGCGGATCTCAGAATTCTAAGGCACACCATCCTAGTTCTCAGTAAACAAGAGTAGATATTTGCAAAAAAAGCAACTTGAGAAAACTTGAGGTCACTAATTTTTTGCATGACACTAAAGGCTAGGTAAATCAAATTTCCTATTCATGATTATAAAATTGTTATAAATCAGAACTTCTAGATTTAGATCAATTTTTCTATCTCAAATCTTGCATGAGGGCCTCCTCATCAAAACATATGCTGACTTTATGATAAAATATGTTTAAATTATAATTTTAAAGGGGATTTGAAAAACATAAAGTGCTAAATACATACACAGCAGTACATCACAGATAAATATCACACACAGACCTACCCAAGGGAGCTAACCTTGATGTAAACCTGTGCTGAGAAGCCCAGCAAAGAATAATATACTATTAATATTTTTATGGACTCAGCCAGAGCAGTAAGATTTTTATTATTTTTTAAAATTGTCTATGAGACAACCAGAGGAGTAGACAAATTTATACTGACCCAAACTCTGATTACTTTTACTTCCTGCTATTACAATATGAATTCAATGCATAAAATATATTAAATATGAAGCAAAACATGCCAAAATAACAAATTAGTAAGCTTTCCTGTCGCTGAGTCACAATACCTGATATCCATAACTTAAAAGGGAAAGGTTTAATTTAGCATTGTTCTAGGCGATTCAGTACATCCTAAGCTGACTCCAAGATAAAAGCCTCATGACAGAAGGGCATGCAGGAGAAAAGCTGCACAGTTCATGGTAGATCAGGAGCAAAGCAAGGAAACAGAGCCAGAGAAGAATGGGTGAAGGAGCATATGTTGAACCAGAGGCACACCTCCATGACTCCATGCCACTGCTCCGATACCCAGGAATTAGATTTACCAATCTGCTAGAGATTATTAATCCACTGAAGTTGATATAACTGTATTAATTATCATAATTCACATCCAAATACATCTCCTTAAACTGTAATTGATCGCCAAATAAAGACAAATTCAAGCACGTAACTATACCTAACATAATACAATTACCCAGCATACAACTAGAAATGCAATAATTCCTTCCACAAAATATCAACAACTCCAGTATCTTTCATAAATCCATGTCTAAGTCTCTTTTGAGGCTCCAGGCAAACTCTTAATTGTGTACTTCTGCAAAAATTAAAAACAGGTAACATAGTCCTGAAATGCAGCAGCACTGGGTAAGCATTTCTGTTTCCCAGTGGAGCAATAAAGGTACAGTGGTACTTTGGTTCACAAACTTAGTTCATTCCATGATTCTGGGTAAAAGGTATACATTCATGTCCATGAAGAGAAGACAGCTCAGTCTGCTTGACATGGACTTCACAGACAGAAGCAGAATCCTGCAGAACACTTCTTCTTGTAAGCTGAATTGTGTGTGAACAGAAACATTTATGAACTGAGGTATTACTATCTGGAAACAAATCAGACCAAACAAGGCCCAGATCCAGCAGGGCAAGGCTTATGTCCCATAACTACACTTCCATCTGGGGTACATGGTGTTGAGATGTGTGTTCCAAAGAACTGGACAATCCTATTCCTATGTCCTTGTAGTTGAAACCTATATGACCTCTCTCTTGAGATGGCTCTAGTCTCACACTGTAACTTTCCTTGGAAGCTATTTCACATTTCTGGGATCACTGATATCTTTGGGATTCCACTGTACATTTGGCTTTATTCCCAGTGTTTCACATATTGTCCTTTCAGGAGCTTCATGTTTGGCTTTTCAGACTTTCCTCTAAAATTTGGGTGGAGTCATTCTTGAATTCATAGTGATTTCACTCGACATGCTGTTAAGCTAACACTATGTGAACAAAAACAAAGTTGGCAGCAAGTGAAGCAGTAGCCAGGACCCCTCTGATCATGGCTGCAGCAGTCTCTCAATGCCTGCCTGTGTATGCACAATGATACAAACGCCAGGCCACCAGATATACAGGAGGTTCTTCCCAGGAATACATCCCAAGGATGCTCTTCTCAAATGACAGGTGAATGTTTTGGGATTCACATATCTGCAGTGAGGTAAGCGTTTCTGATTCCTAAGATGCGATCAAGACAACTTCCTTCTTGTTCCCATACAATGTGCCTGGCTCCATTTTCCTGGTCTTAATCTCTTTCTCAGTCACACTGACTTTGTCCTCAAATCTATACATTGTGTCTTCTGAACTAAAATTCAAGTCTTCCGAAAAGTCTTGCTCTCCCTTTACCTCTGATTCTTATTTTAAGTACGGTGAAAAGCAGCCAGCTGCACTTGTGCCGCAGCCTAAAAGTTGGGCTCTCTCGAAACATTCCCTGCCAGGATGACTAGTTCATCTCCCTTAATCCCAATCCCCTGAAAAGTTATAGGATTTAGCCAAAATTTGCACAAATTTTCCGCAAGAGTGTAATACACGTGACCTCTAGTCTAAACATCAATGGAAGTTTTCTTTCCCTTTGAAATCTCCTGAGCCTTGCTCTTACTCTCTATATTCCTGTGGCCTTTCTGGTCTTCTCATCTCTGACCATAATCACCCATCAAGCTCTTCTTTCACTATTCTAAGGCTTCTATGGAAGTCTAAGGTGCTCAATGCTCTTCCTGGATTAAAATATGTGGCCTGAGAGAGAGTGTTATAGTTTGTGTCTAGTTCCCCCCCAAAGCCTCATGCAGTCCCTGGGGCGGGCTTCTAGTGTTTGTGATTAATGCATGGTCCAATACAGGGATTACAGGTATGAGTACTACACTCACCCTGGGGCAGACAGTCTGAAAACCACAGAAGGGAGAGAGGCTTTCTAGCTGGCACAGTCACTGCTCCTTCCTCTGCTCTTTGATGTCTACCACTGCCATGAACAGCTGTTCACTGCTGTGTGCCACTCTGCCTTGGAGCTAGCCAAGTATGGACTGAAACCTCAGCTAACTGTGAACTACCTAAACCTTTCCTTCCTCAATTTTGAGGGTCAGGGATTTTGTCCCAGCAGTGAGAAAAAAGTAACCAAAACAGATAGCTACACTCAAAATTACAAGGTTGAATTCCTAATACTTGTTTGGCCCTCAAAAATTAATTAGATTCAAGGTTCTTTCATTATATTAGTCTGTTTCATGTTACTGGAATGGAATACTAAACATTGGATGACTTTATAAACAGAAGAGGTTAATTTAGCTCATAATGTTAGAGATTCAGTGCTGTATGTGGTGTTAGCCTTCTTGCTTGTGAGATGGCATGAGGTATTATGCAGTAAGATAACATGCTTGAGTGCATACATGTGGATCCTTTTTCTCTTTCTCTCTCTTCTGTAAAGTATCATGATTCAATCATGGGGCTCTACTGTGATGACTTGATTTAATACTAATTATTTCCCCAAAGTCTCATCTCTAAACACCTTAGTTGGATGAAATTGCCACTCTCTTAATGCTTCACAATGGAGATGATATTTCAATACGTAAACCCAGAAGAACACAGTCAAAGTATATGCAAACTTGGCTCCAGTCATATCTAAGAGAAACATTTGTATAAACTTAAGATGTTAGTTCATTGCTTTTAGTGCTTGTATCTAATTGCTACATAAGGGAAAAAGGGAAGAAATCTACCCCCAATACCTCCAAGAGAGTAATACCTATAAAAAAGGAAAAGAAAACCACAATGAATTACATTATTGGATACAAACCAGGGTCTTGGTAGGAGTCCTTTGTCATTAGTGAAAAATTAGTTACCTATTAATGTTGTCATTTTCTCTGAATAAAATCTGTTCACATGGGTTATAGGAAGATAGTCTTAATTTGCTTCCCTGGTTGGTGGCCGTCTGAAGGTAGGAGGTGGAACTGCTGGTCTCAGGAAATTAAGAAAGACTATGTCAGAGAGCTTACTAGGAAGCAGATTTGAGACCAAAGTAATTGCCAAGATGATTAATTATTCCTCTGAGTCATATACAAGTATTCCTTTCTCTCTCTCCTGCTCACCAGCAGGTGATCGTTCGAAGAAGAGCTAGCTGGTAACTGGCAGGCCCAGCTACCAGGCAAAGCCAGTGGCACAGCCCCTTTCATGCCCACAAAGCAGTGGCAGGGGACACTGAACCTTCTTCTTCTGGAGCACTGCCTGTGGTGTCACCTTGTCAAAGCTCTTGTCTTCTTTGTTCAAAATGTGCATTCTTCCACACTTCTCTGATCATGATGAAATTATAGATGCTCCTAAATTTACAATGGGGTTAAGTCTCAACAAACCTTTGGCAAATTGAAAAGACTGTATGCCTAAAATGTGTTTAATATACCTGAGCTACTAAAAATCTTAGCTTAGCAAAGTGGTAATTTCTCCCCCCCCCCCTTCGATCATGAGAATGATTCAGAGCTATAGTTTCATAGCCACAACAAGCGTCTGGAGAGCACAGCTTACCGCATGCTACTAACCTGGGCAGAGATCAACATTCAAAGTATGTTTTCCATTGAGTTCATATAGCTTTCTCAGCACTATAAAATTGAAATAAACTTTTGTTGAACTACTGTAAGTCAGGGATCATCTGCACCTGCATTCGCGATGCGCTGTTTTATGTTGGGAAGGCAGGCAGGCAAGAGTGTGAGCAGCAACTCTAGTGATGTCTTTAAGTAAGGATTTTGCCAATGTACCTACCTGTGAGGCTCATCAATGCCCTACTGGATGACTGCAGTTTTATGTACTCTACAAATAAAATGAACTAGGCTATCTAAGGAAGGATCTGAGTTCATGCAGGAAGAAGTATGGCCCCAAACCCACAACTTTCTGGGCATTCTTAGAACCTATTCTCAGGTGTCAGTGAGTTCAAACCAGAGTTCAAACCTTATAATGGACCCCATATACATTTTATTCCCACAGTAAAATCAATAGAGAATAGATGGAACACAATGGTTTATCTGTTGCTTGATGGAAGAAACTAAAGGCATTAGATGACTATTTTAATAAGGGGTGCTGCAAGAAGAAAGATGAAAGGATGTATGACATGGTGCAGTGATTAAGATCCCTGTCCTTGGGATCCCCTTGCATGGGTTCCTATTCCAGCTCTACCAGGTGCTACATGAGTGCCCTGGAGTGACAGATGGAATGTGCTCCTTTAATTTTTCTTAGCTTGGAAGTGAATCGGTTACAGAGAACTGTTTGCCAAAATGAAGAGACCACTTTGGTATAAGCTTAGTTTCTGCACTTGGCCCAACTGTTGACCTAAAATGGAGTCCCTCGTGCTGATTTTCTAAGCCAATGAGCAAAAATGGACTTGTTTACCTGACCTTACATGAAATCAGGAGTGAAAGATAATGGCCAGACCACTAAAGATCCAGCTTCAGCCATCATGGTGAGAAAGTCCCCTCGGTTCTACATTTGCAAGGAAAATAACTTAAGAACTATGTCTGCTATTTGTTCTATGTTTCTCCTTTTCTTTTCTTTTCTTTTTTTTTTTTTTTGGTTCTTTTTTGCCTAATTCAGCCTCTGCTGAATAAGTATCAAAATACTTGTTCTATTTTATAAAATGAAGTATTGCCTCCTTCCAGAATTGCAAGTAAAAGCCAGTTAAGGTCTTTAAATTTGCTATAAATTTGCCTGTTTTTTTTTTTTTTTTTTTATGGTACCAGGGATTGAATTCAGGACATTGAACTTTCCAGGCAAGTACTTATTCCACTGAGCTATCTCCCTAGCCTTATATTTGTCTTTTGACAGCACTTATCTTGCCAAATCATTGAGGATTAAGCAATACATGGACAATGGTCAAAACAGTACTTGGCTCATAATAGCCACTGTTGTAGTCAGGGTTACAAGGGAATCAGTTTAATATAGAACATATAATTATAGGGTTACTTTATAACATTTACCCAAAAAGCAAAATGCAAAAGTGTATGGGAGATCTGTCCACATGCTAAAGATCAAAAGAATTCCTGCTCAGGGATCTGCACTAGAGCCAGGAAGCTATGTTCAAAGTAATGACCAGAGTTCTTCTGAAAAGACCTACAGCCATATTCAGCCACAGCGAAATTCCAAGTTCTTTTTCTGATGAGAACAGCTGAGTTCATATCAGGAAAACCAGCATGACAAGCTTCTCCAGGAGATTCACCAGCACACCATCTTCCCCTCCATTCTCTTTTTATGCTGTTGGCAACAATCCTCCAGTGGGCCTTCCACACCTGGCTCCATGCTGACTCAGTTCAGCTGGGTGTTATCAATTGACCTGTAGTTAATCCACTACAATCCGCACCTGATCAACTTGATAACCAAACACATTTCCTTAAACCATAGTCTCCAGTGGCAGAGTTTGGAAAGGTTAACATCTTGGTCTTCTCCAATTTACATTGATATAACAATTATAAAAAATTTCTATATAACAGTTTTTATATATATAAATGTCTATATACAACTATATAACAATGTATAGTTTTATATATAAACATATTTATAACTATATGTATCCTTTTATATAATAATATATAAAATGATATATTATATATAAATGTATTTATATAACATACGTAATATATATTTGCATAAGTACCTATTTCTTATTGCATTCATTTCCATACCAAAAGCAAAATATTCAAAGGATGATCAAAATTCAAGGTTAAAGCTATAGTATTTTGACTAACCTAATTATAAACATGTATCTAAAAGTATAGTAAAATCATATTGAAAGAGCTATTATAACCACAACCCTCATTTCCCATGAACACGTAACAGGCATGGCAGCACTCAAAAACCAAAACAAAAACACCCCTAAAGAACTCCTGTATTTCAAACCTACTCTTCCCTTCTGGTGGAAGCCCTAGTTCATTTTTCTACTGTCCTGTTCCTTCTCAGCAACCATGCTCTCCTCTGTTTAATCCTGGCGATTCTTAGCTCCCCTGGAGCCTTTCCTCTAGCTAAATGTTTCAAATACCCATGCTGATTCTCCATTCTTCATTTTGAACAAAGATCCAGCCTAAAGTTCTCACCAGTAACCGTGCCACAATCCCAAGAGCAGACTGCGTTAAAAGTTTCTACCACCCAGGCAATCTCTCTAAACACAAGCAAAATGCAGACCAACTCCCTGTCAAAGCCCAACATCTGTCACCTGGGATCCAGCAGCCAGTGCGTTCCTTCTTAATGCAAACCTCCTGAGCTTCATTCCAACTAGCCATGTTTCCATCAGTGCTCCAGTTTTCCAGGCTCAGACCAGAGTCCTCCCCATAGTTATAGCATAAGCGTACTTCCTCTGGCCAAATATCTCAAAACTTCCAAATTATTTTCCAAGGCTCTTAGGCCACAGAACCAGGCAACATTACAGCAATGATCTGACTTCTCAGTATCATTTTGGTCTTAGTTACTTACTTTTCTCAATCCTGACACAAAATACCTGGCACCCAAAGTGAAAGAAGAAAAGATTTATTTAGCTCACAATTTGTGGAGGTTTCAGTCCCTAATCAGCTGGCTCCAGAACAGGATGGCACATGGCAGAGAGCAACTATCCGTGTTGGCAGATGACATTGAAAGCAGCAAGTGAGAAAGAGAAAAGCAATCCTCTCTCTGCCCCTTTTATCCAGATTTCTGGGATTAGGGTGATTCCAGTCCAATCAGTGAATCTGCCCATCATCACCCACCCTTATTCCTAGCACCATTAATTCAAGCATTGAACCATGAATCAATCACAGACTCTAGATTCAGTTACCTCTGAAAAAACCCAGCCCATGAATACACGAGGATTTGGAGGGAACATCCAGCCATGAAACCTAATACCACTTAATAAGCATCAGGTATTATAATCATCCTAGCAGTAGTAACAATGACTACTCAAACTAATCAGATTCAAATGAACAAAATATGGCCAAACAAACTTAGGCCAAAATAGTGGCAAAAAAGAGAACAAGCAAAGCACAGCAAGGAGCAATAGTGATTCAGTTGAAATTCAAATAGAGAAGATCTAAGTTTGGGCTGGCTATAAGCTAAATATGAGCAAAAAGTTTAATGTGTTGATTTTTAGAAGTTAAGCAAATGCAACAAGAAAGGGCAGCAATATCAGGAGAGCATCCTAAGAGTGTCCTGATTTTGTTTTTTAATGTAGAACAGGGTCTACAGGGTCTCACTATGCAGATTGGACTCAGTGATCCTCCTGTTTTCAGCCTCCCAAGTGCTGGGATTACAGGTGCACGCTACCATGCCCAGTCTTCATTGCCATCTCAGTGTGCCCCAGGGGCAAGGATGGCACATTCTAATCTTGATTATCAGTCTGAAGCCAAATAGTTTCATTTTTGAGAAAATGGGAAATTTATAATCCCAAATTAGTGAGCAAAAGATTTAGAGGTATGGTGTTCTATGCAAGAGATACTTGTAAAACATAAGAAAAGTGAATAGAGAACCATGAGAGAGGGAAAGATCTTGGCTCATGTTTCAAGAGAATACTTCAACTCCTCTAATTGTTCAGTGAGGAACTGGACAGCTCTGTTGGCTTCTCAGTTTCCTACCTCTGAGTGCATGCTTAGAGAAACGGGAAAGGGTTCCAAGCAGAAGACGGCCAATGACAATCTAAATTGCATAATACTTTTTAAAGGCTTCTTTCTGCCTACATTCTTCTGCTTTCTGGTCCTATTACAGAATACTACAAACTGGGAATCATATCCTGAAATCTATCTCACTCTTGATTCTGGGGATCAGAAAGTCTCGTGACAAAGTGCTGGCACTTGGCCTTTGCATGGCTTGGGCATTGCATTGGTGAGAGAGACCAAGAGAGCAGAAAGAAGGCCAGAGGAAGCGGAACTCCTGTGTAAACCTGCTCTCACAATATCACTGATCCAGTGGTGAAAAAGTACTTACTGTCTTGGAAAGCTCGAAGCTCTCAACACCATTCTATTGGGATTATCTTTCTCACAAGTGATATTTATTTATTTATTGTATTTTAGGTCTTCTGCTTCACTGGCAATGCCAGAAATTGTTGTATTTTAGGGAAGGGTCTACAGGGTGTTCAGGGTCTCACTACTTGATCAGACTTGTAGTGATCCGCCTGTTTACAGCCTCTCAAGAGCTAGGATTATAGGCCCAGTCTCAATTGCTATCTCAGCGTGCCCCATTGGCAAGGCCGGCACAGCAGGCCCGGGGGTCAAACCCCCAGCCCATGAGCCTGCTTGCAGGAGCTTTAATCTTCCGAGCTGACCCACAAGTGATCTTTAAAGGATACACCAAAACCATAGGCTTACATGCATATTTTCTGATTTCATGACACAGATAGAGTAATCTTTCCACAGACATCTGCTACTGATGACCAGCCTTCATTTTGGCCACAGCTGTCCCATGCCATGCTGGACTCTGCTTGCCTTTTCATTTCCAGGGGGAGCACTTTCCACTCCAGACAGGAAATGCTCAGAGTAGGCCACCCGTGAACTTTTGCTTCTTCTCTGGAACTACATGCTTCCCAAGAACCAGGTGTGTTCGTCTTCGTGTCTATTTAGACTCGTTGCATCTGTTACTGCAATTGCACAGTTTCATTAAACATTATGTAAACTGGTGAAATATTAGTGTTAGGAGAAAGGGAGATGTTGTGGCTATGAAAACTAAGTTGAGTGCTTTGGAAAGATTTGATGAAGGCGATTTGCTAAAAAGTAATTGCTGTTAAATTAGGTGTGAGACAAATGTATCAGATTGGGAAAGATCATTAAAATTTAGATGGATTCTCTTCTGAGATTGCTCTGCAAGTCTTTAAGTTCTTGCTCCACTTTGTAGAAACTGAAAATCGTGGATGCTGATTAGTGGCTGCATGATTTATGCAGAATGACAGTGCAGAACTCCTGTCAGCAGGCTGAGGGAGGAGAATGCCCCTAGGCCCTGTGTCAAAAGCCTGATCACCTGAAGATCGACTTTGTATGTTTCATGTTAAAATGTCTAATGCACCACATTTTGTTTTTATGAGTCTGGGCTGTTATTTGGACTTTCGCATTTGTCACCGGTTGTCTACCAGCCACCACTGCATACTCAGAAGAGCTGCTATTGTTCAGTCAATGTGACAGTCAAGTGACCAGTGGTTCCCGCTGTCATGGTTAGAATGAGTGTCAGGATAGGGTGACTACGCTATTTCAAGGTGGCAAAGGTTACCCAGAGGGCAGGGTATCTCCACAGTGTGAGCAACAGTACTAAGAGGGAAGTATCCAGGCAGCTATCCAGGCTGCAAGGCCTTGGCCAAAGAAGAAGGTTTAAGATTCAATCCATGAAACAGGAGGCAGGAAAGGGAAGTTCACTCCCAGTTGTAGACATCACATGAGAAGTGTAAGTATTTGAAGGGTCTCGAAGAGACAATAGCCAACCATTATACTGAGAGGAGCAGAGAAGGGAAGAAAGAGATACAAGCTACAAATACACATTTAAGTGGCTTAACTTAAATGTGTCAGGTGGTGCAAGTCCGGCTCCCACCACTCCAAATGGCCTCATAAAATGTGGATATCCCTGAACTTAAACCAAGCACCTGTAAATAGGATCAGTGCTTTGTTTTTAAGGAGAAAGAGCATTTGATAAAGAGACCCCTGAGCCAGGTGTTCTGTGTGGTGCAGCAGCGTTATGGTGTTCAGCAGACTTGAGGGCCACTGCTGCTCCACAGATCTCCGCAGTGCTGTGTGCTCATTATACTGAAGCTGGAGTGCTAGATGGACAAGGTCATGCATGCAAAGCACCTACAAGATCGCCTGAAAAACAGGACCTAAAAAGAAAACCTTCATCATTGTGTACAAAGATTTCGTGACTGAGCCCTTATTTTATACCTCACCTAAAATGGGATTGCCTGCTTGGTGTAGAAAAGGGAAAGTAAGGCCAGTCTAAGGTGGTTGTGCAATAATAATGGAGATATTCCAAATTATTTTGTAATTATTGTGGCTGTGCTGCATTGAGGGAGAGTGTGTTTTAGGTGCTAAGGGGTAGTGTGGGAGGTCAGTTCCAAGAACCTACAGAAGACAAACATGGGTGTGTATCAGGGATGAGAAGGAGGCCAGTGTGGCTGGAGCAAAAGATGGAGGGAGCAAGAGCTGGAGGGGCTGAGAGGGCAGAGGTGTCTTCCCCAAGCCCACAGGCTCGCTTCTTCTATAGCACTGCAGACACAGACTCTCCATGGGACCTACATGGAAGAGGAGGAGTCAGAGTTTGTTTCAAGACAAAATAGGATGGAATGAGGAACAGTGTTTGAAGACACAGCAGTTTTGAATCTGTGACCATTTTGTGGCAACATGAACACCCCAATTTGACTGGCCTAAAGGACAGAAGAATAGAAAGCAGTCATGGCCTGGGATACAAGCAACAGGAATCCCGCATTTGCAGCAATTTGTCCATCATAGAGCAGAGGATAGACTGGCTTAGATTTATGGACAGAGAGGTGTGTGATAAAAATGAAATTCACAAGGGAAGATCTGGGCAGGGTCCAGCAGTCCCGCTTGTGGGGAGATGAGCCTGGGTCAAGAGCCAAGGTCTGTGTTCTCTCCCTCAAGTGGGCATCCACACCACCAAGAGGGCTTCTTGAGCTCACAGCATCTCACAGGCAGCAACTATGCCCTAGAGCTTCTCAGAGGGTTAATCTAAGACAAGGCCCAAGTATCTGCATTTGTAACTATTTTCCTGTGCAGCTGGTCTTGTAATGGCAAATGGAAACACCAACATGACAGAAATAGATCCCAGATTTTATTTCTGTCCACAGACACTGGTCAGGATTAGTCCCAGAATATCAGACCCCAATCTCTGGTGGTTTAGGGCTTACATAGGATAAGCAGGCAGGAAGCACAGAGGGAGAATGGCTTGTCAATTGGGGGTTGGATTATACAATGCGCATCATAGTGACCAGCTATGCATCACAGTGACCAGCTGCTTCTGAAAGACCAGAAGCAAGCAGAGCTGAAACAGGAACTCTTTCCTAGACAAATGAAACTGAAATATACTCACGGAGGGGGGCATTTTCTGTTACAGTCTATACGGCAGTGCATTTTGAGGACGGCTCTTCATAGCAACCCTGACATTAAATAGTACAGTGGGCAGTACCTGGGTCAGAACTTGGAGACCAGGACTCCGAGCTTGACACCGTACAAGAAGTTGGGTGGATTTGGGCATGGTACATCATTGCCCTAAACTTCCCTGTGCTCAACAGAAAGTGGAAATAATGCTAACTGTTCAATGACTCCAGAAGGTTAACTGAAGTCATGCATTTAAGTGACCTAGGAAAAGGTCCAACACAGGAAGTGCTTTTTGAGTTGGTCATAAATGATGAGACTTTACATAAAATAAGAATTAGAGAGGAAGGGAAAGAGCTATGACAATAAGAAAGCTTTGCATTTTACATTGCTTTTTTATTTATTAAATGTGAACAGCTTTTTTGAATGTACTATATGCCAGCTGCTGTGTTCCAGGGTGTTTGTGCAAGGTAATCCCATGCCGAAGTCCTATGTGAAAACTGAGTCCTGGAAAACAGTTAATAGTTTCATAAATAATGACAAAGTTCTCAGCTAGTCATTAAGAATGGTTCTCCAGTATTATGAGTACCTAGAAAAAAACCCCATTTATTTTATAGTTTAAGATACATTTAAAAGCATTCTGAACTTTTTTATTCATTTTAATGAGAAAAAATGATAAAACAGCAATGAAACAGTTTCAAAACAGGTTAGTAGGACAGTTACAATAATTAATACATTGCATATTGTTGTCTTCATAGTAGTTATTCAGAAGACAAGATGTAGACATGATATTTTGTCTAAACAATATTAGCACAAAACTTTCCTCTCCATGAACTGAGAGAAAGTAGCTGTATATATATATATCACTACAAAACAGTCATTACTTTATATCCCTCTTTTTTATTTTGTTTTATCAGAGATGGGTATTTCATTGCTGTTAGATAAGCTGTATTTAGAGAAGTCTTTAAAGGACCTTTTCATGCTTGATGCCAGTCCAAATATTGTACATACTTGAATTCAGCAAGATAACCCAATATAGTCCATAATAGTAGTGAGTTGCCAGCACAACTGGCCATTGTCTGAAGTTGTTGACTTGAGCCTTTTACAGCTCAGCATATTAATACAGCTTTACTTTTTATACCTTGTGGCTACACTTTTCTGCTGGATGGTTAAGACCAAGATCTGTATAACTAAAAGTACAACTTTTGCTATCTGATAAGGTCAGTCAAATCCCCTCAGGATTTACCCTGGAACCATGTAGAGCACCTTGTGCATCTTTTGTCACTGTTAGCCCTCTGGATGAGTTGTGGCCATTGCTGAACCAATTTGCCCTCTGTGAAAGCCTGAGATAGTTTTTGTCTTTAAGTGACTCTTCTTAGGCACACTATGCATCATTGATTACTTTCCTCTGTGGGCCCATAATCTCCTTGATCAGAAAATTTGGGACACCAGTTAGTTATAGGATGTCATAGCAGAGGTTCTCTTATGTCCTCAGTCCTCACTGACATTCTGAATTTTTTTTATCTGATGGAATGTTTAAGTCAGAATGAGTATCGCAGGTTTCTCAGGAAAGTTGTCATCCTCTTTTGGAGTCCTTGGCTTTGTATTTTATTTCTGTTTCCCATGATCTTACATGAAAGAAGATAACAGGCTCTATTATCTTGACAGTCTGTAGTTTTAATAAAATATCCTGTGTCAGGTTATTTTCTCTCCTTATTAAAAAATAACTTGTTAGTGTTTTGGGAGCATTAGTTTCTATGTTACAGATGAGGTAACTGAAGCTTGGGCATTAAGAAAATTTCCCAGAATTGCACAGCATTTAAAAAGCAAAGCCAAGGTCTGAGTCCTCACTGTCAAGCCCCCAAATCTGTAAGCTCCTACACCATGATGTCTTTTCCTGTACTTCTAGGATTTTCAGTGTAGGAATTCACATTACATTGGACCCCTTTGGTGGTTCTTTAAACACTCAAAGTTAGCAGGCGGGCACAGCTGCAACAGAAGGGCTTCAGCTTTAGTGAAATGGAAAAGGAAGCGATCCATCTGCACGGAGCTTTGCTGCTCCTCTCTAGACCTCTCTAGTCCATTACAGTGGAAGCTCCATGAAGTCAAAGAACTTTTGCTTGAATTGTTTGCTCCCACTGATTTATGCCCATTACTAGAACATAGTCCCTGAAAAACAGCATGGGCTCAAGAAAGGCTAGTTGAGTAAATAAATTCAGAATGCAAGAATATTATCCAAGCATAACAAGCTTCTCAATTTTGTTTTAAAAAGAGAAACTGTAGATCTAAAATGCATATGCAATTTCCACATTTATGTAGTTAGCCATTTATATTTTTTTTCTCAAAAATATCTGGGTAAGTCATAATACGGTTGAAGTTTAAGTTTGATCATTTAAAAAGATTTGGCCCTTGGACAGCTAATTGGAGACCTTGACATTATCAGAAAAAGCCATTACGTATATGAGAATAGTATACACTTAAAATATTGGAATGTTTATTCAAGAAGTCTTATAGAATTTGATTTACAATTTGAGAAAAAGTGGATACAATTTAAAAGTCCTTACAGACCTTGATTAGATAGAGCAAAATTTCTCAGTTGCGCTGCTGTATTATCAAGTTGTAATTCCACTTATGGTGAAATTCTGCTGAATTTGTTTGGCATTCAGAAAAGACTCTTGTGCCTTTGATTATATAAAGTAATTTAGAAGAGACATTTCAGAAGTGCTAATGTGCTTTGAATCGTAGCTTTGTGTTTTTCCTTTAAAATGCCAGCAGTGAGGGAAGGAAGCCAGGCTCTACCTGAAAAACCTAGTCCTAGCAGCAAAACAAGAATGTTTGGTGTAATTTATCACCCCCATCTGACCAGCAGGAGAGAACATTTCTTCGACTGTTTTTCTAGGTCAAGTGTTTTGACAAAGCCCACATCCTTGAACTCAAGAGTTAGAGGAACAAAGAGAAAAAGAAAAAAAAAAAATCCCAGAATCTATCCAAGGCTCCATCTCTTATAAACCTAACACAAATAAACTAACTAATAAGCCAAATTTAGCAGGAAGCAAGAAAAAATAACACCTGACTTTACATGAATGCTAAGGACAATAAAAAACACTCTTTTCTCTTAGTCCTATTCGTACCATGAATTGAAATCATTGCAAAATAAATGAGAGATAAACCATGGCAAAGAGTGGGAGTCCTGTGCAGGAGACGCTTGATGGGCAACTTTCCCAAGTGTCTGGAGGTGACTCTTTTTCAGCTGAGCAAAGTCCTTGTCTGACCTAACACTTTCCCATCATTGCTGAGGGCTTGGCTCATAGATACCAAACTTCCTCCTTACTTTTTATTGGTTTTGGCTTCCGGTGACCTCTTCTAGCAGAATGGGTTCTAATGTCTTGCAAGCTTCATCATCATCACTCATTTTGAGATGAGACTTTTTTTTTAAAAAGAGCTTAGCACAGAAAAAGGTGGCTACTCCCATCCTTCTGTCTGGTGTAGGCCAAACAATGATACAAACTATCCAAGCAAATGAGTAGAGAGAAGTGGATGATGGGAGCAAGAATTGTAGGAAGCATATTAACTAAAGCCTGGTTAGTTGAAGTGAGCTGTATGAGGGCTTGCAATAGGAAGGTTCCAGTTTTATTCCAGACTTTTATTAATATTCTGAATTGGTGGCTTGCATCACTTCCATATCTGAATTCTGTAAAGTTGCGCAAATGATTATATTTACTTCCATAGTTATTATAAGTATTCAGTGAGGTAACAATGCAAACCAAATATCTGCACAGGGTAGTCACTCATTAAATACAATTTTTATCATATTTACACATAAGGAAATGGGGCAACAAGTTACTGCATATAGAAAAGAAACGATGGAAGGGAATCCATCACCACGAGTCTGGCCACCACATTAAAATCTGTCCAGATTGAAGATGGTATGACTTTGTGCTGTGCTGTATGCATAGAAGTTGGATGAGGCTCCCTGGAATTATGCTTCAAAACAGATCATCACCCACTCAGGTAAGAGCACTGCAAAGATACAGACCCACCGGCCAAAGGAAACACTGAAAACAATATTCATGGCTGTGGATCTGATTAAGGGATTCATAGTGAAAGAGGTAATATGGAACTTAGCATTTAAAATTTTTAATATGGTTTCTTCTTGATTTTATTCTATTCTTAGAGAATACATGGTTATTTGGGGGAAAGAAGGTGAAGGAGGGAAAAGAATTTACTGTAAGTGTATATTGCCTCCTAAAACTGGATATTTCACTGATAATCTAATATGCTCTGAAAGTGTTAGTGATAAAAATGAGGATTGGTATGAATTTTGACATATTCTGGAAGATGTCAGTGAGAAGATGTGGGACTGGGATTATAGTATCAAAATTAAAAAGAAATGGACAAAGTTTTTTTTCAGGTAAATAATAATGCTTTTGTATTTGCAACCAAATGATTATTGCACATCTTACTTACGTCTTTCCTGTGTCTTCCTGCAGTGGTGTTTTCTCGCCATTGCAGTTTCTGTCCTATGAACATTACCTGAAATTATGCACACAGAGGAGAGATTACCAGTGTCCACAGAAAGGAGCATGTAATTCTCATCACGTCTTGAGGACCAGAAGTGTACAACACACCACATTGGTCTTCATGCTATTCCTTGGTAGGTTGCGTCAGTTGAGAATCACCCATTAAATTATTCATTTATTTGAGAAAAAAAGGTAAGTATGTATATAATCATAGTAGGTGCTGAAAAGGACAAATCAAACAATCCTATGCCTCAGGAGGCCTCAATAATTAAGTCACCTGTATTTTTTGATCCAACAGCACTTTTCTAACAGAAGATGCAGCATTTCTATCTAGTAGCATTCTTCACATAAAGACTAAAACAAGACTAAAAGGTTCCCAATACACATATTAAAAGAGAACATGCTAATTTGTGTGTAGTTGTACATTAAATAAATGTGCATATTACTCCTCTGATCTCTTCTGATGGGAACTGAAACACACACAGAACAGAGATTCTGAGTACCTCTATCTTTTCTCAAATTTCACACCAGTGGCCCTTGCTATTTTGTAGAGTTGGTTTCTCCTGAAAAATCAGTTAGCCGCAACCCAAGTTTAGGGAAATGCCAAAAGAAGGCAAGTCATTTTTAGAAAATTAAATGTAATTCCTTTAGGCTGAAGTGTTATATGTCTTTCCTGAGGACTTAAAATGCAGTTTAGTTTTGAAGTAGGAGACAGTTTCAGAATTTATTTTTTCTCAGTACTGAGGTTCAAACTCAGGACCTTGTGCTTGCCAGGCAGGCACTTATGCCATTGAGCTAACTCCCCAGTCTTTAGAAATATTAAATTGTGACATGAATTGCAAACTCCACATAAAGATTTTGTACTGGGCCAGGGAGATAGCTCAGTAGAATAAGTGCTTTCCTGTTAAGCTCCAGGGCCTGAGTGCAATCCCAGGTTCTGAGAAAAAAAAAAAAAAAAAAGATCTTGTACTGATGTTGCAGGTAAGAGAGAAACTAGGACCGCCCCTTCTAAGCTGGGAATTCCTTAACTCATGGACATAAGGGAAAACATATCTAGGGTAGCTAAGAAAGCCATGTAGGTGGCAGGAACCGTGAGATGAACTTGGTGAATTGCCTGAGTAACTGAGACAAGAGAGGTTGAATTTAACAGCAATTAATGCACATCAAGGCATGTTTGCCACTTCTACCTGCTTCATGTGTTTTTTCTAAAATGAGCTTTATTCCTTATACAACTTATCAACAGCATAAAAATGAAGCGACAGTTCTTGAGAATTGTCACATGTGAGTGTATAAATACAGAGCAGTGTGTTTATCCAGCCACCAGATGATGGGTTTAGTGTGGCTTCCAGTTTTAGGTTATTGAGAATAACTTGATGTAAACATTCAGTTCACATGTGTGTGTCTGTATGACGGCATGTGTTCATTCCTCCTGGATAAATGTCTTTGAATGAGATTAGTCAGTTAGATAGGAAATGCATGTGTAGCTCTGAGCCACTGCCAGAGTGTCTTACAAAGTGTCCATACCGTTTCATTCTCCCACAAGCAGCAATGTCTAAGTATCCCTACGACTCTTTGTTCCTGACATTTATAGTATTGGTCTTTTATTTTAACCATGATGTTGTCTGCAGAGTAGCTTCACATTGTGATTTTAGTTTTCATTGTTCTAATAATGAGTGACTTAGGATACCGTCTCCTGGGCTTATTTGCCAGTAGTGTGAATCCTTTGGTGAAATGTTCTTAAAACTTCATTTTTAATATTAAGGTTTATATGTCCTTCCTGTTTAGTTTCATCTGTTATAGACATAGCCTCTTTATCAACTATGTTTTCCAAATGCTTTCTTGTAGATACGCTTTAATGGAGGTAAGTCCCAAGCTGGTATTGGGAAATGATAGTTCTTTGATATGCATGAGGGCAATTCTTGTGAGATTAAGTAATGTCATTCTCCCTGGAATGAGCCTTGGTGTCTGCATTATTCACAGCTGGCTGTTCTTAGCCTAGTGCACTGGCTGCCATATTAGTGACATTTAATATTTCTTTAATAAATGAAGAAAGGTATAAGTAAACAAATGATCTGCAGGCTCTGGGTGCGTGCATATGAATGAGAAGCAAAAACAGACCGGGAAGGGTTGGGCGGGGTCTGACTGCAGAAAGCGGTGAAGGCAGATCATTGGGTTTGGGTTCTGGGTTGCTGAAAAATGCATGGCCTCTTAGGACACAGGCTCTGAGCTGGGCTGAGGACTTTGTTGCATGTTTCATACTACTCAAAGGTGAAAGAGGTGACAGTCGATAATGAAGCATTAGATGCTGTGAAGAAATATTTGTGGAGCTTAGAGGCACACATGGCAAAAGAAAGGAAAAGGTCTTGGTGCTCCAAAACAAGAGTTTACAATAAAATTTCAAACAAGGAACTTGAATGACTGAATTATGTCCCCCAACATGCATATGTTGAGGCCATAAATCCAATGTTACTATACATGGAGAGTGAGCTACAAGAAAGTAAATAACGTGGTGTGATTGGAAGATCAGAGCCCTAGTCTGTTATGATTGCTGTTCTTGCAAGAAGAGACAATCTCTCTCTCTCTCTCTCTCTCTCTCTCTCTCTCTCTCTCTCTCTCTCTCTCT
>NW_004524578.1:10483178-10483715 GCF_000260255.1 Octodon degus | reverse complement strand
CCAAAGCAGTATCTGAGATCTTAGACCTATGGGGATGAGATGGAGGCCAAAGTGCTTTTCCTTGACATACCTTGAGGTCTGGACTAAAAAGTAAAGGCATTTAATAAATGTTTGTTTGGAATGAAAACCAGCTTGGTTCTAAATATCTAAAACATGTGTGTGAAACATTTGGGGACTTGGTAGAACATCAGACACATTCAGAAGTGGCAGGCAACATAGAAATCAACCAATTAAAGTTTAAAGAGTGAAAGGAATATACTGACCTGAATTTAATCATAAAATGTTGTCATTGGCTTAGGCTGGGTCACTCGTTCCAATTCTGGAGCCTGTGGTGTGGTTAACTCCTCTAGAGCAAGTGGGGATGGGGGTGACAGAAGTCATGGCACAGGTGCTGAAGGAAGGGAACCTATCCTGGGTGAGGAAACAGTCAGTGTGAAAATATGTACCAGGGTACACTGAAAGATCCAGCTTTCAAAGAAAAGGGAGATCAATTCGCTTGTGTGTAGTCAAAAAAAAAAAAAAAAAAAAAAAAAAAAA
>NW_004524578.1:10479003-10483028 GCF_000260255.1 Octodon degus | reverse complement strand
ATGCAAAATTAAAACTATTTACTTACATGTGCAAATGAACTCTTACTCATAGTTATATCTCACATGTTTACATGGGCTTAAACCATCACATTGCTTACATATGTAATTAGTGTCATGGTCTAATAATATTTATTTATGGTGCATCATTAGGATCAAAGCACGTGTACATTTTTGAAGGTTTTACTTTTGATTACTGTATATCTTGGCATTTTAGTGACTGATGAATTCTAATTTTCTTACATAAATCTTTAACACGTTTCAGAATATGTGAATACCAATAAGATAATGAAAAGGAAACTAATCTATGTTACAACAGAAAATATCCAAAAGCCATATATCTAAGAATGGACTCATTTGCACAACACGTATGGAGCATTTACAATTCAATAATAAAAAGGCTAACAGTCGACCACAAAACACCATTTCTTTCCTACTAGGGTAAGTATAATGACAACAGCAGAAAATAGTAAGAGTTGAGGGGGATGAAGGAAGTTTTACATTCCTAGCAAGAATGAAAAATCCTTCAGCTGCTAAGAGAGCGATAAACAAGAAATTACCATGGGTCAAATTTCCAAAGAATTAAAAACAAGTATCTGGGCAAAACACCTGTAATATATGAATGTTCGTAGCAGAACTGCTTATAATAGTTAAAGATGGAAAGAGCCCAATGAATGGGCATTGAAAGTGAATATGCCACACATGGAATATTATTCTACTGTAAGGAAACAATGAAGTGCTGGCATAAGCCACACATTGGATAAACCATGAAAAGATTATACGACCTATAGGACAGATTCAGAAGGCCATGTACTTTATGATTTCATTTGTATTATAAATCTAAAATAGATAAATCCGTAGAAACAGGCAGTAATGGTGTCCAGAAACTGGAAAATGGGGTATAGTCATGATGGACTGTTTAATGGATATAGTTTTCCTTTTGGGGTTATGAAAATGTTTTGGAAAAATAGATGATGTGATAGCTGAATTTCATGATACTTTTTAAAAGGAAAAAGCTGTAAAAAAACCAGACAAAGTATTAGTAAAAGGAAAATATTTACAAATCAAAAATGTGTCCACATTTTAACTGCAGGAAGGAGGTAGGAAGTAATAGCAGGTCCCAAATTTACACTTTTAGAAAAACCTAAGAAGCAGGCTATGGGGTGATCCTTCGACATATGTCCCTTCACGGAAGAGTCATTTGTGGTCAGCGAATTACATAATCTGTGAGATTTAAGAAGCATAGAAAATAAGAGATGCAGAAAAAAACATCAGAACATTTTCATAGGATCTCATATAGACTTCTGGAAATATAATTGGAAGAGAAAAGCAAGTAGTAATATTGGACCAGATGATAAAATGAGCCCTTCAAAATGAGATAGACAATGTTGGACACAAACGTATGAAAAGAAAAATCCTCAAATTTTTATCTGCAGAGATTATTACCATTTGAGTCAAGTGGTCACAAGTTATTCTGGTGAAACTACTCAAGAAAGATATGAGGGCACAGCAGAATTTCGAAATTACAAGAGAATTATGTAGTATTTCTCTGCGACATATCAGGCAATATACTGTATGCACTGCATAAGAGAAACAAAATATAAAGCTGAGAAAGACAAGTATATTTTGTTACAGCTCCTATCTACCACATCTGATTGGATGGAATTTAACTTCCTTGAGCCCCATTCTTCTTGTTTGGAAAGAAGGATGATAAATTTGTCGGGGAAGTATTATGAATTTCGCATGAAGTAACTTACGTTAAATATTTGGCCCAGTATCAACACACACACACACACACACACACACACACACACACACACACATGCATGCTCACTCAACATGCCCATTTCTTCTCCCTTTTCATCCACAAATGGTGTTGGTTATGATGATAGGGGCTGGGGAGATGGCTCAGTGGAATAAATGCTTCTCTGGCAAATGCAAGGGCCTGAGTTCAATCCCCGGTTCCACCAAAAAAAAAAAAAAAAAAAAAAAAAAAAAAAAAAAAGCGCAGTTGTGATGATGGCAGATGACTAGGGTCCTAATTCTCCACCTTGGCTACACAGGGAGGATCGTTGGAGGAGCACTAGAATTACTGGTGTCTGGACTGCCCAACCCAAGGCATTCAGGGGCTTGCAAAGTTTGATGGTCTTCTTAGGGCATTCTAACGTACATCTAAGAGAGGTTTCCAAGCCTCTAGACAAGAGGTTCATGGAGGAAAGAAATCCGAAGCAGTTTATGTTAGGCCTTGCTAAAAATCAGGATTAAAACGCTGCATATTAAAGTGTTGCTGTAGGAAAAGCTGTCATACTGAGAGGGAAGATTAACCTAG
Organism: Octodon degus; assembly: GCF_000260255.1. Classification (NCBI taxonomy): domain Eukaryota; kingdom Metazoa; phylum Chordata; class Mammalia; order Rodentia; family Octodontidae; genus Octodon; species Octodon degus. The sequence goes on along the minus strand of NW_004524578.1, from coordinate 10,480,702 downwards.
CCAAGTTATTGTAGTCTTGGGAAAGTGGGACTCTAAGCAGATTGACGGGGAAGAAGGCAGGAACAAAATGATAGACGTGCTACCTACCTGGAAATGCCCCAGAAGGTCAGATTCCCACCATTCTTCTCTTGGCTTATTGTTATTTGCATACCTGGGCAGCAATGTGATTGCAGGATGCTGTCTGGCAGTAGCCACAGGGACAAGTGTGCCTACCAATTCATCCAAGAGCGGAAGCGCATTGGAGTCAAACAGAGAGCAGGGCTGACATGCCCAAAAGAAGACCTTGGACTTTCTGAAGGAATCTCCCTGCATCTCAGCATGCCCCATGGACTCCCCTAACCAAGTCTTTCTCCTCAGGCCCACTTTCTCCTGCCTACAAGTGAAGAAGGAACACCTAGCATCTGTCAGCCCTCCGACCACCACAATATTTAAGATGATCTTGGTAATTAGCAAGAGGGTCAGCTCTATCCGTAAGCTTCCTCACAGTCCACAGCAGCAAAACACGATGATAACACAAATAACAGCCTCACTTTCTTCACACTTAAAAAAAAAAATCTTCAGAAAGTCTCTGCTTATTTGGTACTCAGCTTCTTAAACCCTGACATAAAAGATAAAAGAATTAATTTGCCTATTAAGTCATAAGAGGTGACTATAGAAAAGCAACCTAGACTCTGCAGAGGAGGGGCCTAAACTCTGGGGACCCTGCCTAAGTGGTCGCTTGGGAAGGACTCTTCATCACCTGCCTTTCCAGAGCAGACCCCTCCTCGTCTCCTCCATGTAGGTATCCCTGTGGACCCATTTGGCGTTGTGCCACCGCAGCTTGGGTGGTAATTCTGGTTTTCGTCCTGACAAGCAATGGGACTGCCATCAGAGAGATTAATATCTGGGTGCTCCTCTCTTCTCCTTGGTGACAGAGGCATTGTAGCACCTGCATGGCATTTTAGAGGCACCATGTAGCTGACTGAGACAAACTACAGAGATGGCCCCACCCAACAATGGCCATATAAGGAGAATTCATGTCTCAAGTACTTTATTCTCATCTGTCTTTTCTGCACAAATGTGTCATTCTAACCTTACAGACTGCATCTGGACATGCTGCTTATTTCTATTGCAATAGTTTCTCCTTCTTGGAAAGTGTGTACTACGTTGTTGGTGCATTGTAGAAAGCTAAACACATACTTTCAGCCCCTTAGTACTGATCAATGGTGACACTTTGTCTGGAAGGAAAAGATTGTCACCTACAGAGGAAAGGATGAGGCAGAGTTTTGTGAGAATACTGCTTTACACCTGCTGCACAACTTTCAGGAAACCTTAGCTACATCAATATTCTAGAATGTCAGTGCCAAAATAGGAGTAATGAGAATTTTCGAGGAGTCATATTAGTATAGGAAGGTGGTCCTTACGTAGACAGGAATTCAGAAGTATATATTGTTAATATTTTATGAAGATTTCTCCAAAGATCAAACTCCATTATTTCTCTTTTGACTAAGTCTTTAAAACCCTTTCCCTTGGCATCAAGGGATTTTTCCACTCACTGCTGTCGAGTCCTCAAAGTGAGCTAAGAAATACACTCACAGGCTGGGAGGTTGGAGAAGTCTGCTTTGCCTGTATCCACCCTCTGAGCAGATCTCTCTCTCTCTCTCTCTCTCTCTCTCTCTCTCTCTCTCTCTCTCTCTCTCTCTCTCTCTCCCCTCTGAGA
>NW_004524578.1:10468349-10478903 GCF_000260255.1 Octodon degus | reverse complement strand
GGTGACTCTGGGTCCTCCCAGCCTCTCAGCTTAGGCAAAAAGGAGGAGCAGGTGTCTTCTGGTATTTCCAAGCAGGTGTGGAGGAGGCTCTCAGACCCTTCCCGTCCCAAGTTCTTGCTCCCTTTCCATTTATCTCTGTGAGCAGACTGTGCGTGCAGCCAGCCGTGCTGCTAAAAAGATACCCCAGAGAAAGAGCGAACCTGGGGAGCTATTTTTCACCATTACATACTTCGCTTCCTAATAAATGAGATCCAGAGCATGCAAACAGCCAGTCTTGTAGATCATCATCTTAGGGAAAAATCACAGCCCTAACACAGCAAAGAGTAAAAAATAAATGAACCCAGAGGAGAGTCATTCTGGTGCACTTGGATGCCACAACTCCTTTTTCCTACCATTTTATCCCTCGCTAGAAGTTTTCACACATAGGAAAAGTATCAGGGCTCTACTGCTGGTAGAAAAAATAAAGTAAAATAAGTGCTAGATTTTTCTATGTCCTCATTTTGGCTTATTTTCACCCTAAGGAAGAGATATATGAATAGAGAAGTCAGCGGAGACCAAATGTTAATTCAACTGGTTCAAGTCCCTGTGATTCCTACTTAGTACGTGGTGTGGATTATGATAATTACAGATATTCAGCTATTCAGCTTCCTATGACACGGAGCACATCAGACTTGATTTTAGGGCTGTCACTGCACTGTAGCAGGGGCACACGGGACCTATCTATCTCTGAGATCTCAGGATGCCCTGGTGCCTGGACATTCCACTGCCTTCTCCAATCTCTGCATTTTCCCATGGTCCTCTGCAAATAAAGCCCCCTCTACATTTGGATTCAACCCTGCATGTTGAGGTCACCCAGCTCTGCTCACTGTGTCAACTAAGGGAATCAGTGGACAGTAATACAATCTCCCCACATCCACCGGGGAATATAATATTTCACACAGAAAATAACAAAATATTCCCATGGCCCCGGGGCAATATCCTGAAGTTGTTTGAGGTGAAAGAAAATAACTGCCTTTTGGGCAAAGGCACTTAGACCCTTTAGCATGAACTTCGGTTTTCTCTCACAGCATTGGAATGTTTATTCCAACCTATTCCAGGTGAGTATAGGGGATGGCTCTCCTGCTCAAGCAAGTGGGAATTCTTGGTCCAAAAGCCAACTGAGATTAAATTGTTTTTCTTCAAAAATGCTCAAGATTTCCAGCTATGTTTTAAAGTCTCACCAGGTATAGCATTAAGTCTAGAAAACTCATGAAGCAAGGTCTACCATGTTTGGTAATTTCTGGGAACAACAGGTAGGAGAAAGGTGATTGTTAACATCTCTGCTTCACCTCTCTGAGGATTCTTATATGTAGATGTTATGGATATGATCCACACTTTCTTCTGAAAGCTCATGTAATCAGAGCCAGCATTTTTTTTGTGTGTATTTGGTACAGGGTCAGACTCCTAGTGATCCTCCTGTCTTCAGCCTCCCCAGCACTGGGATTACAGGCATATGCCACCATGCCCAGACTCGGTCCCTCACTCAGCGTGCTCCAGGGGTGGGGCCAGCAGGGCATATGCGACTAGGATTCAAACCCTGGTCCCTGTGCTTGCCACAGCAGGCACTTGGTCTGCTGAGCTATCTATAGGAGCTGGACTTTTGGAAGGTGATTGGATCATGAGATTCGTACCTGTCAGTGTATTCTTCCTCTGAAGACAGCAGAGATGGAGGCTCTGTTAGGAGGTAGGAAGTAGCAGGCAGCGAGCACATGACCTGGAAGGACACAGCTCTCTCCCTAGTCCCACTCTCTGCTTCCCACTTTTGGCCTGCCACCGGCTGGGCATTTTTCACCCGCCCAGGTCCTTGCACCACTCCATTTCTGCCTGGGAGCTGGCTGGCTAGGAACTGAAAACATGAGTCCAAGCAAACCCCTCCTGCTTTAAGTAGTGGGTTTCAGGCTTTGTGTCCCAGGAAGGAGGAAAGTGAGTATGAGAATGTTTGCTTGTTTGTTTGTTTTTTTGCGGCACCAGGGATTGGACTCAGGTCCTTGCGCTTGCCAGGCAAGTGCTTATTCTACTGAGCCATCTCCCTGGGCCCGAATATGAGAATGGATGAATGAAAACCGGATAGATGTTCTTTTGGAAATGAAAATAGACACGTTTCTGCTGCCTCAGAAGCGTGAACAAACAAGTTTCCGGGCCTCTTCAAGGACTGCAGCATTGTCCTTGCTGAGGGCTTAGCTCCGCCTACTGTGTCACAAAATGCAAGGGCCTGAGGTCTGCAAACCAACAGGGCAAAGAAGGCTGTGCGTCTTCTTCTCACCCGCAACTTCCGAATGAAGACTCAGTTGCAGAGGGTGGTGTCTCAAAATAAAGATGATGGAGCAAGGCAATCACAGACACGGCCCCGCGTCATGCCAGCCCTTCCCTCTCGGACCTTTTTGAGCCTGGCTGTGAGAAGCTACGGAGTACAGCAGGACCTCAAAGAACTGTGCTTCAAAGAGGCTACGCTGAGTCTTTATGATCCCAGAGAAGGCATCTAACTGCGCCGAGTTCCACTCTTATACACAAAAAGGGACCCTTTGCAGATCTTCGGCCTTCACAGGAGGAAGGTTTAGATGGACACTGTTCCTCTTTCTGGGTCAGACCAGCAGGACATCTCCCAATCTTACCTTTGGTCCCGCAGAGTGACAGGATCCCTGACAAAACAGCAAAAAAAGGAGATATAAATGAAGGACAATTTTGTATCTGTATATACAAAATAGGATAGACTTATAGCCACTTTCTCTTAATTCAATAAGAAGAAAGATTTGTACTAATAGTGTTTGGACAGGCTATCATATCTGCATCTTGTGCTATGAATGATTACTACAAAGACAACAGTATACAATGTATTAATTGTGGTAACTCTCCTACCAACCTATTTTGAAACTGTCTCATTGCAATTTTTTCTCAGTAAAATTAATAATAAAAGAGAGAGAAATGCACACTAAAACAGCACTGAGATTCTATCGCAACCCAGAAAGAATGGCAAACATCAAGAAGTCAGCCAATAACAAATGGGACCAAGCTCCACTATTGGTAGGAGTGCAGACTGGTACAACCACTATGGAAATCAGTATAGGATTCCTTAAAAGGTTAGCATTGGAAGTCCTACTCAATCCAGCTATTCCCCTCCTGGGCATTTTTCCAGAAGAATTAAAAACTTACAACCACGTATATCTGCACCCATGTTTATAGCAGCACAATTTGTCATAGCTAAATCTTGGAAACAACCTAAGTGCTCATCAACTGAGAAATGAATAAAGAAGATGTGGTATTTTTACACAATGGAGCATTAGTCAGCTATAAAACAGTATAAATTTGAGGCTTTCATTGGTAAATGGTTGCAACCAGATACCATATTCTTAAGTGAAATAAATCACTCTTATTTCCCATATGTGCAGATGTCGTATTGTCTCCTCAGCGTGAGAATATGAAAGAGAAAATAAAACTCAAGGGTACAATGGATACTGGAAAAAGGGAATGAATCTATTCAAAAGGAAGTACTACTGACTTGAGGAGAAGGACAGGAAAGGGAGTGGGGGAAGGAGATATATCTATATATGTAAGCAGGATGGTTTGGACAACTGTACTGTGCATTTCTACTAGTCTATGGAAAGGAGTAGTTAATGTTTAATTTATTTTTCTCCTTTCTTCAATTTGTTGATGTTTTTCTTTTGTTAATTTCTTATATATTTCTTTTTTTCTTCCAATTTTGCACGCTAATAGCTGGTAATATGAGCAACTAATTGGAAGACAACACTACGTATTACAACAAATACTGTGAAATTCATATTATTTTGTTAAATTAAATTCTGTATCACTTGTAACTTTTGTGTTTTAACACTATTTTGTACTCTATTTAAGAAATTAAAAAAAAATTAAAAAGCAAAAAAGAAAAAGAAATGAAAGTAGAAACATGCAGCCCACAACAGCCTCCTATGAGTGGAGAGACCACAGGAAGGGTACCTTGGGAAGTGTACCCAAAGTCACAACGACCACACTTAGTAGGAAGGAGTACATCCACCCACATTCAATGGACCATGCGTGTCTGAACAGTGAGAATCCTGGCAGTCACCATCACCTCCCAGCCTTCAACACCTGTGTGGACATCATGCAAGACTGAAATCCACGTCACCATCTGAGGATCTGAAGTATGAAGTCAAAATAAACTCGATGGCTAAAAACACAAATGAATGAAAACCTCCCACAAGTGACCCTCCTGCGACATTTCCCCAAATGTTCTTCAAACACAGAAGTTTAGAAAACCTTAAAGGACAGAGTCACACATTAGAAGTTTAAGCCCTTAAATTACTGTGTTAAAGACTATGCTCTGAGACTGCATTCAATATCTAGACAGAAAAAAAATTAAACTTTTTTTAACATTAAATCATTGAGTTTTGTTATAATAGCTAGTGTTATTCTAATACAGAGAACAGCATAAAGTAAGTATGTACAACATTGTACCAACTCTGAAATACTAGACAGATTTCATTGGTTTGATTTTTGCTGGTTTGTTTAAATGAAGTGGCATAAATTATAGAACACACTGAAATAAATAAAATACTACTGACGAGTGTTTTGCAGGATAGAAACATTTCACTTTACCTAATTTGTTCTTGCATTGAACTTGCAGTATTCTTGTTTGTTTTTCCTATTTACAATTAAAGAAAGAAAAGAAAACCTTATAGAAATTAAGTAACTTCCTCCAACAGGAGGCAACCTCTCATGACTACTTTCCTTATTTATATGCTTCCTAGATCCATTACACTTTTGTTACAGATTTCAAAATTTTACAGTTTTCTCTTGAAATGTAAGTTATTTATCCCTCTTCCTCAATTTCAGGAGAAGCAAGTTGCATTTATATGGAACATTCTAGTCATTCTAATAAGTCTTTAAAATCCCCATGTTGGTGAGAATGTGCTTTGATGTCAGTCTTCAAATGTGAGCCACTGATTTGCCTTCAAAAATCACCCATTTCAGAAAACTGAGTGCCCAATGTTCTTGTATCAGAATAACTCAAGATAGTTGAAGTCTTGAGTATGTGAAAGGGTCCCCTCCCCTTCTGTTTTTCTGGGGCTTTAAGAGCATACTTTCCAAAGCGTGTGATACAAGCTGCTGTTTAAATACTTTTACCAGGTGAGGGATTGCTAGTACATTCTCTTTTGTCAGTAATGATTTTGCATTTGTCACTCTTTGCTGGTAGACTGTGCATGGACTATGCCCCATTTTCACATTCATTTTGGATACTACTTGGGGGTATTATTTTCATTCAAGGGCAGGCACTGGAACTGAGCAGATTATTTATTTCATACACTTTGAAACTATTTGGAGCTGTAATGGATGTTAGCCTTGACCTTGGGCATTTCAGATGCAAACTCTACTCTATCAAAATTTTGCTCTTTATGCAACTAAGCAGTTAGAGGACTTGACCATTTTCTTCTGGTTCAAAGCCACATCCCTCTCGTTCTTTTGTCCACAGGTAGTTGTAGGTGACTTCTTCAGACTTGAGAATTCTGGTTTGGTTAAACTTTCTGCTGCTCAGATAAAAAACAGCAGCAATTTTCTGCTTGAATTTCTCTCTGACTAAATCCATTGATCATCCTTTCTCTCTGTGAGTGAGAAGTGTGTTTTCTCCTTAATAACTCCTATCCTTCTCTCTGGAGTTTTTTCCCCTTCACTTGTTTGTGTTGTGTTGGTCAGTCCTACACACTATTCCTCTGAGAGACAGAGAGCGCAAAATTGAAGTTATTTTATGCTTGGGCTCCTTCGGTCCCAATTTTCAAATCTTCATGTCAATTTTCACACATCAGTGTCATGTGGTGAATGTTATGGAAATTTCAGTGGGGTCCTTAGAAGGCAATTTATACACGAATCCCTCCCCCCACCCACCACCCTGCTGCAATTCCTGTCTTTTCTAAGAATAAGTGGATCTATAATTAATGTGGATTTTAAAATATAGCTGCATTCAAAATTCTCATAGCAGGTTTTAGATGGCATGTCTTCTTTGCAGTATAAACACAAAAGCATAAATGCTTGCTAGCTCTCTCTCCTAATAAATGGGCTTGTGTAAAAGGAATAAAAATTACAGTTTGTTGGCGGTAAAGAGCAACTAATTACTCAGGAAGAAGCATGTTTTTATTTTTCAAAACTGCACTGAAAATGGTTTATCATGCAATAAATTTGCTAATCACCAGTTAGGAAACATAGTGCCATCCCCACCTACCCACAGCGGCTTCCTTTGAAAGTTGGTCTGTTACAGTTTGGATGGGAAATTATATCCTTTTGAAAAGGAACATGACAGAAGACGTTCATTGAATAGCTTAGAACTCCTCAGCAGTCAGAATTCAAACAACATAAACAAGAGTGTGCTTAATGGCAGCCAAGATGGCAGCCGCTGTTCTTGCCTGGGCCGAGGAAGCGGGCCCTTCTGACCCCTCCTTGGGAAGATAATTAGTTTTTCCCCTTTTTATTCACTTTTGTTGTAGGCATATAACCTTTTCCAGTGGAGAGCATAAAGTCAGGGTTTTTTTTTTTTATCCGTTTTCTAAAATTCCCTTTTCCCAGCCCCATGCCATCTCTAAATGCTGCTTTCCAATAGGTTTGCTTTGACTTTGTTTTCAGAAATAACTTGGAAAATAACTTCACAGTCCAAAACCAAAGAAGTGTAGATTGGCCAACTTGAACCTGCTAACGGTCATGCCAGGGCCAGTTCTTTCTTGCTGCTGGTCTACTGTCTTGGTTCCAAGGCGCCAGGCAGCCTCTCTGCCTGATTCTCTTCAGAAGGGACTTTCATGAGCAAGCACCTCCATGATGTTTGCTGCCTCCCACCTCTAGTCCTCCTCTCCAGTATTCTGTCATATTTGCCCATTAACTTTCTTAACATAATGATCACCTTGTTTACTTTGTGTGTTTGATCCGTGATGTGGATCTTTGCCAGAATCTAAGAACAGCTTTCCCTTTGTGTGTATGTGTATGCATGTGTTTATTGTTACTGCTATAACTATTTTGGGTTTTTTTGTGGTAGTAGGAATTGAACCCATGGCTTTCATACTGTCTGTCTTATTTTGGAGCAGAATGTCACCAAATCACTAAGTTGCCGAGGTTGGAGTTGAACTTGTGGCCCACCCATTGTGCTGGGAGAACAGGCATACACCACCACACTTGTCTAATCTTTCCATTTTGATAATCTCTGAATCAGCAGTATCTGCAAGAGTACCTTGAATAGTGTGGCTTTCAATTAGGTGTTCAGTGAATCAACATAGGAATAAATGAATGAACACTTCTGGTCTTCCGTCCATACCGTGTAAAGAGAAGCCTTCGTCCACCATGATTTAGTTCTCCTGCTGCCCCTCAGACTCTTGAATGCTCCCCAGAGGCCCATGTGCTAAAGGCTGGCTGCTAGTCTGTGGGCTGCCAGCAGGTGGGGAACCTTTAGGATGTAGGACTTAGTAGGAAAGGGTGGACTCTTGTACCTTGGCCTTTCGAGGGACATCCAGCCTCTTCCTCTCTGCTCTCTGGCTGCCACGAGGTACACAGCCTTGTGCTACCTCATGGTCTCATCTTGGTGCACTGCCTGCTGACAGAGCACTGTAGCCAAACAACCATGAACCGAATCCTCTGAAACCACATAGGCAGAATCAACCTTCTCATCTTCTGCATTGATTTCCTCAAGCATTTTGTCACAGTAGCTGAACGCTAACACAGACGCATGGTTGTATGGAGGCAGCGTTACTTTGCGCGTGAGAATCAGGAAGAAGAATGAGTTTCAGCTTTGTCTTTGACCAGTAGGAGGCAGCAGCAAATTTTATCTCTACCTTTCTTTTTCTTTTTTCCTTTTCTTTTTATTTTCTTTTCTTTAAGAGAATGCACCTTGTGAGATGTTCCCTTTAGGTCTTTTGTGGGAAAACAACAAGGCCACCAGCTTCACCTCCTGAGCAAGTGAAAGCAGGCATACTGGTCAGCACTCTGGTGTCTTGGACCAATTCTTCTCTATTTTTTGTTTGTTTTTCTTTTGCGATGCTGAGAATTAAATGAGGGCCTTCTCTCTGAGCTACATTGCTGGTTCTTTCTTTCTTTTTCTCTTAATTTTTGTTTTTTTCTGTATTGTTTTAGGGGAGGATCTATAGGGTGTTCAGGGTCTCACTACTAGATTGGATTTATAGTGATCCGCCTGTTTATAGCCTCCTTAGAGCTGGGATTACAGGTGCACGCCACCACACCCAGTCTCAGTTGCCCTATCAGCATGCTCTGGGGGCAAGGCTGGCATGTCAGGCCTGGGGATCGAACCCTTGGCCCCTATGCCTGCTTGCAGGCACTTTAATCTCCTGAGCTATTTGGCTAGACTCCCTTTTTAAAATTTATTAAGAGGCAGGATTTTGATGAGAAATGAAGTTAGCCCGGATGGGCTGGACATCACTATCTTTCTGCTTAGCCTCCTAAGATTACTGCCAAATGCCTTCTAGCCAGCTAGCCCAGATTTTCTCCAGATACATAATTCAGAGCAGCTCACTGGGTCTCTTTGCTTCTCGATTGTTTCTGGTGAGAATTTACCCTGTTAATCCCTACTTCACCTCCCCATTTGGGTTAATTAGAATGAAAAGAAAATAGTGTGTAGCACAGAATTTCCACATAACCTAAAGAAGATAAATTTGTGAATCATTCTTTTAAAGTAAGATTGTGAAGGTTCTTAACTTCAGGCTACATCTTCAATAGCTGATTAATGTTAGGTTAGTAGTAATTGGGGACAGCAAATTTGCTTGTTGAAGTTTGGAAATGAGTTCCCAGAAGCATCTATGAAGAACTTGTGATAGATTTTACATGTACTTTGACAAAGAATGAATGTTTTTCTGGAACATTTTGATGAGTCCATACAGATTGTTTAGGGTCTCACTGCTAGATCAGACTTGTAGTGACCCACCTGTTCATTGCATCCTTAGAGCTTGGATTACAGGCTCTGTTGAGTGACCTCAGTAAATATTCTGTGTACAGAAATTGAAGTTGCACCATACATTTTTTTTTCTTTTTATGTATGGGGGACCCAACACAGGACCTTATGCTTGTGAGGCAGGCACTTATGCCACGGAGCCATCTCCCCACCCACTTTTCTTTTTAACTAATATGATTAAATCATCAGGCTGTAGGTCCCTTAACTTTTGATTCACAGTGTCACTGGCAGATGTAGGCAGATGCATAGTGACAGAGACAGTAAGGCAGTGGGAAAATTGTGGTTCAGAGTCAAGTCAGATGCAATTGCCAAGCCCAGAGCTTTTCTCTTTCCTCTTCACATTTGTACCTAGAGCTGTTTTCATTAGGCCGCAGCTTGAAGATTGGTCAGAATGCGAAAGAGATTCTTCATTTATTTTATAGCATCAAAGAGGCTTTCTACTCATTAAGTTTCTCACAGTAACAGTATTTCTTAAGTCTGTTTTCAAATTTAGGTTCCGTAGGGGATGAAGTTTGCTGAAGGTCTATCATTTAGAGGTATTTAAGCTGTATTATATCATGTCAAGTTCTGTCTTCTCTTTGCTTCCCTTTTGATTCTCCTCCCACTAAATTACTGCTTTGAGACCAAGGTGCTGGTCCTTTCCTTTTTTCTTATTTAGGAGCAAGAAAATAAAATCAATCTCCTTACTCCAAATTACAACGCTAAGTTCAAAGACCCCAAACCCCAATGCCTCTGTCTCGAACCTGGGACAGTCATTCGCTGGATTCACAGGACAGAGGCTTCATTTACAAATGGAGGAAGGCCTCTAACCTATAATGTGGGTGAAATGGAAACCAGTGAGCATAGGTGCACTGGAATTTATAACTGGCTTCAGGTATTCTGCAAGTCCATGTTGGTTTTAGGTGGGTTCCTTACCCATGAAAATCCCGAATAAAAATAAGGGATACAGAAGAATGTTGAGGTTGAGCAGCCCCCAAGCCTGGTTGTCTGTGGCTCCGCAGGACCGCCATGAGCTTTAACATTGCATTAGTTAAGGTCTTTATGCCTCAGTTTCCTTGTTTATAAAATGAAACTGTCATGGTGAAGCTCAATTCTCAAGGCTAGTATATATAATGTTTAAAAATTATCCATTTAATTATTATTATATTCATTAGCAATGCTAATTAGAAGCATCTATGGGCTTCACTATGCTAGACATTATCATCATGACTTTAACTAAGTTTCACCTATTTATTCTACCAGAGATTTATATCAAAGTGTGTATTTGGTCCTTATGTGATTAAATATTTGTGTTCTTGTTATTGTTGAAGAAAACACAGACATATAAGAATATCCTGGTTCCTTGCTCTGACTGAAGTTTCATTTGGCTCCATAAATGATTTCTTTAATCTGGCCTCTATTTTATTCTGTTTGAACACATTGTATGGCATGTAACTATGCCTTATTTATTATTTCCTTATCTTGCTTGCCTCTTTCTCCCTTTGTTCTTTCTTTCCCTCCATCCTTTTATCCCTACTCATTTCCCTTCTTTCCTTCCTTCCCTATCTCCTTCATTTCCCATCCTTCCTGTCTCATCCTTCCCTTCT
>NW_004524578.1:10462927-10468249 GCF_000260255.1 Octodon degus | reverse complement strand
TTCCTTCCTTCCTTCCTTCCTTCCTTCCTTCCTTCCTTCCTTCCTTCCTTTTTTCATTCATGTGAACAATAAATGAAGACAAACGCAGTGTGAGAAATAGTTTACTACATGAGTATAATTTGTTTAGAAAATCTATGAGAATCGCACCTTTTTTTTCCCCCACCTGAAAAGACTAGAACCAAATCCTCTTTTTCCAGCTAGAAGGGCTCACGAACTGATAGCTTTGCTGGCTGGACTTAACCCTCCACTACCATGTCACCAAGTAGTTACCCAGCATAAATTGGAAGAGCGGGAGTGGCAGAGTGTGGGGGGAGGGGGCCAGTGTGTACAGGGAGAAGGGGGAGACAGAGAATCATCAGTCTTCATACCTTCAACCGGGAGGGACTCATGAGAGGTTTAGCGCGCTGATCACCCCTCTCCCAGTGTCCACATAGGTTACTCCTGTGCCTGGACTCTAGGCAGCCGCCAGACACACCTGAGAATGGAGCGTCCCAAATGTGCCTCCAGGGGATTAAATATCACTGGAGACCACTTTGAGGCAGTCATACGGAGACGCTAAGCATCTCTGGTAATGGAAAACAGGGGTCTACATGTTTATGGCCTGTTTCTTGAGTTGGCATGCCTTAGGCATGACCACATGTGTAGGAGAAATTGTGAAGTACATGTATAACTATAGATATAAAGATAACTATAGACCTAAATGCATTATTCAGTATCTAGCTATCATCTGTCTGTCTACTTTCTGATCAATCATCCCTCCTTCCACCCATCCACCCATCCACCCATCCATCCACCCATCCATCCATCCATCCATCCATCCATCCATCCGTCCATCCATCCATGCATGCATCCTTCCATCCTTCCATCCATCTTAATCTTTGTCTGAACCACTGTTAAGCTTCACTCTCTTCAACCCCTGCAGCAAAGGTGCCCAGTGTGACTCACCACACCCAGCCAGCGTGACCTACCCATCCAGGCATGACCCTGGATTCCTCCTTTATTTGATTCTTTTCTTCTCCACTCCTTTTGGATCCTTAGGAATGAGCACATTGTCTGGGCTGCGCTTTTTGCTTGTTCAGTGAGAGGCAGGAAATGGCTGGCAGGACAACCCCTTGTGACTGAGTCCGGTTGATTAGGGGATGGATTCTGAGCAGGCAGCTGTGCTTGCATGTCCCCCTCAGTGACCCTTGCCAGTCTCCCTCACCCATGACCTGGAGGGATTGTCTCCTGGGCAGTAAGGTCAGGCTCCGTGTCTGTCAGGCTGGGCTTCTACTAGCTGGGAGATGGAGCATTTTCTGATGTTGACACCCATACAGAGCCAGCTGGATGGAGACTCGCTTCTTTCACATTGAGCTGTCATCCCCACAGCCCTGCTGCTTATCCCAGCCCACGTGCTCCTACCAGGCATGTTGACATTCTCAGCCTGACGCTCTGGCTGCTGCCCTAATGTCTGAACTTGCGGCACTTTCATTCCTACTCACATCTGGAATATTTTCAGAACTGAAATCTAGGTGCATGACCATTTTCTTCCTAATGTATAATTTTCCTGAAGAGTATTCCTGCTGTAACATGTATTTCTTTCCCTGCCCCTTGTACTCATTTTGACGTTAAAATACAAACATAGTAATTAAACAGACTGGAACACTTTAAGTGATTTGATTGACAGGTACAATGACTGTGTTTACAGAAGCAACTGGGAAAACTTTATCTTCTCTTTCTATTTCATTCAACTAGCTTAGCTTTACAGAGCCATCGTGTATCTTTCTGTAGTGGCAAGTTTTTCAAATGACCCCATTTCAAGGCAAATAGCAGTACCACAGGACTAGGTCTACCCACTAATATTTCAAGCTCAATGGCACATTTTGATGGTCATTTATGTATGAAGATATTTTCAAACCCAGGTTCCCTTGTGAGAGTCTTTTGTAGCATATAAGCATTTATAGATGACATTTTCTGGATTGATTAATCTAGTCAGATTTTGCTCAAGTATGGCAATTTCAAAGTCATCTTGATGGCTTTGGGTCAAAATAGTACTATTTTTAAAATTAGGATTATCCTAAAATTTCCATGCAATATAGTAATCTTAGTGGCAAAATAACAATATGAAAATAATTGCATATTAGTCTTCTGAATGCAGAAAAAAAGATATGAAGAATTAGAAAATACTGAACTGTATTAAGCAAATAAATTTTATGCATATAAATTAAATGTAAGATACAGTTGGGTGAGCTGAGAAAAGAAAATCTATTTCTTTGTTACTTTCTGGCCACTGAGATACAATACTGGACATGTACAAGTTAAAAAGAAGCATAGTTTAGGCTCACAGGTCACAGGTGTTTCAGTCTGTGGTCGGCTGGCTCCAAGACAGGGCAGCATCACAGAGAAACACAGAAGAGGAGAAATAGTTCATGGTGTGGCAGCGAGGAAGCAGACCATGAACAAGGAGGAGAAAGGGATGCAGACCCTTCCAGACCACACCCAGAGTGACGCACCTCGTCTTACCAGGCTCCAACTGCCACCATCACACTTAGCGTTCGACTCATCCGTGGACTAACTCCCAGGAATGAGCATGACAGCCCCCTGATCTGCTCACTGCCCCTGTGGCCTCCAGGCCACATCTAGATACGAACCACAGCAGAAGGTGTCCTTTTTTCTTAGTTCCATAAGACCCGAGCCAAAGTATATCCTTGTTCCCTACACATCTGGTGAGGGTGTGAGCTTCTTCTGTCCCTGAATCAGTGTCACTCTTGTCCATGTTTCTCCTCTCCTTTCTCGCTTTGCAGCGGGAGCCTCCTGGCTTCCCCTTCCCTGGTGATCTCTGTGAATCCTGCAGAATAATTGTGGGCTTCATTTCCCTCCCTTTTCCCTTTTTCCTAGTGACTCTGGATCAAGTGATACCCTCTTTCAACCATTGTTCACACCCTCACCGAATGATCTGTTTCTCTCACTTATTTGCTACTATATGAACTTAGATCAGTATATAAAAGTGCTTTATAAGGGCAGCCACTTTATTCCAAGAAGTAATGCAGGAATGGGAAATGGCGAGGGTGACTGACTTAAGCTTCCTTGAAAAGTATCTCCAGGCTATTTCTCACTGTAAGGACTAACGTTTCATAGGGGCAAAAAACTTGCTTAGACTTATTAATCAAAAAATTTCTGGCTCTAAATAACTATGCATGAGCATATTTTTTCACAAGCCCATGAAATTAACAACTCACAAGACAGGTGCTTCAAACATGATTTTCACCATTTGGCAGGTGAAAATCGTTGAAGCAGAGAGAACAACTAACTTTTCCAATATCATGTTAAAAGTTCAGGCCTGAACATCAGTTGAAGCCTATGGATATGGACCTACATCTTTATAATGACTTAAAAATAAGAATGTGCAACAACAGAGTGGACTGGGGAGAAAGCTCAGTGGCATAAACACTTGCCTGGCAAGCGCAAGGTTCTGAGTTTGATCCCTCGTACAAACGTGGACAAACAAACAACAACAGCGTTAAAACCACAGAAGGATTTAGCAATATGTAAAAGTTATCTGCAGTAAACAAAAGGCAAAAAACAAATAATCAAGATCTATTTCCCATGGGGATATGACAGCACAGTTGGACAATTGCATGCTATTGCTGTACTGTAAATTCATAATCTCATTTAACATCCTCAGTGTAAATACAAGAACTCTTCTCCAATTTATGAATTCAATCAATTCAAAGAGGTTAAGCTAGCTGTCAAAGGTCACCTCCCTTGTAAGTGGTGCACATAACTGGAAGTTTCAGCTACTTTGGGTTTCACTGTGTTCCACAGTACCAGCATGTAAAGCTCTGAGTTTAGTTGCATTGAACACTCAAGAAAATGGCCTCGTTCCCTGTTCCATTCTGGTGTTATCCTGGAGGCCTGGGAAGCCACGGTCAGCCACCTCAGATTATGAAGAGACATTGACCACAATACACTGAGTGCATGTTTGGGTTTGTGTCTAGATGTCCACCCCACGTCTCATGCAGCCATACAGGGAGGACTTTTCAGAGGTGGCTGAATCTAGAGTTTGTGATGGATTCATGGTCCAGTGTTGGATTGAGGTGTGAGTGCTACACCTGCCCTAGGGCAGGTAGCCTGCATGCAATGGAAGAGACAGAGGAAGCTTACCCCCTCTCTGTCTTATCGATTTTGCTGTCTTCTGCTGCCACGCACAGCTGCCCCTCTGCCATGTGCCACTCGGCCTTGGAGCCAGCTGTTGAGGTGCTGAAGCTTCTACAAACTGTGAGCTAAATTAACCTTCACACCCTTAATTTTGGGTGTCATATATTTTGTCGAGCAACAAGGTAAGTAACTAAGACAATGAGTTTGTAAATATTCATGTTTACCCCACCCTGCTCAATAACACCTGCAGATGACACTGTAATATCCAATATTGCCAAGTATTTTTTTGTCTTTTTCATTTATGTATTTGGGACAGGGTTTCACTATGCAGCTCGGAATCATTGTGATCCTCCTGTTTTCAGCCTCTTCAGCATTGGGATTGTGGATGTGCACCACCACGCCCAGACTTGGTAGCCTTCTCAGCACACCCCAGAGGTATAGCTGGCATTGCATGCGGACACGGGGATCAAACCCTAATCCTTGTGCTTGCCAAAACAGGCATTTAATCCCCTGAGCTATCTCTCCAGCCCTCTATTTTTGAAACCTGTACTTCTTTAAAAAGTATTTGTGTATTTCAACTGGAAGCAAGCTCAACATATTAAAGCTCTCCCATGCAACTGTATCTTTCAGTCGTTCAATTTGCTTTCCAAAGGGAGCCAATACTACCAGATCAATGTGTACTATTACACAGGCATTTGATGCCTATGCAAGCAGCAATGTGCAAATACTTTATTTCCTACCACTAGCTGGCTCCACGAAGATCATTCTGTAACAATGCATGACTGAGCTGCCTCATTCATTTTAGCAGCTGCTTTGTATTACATCGTTCTTTCTACCATGACTTATTGAACCAGATCCCTTCTGATAGGCATTTAAGTTGTTTCAAGAAATTCACTGCATCAAAATACACTGCAGTGAACACTCCCATGCCTCCTTCTTCTGTACACGTATCAGCATGCATGTACCAAAAGTAGGACTTCTATGTCATAGAGTCTGTGTTTTAATTTTTAGTATGTATTGCTAAAACTAGTAACTGCTGCACCCAAAGTGAAATGAGGGCAAATATTTTGAAGTTTTTAAGCTTTTTCTGATTTTAGTCTACATTTATTTTAAAATGAGTGAGAACAAGAGTTTTTGAAGAAAGTTACATATTCAAGGCCTTTCTGCATTTCTTTTCTTTCTTAT
>NW_004524578.1:10428404-10462676 GCF_000260255.1 Octodon degus | reverse complement strand
TGCTGGGATTACAGGCATGTACATCATACCTGACAAGTATTTCTGTTTTCTGTGAACTCTGTTTATATTTTCTCTGCTTTCTATGGTCTTATTGGCCTTTGTCTCCATCATTAATTAAAATATTTCAAATTTTAATGAAATTATTGTTTTGTCATATGGGTATTCAATAATTTTTTTCATGGTTTACTTTGACTTTGATTTCGCCCTTTGTGCTAGGTGTCAGATCTTTAACAACATTTTCACTAATCCTCAGAGGTATGCTTCATCACTCTAAATGAACTCTGAGAAAACTACCAATCAGAAAAGGCGAGAGGCTTTGTCAGCATCAACCAGCTATAAGCAGGGGCAGGAGAAGGCTGAGCACAGATCTCTCTGCCTCAAAAAGCTGGCAGGCTCCTTTGGATCACACCACAACCCTTCTTGGGAGGACAGTGTCCTCTGCACTGTCACAGGCTGAGCAAACTCTCAGTCCACCTGTTCTTAGCTGAAGGAATTGCAAGGTTAAGAAACCCTCATTTTTAGTGGCATTGGAGATTTCCATTTCCTTTGCTGGGTGCTGGTACATGTAAGTGCACAGCCTCCAAATGTATTCACTTGATCATTCTCCGAATGACTTCGCACACCTGGGCCCTTGCGAGGCTCCTGCATTTCCTCCATCCCTGTCATGCTTGCTACCCCTGTGTCCAAGTTCTTTACACCTGAGCAGCTCCCTAGCTCCACCAGAGAATAAATACAAAAACAGAAACCAGTTTCTTCTCCCCTGTGGCTAGAGCTGCACTGTGCTCTGTTGCCCAGAGTTCTGTCCAATTGCTCTTAAGGGTCTGGATGCAGGGACTGTGTCAGAGTGTCCCAGACTCCTCATCACCTGTACCAAGGCCTGACAGATACACACAGCCAGTATATCCTTGAAATGGCAATAAATGGAGAAGACTGTCACATGATGATTGAGAGATGTGCCCCTGGCTGGGAGACGTTGGATTTGAATCCAGCTCACCCACTCATGGAGGACAGAAACCTAGACCAGTATACTTAACATTACTGTACTTAACATTCTGCATTGACAAAATAATTTCACAAAATATATCTGTGGACAAGGAGGTTGAAGACCAGTGGTACAATGCTTGCTTAGCATGTGTCATGGTTTGCATCTAGTGGTCCCCCCAGATCCTCGTAGAGTTATGGCCGAGTCTTTGTCATTAATTCATGATCCGGTGCTGGGATTATAGGTGCAAGTGCTGCTAGGATTATGGGCCTAGCAGACAGCCTGGGGCAGACAGCCTGAATGCAATCTAAGGGAGACAGAGTTGCTCTCTGTAGCCATTGTTGCTGCTACTCCTCACTTTTGCTCTTGCTGTTTTGCTGCCTTCCACTGCTGTGAATGGCTGCCCTGTGCCCTGTGCCGCCCTGCCTTGGAGCCAGTCAAGTATGGACTGAAACCTTCACAAACTGTGAGCTAAATAAACATTTCCTTCCTCGTATTTGGGTGTTGGGCATTTTGTTCCAGCAATGAGAGAAAAAGGAACGGAGACAGCATGCATGAGGTTCTCAGCTCAATCTTCAGTTCTGGAACAAAAATATTGCTTGCTTCCCAGATTGAGCATGAGAAATTATCAGATTATCCTTGCAAGAGACATGTGATTATGAAGAACGGAGTAATTATTGCATTAGCCTTGTAGATTGCAAGCATGTGTATCAGAAGGTTAATGTCCTGATCATCATTTTGCTCCAGGTTGGCTGTATGACTCCATCTCCTAGGACATCCTGTGTGAGCTGGGGCAGCTGCATTTTCTGGGAAAAGCTCTCTGGTCTGTGAAAGAACTGCAGTGTGGCTGCACACACGCTGTGCTCACTGTTCTGCTTCACCAGTCCCTGGTTTCTAGATCACTGGGACATGTCCTAGCCAGGCACATAGCACAAGTTCACTCTGACAGTATTAATAAGTGAATAAAAAATTGCATTTAAAAACATGTCTGCTTGGACTGCATAGTTTTAGCAATCTAATAATACTAAGATAACAATTGTAGGGCCAGCCTGATAGCCCAGTGGACTAAATGCCCGCTCAGGCAGAGTGCAGCAGCCGCAATTCTATCCCTGGCCTGCTGTGCCGGCCCTGCCTGTGGGATGCACTGAGATGGAGACTGCGTGTGGTTAGCGTGCATCTGTAATCCCAGCCATCGGGAGGCTGAAAACAGGAGGATCACTATGAGTCTGATCTACATAGTGAGACCTTGTACTAAATTAAAAAAAAAAAAAAAGATAACAATGGTAATATACTAGGCTTTAATAATACTTTTAATACATGAAATAGTACGTTAATGTACGTTATCATCGTGTTACTTATCTTGAGGATCTGTGTGCCAGATGTGTAGACCTCCAGGCCCTATGTGGGTCCTAATGGTGTTGCGTATGTGGGGTTCAGGGGTCTCTATTTTTAAACAAGCTTTCCAGCTGCTGCTCTAAGTGAGTGCAACTTAAGGAATCCTGCTCTGGTTAGATAACTCCTCCATGCTTTCAGAGCATGAATAATTTCCTCCCATGTTTAGGAATTCTAGAGAGAACGTGATGCTTTTGATTATCCAGGGGTTTGTGCATTCCACAGGACAACCAGCAGGAAATTGCAACGTTTTACATGATCTGTCGCTTCCACAAACCTGGGGTGAGAGGTGCACTATATGGGGTGGGGTGGGGAAGCCGGGGAGAGGTCCTCCCCATCCAGTCGAAACTGTCAGAACATGTCAAGCAGAGCTAATATAAACGTCAGCATGCGGCTTTCGGTCGTGAAATCTGAGTTCGCCGTAATGCAATTCGTTTTCCTCCTTCCAGCTCCGTGGGTGCTATCAGCTGATGCGTCTGACAAGCATTTCCTAGGCAGGGATAAAAGCCGTTTCAGCGGTTCTCGGCAATGAGTGGCCCTGCGTGTGTGCACGCGTGTGGCTGTGCAACTCGTGTCACATTTGGTCTCCGTAGGCGCCCCAACCTCCCAGCCGAAAGCCCTGGAGCTATCTCCGGGAGCCATCGCACCAGCGCATAATGACCGCTGGAGGATGGAGTTGTATAGACATCCAGAGGAGGAATTAATTATGGGGAACATGAAGTCGCTCTAGGAATAGGCTGAAGATTTAGCACCTCCCAGGTGCATGCTACACCATTAGACTGAGGGAGGAGCGCTTTGGGCCCCACCTGGTGTGGCACTGCTCTACATTACAATGGCCATGCTGTGCCCCTGAAGGTGGCCCTGTCAGGCAGTGGCTGTCTTTCAAGGGAGCAGTGCCAGATTGCAAGGTGGGCCAACCTTTTCCTGAGACTCTGTTTCCCCCCCTATTTTGTCACTTGTTTCCTTATGTTCCTATCTTTTTTTTTTATGTATTTAATACAGGGTCTACAGGGTCTCACTACACAGATCGGACTCATAGTGATCTTCCTGTTCTCAGCCTCCCAGGTGCTGGCATTACAGGCATGTGCCACCATGCCCAGTCTCAGTTGCAGTCTCAGGGCAACCTGGTGATAGAGCTGGCATGGCACGTGGGGGATCAAACCCTGGTCCCTGTGTCTGCCTAAGCGGGTGCTTTAATCTGCTGAGCTATCTGGCCAGCCCCCTATTGTATGTTTTTGAGCTTACCTGGGGTAGGAATTTTTAGAGAAAACTAGACATCAAAGGCCATCACAATGCTGACTTATGATGACTATCCAGGCTGTCCAGCAAAATCCCCATCTACATATTTTGGATCAGGAGCCCCTAGAATTGAAGGCAAAGAGCAGCCTGCGCATGTGCCCTCATGTCTCTTAGGCTTAACAGAGATGTTTCATAGCAACCACAGGCTGATACATCCAGTGGGGCAACAGGCTGGTTCTGCCAGCCTTTCTTGCAGCCAGGATGATTTATTCATGTGCTTTATGATACATGTTGCGAATATTGTCCTTTCAGCATGTCCTTTTATTCTCTATCTTCCTAGAAGACGCTGGGCAAGCAGAGAAAGCACAAGTCAAGGGGAAAGAGCGAAAATGAAGGACAGAAGCTTGGATACAAGACAGTCATACCCACGGTATATATTTTAGTCTATGAAAATTTCAACAGTTAATAAAATTACTTGAACTGTCGGCTGTGAACAAAGAAAGTCCTCTTAGAGTCAGTATGGATAGCTTCAAAGGTATTTAGTTCAAAATCTCTGTAGTTTGACAGCAAACTGGACACTTCCCTGGGGCATGAAGAAGACACAGGAAGTGCTGGGTGTGGACCAGCAGGGAATCAGCCACCTAAGGGGCTAGCGCCACCCATGAGCTCACACACCTGGGAGTATCCCTCTCTGCCTGTGGCAGGTCTCCAGCCCACTCCTGCCGACACCACCGTTCCTCGCCTCCCCCACATCACATCCAGATGACTGAAAAGTGCTGACAGTGAGTGCTGGAGCTGTGGGGCTTATTGATGGCTCACTCAGAGCTGAAGAGAAGAAGTCAATCGCAGAGCTCTAAGGACCCTGCGCGCAGACCTGCGCTCCCCCTGCGCAGCTGCCGGAGAGCTCTGGTATTTCCCCGTGGAGACTGACGTGCGTGGAATAGACAGGAGTCTGTTCCAGTGGCACACGGAGAATTCTCAGGAATCGTTATTTGAGAGGGGAACAAAACCAAGACCCCCTGGGCTGTGAATGTTGTGCAGAAGACTACTTTGGAGATGGAGGGTCCAGTCTTGGTGCTGTGCTTCTATGCCTGGGTCACCTCAAGGAAGGATTCCTGGCTCTTTCCCATCGTCACACTGAAGATCTCCCTGAACTTTTCCGCCACCTCTTCTATTCTACCCACTGGTTTGTCTCTCTGCTCTAAATCTACCAATTATTTCCTTTAAGTGTCAGCAGTATTGTATACCAGACACAACAAGATATAATCTTTCCTCACGTTGATGCTGTTAAACCATTACTTGAAACTGAAGTTGCAGTTGTCAACTGTGGCTTGAGTCACTAATAACTACTTCAGAAGTGCTAGAGGTGTCCAGGCTCTTAATGCTGTGGCCCAGGGCTCCGGGAATGTCTTCACAGGTCATTTAGAACCATCCATCTGATCTGTGGCAAGATCAGTCAATCTTTCAGCTGAGCGCTTCTCTCTCTTCCCCTCACTGCCAGGTCTTTTATTTGTTCTTTCGGGCTGACTGGGGGACGAACTTAGGCAGCCATGTCAACCACTTAGCTTGTAAAGACTGATCTTCAGGTGTCACTGTGTGCTTGGATCCTGAATTCTGTCACCTGCCTTGGAAGACTTTCTTCTCCATCTTTTTCTCTTTGTGATTTCACTGGGTTTTTCCCTAAAAAGCCTTTTAACCAGTTGTGCATGTGTGACTTAGCACATATAAAGGTGCATAGGGCTGTCAGCTGATATAAACAATACAGATGCTCTTGGGAAGGCTTAGGATCTCACCAAGATGGTGATGTTAGGAACTCTATTCTGTGCCTGTTAACTTTTTATTCTCCCTCCCCCCCCTTTCTTTTGGAAGTTGAAATATACTCTATGCTTTAGGCCAGTCTTGATTTTTTTTTAAATGTTATTTTAACACACTAACAGTTATTGCATGTTGCTTTTCAAAGGCGTATCCTTTAATGCATTCACACATATTCTAGTAGTTGCCCATTTTACAGATGAGGAAATTCAGTACTTAGAGAAGTTAACCAGTATCACCCAGATAAAAATGGTGTGACATGGGTACCTACCATCAGTCACAACACCATTACTTCTGTCTCTTGAGAAAACAAAAAATTCAATATTGTATGAGCTAATAATTGTCACAACTCCATTTTGAATTAATTTCTTCAAAATTACACCTTCAATTTGGACACCTTGCCTCAAGGACACTCCAAGCACCATGCCTCCCAGGATAAGTGCAGAAATAATGTTAAATGACGCAGGATGAATTTGTAATGGGTGAGGGTGCCTGCCAAAATACATGAACTTCAGAAGCAGACAGAGGGACCAGGGGTCTTGATAGCAACAGGTGTCCCTGTGTCTTGTATCTCATGCCCTCTTTCTATCTTCTTTCCTTCTTTGCATTCTCCCCACTTTTACTGTCCTCTATAGAATTATTCCTATGTTTGAGCAAATTTTAACTGTATTTAGGGAAAAATTCCTTTCTCCCTGATGTGGAAATAATCATGCTGGTGTCCAGTGTGCAGGCTGTCCCTTCTTCAATTCCTGATGGATTTTCCATTGAATCTATTGTCTCTTTACTTCCTGTCCTGGACAATTGTGTGGCATTGCTGGGCTGCTGTTCAACACCCACTTCCCCAAAGAAGTACACTGGGCAAGAAAGCGAACTATTTCCCTTTTGTGATTCCTTTGTGAACAGGAAGCTCATGAGGTGCAGGTGCTGGGTGATCCTTTGATTTAGGTCAGGGGTCACCATGCAGTTACTGGGGATCACTGGAGTTCCTTGCCTGGAACCAACCACCCAGACCTTTTAAAGAATATGAGGTTTTCGACTGGAGAAAATAACTGGCTGGCTACCTGCAGGCATGGGACAGGGCAGGTAACGACCTCTTCAATTGAGGAGTTTGTGCTAAATGCATTTGAGTGGCCATTCAAGGGGCCCTCCAAGCCTACTGGGATCCCAGCCCAATGGGTCTTTCTCATCTCCTCAGTGCAGGACTTAGACCCCCTGACTTTTTTCTAAGGTTTTATTTTCATTTGATCATTCATTTCTTGGCAAAAGCATACAAAATGAGGTTTACTTCCAACTTTTTTTTTTTTTTAACTCAGTCACTGCTTATCATTCCCTGGAGGTCCAATGCTTCCTAGGTGTCAGCCCACCCAACCCTAAGCATTCAGCCTGCTTCTCACTGCAAGGAATCGTGGGCACATCAGCTACCTCCCACGTGATCAGAACTTCCTTTCCTCCCCAGGCCCTTCCCAGTCCTCCAGCATGTCCAGGTTCATTTCAATCTGGTTACATTCTTTAACTCACTTATCTAAGAATTGGAAAATCACTCAGGGGTTTTGTTAATCACACCCATGGCCTGACATGTGCAAGGCAAGAGCTCTACCACTCAGCCCTATCCCCAGATCCAGGGTCCCATTCAAGGATACTGTGACAAATTAAAACAGGCATTAATAAATGCTTTGGATTAGGGCCAGAAGATAGCTCAGTGGTCTCATGTGCTTGCTTTCATGGTGCCACTTGAAATACCAGCACTTGGGAAGCAAAAACAGGACAATCACTATGAGTCCGATCTATGTAGTGAGACCCTGTAGACCCTTTATTAAATACACAAAGAAAAAAAATGTTCAATATTAAAAAAATGGACAAGTTGTGTAGGAAAATTCATTACTTATTTTGGGAAAGGGGGAAAAGAAAAACTCTGAAATTGAAAAAAAAAAAAAAAAACAGAAAAACTTATGCAAGCATGCAATCCATTGGTTGTATATGTAAAAGAGAAAAAGTTAAATTGCAACATTACTTAGTTTTGGGGAACACATAAAAATTGTTATCAGCATAAGAGCAAAGAGCAAACCTAGGTAAGAAAAAAGTATGATAATAATTGGAAATTTTTTTTTCTTTTTTTGTAAATCATTGCAAATTTATACCCCCCATACCTTGTCAAAAAAGACAATAACCAGAAAGAAAGCAAGTCACAGGAAGGCCTCTGTTGTCAGAAAAACAACCTTAGTAATGACACAATACTCTTCTGCACTGATAATTGGTCAAACAGACATTCTGAAATAACAAATAGCTCACTTAAAAGGCAAAAAATATATTAGTAACTGGAGACATCTCATAAGAGAGTGCTCTGTATCTCATTCATTAACAAAGTTGTATATCGCGTTATAACTTTATTTAGAGAAAGTAGAGTGTCAGTCCATTGGACCTGCTGAAATACAAATATCATACCCTGGCAACTAAAGAACAGAAGCTTATCTCTTACAGTTCTAGAGGGATGCTCCCACAGCCATGGTGTGCATCAGTGGCTGGAAAGGTCCTACCTCCCGCTTCACTGATGCTTCTCTTGCTATGCCCCTTCATGGAGAAGAGAGTGGGAGAGCTCCACAAGGTCTCTTTTACTTTGATGTATTTTAGGTAACTTTGTTGATGTTTGGAAGGGTCTCTTTATCAAGGGACCAGTCTCATGGATGAGCAGCCCAACCTCATGACTTCATTGCTTCTTGGAGATGCCACACCCTGAAACTGTTACGTGGGAGGGCTAGCAACGCAACATAAAAGAGGCATAGGGTCACACACACACACACACATTGGTGGTAGCAGAACATACAGCAATTGCCAGAAAAGAAAAATACCAACCACCACCATGGATTCATGGTCAAGAAAAAAACGATGCATTATCCCTATAATTTAAGTTGTGGGAATTTGGACATAATGCTATTTAAAATGAGTTGACCAAAATGGTGATAAGATAAATCTATACATTCTTTCCAAGCATGCACCGAGAGGGTGAAAGCTCTTCCCCTCAAACAACTTCTGCCATTTAATGTTTTAAAGTTGTTTTTACATGAATTAGAGGGTTTGGTAGATGCTATGTCAATTTCAAAACCACACTCTTCTCTCCCTCTAATTCTGTCTTAGCAGCTCTTTTAAACTGCTAAATCTGGTTTTAAAGTAGGATGATTTTGTTTTCTGATGGTGCTCAACAGCTGCTGCTTTTCTGATGAGAAGCCCGTTTTCCATTTTATATCTGCAAGATGTTGGCTACATCGGCCCAGCAAAGTAGGCAGCTGAGACATCTCTTGCTGCGGAAAGAAGGAAAGAAAGGGCAGTGGCTTTTCTGGGAGGCAGCTGTCTCCTAAAACAGGGAATGCAGAGGAGACTACAGCAGAGCAATTCTCAGCCCCTGCTGTGAAGGCCATGGACATGACCTTACCATTAAGAGTGGTGTGGTTACTCCAGGCAGTGCAAATCTCCTGTAAATATCACAATGCTCAGGGATCATTGGATTCTGAACAGAGAAGAATAATGTACCTTGCAAAAATGCAGGATGACTTTTTTCTTGAAGAACTCCAGCCTTTATGTCTCTGTGGTTTGTGGAAAACATGAAGCCACAAGACAACTGTTCTAGCACGGGCATGTGTACGTTTTCATGTAGGAGCTGGTTCCATGCTGGATGGCCAAGGGGGCATGAGAGCTCGTACCAGTGAGGCTGAGCCAAGGTGAGGCTGCACAATCTGGGTGCAAACAGATCCCTGGCTCTCCACTTCGGATCTCTCTTGGTCATGGACACCTCTGGTGTGGTTTCTGAAGGACCCTGGGATCAGGGTCACCAGGGGAGCAGGGCCATCAGCTTCAGGCAGGGCTCACTGCTGTGCATGGTCTCAGCTTTACTGTCTACTTTTGGAAACCTGACACCTTGAGCTAGAGAGCAGCATGATGCTAGAAACTGTGCCACCCATTGTGGGATTTCTTTCAACCAACCACGAAACTGGAAGGGTGGGCAATAAAGAAAGGGAGAAATGTGTGGCAGGCACCCTCCCAGCTCCCAGCATTGCTATTTGAATCACAAAGTATATGACTTCCACTCCAGCTCACTAAACAGTTGCCACTCCCTCTCCTACCTCTAGGCATCGGCCTCACTCTGGAGGCAGGACCCAGAACTCTTCCTATGCTGTACCTGGCTTTGGTTCAGATTCATAAGTGCCTGTATTCTCCAATTTGTTAAACAACATTAGCATCATCCCTGAGTTAAAGGTGATAAAATTACCCATCGTTCGGAGCACTGACTGAGTCTGAGTGATTTCCCCAGCTTCTCCTCTGCTTTCCTTACAAAGGCTTTGTGCTCTGTTCCTTAAAATGTGCCTTAGTGGGATGCCTTCCTTTACAGAAGTTGGAATTACAGGCATGCACCACCACACTAGGTCTTGGTGGCCAGCACACCATGCCCAGGGGAATGGAGCCAGTATGGCATGTAGTGCTGGGGGTCGAACCCTGGTCCCAGTGCTTTCCTAAGCAGGCACTTAGTTCACTGAGCTATCTCACTGGCCTTCCTCTCCATAAGTTGCAGGCAATTGAACAGCAGTGGGTTAAACCATTACGGGATCTTCAGCTGCTGAGTGGTCACGAGCTCAAACTGATTACGTGTGAGCTCATAAATGTAGGAATGAGCCAATATAGCATCTGAGCTTGACTAGGGTTAATGTTTGCTGTTTCCATGTCATTTCTACCACTTTATCCCTTTGGCTCCAATATTATTCACTGACTCCAATTAATGTGGGTCCCAGTTATGTGGTTGTGCGTTTTTTCTTTTAGTCTATTGAAAATACTTATTTTCTTTTGCTATTTTATAAAGCTTTTCTAGGCCCCATTTGGTTTTTTCCCTCTAACTTTAATTATATTTTCATAGTGACAAAACAATGCTTGTAAAATGATCTGCCTGAAATGAGCCTACAGCTCCAAATGTAGGTGCTTTCTCCGTCCATGCTGGCACCTTCGTCTTGCTCTTATAAGCATCTTGTGTGTGGTTCAGATTCCACTTTATTCCCAGCAGTTCCCATTTTCATCACTGTCAAATTTATCATATGGGTGTAGGCTAGACTGACTAAGGGTCTGGAATTTGGAGTCAATAGATTCTAGGTTAATTTCTGTCATTAATTAAACTGGGCAATCTAAAAGAAGTCACTTTATTTGTCCTAAAGTTGCTTGCAGTGAATTTACAGGATTGGACTAAGTGCTAAAGGCAGTCTCGGCCTCCTGCCCAAAGTATGGCTCTGTGATCCATCGACATCATTTCTTCATTCTAATAGCATCAATAATTAGCATGTGTAGTATTTCACACAACGTCTCCCTTGGACTTTGCAGCCATTTTAACAGGTAGAAAAAAAAATGAATGAAGAATCCCTGCCCACTTACAGCTTGAAAATAAAAACAATTAGAAATTTTTGAATTACTCTTCTGAATCACCCACTCTGATTTCAAAAATTAAACACTTGTTTATGAAAGCCATTCTTTCTGCTTCCCTTGCAGGTGTTAGCTTCAATATATAGTGGTTGAGCTCGGTATCCTGGTGTGAAATGATAGCTAAGCAGCTAGTTGCTAAACATATGTGTTTGTGTGTAAACATAAATATGTACATAACTCAGTGGGAGGTGGTAGGGGTATAGCCAAGCAGGAGGATAAATAGGAGGAAACAGAATTAAGCAATAAACTCCAGAAAAAAAGAAACCTAATATTTAGTAACTGTCCAATCTGTGCTGTTCCTATACCTTAGTTAATCTTACAGCAATCACCTATGAAGTATGTATTGACTCCCCCAGTCTACAGATATAGAAGCCTAAACTCAAAGTAGTCAACTATATGCTCAACTTTGAGAGTTTACTGTCAAACATCACAGCCACACTCGTCTTTTCTTGGATCCTTAAAGTGATGAATTCACTCATTAATTTAACAAACTTCACTTATCTGAGTCTCATTGATGTACAATGAGCAAAATCCTGCTGAAAGGTCTCATGGTTGATGAATCAAAGGTTCTTGAAATCTGGCTTCCATGGAAGCGGGATGTTGTTGGGAGGGTTCAGAGGTGAAGGGAGAGATATGGTCAAAGGTGTGCATTGGTGAATGTTTAACAGTTGTTTTTCAGAAGTGGTAAGAACAGAAAGCCCTGTTTTGCAGCATAGAACATCTTGGTGCATAACGCCTCCCCTTAGCCTGTGTCAATGACCCTTATGACATCACTGAATGCAGGAGAGATGTGTCGCATTCACCTGTACCAGATTGGTCAGATCCAGCCTATAGTTTGGATAGGGAAGACATTTAAAACATCATAGCAAGTAGCAGGTGGTAGTAGAACCTGAATTTCCCCCTTTATATTAATATCTAACATTTGCAGATGAAACTATGTTTAAAAGTATATTTCTCTGTCTACATCTCTTTATTACCCTTTTAAGAGTATTATGACAAAGTTATTCTGAGGATGTGATAACTATGCTTAACTATGAAGGTCAATACCTCAATTATTTTTCCTTTGTTGCTGGGAAAAAATACCCAGCACCCAAAATTAAGAAAGGTTTATTTAGCTCACAGTTTGTGGGTTTCAGTCCATATTTGGCTGGCTCCAAGGCAGAGTGTCACATGGCAGGGGGCAGCCATTCATGGCAGCAGAAAAAGCAAAACAACGAGAACAGAAAGGGAGGAGCACCAGCAGTGGCAGCAGAGGCCCAGAGAAAGCCTCTCTTCCTTTCTTGTGTGGCATCCTGGCTATCTGGCTTAGGCTGGGTCTAGCACTCACACCCATAATCCCAGCATTGGATCATGAATTAATCACAAACATTAGAAGTTTACCCTGTGATGGCATGAGGCTTTGGGGGACATCTAGACACAAACCATAATGTCAGGTGACATCATTATTTTTAAGTAATAGAATCCAGGTTGAAAGACCATACCCTTCATTAAACCTTACTAGCTCAAAATACCCAAATTGCAAGTTACTGTCATATATGTGTGGGTTAGTTCAGTTGCTTGGAGCATAATATTGAGACTAACACTGCATTTTTCTTCTAATTTTGTTGCTTGTCTTTTTCTTTTTTGTTTTTTTTTCACGGAACCAGGATTGAACTCAGGCCCTTGTGCTTTCCAGGCAAGTGCTTCTTCTACTGAGCCATCTCCCTGGCCCCATTATTTGTCATTGACTTCAACAAATAGTACCATAACATCAAGGTGTGTCGTTGGTTTACATATACTTCTATATAAAAGTATGGAAGATGCTAAACATTGCAGGACTACTTTCTAGGAGTCTACAGAGCAAACTTCCCATGCAAGTCAAAACTATCACGTCTGTAATCTAATGCCAGCACTCATCTTTACACAAGTGGTGGCCTTCCCTAGGAAAAATCAATGCCTCCCAGTCATGATAAATGATGGCACTAAAGCAGCTTAGAGAGGCCAATGGACAATCATCTTCTCAGGCACCAAAGCAGATTGATGACAGCTATTCTACCAGTAGTTAACATAAGGCATTTTGTAAAACTAGCCTGTCCACCCAGGCTCTTGATTTGGTCTTGCTGTCTGTCTCCTCCGAGCAAGTTAATGTGAGTGACAGCATAGAGCTGCTCCTCAGAGGTGAGAGAAGAACAAGTGACCTTCAGGCCACATGCCACCAAAAGGTATGGCTACATGTAGTTGCCAGCTAAGGACAGTCAATGCCTTCTAGATACCCACTGTGCATGAAGCCCTCTGTTGGAAATCACAGCAAGGCAAAGATGTGCATCTTGAGTTTTTACCTCTACAAAGGTTTAAGAAACTCAGCGGTGTGCCAGCATGTTTAGAGACTGGGCAGTTATTGAGAAGAGCAGACCGTTCTGATAGGGGCTAAATTCTAGCACTGCCTCTTATCAAGTGTGGCTCTGGAGAAAACATTTCAAGTTCCATGTGCTCCAGCTTTACATCTACTCTACCTACTTTGAAAATATGGCTGTGAAGCTGGTACACAGCAGGAATTAAATTGATGGTTCTGTTCTTGCTGTTATTTTCATCAAAGTAATATTGTTGGAGGGAGAAGAGTACATTTATAGAACTTTATTGTGTTGGTGCCAAAGATTAAAATCTTTTATTCACTCAGGGATTTCCACTGAAGTTCTTTTCTTTTGTCCTATCAGAAGTATCCTGATTTTTTCTTGTTGTGGGGGATAGGCTCAGCCCACCCTGGATAGGGGCTTGCCTAAGCTTGCCTAAGCAGGCCCTTTAGGCCACTGAGCTATCTCACTGGCCCATCATCCTGTTTATGTCAGTCAATGTACCATGTTCCTATAGCTACATTAGGGGGACCCAGGGCTCAAGTACCCTAACTTTGCATATTTAAATCTAGATAACAATGCCAGTGTTTTGAGTATTTGGTTCATCCTTTGAAAAATACAGTGCACTCTATGTTTATTACATGCCACACTTTTTATACTATTTTTAAATTTTCAAGTCAATCCCTATAAATTAACCTACATGGTCATCATGATGTCTTTGTAAGTGGGTATGAAAGACAGGTATTAACTTTCCCATTTCACAGGAAATGAACTAATACCACTAAAGTATGAGTTTAATGATGGTGTCTTCAGGTCTCACAGTATCATTCACTTTGTCAAGCTTATGTTTTCCTATTTCTTCTAGGAAAACAGGTCTAGATATTATTTTTAGCAATCATTACTTTATACAATGCTTAACATACAAATGGCAAATAAGTATGAGGAATATGTGTTTTCATTCAAGTGATAGACATAATGCATTATATGTCATTTGTTTGAAAAGAATCTGGGGGCCAGGGAGATGGCTCAGTGGAATAAGTGCTTCCCTGTCAAGCGCAAGGGCCTGAGTTCAACCCCCAGTTCTGTAAGAAAAAAAAAAAAAAGAAGAATCTGATAAATCTAACACTGCTGTCTTAAACTTCTATGATATTGAAAACTGAAACACAATGATGATAAGATCAGTGACAATTACTAATCTATAGTTGATATTAAATAAACACATTCCTGTTCAGTGAAAAGATAAAATTACAGTAAAACTAAACAGATGGGATCATTAAACAGAGTTCATAACACTTAATTTCTAGCTTCCTGCTATGCATTGGAGTTAATACAAGCATTTGTCAAATGTATAATATTTTAAATTCTAAATTGGTATCTTCTTCCCCATACAAGGAGCTGAGATTCTAGGCCAATGGGCCCTTTAATGTCACACATTGTGATACATATGGCAGATGACACTTCTCAGAGGCTCAGTGATCCATCCAGATTCAAATCTGATTTGAGGACTGAAAGAACAGGGAAGCAAATTGGTGGGAGAGACGAAGTCCAGGTTTAGCATGGTGCCATGGTGAGCTGCACGCTGCACAGGATGAAGCTTCCAGGCCTCTGCCGACATCGACCTCCCCTGGCCTCATCATTTTACCTGGAACTGCGGTCTCAGCCTTGTCTTCCCAGGACTGTGTTCATTTGGCTCATCACAGGGAAAGAAAAAAATTTATATGAAGAATAAAAGCATAAGAGACAGACATCCAAATATCTTTCCTGAAAATCCTTGCAAATTTGTTTTCTATTACAATATTTTGTGCAAAGGGATGTCAAAAATTGAGAGATCTTTTATACAAAAATGATTGTTTTCTTTGGAGATAGTTGTATAATACAGATACAATGGGGTATGATAGGAGTATGAATGTCTGTAAAATGCTTGTGAGGGCTCCAGAGAGATCACAGTTGTGAATCTGGGATGCATCTTTAAGCAAAGGGGTCCAGTTGCAGATGGTGCTAAAGAGAAGGGATCATGTGGGATGCTCGTGCTGAAATCATCGTCTTGGTCCTGGAGGAGGATTTTCTACAATAGAGTGTGAGCTTCTGGAACACAAATTCATATTTTCAACATGGTAATTATTACTTCTAGGGCTCCTGGTCTAGGTCCAGTACCCTGAATAAGACTCATACTTACTATCTAAAAACATCAACATGGCTCTGCCATTCAGCTGTTGATCATCTTCCCATAGTCTGGATGAAGATACCAGAGCCTGAGGTCATGTGATGGGAAAGCTGTAATGTGAAGGCAGGTCTGTCTCAATCTGCACTGCTAACCAATGGCAGACCACCTTGTCTATTTCTGTATGCTCCTCAGGGCCTAATACAATGGGAATCCTGAATGGATGGGGTGGAAATACACGGACTTTAAAACTCTTATCCTCTTACCAGAATGTAATGATATAAACTTACTATCAGAAAGAAGGATTTTATAAATTTGATGTTTATTTAAGAACAAAAGAATGATTTTTCTCTTCCAGTCATTCAATTATGTAACTACTCTGCGTCTGATGTACTACTCAGGTAACTGTGAATGACAGTGGCAAATGAGACAGGCAGGATCTCTATTTTTCAGGTACTTGAATGCTTGCAGATATGATGGCATTTACTTCTGAGATCCAGAAAGGAAGCAGAATACTTGTGAATTAGGTAACCTGGGGAGAATTTTGCATAAGATAGTCAAGAATGGTCTCTTTGAGATGATACGTGAAGTGACAAACCCAAACAAAATCAAAAGAAATAAAAACAAAACAACTGGTTTTGAGGTCAAGGAAATATTCTGCAAATAGAAACAAAGAAACAAAAAACAAAGAGAGGGAGAGACAAGGTCTTATGATAGAATCAAACTGGATGCAAACATTAAGTAGAAAATAGTCTACACAAGTGGCTTTAAGGTCCCAAGGGAGCAAAAATGCTACATAAGGAGGGCCAGAGAGGACAGGGTTCAAATTCAGCAAGAATTCAAAGGTCAGGTGAGGACGCTGGAGAGTACTGTGAAAGCAAGAGGAAGCTTTGAAAGAATTTAAGCAGAAAGCTTACCATATCTAGTTTGTAAGCTATTTCTCAGAAGTGTGGTCACATAATAAGGTTTTTATAAGATTTTAATAAACAATGGAATAAGTAAATAAAACTCAGGACACATCTCTGGAAGTCCACCAAAATATACAGACTGGCAGGGTAAGGGACTGGAAAGTCCAAAAGGAAGAGCCCTGAAATGGAACCACAAGTGGCTGTCTAGAAAGACATGAGGTGGGAAGTGATCAGCTTTGGAAATGAAGAGGACTACACAGTCACAGAATGTTCTAGAATGCCTGCTAACCATGGAGTGCATTTTGCAGAAAAAAAAATAATCAATGCATTTGAAGTCCATGGAGACTCTCCAACAACAGAAATGACAATATTATCCTGAAAAGCGATTTCACCATGTTCCAGGCCCCCTCTTAGATGGGCATCTACAATTTAGCTAGACTAATGACTTCTTTCAGCTCCTGTATACACAGGAACTATAACCCGGGAATGGCAGTGGAGAACTCTGGTTCTTACAAATCACCTCTCTGTCCAGTGGGAAAGATCTAGGGTGCTATTTCGAACTAGATCCTTTGTATTCCTAAGCAAGCATTTTCCATCTGCCTCAGGTCTGGTCCAAGCAGATACTATCCAACAAAATTCAGGGAGACTATGGAAATGATATCTCATGTCATCCAGAAGTTGGGACATTGGACAGGCAATGCCTTTGAGAGGTAGAGAATTGTCCCTTTGTTAAGTTCGTCATGATGTCCTGGGCCCGGGAAGGCAAAATTCAAGTTTGAGCTGCCTCCTAGAAGGCTGCACACCTGTGTCAGGGAGCGAGGATGCAGTGACAACAGTGGCGGAAGAGGCGGAGGGGTTCTCAGATGACAGGTTGCTGAATCCCGAACCCTGACACTTGTGAAGTACTCTGTCAGGAACATTAAGTATCCAAAAGTGATAAAGCTTCAATTTGCTAGTCCATTAGACTAATTACTGCAATAATTAAGTAACTACTTGATTAGAACTAATGGGTACCTAATTATCCAGGAGAAAAGTATCAGGTGGCAATTATCAGGTGGCAATTAATAGACTGGAGTTAATGTCTTAGCACTGT
Organism: Octodon degus; assembly: GCF_000260255.1. NCBI lineage: Eukaryota > Metazoa > Chordata > Mammalia > Rodentia > Octodontidae > Octodon > Octodon degus. Next base: position 10,445,305 of record NW_004524578.1, on the reverse strand, counting down.
CTTTGTATGAATTCATAAGCAAGGTAAAGAAAACAAACAATAACTTATTAATATTTATTGGTGCCACAGTGTTTTTCAGTTTGTTTCATTTACACAGAACCAATTAGTGAGAAGACCGTTAGACTTGCAGGATAGAAAGGGACTGAAGCCGAGTTAGCTTTTTAAAGGTACAGAAGCTCATTAGCAGTAACGACTAACATTTAACCGGAATCAACCCGCGATTCTAGCTTTGTTGCTGCGAATCTATTGAAAGGGGATCACAGAGGTGGAAAATCAATAGTCATGATAAAATCTGTGGGAAATTGGCTAATATATTGAAGTCAAGGACCTTATTAAAGATTTTTTTCCTGGTCCACTGAAAACATCTCGTCATTTATTTTTCTTTCTTTCTTTTTTTGTCCTCACTGGTATTTTTAAATGGCTAGAGAGAGATGTACAGGGAGCAGCTGAACTTACTAGGGAAAGAAACTTTTCTTAGAAACACATCCTACATAGAGGCTTTGGACTGCTCACTGTTTGGAGAGCGATCTCTAGACCACTGATTGAAAGCATTCATGAAGACCTACCAGTAATAGCAGGAAACTTTGGTTTAAAACATTAAAAAGACATCCTCTGTGCTTCTTCTTTCTATGGTGATAGCTCTGCTTTGTACAAAAACTCTTCAGAAAGCATCAAGCACACAGAAAGGCATCATCATGTTTAGAGGGGAAACATGTCAGCTATTTATTTACTTGTTTATTTAGTCTTTAATTCAGGAAAGCAGGTGCTATGAGGTGGTAGGGTTCATGGGCAAATGGCAGGAATAAGAGGTAAACTGCAGAATATGGAGGATGAAAAGCTGCCCTTTGATGCAATTCTCGGAATGCAACATTCCAGCGGCACAGTGCAAACAATGGCTGCGTGAGTATGGTCTTCTTCACTTGGCTCACTGAAGTCGGTTTGAAAACAACTATTTTTAGAAATTGAGGAGACATTTGGATTTGCATTGAATTTATGAACACTTTAAAGTCATATAACCCTGCAGTAGAGGAAAACCCTTGCCAAGTATAAATAATTGAAATGGTTTAATCATACGTTAGGGAAAAAAAAAAACAATCACCTTATATTAGAATGCATACAATGACAAATGGAGACAAATCTAAAATTTATAGAAAAGGAACATTTGCATAAACTGTAGAATCCAAACTTATGGAGCATTAAGAGTAACAATTGTTGCAAAGAGCATGAAAAATTCAACTTTGGTTTTATGATGGGAGCCCCTTTACCTAACATGATTAAGACAATATATCATCCAGCCTTCTCTTATTAAAGGCATAATTGTTGTTAGAGCTAGAAATGGCATTAACGCTAATCTAGTTTTATATATGTACAAATAGGAAGGGAAGAGAACTTGGGCACACTTGCTTTTGGTGATCTATAGGCATTTTATTAATGTTTGAATAATAACCGCCTAGAGGGCCTGTTATAAATTAAAGGGACGGATTGAGATATAAATTTTTATGAGGACTAGTTATACATTTCCATTATGTGTTTAAAAATGAAGGAATTACTGTGAGTGGTGCAGTACGCACATTTATTTGAGGTGATTTGGAAGGGAGGGACTGCAGATGAGAGAGGCTGCGTGGCGGCAGTAAGAAAGATGTATCTGTCCCTTTGAACACATACATCATACGTCATGCATGAACTCCGTCCCGGCAGCCACACTCCTCCACTGCAGAATCTGCATGATTATTTCTACGACAATAGCGAGTGATGATCTACCCGAGTCTCGGGCCACTTAAGGGATTTCTTATGTTCCGACTCTGAAAGACTTGGCTCTCTTCTCTCAGCTAATGTAATGATGGAAGGCAATGATTAGTGTGATGCGATTCTGATTCTTCTCACCTCTGAGGTACTACTAGGGTGTTACAAATGGCCCGAATGCCTTTGGGGAAACAGATGCCACTGAATGGCAATGATTCTTTCTCTGGATTTTCTGATTAGTTCTTCTAACGCTGTCCTCACATTTGCAGAAATAATGGATCTATGAATTTCCATCACTTACAAGTTAAAAAAAATCTCAGTGGATCAAGGAAGATTCATCAACTATGTTCACGTGTTTGCATGTGTGTCTTCTATCTCTGGTTCTTATATACATACACATAAACACACATAACACATAAATTCATGAGTATCACCCAAAGTTTAAGAATATTTAGTCATCTATTACAAAGTATTGCATCACCTGTAGCTCTACAAAAAAAGTCCAAGTTTACAACCCATGAAAAATGATGGAGATTTGAGCAAGCTATTAAATTCACATTTCTTAGTTTTACATGTATGTCACAAAATGCTTGTAAAGAAATTAGGAATGTGGGATGCTATTTAGCTTAATGGGTGGGGCTCACAGTCTTGATAGACATGCAATAGACTGTGAAGGGACCCTGTGCTGAAGCAGCACAACGTGGGCAGCTAAAACACCAGAAATATGTCAGCCCATGGTGCTAGAAGCCACCCTGAAATCAAGGAGTCACTGTGTGGTTTCCTTCTGTAAAAATATAAGGGGAGGACCTGCTTCAGGCTTTTATTCTTGGCTGGCAGAGGGCTGGCTAGCCCATGTCTCAACATCATCTTCCCTCTTGGTTTATATCTGCATTCTAATCATAAAAGAACATCTCCCATACTGGATTAAGATCCACTCTAATGACTTAACCTAATTTGATTGCCTTTCCAAGTACACTGTATCTAAATAGGTTCATAGTCTGAGGCTGTGGACAGTCAGACAACAATGGCTCTGGTGTGGGGGAGTACATAATTAAACCCTTAATGGAACCTTTGATATATGAATAAAAAAGCCATGTGATCAATAATCTTGTGATGATTCAAAAATGTAGTTTATTCTTACCACCCTCCTCTCACTCTTAGCTACCCTCACAAATGTGGGTAGACGGTCAAATATTCCATGGAATTTGTGGTCATTTAATTATAGTTTGATGACAATAAAGTACATTTTCATATTGAAAGTTGACATTAAGGCAGATGTGGGGGTTGATTGTGGGCTGAACCATCCAGCTCTGGTAGAAAACCCCGTACCTTCCACCAGCTTTTGCTTGGTAGTTTGTCTGGTGAGAGTCTCCAGTGAAATTGGTCTTTGCTGAATGATTGCCATGATGACCAAAGAGAAAAAGGATGCAGAGAAAAATTAGAGCACTTGTTCTACTGATTTTAAAATAGACTGCCCTATTCTGTTCTTCTTTTAAAACCCTTGAAACTCCCTAATGGTAGGGTTTTTTCAATTGAAATTCAGAGCATCGACTCTTCACCAACATGCTGCTATTTACCAATTTTAGTGATAATGTTAAAGGCTACCTAAAGGTCCTTCTTTCCCATCATGTTGAAATGCTGTCAGGTGAAGTCTTGAGACATGGAGGGGTATTTAATTCTGTGTTCTGCTGCTGTCCCTTCCCAGTGTGCTAATAGGGGACCCTCACTTGCTCTTTTATCCACTTCAGTTTTTTCATCTATAAATTGTTGTTGGGAATAAATTGTACACAAAGTTCTTCAGACACAGTGGTGCTTGCTGTTCTGATTATTTTAGCATTATTTAGTATTATTTTAGTATTCCTTTTCCACGTTTAGAGCTGAGAAAAAGTGGAGCCCAAAGCAACTGCTGCCAGTGGACAATGATGCCTGAGTTTCACCTCAAACTCCTGGTTTTGAGTCAGAAGCATGTGTACTGCGATACAGTATGACCAGGCTGTGAAGCACAGTTCGAGGTGGGAGGGCCAGGCTCTGCCTTTGACAGTGCTTTTGACAATGTAGGTGCAATCGTCTCCCTGAAGGTGGGCCAAGAAGGGCAGGCTATGAATTCACTGTGCTCCCTGCCAAGCTGCTGGGCCACAGTTGGGGTTTCCTGCAGTGGTGAGGGTCCCAGAGAAGGTGCTGCCCAGGCTGGCATCGCTTCTGAAGTTGATACTTAATCATCCTCCCTCTGCCTTCCAATACCTGATGTCAGAGTGGGGAGAGGCAAGTGCTGGCTTAGATGTGGTGTCTGCACTCTCTCACACTGTAGATCAGGGCCAGCACCCACTCACCAGCCAGCTCACACGTGTTGCTCTAGGATGGTCTCGTGAGGTCAGGACTCTGGTACCATGGACAGGAGAGGAAAGGGCTGGGCCCATTATTTGCCAAAGTTCTTGCACAGTGATGCGCAAAGCCCAACCAATGTGAAGATGGTAGTCTGAATAGGGTAATTCAATGTAGGTGCTCATTCAATGCACTTAGTATTTCATAGCTAGAGTTTACATAAATGAAGGTAGCATATGCATGCAGGTCACAGGCATAGTTATATGTGGGCTTAGAAGAAAACTCCAGCCCAAGAAGGACTGGGTTTTACTGGATTTGTTCTTTCTTCATTTCATTCATCTGAGATTTTCCAGATGTCAAAGGGGGCAAAACTGTAGCAAGTTGAAAAGAAATGATACGGCATTGAGAAATTTTTTTTCTTCAGAGTTTGATTTCGCTTTGGCTAGGGCAAAAGTTCAGGTTGGTTCTTATTTAGTCCATGCTGTCTGCCCAACCCTCTTGAGGACCCAAGCTCCCCTAGTCCCCCATCATTCTGCTTGTGTTCACTTCTATCTTCCTTACTTCTGTCTGATGCTGTTGTGTTATGAAATGGCTCAGACCTGCCCCAACCTTTACAGTACGGCCAGCTTCATATCCTGTACCCTGGAGGAACAAATGCACGGGGCCTGTCTTGCTCAGTCCTTCCAATTCCATTGCCCAAAGTTTGAACTTTGCTATTTTATTATGTTTGCGGCACAAGTGAACACTAGTTTTTTTTTAAATTGGATTTCTTTAATCTCATTGACATTCTTCTCCCTTGCTTTCAGCTTGGTTGTCCATTATTGTAGTTACCAAGCTGAGGTGATAAAGGGACTCCACAGTGTGGCTAAAGACAGGTGAATGCCAACCTGGAGTCAAAGGCCAGTCTCCCTGTGATTTTCCACATTTTGCATGAATAGTTGTATATTTTATAGAAAATCTAAATGAAGCTACCACTTTCTCAAAAATGAGATTTAAAGTATACCTAATTCAGAAATCAAGCTTCCTTTTATTTATGAAATAATGCAAAGAAAGAAGTATATTTGATGGGATTTTTCTTGTCTGATGCAGGCATCTGAATTCTCTCCGAATAACCCATGTAAAGGGGGCCTGATGCTGACATAGATCTTACCAAAGAACACACATGTAACCCCTTACAGAATTTCTGTCATCTTGAGTTCACTGATCCTCTCCAAAACATCCAAAGATCCAGCCCAGAAAACAGGTGAAGTATCACATACTCACTGGAGTCATTCAATCGTAGTAAATCCTGCTTTTGACTTAAAAATTATGGTGGTTTACTCCAGCCTTTCATTATAGCACTTCACCTACTGTCAGGAACTGATCAGGGTGCAAGGGAAAAAAACTGAGCCCACCGTTTCTTAGATGCCTCCATGGAAATGCAAAAGCATTTTCCCTAAAGAAATTGTTTAATTTCCCTCCTCTGCCTATAGCCGCTTCTCCTGTTAGATGGGGTCATGACAGCATAATGTTTCAATGGAGTATTGGGGAAAACTACCTGGTAGATATGAAGCATCTCATAAATAAGAAATTCTTTCTGTTGTCTAAATAATTCTTCAAACATATGTTTTATACAGTTATCAAGTATGATCATCATGGTCCTTCCATTTCCTTGTGAATTTATCTTTCTTTTTTGCTTTTCTCTTTATCTTTTCACGTTATGTAGAGATATACAAGTACTCTCCTTTCCTCATGCTGAAGAGTTTGGGAGAGGCTTTAGGGCAGGAGAGGAGAGCTCTTAGATTAGTCGTTGATTCAAGTGCAGGCACTTTCAACTTCAGAATTGTTGGCAACATTGTATATCTGAATGGCTTCTCCAGAAATAGGACTCTGAAGTAAGAATTTGGATTGGTAAAAGATCCAACTATGTGTTTGTTAGGAAATAAAAGTATCTATCTAGGAGAATCAGTTGTTATTAGTTTATATGGCCAAAATATAAAATTTGCTCATATTTATGGTCTGTGGAGAAACTATTAGGAGATAGATGTAATAAACACTATTTTTAGTTTTGAAAACAGCAAATACAAATCTGAATTTTCATTTTATAGATGAGGAACCTGTCCAAAGCTATAGTGAAGTGAAAAGAACCCCAAACTTTCTGAACCCAAAGCATGCATTGTTTTCTATCTCTGTTATCCTTTAATCCACTGACTGCTCAGTAATACCGATAATACAGACTAATACAACATAAATTATCTTCATATTTATGGATCCCGGTTATGTTTTGTATTGTGGGGAAACAAGTGATCTCACTGACTTGTTAGGTTGCCTTCTCAAGCATGTGTGGAGTTCTTGCAACACCTAGAGTGTGGTCGTTATCTGCTCGGGTTAACCTGGGAAGAGTAAGACTTCTAACTCCGAGGAGTCCAGACTTCGGTAAGATGGGATATTTTGTCTATTCAAACAGAGATGGATCTTATGGGGAATGCAAGGAAGCTCTCCAGAGGACAATCAGATAGAAATTAATTTCTCAGCCAAACTGTTACTGTTCCTTGCTTGCCTACCTTGCTACCTAAAACACACATCTGCATTCAGCAAAATTCTATTGGCTTTCTTGTTTCTGATAAATCTGAAGGTTTGAGTCAGTTCAGAAGAGCTCTGGGCCCCCACAAGGCTATTCTGTTTCTTCATTGATTGCTCTGATTGGTTTTATTGGCCTGAACATGCAATCATCCATTCCAGAACCCATAAAGCATTGTGTTATCTTTCCCATAGCTGTGACAAGATACCTAGAAAATTTAAAGAAAAATGTATTTTAGCTCTCAATTTTAGAACTTTCAGTCCATAGTTACCTGGTTCTGTTGCTTCTATGCCTGGGTCAAGAGGGAAACTTCATGGTGACATGGATGGTATTGGAAGAAGCTGCTCATGTCATGGTGAAGCAGAGAGAGAGAGAGAGAGAGAGAGAGAGAGAGAGAGAGAGAACAGACAACCAGAGACAAAGATTCAGAGGAATGGGCTTGGAAAATATAGCTGTCAAAGCTCTTAGAGACTATTGCCTCAAACCAGGACCTACTTCCTACAAGCCATGCAGCTATGGGCTGTTCAATGAATAAATCCATTGAGGAGGTTAGCACTCTCATTACCTCCTCCCATCTTTAGGATCTGCCTCTGAACATTTTGCTGTATTGGCAATCAAGCCTAAATACTGTGTCTTTGAGAGAATCTTCATATTTCGACCATAACAAGACTTGAAATTATATATGCTTAGGGGCCTGGGCAATAGCTCAGTAGAGTAAGTGCTTTTCTGACAAGTGCAAGGTCCTGAGTTCAATCCTTGGCACCACCAAAAGAAAAAAAGAAAAGAAAGAAAATACAACTTTTAAAATATAACCCACATGTCCCTTCAACTCTCATGAATATTGGTTCTTTAAAATTTATTTTAAAATTTGATGGAAAAGAAAATTATACATAGGAAAATATACTTTAGGAATTTGACACAACTCTTCTTAGTATGAGACTTATAGGAAGAAAGAGAATTGATCTACCAGATACAATCATAACATTTTCTTATAGATATAAGTGGTTGAGGGCCATAATATGTTTGATAAGCTAACAGAGATATTTATTCAGTGGTATTGTGAACTCAAAAAAAAAACATTATGATCTTTTCAAACTGTTACAGCTAATGAAAAATCATTGCATGATATAAATAAATATTGAGAGGTTAGGATAAAATCTATTTCAAGATATCAGGTTTCTAACTAATAAGAATGTGTACATACTCCGTGCATATTAACAAAAATGTAATGGGAAACCTGGGGAAGGATCTCTATAAGTCTAACATGTTGTTCATTCAAACTTATTCAAATTTGCACTAAATTTTCAAATATTTGAGGAAGATTGTTTCAGAAAAATTATATTATACAACTACACCCTTTGTTTTCATTTTTGTGCTAAATTGAATATGAAGTATTTAGGACAATTTTCATGATACTAGAGGAATTTATTTGCTACCACATATTTCTGCTCCACTTTGAAACTATCAAATAATCTCTCCAAATTGGTCATGTTTCTTCTACTGTAAGTGAGTATCATCAGTGGTCCTATGAAGCATTAGCTGTTCTTGGATCCTGGCTACACAAATGTAGTGTTTTCGAATCCTGGTGATCACTAATGGCGTTAATCACAGCAGCGTAACTTGCTTTAAAAGAACAGATTGTTAATCTTGACAATAATAATGTCACTAATTCATGACTTGGGGTTTATACTCTCCCCCCACACACATATGTTCCACCACTGAGATGATAGCTCTTTGTTTGAGATTTATCCAATGCCACATACATATTAGAGGAGCAAAAAGAGAGTTCTTTATCTTTAAAAATATCCATTCAGTTCAGCTTACAGAACAGTGGAAAAATTGCTAAATTTATCAAGGTTGATTTTGTTTTCCAAGTCTCTAATTCGAAACTGAAGAATGCAAGACTACATACATCAGGTGTTTCCAGCAAAATAGCAGCAACAGCAGCAAATCATAGACATTTGTCATTCCTTAGAGCTGTCTGACAGTTCTGACAATTCATTAGGCTGAGCTGAAAAGAGGTTTAGAAAGCAAAGAAGGGATCGCAGGTAGGAGAGTTGCTTCTGCGTGATCCAGTAATGGCTGATTTGTATCATTTTGGGTGATGGATACACTGTTCAGACTTAACTCAGCAGCATATTTTCCCCTCTCCCTGGCTTGATCACTCCCACTCAGGCCTTTCCCTAGAAGTCCCCAGAACACCTATCAGCACTGCATCCCTAACCTTACATTCACAGAAATACCAAGGACGAGCTCTTCCAAAAAGCTGCTTTGGAGGCAGTGGAGCTAGTGAGAAGCAATGAAACCCTTCCAGGCTCCCCAGTTTCTCCCCAGTGCATGAGTCTGCACCCCCATCCTGTGCCCACCTAGGTGCAAATGGGTCCTATATCCTTGCCACCACACATGTGCTCCAACAGCTCAGAATCTGATGCTATCCAGAGACAGTGGCAAGCTTGGGAGGTTCTCGGGTGTCAGCTGTGCTCACTCCTTGGGATTAGATTGGGATCTCATGCCAAGTATTATCTTTCTTGTAAGCTCTTTCTCACCTGGATTGGGGCACTTCTCATTCTTAATTTGGACAGCAGCAAATATAGCAAATAGGGGTTTATACGGTTCACTACTCTACCTAGAATGCGCATTTCAGAACATTGAAAACATTTGTTTGAGACCTTTGCTACTAGTAGCTGCCACGTGGATTACCCATCTAAAGAAGAACTCAGTTAATCAAAATTGGTACTTCTTAAGAACAATTTTGTGTGCTATACTTCAGGGGAAACAAAAGCAGAAGGGATAAAGGCTATATCTTTAGAGTTTATACTTAACACCACAATTTAAGCTAATCAAAAATTTAAAGCCCTTAACCCACATGAGAGTCACTTAGTTGCCTATTTACCAAGCATTTCCTAATCACGGCATCAGCACCCAGGAAGCTCCCAAGAATCAGAGACAACCCTCATGAAAGAGAGTCGAAGTCCACAATCTCATGGCACTGACCTCCAGTGTCGACGCTCTCTCAATAAGCAAAACTAATTAGAAACAAATTGCACATCTTGATGAGTGTGACCAGAGGAACCTAATAGAAAATAATTGAAAAGGAAAATTTTCTACAAAGAGGAAACGTGAGAAATGAGAATGATGAGAATTTACACAGGTACCGTGACACTTCCAGGTACAGAGAATCAATTTGCATTTCCCCACTGCAGGCCAACTTTCGGTCACTCTCACAAACTCCCGGAGTTCACTGAGGTACAAGGACGAAAGGCCTATTTGGGCTCTCAGGTTTGGAGTCTCCAGCCCAGGTTCAGACAGGATCACTGCTTTGAGCCTCCTGTGAGCATCAGATGGTAACAGAAAGGAGCACTAAGTGAAACAACCTGGTCACAGCAAGGCCTGAAAGTCAAAGTGAAAAGGGAGAGGCTGGGCTCCCAGAGTCTCTTCAAGGGCATTTCCTCAGGGAACTGCGAACCTTCCCCCTGGATTCACCACCTAAAGTGTCCTCTGGCACACCAACCTGGGGGCCAAGCCTGAAGGATGTGGTCCTCTGGGCACAATCACTTACCTAAGCACAACACTCCTGATTTAGGGAGAAAAACCTTGTGTATGGCTTGTAATGGGTGAGTGAGAAGACAAGAAGGCAACTCCGGTTGGAGGGTTTTGTATCCACGCTGTCTGGTGGGATATATATTGTCTTGTAAGCACCTTGTCCCTAAAGGTTACCAACAGAATAAAAAAAAAAAGCCAGGGTACTGCAAGATGCAGTCTGAGGAGTAAACGTGAGCCTTAATATGCAGGACATTGTGGGTGGGAATAGCTGAGATAAGTTCCTGGCTTGTTTAGTTCTTCTAAAAACTAAAGTTGTGAAGCAGAAGAGGGTCTCACCTCCGGGTGAGTTTTACAAGACCACGTGGCTCACAGGTTAGGAGTCCTGCTAGATAGTGGAGTGTTACGGGCAATGGTCGCCAAGGTTTCCAGAACTTTCCCTGGTGGGCATGAGCAGGGGTCCCTGTCCTCAAGTTAGGAATCTGGTTGTGTAGCAGGAGGTGAGCGGTAGGCAAAGGATCAGATCTTCATCTGCATCGTCCCTCACGTGGATGTCAGAGTTTTTCGCCTTCAGTCAGATCAGCGTCAGCGTTAGATCCTGATGAGCCCTACTGTGTGCAACCTGGGGATCTAGGTTGCTCCCCTGGATGGACCTGAAACCACCCTCCCACGCCATTATGAGAAAAAAATGGTCTCCCACAATATTGGGCCCAGGATCAGAATGGATGGGGCCCATTGTACCAGAGAGAAGTTATACAGTCCCTGCTAGAGGACCCTACAGACAAAGGCTAAATGATAATTAATGATCCCTTGGGGGATCCCAGAGGTTTACACTAAGGAAAAACTTTACCTTAGACTGCACCCTTGGCTTGCTCTTTTGCTTACCTTTCCTGCCTCCCTCCCTCCCTCATGATTTTTTTTTTCTTTTGGGAGAATACTCTTTTCCCAATCATAGGCATCCAAATCCCTACTTCAAGCCTCACAAGAGCAGAGTGACTCTGACTTAAAGTAACACTTGTAGCAGAAACAAATAGTAGGGGAGGAATTGTCACAAGGATGCTATATCTACAGTTGCAATTTAGGGTCAAATAAGAAGCTAAAAATGACCCTCAAGATTAGACAACTTCCAATACAGCCTAAGTTTATTTATTTATTTATTTATTTACTTACTTACTTACTTACTTACTTACTTACTTACTTACTTATCTATTTTAGGGAAGAGTCTGCAGTGTCCAGGGTCTCACTCCTACATCAGATTCATAGTGATTCTCCTGTTTACAGCCTCCCAAGAGCTGATGTTACAGGTGCGCACCACCATGCCCAGTCTCAATTACCATCTCAGTGCACCTCGGGGACCAGGCCATCATGCCAGGACCAGGGATTGACCCCCACCCCAGTCCCTGGGCCTGCTTGCAGGGACTTTAATCTACTGAGCTATTTGGCTGGCCCACAGCCTAAGTTTAGTTGGGAAAGTTTTACAACTGGAAATTAAGTAGGATTTTAACTACCAACAAACTATATGCAAATACATTTTTATAAAAAAGAAACGAACTTGTTCTTTCATCTCACGTTGTCATTTGAGAAAAATAAGTGAAAAACTGAAAGGAAAGAGAAGTAGGTAAGTATTTATATGTGTGTGTTTGTGTCGGGAGGGTGGAAATTATTAGGTAAATAATAGGATATTCATGGGATTCATGTTGCAGACATAAAGTTTTAAAGAATTACCCAGGTTTCATTTGAAAATAATAATTAGGATCATTTGTTTTGATTCTGAAAATAAATAGAAAGACACACTTCTACCAAATAGCCAAGAGCATGTCCCTTAAAAATTAGTGGCATTATGAGAAAACTATGGCAAGGCTCAGTAGGAGATCAGGTTGCACAAGCATGTCATCTTATCAATTTAATTGAAGTAATCCTGTCACACAGGACAGTGCATCTGATGGTTTGTCAGTCACGACATCACACAAAATGGGAGCTCTCCAAAAACCCAAAGGCAAAGTCTACTACTGGCCTTTGTCATCTTACTTTTTGCTTTTTGAATTATCTTTATATTAATGCAAAATGTGTACAATTCTTATTAAATATGTGAAAAATAGTAACATCAGAATTGAAAACATTGATAACTATTTATAGAAGATGTTAAAAAATTTCTTTGACGATACTTGAAATTGAAAACAAAGCCTTTGTACTGGCTACACCCGACTTCATTGTATGTATTTTTATTTTGAGGAAAGGTCTTGCCAAGTCACTATATTACCAAGGCTGGACTCGAAATTTCATTGTTCCTGCCTCAGGCTGTCAGAGTGTTGGGGTTACAGGCAAGGACAAACACACCTAATATAACAATGCCTTTTCAAATATGCAAACTTTGATTCATATTAATGCCTCTTTTTGCCTCACAGATATATTATCAAATATCCTAACAGATGTTTGCTCCTCAGATAATTTATGAAACAAAGCTATCATTGGTAAATGAATATTCTTACTAGGGAAAAAGTTGATCTAAAATATAGATAAAATAGTTCTTTCATTATATGTTAAATCCATTCAGTTTTAATTTTTGGCTTGGAAACAACAAAGGAAAGTGGTAGAAAAGCCAAGTACTGGGTGACAGATGCAGGGTGGTAAGCTGGGTCTTCAACAATCTTGTAGGGATGGAAAAGGCAGGGTAGGATTCTCGAGACAGTGAGGATGCCCTGCTGTAGAGTCCAGAAGAAAAGGAGGCAGAGAGATATGTCTCATATTATGTGTCCATTTTCATGGTGAAAAATTTGTTAATTCTTAAATTTCAGAAGCCGAGATGCTAAGAAGTGACACAGAAGTGCTTATCTGAATTTTTACATTATTAGCAGAACAAACTTGAGTTCAGCATCCATTAATGAAAAATGATCCTCCAAAACAAGCTGACGTTCTCAGTCAGGATTTCTGAGAGCCACTGCCCTGCAGTGGGGAGGTGCAGACTCAGAGCAAGCTTCTCAGTGTCCAGCAGCCCCATCTCTCATGGAAAAAAGATTTATGCCTCCCGGAGCTTCCTGCCACAAAATAGATAAAGCATTAGTAGAGAGAAAAATCACAACCTCTATTTCTGCTGCAATTTTCACGTGTATACATTTAATATTCAACAAACATACCAAAAAATATGGCCAAAAACAAAAGCTGACATTAAGAAAACACAGGTGACCCAGGTATTAGAGTGAGCAATTAATTTCAAACATTTCAAACTATTAAACTCAACAAGTAGTGGAAAAAAAAAGTGAAGAAAGTTTTAAAAAATTAGAAGATGATTATATAAAGGACTGAGAATGTTGCTCACTGGTAGAGTTTGTCTGGCATAAGCAAGGCCCTGGGTTCAATTCCCAGCACTGCAAGAAAGGGAAATGGAAATCCTGTTAGTGAAAGAGTGCAATTTTTCTCAACTTAAGAACTCAGTACCTGCATTTAACACCAGACAGAACACAACTGAAGATGAATTTGCATTTGCATTAGTACAAACTGTGCAACTCATGGCACAGAGAACAAACGGAATGACAAATAGGGATAGGAAAGGAATGTAAAAGATAGACTAGGCATAATGAAAAGGTATAGGCCTATGCATAACTGAAGTTCCATAAAGAGAAGAGTCAGAAGCAAGGGAGGAAGTCGTATCTGTTTTATGTCGTACCAAGACTGTTTTTTTTTTTTTTTCTAAGTCGATGAAAGATACTAAGCCACAGATACTAAAAAGTATGTCCATTATTAAGATCTTGAGGATTAAGCCCTTGAAATAGAAAAGCAATAAAGGTAAATGAAGTCTTAATAATGTTCACTTCATACTCAACTCAGCTCAGTCTGTGATTTGATTAAAGTGATCGATCTCTCTCATTTTCTGATTAGCAGAGAAAGGTGATGCACACTCTAGTGGTCAAGCCATCATCTTGGAAGTGTGTGTGTGTGTGTGTGTGTCTGTGTATGAGCTCCTGTGTGTGTGTGTTTATGTGTGTGTGTTCAAGAAAAAAATTAAAACTAAAAATTAATAATCTAACACAAATAATAAAAAAACAAATATATAAGTGTTTATGCCAAAATGCACATCGGCACTTCAGTTCACTAAACAATATTTGTTCCACACAATGTTTGAGAAGATGGCCTCATTTGTGTGTTGTAGGAAAGATGGTCATAGCTGTGTTGCCACCCGATTCCAACAACAACAACACAAATTACCAAACACCTGTGTTGGTGAACCAAATTGTTTGCAGAAAAAAGTGTTCTTGAACCAAAGTACCACTGTATATTGTACTAAAATAGATAAAGGACTAATTATTAAGATATTTTCAAAACCATAATAGCAAATTAACAATGACTGTTATATTAGACATTTTTATTTACCATATGTATTGCTGTATGTTACTCTGTTTCGTTGTTTTGTTTTCATTTTTACTCTTTAAAACAAAGTATTTTTTAGAAAAATGTGTACTAGATATTGTGAAGTAGGAAGAAAATGTTAAAATGAGAAGAGAAACTGGGGAGAGTGTAGTAGGAAAGGATAATAAAAGAAAAAAATAAATGAGAAAAGAAGAAAAATAGAATGAAAGTTTTGTAAATAGGGAAGAGGTACTGAAGGCAGGGAAGTATAATACAAAATAAAAGAAGCAAGATAGATCACAGAAAGGTATAAATTCCCTATTATGAATGTGATTATTATGTATGCCTAAAACATACCAATAAAAACAATGTCAGCTTCTAAAAAAAGAAAACATCTATAGATACTACCGATATACTTAAATTAAACAAAGTTATATGCACCCTTGTACTAATGTTAACTAAATTATATATAATTTATAAGTGATCGTAAAATAAACAAGCTAAAAAAATAAAAAATTCTTAAACTAATGGAGAAAAAATATGGAAGATCTGAGAAGTTTCCCATAGATTATGTATTTGTAACTAGAAAATAAAAGTCTTCTCTTTTAAATCCAGGCTCAGGTGACTTTATGATTGGTTTCTTTCAAAATTTAAATAATATTGTTGTTATGCTGACTCTTAAAAAAAGGGAATGGTTATTAACTTTTTTATTGAGTGACAACATTCTGATACCAAAAATATTACACAGTATAAGAAGGAAAAATTGCAGATGAATAGTACTGCTAAATAGAGATAAAAATTCTAATACAAAATATTATTATATCGAACTTATACACATGTAAAAGAGATGAACAAAACAACATTGACCTTTTCCGTAGAACATATTTTTTTTTTTACTTTGAATGTAATCTTCGAAAAAATAAGAAAAATTTAACCTCTCCTATTGGATAAAATTCAATGCAATTCCTGATTAAAAACTTTTATTGGGCACTAGAATAGAACTGGGTAAATTTGAAGTGGAGTATCCGTGTAATTTATAGCAAATTTCAAACTTAATGTTGAAATATTGGAAGCTACTTCTCTAAGATCCTAAGGTTATAATAATCATCTATGAATGTTTGTCTTTGAATTTTTCTGGAGATACTCAATAATAAATTCAGTATAGTTTATAAGAAACATAAATATTTTAAAAATGAATGCATCATGGTATATGTAGAAAATAAAATATATACATAGAAAATCCATGATACCTATGTATTATTACTTAAAATGTAAAGTGACTATAAATTAAAAAAATGACTAAATCATTTTAAGAATATCACTATATATGAAATTAAATGTAAAACTAATTTTGTTTTATATATTTATGAAAAATAAATTTAAAAATTGAAGAATTAATATAATTTATAACAATAAAAATCCAATATTCATCAATAAATGACAAAAATTTGTGAGACTTTTAAAACTCAACAAACTATATAATTTTTGAAAAATGAAATAATATACTAAATTAAAAGATGGCTATCTTAACATAAATAATATATTAATTCTCCCCAAATTCACTTTCCCCTGCAGTGTCATCCCAAAAATATCCTACTTGGTTCTGTGTGGAAATTACTAGCATTCAAAAATATGCTAGTATTACATATTACATGGTAATTCAAAATATTGAAAATAGAAACAATAACACTTATTATTGTTGTTGTTGTAATTGTTGTTGTTATTATTAGTATTTGTATTTGCATTTGGTATAAGGTCTCACTACGCAGCTTGAACTGCTGGTGGTCCTCCTGTTTTTAGCCTCCTCAGCTCTGGGATTATAGGCTGGTGCCCCCACACCTGGGCTCGGTGGCTAACTCAGGACGCCCAGTGGTGGGGCTGGTGTGGCATGTGGTGCAGGTGATGGAACCCATATCCCTGTGCTTGTCTAAGCAGGCACTTGGTCCGCTGAGCTATCTCTTTGGTCCTAAAGATAAACTTTAAAAGAATAAAATGATGTTAGGGCACCCCACTGGGAAGGAAAAACTGGGATGAGCCAAAGGACAAATGAAAGAAGGGAAAAAGATACAGTTAGGTATATATACAGAATAGTTTGCAGAATTGTACTGCCGATTTCTGCAGGTCTTTTGAAAGGAGCAGTTAATGCTCACATTTTTCTTCTTTTTTTTATTTGAATTTCTTACAACTTTTTTTATTATTATTTCGTTTTTTCTTTAAACCAATCTTCCACATTTATATCTGGTAACCTGAACAACTAAGTTGAAGATTACATCATGCAATACAGCAGCCGTTATTGATTTCCTATTACTTTGCTCAGTGAAACTTTATATCGCTTCTTTCTTTCTTTCTTTCTTTCTTTCTTTCTTTCTTTCTTTCTTTCTTTCTTTCTTTT
>NW_004524578.1:10418561-10428010 GCF_000260255.1 Octodon degus | reverse complement strand
CACACACACACACACACACACACACACACACAGTAAATAAATGTAAAAAAAATTTAAAAAAAGAAAAACAAAAGAATAAAATGAGAGGAGCTACATTGTTAGACAACAGTGTCATAGTTATTTTTTGTTTTGTTTTGATTTTTGGTTTTTAATAAAATGCTGCATTTTTTGTTTTCATTTATATGCATTGTTCTTTTTTAGACTTTTCATGAGTATTAATTTGTGATACAGAATTGTTCCATTCATCTTGGGGAATTGATACAAGTATGAATTGAATTTAATCATTCTCATCCTTCTTCCCTCCCATCCCTCCAGTGTCCTAACCCTCCACACCCTCTTCCTATCCCCATGATATCTATCTGCCTGTGTGCTCTCATCCATCCTTATTTTGCCTTTAACTTATTAATGTTTTGTATTTTTCATACAAATGAAACCATGCAATATGTAACTTATGTGTGATTTACTTTTACTTAGCACTGTGAGCTCGAGATACCCTTTTTTGTACAAATGACTCAAGTTTTTCCTTTTGTACAGTATTCTATTGTGCATACAGGTCATGTTTTCCTTATTCCTTCAGCTGTTAGTGGCCATACAGGGTGTGTCAGTTATTCTGAGTTGTACTTCTGTAAACACGGCTATGCATGTATCACTGCAGTATTGTGTTTCTAGGGCATTCTGGAAGATACCCAGAGGAGGTAGTACTGGGTCATCAGAAACCAGGGCCCAAAAGCAAGCAGGAGTAGCATTTATATTTTCAAACACAGCCGACTTCAAGCCAAAACACATCTGAAGAGACAAAGATGACCACCTCTTTTCACAAGCATAAAACATAGACGAGTGGAACAAAATCAAGGATCCATAAATAGAGTAGATATATGGTGACTTGATGTGTGACAAAAGTGACATTTCAATAGAGTGGAAAGAAAAATGGACCGCTCAACAACTAGCTCGACATCAAATGGGTACTGGTTTAGAGAGATGAATGCAATGACTACCTCAAAGCAATTCTAGATAAATTGAAGAAATAAAGAGGAAAAGTAAAACAACAGAACTTCAAAATTGGTAGAATTTCATCACAAATTTAGAAAGAAAAAGAACATTAAACAGGATGCAAAACTAAACCACAGAGCAGTATTGAGAAGTTGAGCTACAGCAAACAAGCAACTTTCAAAAAGAAAAAGATTTGAGCAGACACTTCACAAAAAGCAGAATCAAGTAGTACATAAGAAATAGTGCATTGCCCAGTCACATAAGCACATGAAATCCACATTGCAATACCAATTACTACAACCTTCAATGTGGCTGGCCTAAAAGATTAACCAAGCCAAATACTGGTAAGGATGCAGAAATGCA
Organism: Octodon degus; assembly: GCF_000260255.1. Classification (NCBI taxonomy): domain Eukaryota; kingdom Metazoa; phylum Chordata; class Mammalia; order Rodentia; family Octodontidae; genus Octodon; species Octodon degus. The sequence continues at coordinate 10,426,657 of NW_004524578.1, read as the reverse complement.
CATTACATTACCTGGCAGTGTATAATTGTGCAACAATTTTGAGCAACTCGTCTAAAATATATTTCCTATTTTAGAGAAAATAAAAAATAATAATAATAAATATTGAAACAGTACAGAACCCTAAATCTGAATACATTCATGTTCTCCAATCCAGGGATCCTGTTTTAGTTATATTCCTACTAGGTATATGTTAATGTATATATATATTAAGAAGCATGTATAGAAGGATGATAAAAGTAGTAATTACAATCAAAATCTAACCAACCGACCTGAAATTCTATTAACTGTCGATAGCGTCACTATAGTGAGGTCGGCATATCTGATTACAGCAACATTACACATCGGGTTGAATGAACCATGCTGATGAACATAAAAGTATGGGCAAATTTCTTTGACATAATGCTGAGGAAAGAAATGGGAGACCAAGAGGACCCAGAGATGGATTCCACAGGTAAAAAGTACAAACGTGAGGCAGCGAGTGAGAGTTGGCAGGAGCGGGATGCTCGTCTCCTTTGGTATGCCCCTCACAAAAGTATGCTGGTTATAAAAATCTATCCAACTTTAATTACATGTCCACTTTTCTGTATCTCTTTTTATAATTCAGGGAAAAAGATTCCTTTAGAAATTGAGGACTTTTAAAAAGGGAAACATTTTTAGACTTCCATCAGGGCTTCCAGAGCAGTTTCTCACAGATGGGGAAACTGTCACGCTCAGCTAGGCAAGATTATTTTTTTTTTCTTTCCTTGTGAAATGAAGAAATTTTAAACAAGGACAAAAAAAATTTGTTTTGCCTAAGGCTAATATGTGAAAATTCTTGGGGAAGAGCTGCTTAAAATGAAGTGTATATTTTCTCCATATTAATCTCCAAGAAAAAGATATTCTTCCTTAAAACTAGCTCAAATATTAATTTTATTAGCAACATTATAATATCACTACTTACCCCATGCAATATCAAAATGAATTAAAGAAAAAGATCTGGCTTCTCTCATTCCATTTCTTTCTATCCCATTACTGAAGTTATGCACATGTACATCCACACTTGCACCTCTTACAGGTTTTTTTCTTTGCTCTTAAAATTAAAAAAAAAAAAATTATTTTCTATTGAGTTTTCATTTACAGTCTGAAATATTGCAAATAGACATCCTAGATAGTTCAAGGCTGTAAATTTTGTGTTATATAACCCAAACTCTGTAACTGTTGATAAGCCCCTTTGAAATATGTAGCACAGCTGAATTCGAACAAACAGGATAAGCTAATTGAATTTCTCCATCTCAGTCCACGTATGTATAGATAGAAGCAAACATATCCACATTACTCACAGGCTTCAGGAAAACTGGGCAGTTTATCTTGAATAATTCATTGTTCCTGGAACTGGTAATTGGAATTAAATTTAAGTTCCATTTTTTCAGCACTGAGCACTATTTGAAAATAGCAAACTGAGCGCATCAATCTGTTGTTTCCTCGGCAGGATGTCATCAGGCATATCCATTGGCAAGCTGCATAAGGAATGGTGTCACAGCATAGGACAACCACAGCACTGACAGATCCTTCCAGGCACAGCTCTGATGAGGTCAAACATCCCAAAACCTGCCTTGTTTGCTGATCTTTTAATCGGATTCAACTTGACTATGGTCATAGCACAAGGTTTCCTGACAGTATGTGACAGCATATGACAGCAAAATACTTTGATTTTTCACCATTTGATGATATTTGAGATATCTTGCAGCCCTTTGTAAAGTAGCATAGTGTTGTATAGAAAAACCGGACAGGCAGTTAATTGCCTTAGATGTCTGTAGTCTTTCTTTCAGATTTTAAATGAATCCTACCTCCATGAATGACTCTTAAATTTTCAGAATAAGAAGTAGTGTGGGCCATCAGTTATTCCTTGTACCTGGCCTAAGTAATTGAAAGGAAAGAAAGAAAGAAGAAAGAAGAAAGAAAGAAAGAAAGAAAGAAAGAAAGAAAGAAAGAAAGAAAGAAAGAAAGAAAGAAAGAAAGAGGAAAAATGAATTAGTGTTTCCAACACCCACAGTTGTTATAGACCCCAAAGAAAGGCTGAACATATTTTCCCTTATCCAAACTTATCCTCAAGTTTGAAGAATTTGCTGAAGTTACTCTTTAGGTGCAGAAAATCATTTCAAAAAGCAATGGAATAATGCAACTTATCAACCTTTTGCCTCCAATATTTCAAATTTTTTCTTGCTCAAATTTTTTTAGGAACTCTTGGGAAATACAGCTAACAGTGACATGGGGGGTAGAGAGAGGCTGAAAATATTCAGTAACACAGTATTTTAATAAGCTCACTATGAACCTCTAAGTACTTCATTGAAGACTTTCCCACTACGTATGTATCATATTTGGAGCTAAACAAATATGAATTGCACTAAACTAGCATGACCATAGAAATTGTTGTCTTACTTAAGTTCATCCTCATTTCATGTTTGTATTTATAGTTGTTCTGAAATAAACCACATTTAAACTTTATGACTTTCCATTGAATTTAGATAATGTCCCTGCACTGACTGCTGATGTCCTGCGAGTCTCCTCTGGCTCACTTTGGTCTAGGTACATTGGCTTCCTTAACTTTGAACACATCAACTGCTTTGTGCTGAAGGGCTCTACATTTGTCCCTCCTTTTATCTTAAAACCCCTCTCTCTATCCTTACTTTGCCAGACATCAACAATTTTGCAACCATTCCACCCTCCCTGATCAGTGACTGATGTTCCTCAACTCTTTTGACCAACCCTAACCAGTCACTATCCTAATCCCATTTTATTTCTTTATGTTGGCATCATCCTTCTTTATTTTACATGTTCTCTGCAGCAGGATGTAAATTTCTTGACACCAAGCACTTCCACAGTCTTCTTCACCTTAAGATAACCATCACATTATGTAAATACATGCAGTATCCACCAAGTATAGCCCACAGACATAAGATATATTGGTACGAGATAAAATCAGGGGATGTGCAATGTATGGTGAGCCATATTAAAATAATCATCAGTTCTATATGCAGCTTTGAGACAAATAGTCTTCCTGAGGTCTTAAGTGAACATAGCCATGTAGGTTATAGCTGATTCACAGTTAGGGGTACTTTAAGCAGATGTCTGAAGCATCAGGAGATAGCTGTCCTATCTCCCTTGATTCACACTCCAAAGTAGGACCATTTTCTAGTACAACATAGACAATAACAATATCATTGGATTTTGTATAATGAACTTACATCACAAAAATTTCAGGAGGAATGTAAGAAGGCACCATATAATTATCTGGTAAAGAAACAGACTACTTCAATTTATTGCTATGCCCTCTATAAAGAGGCCTTAATGACCTGGGTGTCATGACCTCAGTTATATTTTTCACATTCTGTGAAGTCTCCTAATTGGCCTCTGTTCTACCACCCTGGATGTAAGATGCTTTTTCAAATGTACTTTCTCTAAATACAAGTATGATAGAGAATTACTGAAATAGAAGCAGCAGGGCAGAAAGTGACCTCTGTGACCTGATATTTGGAGCAGTCAGAACACTTGGCTAGAAAAGGTGACAATGGTAATGACAAATTTTGCAACCATGACAGGCAAGGACCACTGCATGAGCTACTATTTTGGGGGACAAAAAGCCCCAAATTTCTTTTTCTTTTCATTTTTCATTTGAATATATTTGTTTGCTAGCTTTCTCTCCCTCCCCCTCTTCCTCCTCTTCCCTTTCTTCCTCTTCTCCTTCTCTATTTTCCTTCTAGCTCCCCTTCTAATTCCCCCTCCTCTTTTTTCTTCTTTTATTTCTCCTTTGTCTTTCCCTCATCTCCCTCCACTGCCTTTCCCTTCTTTCTCATAAATACTGATTTGCTGAAAGGCAATGAATAAGCAATCTCTTTCTCTCTCTCTCTCTCTCTCTCTCTCTCTCTCTCTCTCTCTCTCTCTCGCTTTCTCTTTTTGCTCTTCTCTAGTATACATAAAGGACACTCCTGGTCAGATGAAAGCAGTCAAACAGGGGCTAGTTAAGGAGCAAATGGTTCTCTCCACTGAGGGATATCATGAGCTATAAAAATTATAAAGTGTATCAACACAATGAGATTTAGTCTAAGAGTACACAAGCAGAGGTTTTAGGAATCTTTTCTCCTCTGCCAATATCCCAATACTTCTATAAAGTATTTTCTTTTATTTATTTATTTTTTATTTATATTTTTGAGAACCAAATAGCAATGAGATAGTTTCACAACCAATTACTAGTACATTTTCAATAATTAATGCATTTTGTATTGTTGTCTTAATGGTTATTCATTGTACAAGATGCAGACCAGATATCCTGTCTCAAACACTATTAGAACAAACCTCTGTATTCATTGAATTAAGAGAATGGAGCTGTATATCTATCCTAACTATTTGGAACATACAGATACAAAATGGTTGTTCATTTGAGTTCCCTTTTTGATTCGTTTTCTCAGAGAAGGCATTCCATTGTCATTTAAATACTGTAGGTACATGAAATCAGCAAAATATCCCAATATAGTCCAATAGTCCATAATAGTAGTGGGTTTTCCGTAAGACTGTCAATGTCCAAAGTTGTTGACTTGAGACTTTTACAGCTCAGCATATTAACATGGCTTTACTTTTTATACTTCATTTTTATACTTTTCTGCTGGATGATTAAGACAAAGAAAGAGCAAGACCTATATAACAAGAAATGTAACTTTTGTGTCTGATAAGGTCAGTCAAATCTCCTCAGGATTTATCCTGAAACCCTGTACCTCAGATTGTAGATCCTTTGTCAGTGTCAACCATGTGGATGAGTCACGGCCATTGCTTGGCCAATGTGCTCTCTGTGAAAGCCTGAGAGAATGTTTTTTCTCCGTGTGACTTTTCTTAGGCACACTCTACATCATCGATCACTTTCCTCTGTGGACCCATAATCTCCTTCATCAGAAAATTTGGAACACAGTTGAGTTACAAGATGTTACAGTACAGGTTAGATTAAAGAAAATTGTTTTCCATAAGACTGAAAATTTAATCATAGTCTATTGATTTTAACTGTTTGTTGAAAGTATTAGGTCTTACATAAGAGTTTCTGAGCTTCAGTATGTGTTAATGTTCCTGGTATCAACACAGATAACCATAATGGACTGTCCTGCCCATTAGCTTAGGGCTACTTCATGAGCACCATACATGTGTAATTCAGACAGGTAAACACATAGAACAATGTGAACTTAGAGTCTCAGTAGAAAAAGAAATCATAATTTGTTTTCTACTAAATGTTTCATAAATATTATTATTAAAAAACTTCAAATCTTACTTAGCATGACCTGAGATACATCATTTTATTTTCACAAAATTCCTAAATAATAATATGTACAGCTAATAGAAAACTGGCTAATCTGATTGTGCAAATTTTATTTTAAGTAAGTTTAAAGGGATGGGGAGATAGCTCAGTGGAAAAGTGCTTACCTGGCAAATGTAAGATCCTGAGTTCGATCTGTGGTACCACCAAAATATAGGTAAATAAATAAATAAATAAATAAGTTTAAAAAAAAATCCCAGCTAACAAGTTAAACAAAACTCTAATTAAAAAATATTAGCTCAAAGACACTGTAATAGTAGACCAGGGTCAGGGCAGGAGTAGAAGGAAAGAACAGTGATAGAAAAAGTGAGAACTGCAATGAGGAACATTGGTCCAGCGAGCTGGGGAGTACATACATGGAAAAAAATAGAGCTGGTGGGGAATCATGTGCAGAAAACAGAGAGATAGGCAAGAGCAGTGTCCACTTAATCAAGAACTGAACAAGCCTAGGGTGGAGTCCCAAGCAATGACTGCCCTGATTTAGAGTAGATGCCTATCAAAGAAATGGGAGATGGACTCCGAATCTTAGACTAAGACATTTAATTTTCTAATAAACAGACCATGAAATCATGCAAAGAGTGACATGGATGACGCAGGACACACATGGAATGGGTCTAGCTTCAGCAAAGTAAAGAAACTGGAAACAAGTTGCCAGAGTTCACAGTATTAAGATATCATCTGAGCATTTTTGAGATGCTATTGTTAGACTTTAAAAAAGAAAAAGTTGAACGAAGTCAGGTTAAAGCCATCTAAGGAAAAACAACCAGCAATTTGGAAGTCAGATAAGAAAGTCACTGGACAGAAACAACAACAAAAATTACCGCTGACTGGGTGACTCAGAGAATGACATTGACCTTACTATAAGAACAGAGCTATTGAAATGCTGGCTGCTTTGCAAGCAAAGATCTCATGCTCATTGGAGCAATCCTTTCACCCTCTACATGTTAATATTCACATTTATACTTTCCTTTTTCTCACTCAAGTCAAACTCTTAAAGGTGTAGAATTTGATCGGCCTTCTAAAAAAATCTCCCAGCATTGCTTCTTGTGCAAAATAGTTTCTTTGATGTGGAGGAACTGTTGGTTTTTTGTTCTGATGGATGTTATATAAGAAGATTGAAGAAGGCAAAGTTAGGTTTCAGGATGGAAGAGCTAGCTTTTTGAAAGTAACCAAAACCTCGGATTACGAACTGGGATTGTAGATAGTAATGAACAGGGAGCAATACACTTCAGAGCTCTCATGTCAGTGTTAGAAGTTTAAGGGAGATTGCAAACAAATCAGAGAAAGGACTAAGTTACTGCACATATCTGAGGCTCTTTTAATGATTCTAATTGTGAAAACAAGTTAAAATATGGGAGCATTAAAACCTCTCATGAGGAAAACATTGTTTTCTTTACATATTTCCTTTTTTCTCTATGAGAATGAATCATGTAAATGATCAGAGAAGTCTGGAGGAAAACAATACTGAAAAAGAAACTGGAAAGAGGACACTTCATGTCACCGATGGTTTAGAAAAGAGGAGGATCATCAGTTTCTGTAACACTTAAAATATTTCTGAAAGGATAAATCTAACCAGTGTTTCAGTGTGGAGCTTGCCGGTAGGCAGGGACCAGCAGTGTGGAAAAGTATGAAGAAACAAGGAGGTTAGGCGCAAGCAGCGGTTGAACAAACATCACGTGTAGCTGACTTTTGCTCACCATCCAGGAGACTCTTGTGCCATTGGAGGCAACAGTGAGAACACCAGACACTTCTCTGAGCTGCCCACCCCACAGTCACTGGTTGATGAGTGAACCAGAGTGACTGTAATCCACAACCAGTCCCATGAAGCAGCAGCTGGAGGACAGGGCTCTTTTTATCTCAAAGTGTTCTGGGGCTGGAATTCCAGCAACAGAACAGTCTCTGGTTGTCTTCTGCATCAATTTACCTGACTGGAATGAGGGAAGGACTGTCTAGTCACAGTAGATAGCTGGCAGGTGGATGGCAGGCTTACTTGGATAAGAAATAGGAGCTGGAACCCAGAATCTAATATGGTCAAGGTCAAAAGCCTGTGTAGTGGTTGATATATTGTGTCAACTTGAGAAGTTAGAAACTTAACTAAATCAGAGCAGCCATTCCACATCCTAGGGTAGAGAGGGCCTACTCTAGAAAGTCTCATCGCTTAAAGGATATAAAAGGGAACTGAGGAAGGCCAGAGCATTGCATTTCCTCAGAGGAGCTTGGACATCATTGGCTGGCTTCTAATGCAGACTCTTCAGCTTCCAGCTTAGATTCTTCAACCTCCTGGTGTGGACTCATCAGCCTTCCATCGCAGACCTATCAGCCTCCTGAGGTAGACGTGCACAGAATACAGCAGTGAGCTCTAGACCTTAGACTGAATCCTTCAGTCTCCCTTGTGCAGGTGCCTTCTGCACACTTCCTCATTCAACTCTGTGGCTGACCAGTGTAAGCCAGTCCTGTCATTTCTTATACATTTCTACATCTTGTGTTATATCTGTTCCTGTTGTAAAACTCTGACAGACACAGCCAGTTTCATCACTAATTACAAAGGACTAGAAGCAGCCCCAGACCTGTAGTACAAATAGCAAATGGCCTTGACCTGCAATGGGAGAAAGCCATGGCCCCCCAGCTCTTGGGCCAGAGGCATAAGCATGCAAGAGGCCTTTACTGGTGATAGGACAAGTGCACCCCTCCCCTGTCCCCTACCACCTTGTGTATAATGATACAAGCAGGCAAGCAGCCTTGGCAGGAAGGACAAAGGCAC
>NW_004524578.1:10406944-10416736 GCF_000260255.1 Octodon degus | reverse complement strand
GGCACAGGGACTGGGGATCAATCCCTGGTGTGCTGTGCCACCCTCGCCCCCAGGGCATACTGAGATGGCAAGTGAAACTGGGCATGGTGGCGCGTGCCTGTAATCCCAGCATTTGTGAGGCTGAAAACAGAAGAATCACTATGAGTCAAATCTGTGTAGTGAGACCTTATAGACTCTGTACTAAATACATTAAAAAGAAAAAAATGACAGTGAACTGTGGAAAAGCATCCAGCTACTACAAGACAATGCAAAGAACAATGTAAGATTTATTGGAGGAAATGAAATGCACAAGTTGGCACAAATGACATAAAAACCTGTTCAGAAGAGTAATAGCAAAACATTTCCCAAGCATGGAAAAAGAATTTGACATACAGAGAAGTGAGGCAATCAGCCAAGACCAAAATAAATCTACATCAAGGCATCAAGGCATGTAACAATCAAAACTCCAGAAATTCAACATAAAAACAAAATATGAAAATCTCTTAGAGAAAAGAAACAAATCTCCTATAAAGAAAAGCCCATCAGAACAACAGCAGGCTTTTCAACACAAATCTTCAAGGTAAGGAGAGCACAGACTGAAGTACTTAGAACCTGAAAGAAACAACTTCCAACCCAGATTGATCTATCCTGCAAAATTGCTTTTGCAGAACTAATGAAGAATTAAAATGTACCGATGATCATCGGTAAATTAATGACAAAACAGCTCTACAAAGAATCCTGCTTGATATTTTAAAAATAAAAGACAAAGGCCATGATTCCAGGAGCATAAAAAGAAAGAAGTTACCAGGTAGCAGAAGCATTTAAATCGAGGAACAGAGAGCCACAGGTGAGTTATGCAATAAAGATAAGCCAAAACATACCAGTCATAATCTTAAATGTGAATGGTCTCAATTCACCAATCAAAAGAAATAGAATGACAGAATAGATCAAGAAACAAGATCCAATAATATGATTCATTCTAGAAACACTTTTAACTCACAAAGAAATTCAGAGAGTAAAAGTCAAAGGATGGGAAACACTACTGCATGCAATAGGAGCCCAGAAAAGATCAGGGGTAACTATTCTATTCATTAATAATGAACATGATGGGTCAAAAGAGAAAAAGAAGGACATTATATAGTTGTTAAAGTAAAACTACCACAAGAAGAAATGACAATCATAAATGTATATGCACCAAATACAAAGACACCCACCTACATAAAACAAATGCTAACAGACATTAAAAAATTAAATAAGCACCAAAACAATTATAGTGGGAGACATCAATAACTCATTGTCACAAGTAGATAGATGAACTAGACAAAAACCAACAATAAAAAATAGAACAGAATGAAATCTGTGAACAAATGTGACTCAGTAGATATCAACAGTATTCCAGCCCACAACATCTGAGTATACATTTTTCTCAGTTACATACAAGATCATCTTCAAAACAGACAACATAATAGCCTATAGAACATGTTCAAGTAAATGAAAAAAATTAAATTATTCCCTGCATATTATCAGATCATAGTAAAATAAAATTGGAAATCCATAGCAAAGTAAACCACAAAAACCCCATGAATAGGGGTTTTAAGGAAATTAAATAACATCCTGTATAACAACAAATGGGTCATGGAAGAAATTCAAGAAATTAAGACTAAATACAATTAAATGATACTGCTGATAAAACATGGCAGATTTCATGGGATGCAATGAAAGCAGTCATAAGAGGAAAATTAGTAACAGTGAACTTTTACATTAGGAAAAGGGAAAGAATACAAATAAAGAACTTCTTGTTGAACCTCGAACTTCTAGAAAAACAAAAAAGAAAAAAAGCAAATGAAATTCAAAGCTTATTCAATGAAGCAGAAACTAATGCAATTAACATTAGGAGAACAATGCAAAATATAAATAAATGGAAGAGTTTCCAATCTTATCAAAAAAAGGGAAAGAGAAGAATTACATTCACGCAATAACAAATTAAAAAGGGGAAATCATAACAAACTCATTGAAATCATCACCACCTACTTTGAGAAACTTTAATAAGATATAAAACACAAAAGAAATAGATTCTGAGATAGATATAAATTAACAAAGTTGAATCAAGAACATAAAAACATTAAATAACTCCACATCAGTTAATGGAATTGAAAATGTTGCTCAAAATTTGCCAGCAGAGAAAATTTCATATTCTTATGAATTCACTGCTGAATTGCACAACATATTTAGAGAAGCTAAGACTGCCACTCTACAAATTCTTTATGAAACTGAAAGGAAGATAATATTCTCAAACTTATCCTGGAGGCCATTATTCTTACCCTGATACGATAATCAGAAAAGGACACAACAAAAAAAGAGAACTGTACACCGATTCCCCTAATGAATATAAATGCAAATATCCTCAACAAGAAACTGAAAAACAGAATGCAATAAATCATCAAGAAAACTATACACCGTAACAAAGTAGGACTCATCCAGGGATGCAGGGGTGGTTCGATATACATAAATCAATATGTATAATACACCATAATAACAGGCCCAAGAACAAAAACCTATGATCATCTCGACAGATGCTAGAAAAGCATTTCCCATAGTCCAGCACCTATTCATAGTAAAATACCTACAGAAAATGAAAATAGACAATCTTTACCTCCGTCTGACAAAAGCCATCTATGGCAAAGCAACAGTCAACATCATAGCTAATGGTCAAACCCAAAAGGTTTTTTTCTAAAATAAGGAACAATTGGGCTTGGAATATAACTCATCAACACAAGAGGTTGCCTGAAAAGCACAAGGTCCTGAGTTTGGTTCAGTAGGAAAAAAATTAATTAAATTAAATATAAAAATAACATAAAATAAGTAACAAGACAATAGGAAAGGAAGAAGAGAAATTATCATTATTTGCAGGTGACGCAGTACTTTACATGCGACCCCCAAAACTCCACCAAAAGACTTCAAGATTTAGCCACATAGCTGGATTCGAAGTCAACAATCAGAAATCAAAAGCATTCTTGTACACAAAGAGTAAACTCACTGAGAGAAAAATTAGAGAAACAACACCCTTCACAGTAGCACTAAAATTTGAAGTACTTAGGAATCAATCTAAAAAGGAATTAAAAGATCTGTACATTGGAAACTACCGTAGTCTGAAAAAGGAGAACAAAAAGACATCTGGACAGACATGGAAAGTTATCCCATGCTTTTGGTTAGGAAGAACCAATAAAATAAAAATGGCCAAACTCCCAAAATTATTTCACACATGAAATGCAATCCCAGTCCAAAATAAGAAAAAACCAAAAGCAAATCACAAAGCAGATTTGACAATCAGTGGAACAGACTTGAAGTGGTATAAACAATTTCAAACACATTCAACCATCTAATCTTTAACAAGTAGCCAAACATGTTTACTGGAAGAAAGAAAAGTCTCTTTAATAAATAATGCCAGAAAATAAAGCTAGCATAATTATATCATCATATTGAAAACTTAAATAAAAATAGATCGAAGATTGATACATTAAAAGAGAAACACTGAATGTACTGGAAGAAAAATAGGTGGAACTCTTAAAGAAATAGGTGTAGGCAAAGCCTTCATGAAGAAAACAATGACTGGAAACCTTTATGCCATTCCATGAAGAAAGGCTATCATCAAGGGGCTGGCGAGATGGCTCAGTGGTCTAAAGCACCTACTTGGAACAAGCTTAGCAAACCACAGGGACCACGGTTCAATCCCCCAGCACCACATGCCAGTCAGCCCCGCCCCCTGGTGGGCTGAGCTGCCCCCCCCACACTAAAATAAATAAATGTAAAAAAAATTTTAAAAAAAGCAAATCAACCAATCATAAGTTCTGTCAGGATTGTGGGGAAAAAGCAAGCCATCTCTACTGTTGGAATCACACAATAAAGCATGAATAACTGGGAACTAATCTTATTAAAAAGCTTTTTCACAGCAAAAGAAATCACTAACAGAGTATAAAGACAACACTCAGAGTGAGAAAATAAAATCTTAGATATTCTTCAGACAAAGGAGTAATATCTAATTCATGCAAAACATTTTTAAAAATTAGACCCCATCCCAAATTTAATGGTCCAATCCAAAAATGGCCATCTGAAATGAATAGATATTTTTCAGAAGAAGAAATACAAATGGAAAATAAATGCATGAGAAAATGTTCAACATCACTGGTCGTTTGAGAGATGCAAGTTAAAACAATGCCGAGATTTCCTCTCATTCCAGAAAGAATGGCTATTATCAACAAATCAACCAGTCATAAATTCTGTCAGGTCTGTGGGGGAAAAAGCAACCCTTCTTCACTGTTGGAATCATAGACTGGTGCAACCATAATGAAAATCAGAATGGAGATGCTGTAAAATGCTAGGACTGGAGGTTGTCTATTCCCCTTTTTAGTACCTTCCCAAAAGAATTAAAATTATCATACACAGTGATCACAGTGCAATTTGTAGTAGCTAACTCTTGGAAATAACCCAAATGCTTATCAAGTGGTGACTGGATAAAAAAGATTTGCTTTTTTTTTTTTTTTTTTTACATACAACAGGGTACTATTCATCCATAAAGAAGATAAACTTGAGACTTTTATAGCTAAGTGAATGGACCTTACCCTTAAGTGAAATCAATCAAACACAGATATGCAAATAAATGAGATACACATTATATTTTTGGTGTGAGAAACTGAAAATATACATAAAAATCAAAACACATACTAGATATTGTGAAATAGGAAGTAATTGTTCAAAAGAACAGGAAAATTGGGGACCAGAGTGGATGGGAGGAAAAAGAAAAAAAATGAGGAGAAAAAAAAGGATAAAGTAGAAACAAAGCTTTGTAAATAAGGTTCAAAAGGTTGAAAGGAGAGGAGAGAAATGGAGAAAATGGGGAACTACTACATATGATGTACAGGTACAAATTCCCTATGAAAAATATGATCATTATGCATGTCTAAACTGTACCAATAACCCTTAGAAGAATTTAAAAAAGCAAGTTAGATCCAGAGTGAAAAAGAAATGCTTAATCATTAGAGAAACAAGAGATTTGTTATTATAAATTCTTATATATTCAATAGTGGATTACAAGATAATGCTGGTTCACTGGTGCTCAGTAAACCCTTATGGAATAACGGAAGTAGAAGTCACCAATTACTTGAAGGGCACACTGTGTTCATTCCTTGAAGCAGTACCAAGCCCGTCCCTGAAGCTCAGCCTGAAATACACAAGCTCCAGGAAGGCAGCCCACACATTTACCTCCACTGGCTTTTGGTCCATAAGACATTATAAAACCAATTTTCAACATACCTGTAGATTATAATGCCAAAAAATGAGAATTTCTGGGAATGCGGGCTGGGGAGACAGCTGGGCAGTCTAAGTGCCTCCTTGGCAACTGCAAGGACCCAAGTTCAATCCCACATAACTCATGCTGTGCCAGCTATGGAAGCCTGTGTGTGCTGTGCTGGCCACCAAAGTCAGGAGTGGTGGTGGTACACCCCTATAATCCCAGCTCTTGGGACGCTGAGACAGGAGGATCACTACAAGTCTGAGCTACATAGTGAGATGATGTATCAAATAAATAAATATATACATACATAATACATAAATATGGTAAGACAGAAGAATTTCTGGGAATTCAAGCAGTGGAAACAGATAGTAGTAGCAGTCATTAGAAGACTTTGTGCCCATAGTTTTGTGTATCTGGTAATGTTAATAACCAAGTCTTAGAGTCCTTAGTTGCTAGACAGAATACAGCTTTGGAAAACTTCATTCATTTCCTATTGATTCAGAATATTAATTTCATGCAAACATCATTCATGGAGCTTGGTAGTAGTGAGGTCATCCCATCAAGAGAAGCTTGGGCAGACAGGGAGCTTGGTTGGTTTCATACCTATGAGTACAGTGCTTCCTGCTGACAAATGCCTGTCATATGTATTACATCATTCAACATTCTTATAGCAAAGCCAGAGGGTTCAATGAGTCAGAGTCACAGACTGACTTTGGGCAGATAAGACCAGAATCTGGGGCTTAATTTATTCATTCATTTTTGTCTAACTTTGTGCTTAAGAGATTGTCAAACTTGAAACTTCTTTGTTTAAAAGCTGGCAGAATTCCCAGCCAAGGACCAAGAAGGTAGAGTTGGCCCGTCAGAGCAGAGGGCACTATGTGGCAAGGACTAAGGCCATTTCTTCTATGTTTATGGTCCTCTTTTATGCATTCAGGTTTGTGTCTATTTTATTTAATGGGTAATTTTTAAGATTTAGTTAAAACCTACAGCTAGATAATTTCACTTGAGAATATAAATACAAATGATTTGGACAATTTTAACTTTAGTCATATATTGCATTAGTTTGGAAATTTAGAAAGGAACATTCCCAGATTATCCAGAGTCCACCCTTTCCTGGAAAATCATGCACAATGGAAAGGGCTGTCCACTAATTTTCTGTACATTCCATAAAAGTGTCTGTTGTTGTTATAATTCTGTAGGCATCATGCTCTTCTAGTAAAATGATGTATGGAGCAATCCTCTGGTAGGGGCTGATGGGATGTAAATGAAACTAATTAAGGAAATGTCAAACATAATTAATAAAACAGGTTTAAGTTACAAAAGCCCTGTCAGTGGAATGAATGGGGAAGAACACTGCTTGCCCATTGTTGGGTATACTCCTTCTCCTCTTCCCCCTTTTCTCTAGGCTTTATTTAGCATCATTCAATTAGATCCTGGAAAGCTACTTGAAGCTTGCTTTCCTACCTCACCTCCTCTTAGCCTGATCCCACTGAGAGGGAGGAATATAAATTTGCCTGTCGGCCTGAAGCTTGGAAGAAATTAATTGCCAACTCCTCATCTTTTCCAAGTACTACAGGACATTAACATAACCAATTTGCTTGAACTGCTCACTGGCTGCCTAATAGAGCATCTGACCAGCTGATAAAACCAGGGTGTTGCTGATGCTACCTTGTTATTATTAGCATTTTCATAATACCCAAATATTACAGCAGTGTAATACAAAGGCTCCATTAATTATTGATAAGAACAAAAAAGAAGGGGAGGGGTTGGAAACTAACAAAGCGGGTGAACGACCTATAATTATGGCAAGCAAATTAGGGTACGTGGTAGAGTCAGTTACATTTGCCTGGGAGTAATGATGCTGGGAACCTTTCCCTTCCCTCGGGATGGGAAAAATAATGGATTCCCTTGCAGCTGCAGATGGGGTAAGAGAATGCTGTCATCAGGACCATGTTGACATAAGTCAGGCCGAGCCTGTGGCTCTGAGGCCTGCCTGTAGTGTTCGCGTCAGCTGCAATCATTTTAACCACTGAAGCATAAGTCACTCGAAAGCCCAGCGGTTTTCGAGAGAGGTGCGGACCAGGAACAGGAGGTGGGTGTAAGAGTCTTCTTTGAAAGTCAACAACCCAAAGCACTCAACAACAGCACTCGTGAGGGTTATTTCAAGCCCCTTCAGTTCTCAGACAAAGGTCATCACCTAGAAAATGTGGCCAGTCAGCTTTTCAGGGAGGTGAAGATGAAGCTGGGTTACTGCTTATTCACAGACCTCCCCCATCCTTATTCTAAGCAGCTTCTGTGTTTACGTAAGGGCAAGCACTGGCACTCGCAAAGGTCTGCTTTAACTCAGTGTCGTGTATTGTGCATTAACTGAGCATCTATGCTTAGCAGCCTCAGTAAGGAGACCAAGCATGGCAAGACCTTCTGCAACATTCTTATCACCCTTAACCTGTCCACCTTGAATTCGAAATAGTTAACCCCATAGGGATTTTATTTGCAAGCCAATTTCTCTTGACAAAAGCTGTCTTTGATAGACGCATGGAGACACACATAATACATGGCCACTATATTAGAAGATAATTCCAAAAAATAACAACAAACAAGGATAATAAAGTATCGAATACTGCTAATGGCTTCAAAGTGTGGATCTTCTTTCAGTGAAAAGACAGTAGTGTCTGTCCAACGGCTTAGTAGAGGCCCAGAGCTGTAATATCATGTTATGCTGGAAATCAAGGACATCTTGAAACTCCAAAGGGGCTAGGCCAAAGGCACTCAAAAGGGATGCCACTGGCCAAATCAACACAAAATGATAAATACAACAGGATAATAAATTTAGGGACTCTAAGGTGATGTGAGAAAGAGGGAAGGAAGTTGCCCAACACCATCTCAAAAACTGTGCTTTATATTGTAAACATATTCGGTTCATAATTAAGTAAAATCAAAAGTCTGAGGATAAACTCCTGTTCTCTTTGAATTAATCACATAATTTGGTAACAATGATGTCACAGATGACTTGTGCTGGATCCTTTTTGATGTTATATGATAATCCTGAAGGGTTTAAATTTTGATGCATAGAATTGGGTCAAGAGCTATTCTCCAAACTCTGTGAACCTCAAAAAAATTCATGTCTACTAAATATTCCAGCATACTGAAGGTTAGTTCAAGACGTTGGGGGTGATATGAACAACTCAGTGTAACCAAATAGAATATTTGATTATTGCCATTATGTCAGAGTAGCTGTGCCTCTAGCTCCAATTGTTTCTTTTCTTTTCTCTTCTTCTTCTTCTTCTTCTTCTTCTTCTTCTTCTTCTTCTTCTTCTTCTTCTTCTTCTTCTTCTTCTTCTTCTTTCTTCTTCTCCTTCTTCTCCTTCTTCTCCTTCTTTCTTCTTTTCAGAACCAGGGATTGAACTCAGACCCTTGCGCTTACCAGGAATGCGCTTATTCTTCTGAGCCATCTCCCCGGCCCCTTCATTTCATTTTTTTGAAACTTTTTTATTTAGTTTTTCAATTTAATTAGTACATGACTGCACTACATTTATTCTGGGATTTTTAAAAATATATATTTAGTACAGGGCCTACAGAGTCTCACTATGTAGATCGGACTCATAGTGATCCTCCTGCTTTCAGCCTCCCAAGCACTAGAATTTCGGGCACGCGCACCACGCCCAGTCTCAATCATCTTTTCAGCCCACCCTGGGGCGGGGTTGGCATGACTTGAGGTGCCAGGGATCATATTCTGAGAACTTTGTACATGTATGCAACACCTCTTAATTATTGTTTGTCCCATTTCTCTCCCATCTCTCCCTGAACCTTCCAACTCCACCCTCCTCCCATCAGATAAAGCTCTATTTCTACTTTTTCTTTGATTCTTTTTTAAATAATTTTTTTCTCCCTATTTTCATCTCTCATTCCTTTTTCCATATTGAATAGTTTCTCTTAAATGAGAAATCCAAAATACAATAGAAATTAAAAAAAGAAGAAGGAATTGGGGAGGTCTTTTACAAATGAAAAGCGCTGCAAGTGCTTCTACCCCAGGACTGATTCTGGTGGACTGAAGGAACAGCACACTAGCTCCGGATGTCCAGTTAAGTCCTTGTGTGCGTAGCTGGGAGAGACCGAACTGTGCTAAATTGTAAAGTATGTTAAGGTGTCTCAACATTCTTGCTGTAGGCCGCTCTTTGAAACAGTGCCTTTAGTCCCATTTGACTGGTGAAGACACAGCTTCAAGAGATCTGAGAGGTTTCCCAAGCCGTGGTGAGGGAGTGACCAAGTTTTCAGCTCACTGACTTGCATCTCTTTCCTCTGTGCATGCAGTCATGTGCACCTGATGGACAGAAATTAAACTAACTGGTTTCCTGCGACCTAAGGCAGTGCCTGTTCAGATTTTCTTCTGCCTCCTCTAGGCCTTGTCCTTAGCTCTTGATATTAGTGTGCTCACATACCTTGTTGTTTTCTTTCAAAAATTCTCTTATAACTACCTTTTGGGTGCTCTATTTGTTATCATTTATACTTTCATAAACATAGTG
>NW_004524578.1:10402059-10406844 GCF_000260255.1 Octodon degus | reverse complement strand
TTCTTCTTCTTCTTCTTCTTCTTCTTCTTCTTCTTCTTCTTCTTCTTCTTCTTCTTCTTCTTCTTCTTTCTTCTCCTTCTTCTCCTTCTTCTCCTTCTTCTCCTCCCTCTCCTCCCTCTCCTCCTTCTCCTCCTTCTCCTTCTCCTTCTCCTTCTCCTCCTTCTCCTCCTTCTTCTTCTTCTTCTCCTTCTTCTTCTCCTTCTTCTCCTTCTCCTTCTCCTCCTCCCCCTCCTCCTCCTCCTCCTCCTTCCCCTTCTCCTCCTCCCCCTCCTTCTTCTTCTTTTTTTTTTTCGGAACCAGCAATTGAACTCAGGTCCTTGCACTTGCCAGGGAAGCGCTTATTCTACTGAGCTGTCTCCCCAGCAACCCCCCCCCAACCGTTTCATTTTAAAATGTGTACTTGTGGCCTCCTCTGGGTCTTTTTTAAATCACGGTAAGAATTATATTTAAAATTTGTTTGCTATTTGTGATTTTTTTTTGCACAAAATTAAAATTTTAGATTATACTATATTGTTCCTATACACTATGAGGGTAACTCACTAATAACTTCACTATTAAATTTTTTTAGCTCATGAGCATACTAAAGTTATTGATCCATTGAATTTTAGGCAAAAATCTACATTATTTTATACATATATAAAACTTGGAATATGCACCTAGGAGAGGAATGAAAGAAATACAAAACTTGAAAATTTTACTTTATTTGATGATGTCAAATTACTTTCAAAGCTATTAGTATATACTAATACAGTTTTACATGTGACTCCATAGATAATCACATAGTTAGATAAATAAATTCTAACTAATGTTTGACGATATTACACTGTTAAATTCTTGTCAATTTTTTTTTTCTTTTGGTGGAACCAGCGATTGAACTCAGGCCCTTGCACTTGCCAGGCAAGTGCTTAAATTCTTGCCAATCTGAAGTGAACATGATCTTATTATAATTTGCAGTTTTCACTTGCCCGTGAGGTTGAACACTGAATTTTCTTTGTACTGGTCATTCAAGTGACCTGTTCTGTAAAATCCCATTTATCTACTGGGATATTTATATTTTATTTGTTAATTTCAAGGTCTCTCTCTGTATTATCTTTCATTTTCTTTGTGATCCCTTTGACTAGCCTATACTCAATTTTTTTTTTTTTTTTTGAACCGGGTATTGAATTCAGGGCCTTGTGCTTGCTAGGCAAGTGCTTATTCTACTGAGCCATCTCCCTGGCCAGCCCCCCTAGACTCAGTTTCAATCAGATAAAATTGATAGTCTATTTTCTTATAGTGGTAGATTCAGTTGATGTTCAAAAAATATTACTTTATCTTAGGAGCAAAAATTTTCCTGTCTTTAAATTTGTGCAGGTTTGTTCCTCATTTACAGTTAATGTAGAATTCATGCATGCAATATGTGAGGTAAAGTTTATTTTAATAATATTTCCCTTTTCATAGATCTATTTCTACACATATCAATTTACTCATTTTGCTAATGCATTAATTTCTGTGGTTTCAAATAATTATTAGTGTACTCTATAATAGTTGACAAATGTGCTAAGACAATTCAGATGGAAAGTAATAGTCTCTTCACAAATGGTCATGAAACAACTGAATTTTCCACATACAAATCTGTGAAATTTTGACTCTTACCTCACACTCATAAGCAAAAATGTACTTATCTCACATTAAGGACTTACATATAAGAGCTAAAACTACAACATTCTTAGATGAAAACAAAAATGCATGTCTTTATGATGTTGAATTACTCAAAGGTCTCTGAATATATATGTAAAGCACAATGAATTGAAGGAGAACAAACAGAGATTCATCAAATTTTTTTTTTGCAATAAAGACTTTGCAAAGTAAAAAGACAAGCCATAAAGTGGGAGAAAATATTTCAAAATATTCTTCCTGATATTGAACTGACTTCTTTAATATTTAGTGAAGTGAAGCTATTAACAACTCAAATTAAAATTAGGAAAAAGATCTAAATAGACATTACTCCAAATAGGTACAAATGGTCAGTGCAAGAAAAGATGTTCAACAGCATTAGTTATTAGACAAATGCAACTTTAAACCAGAGTGATATATCACCTTAAACCTAATGGAATGGTTACAATATAAAATTGAAAGTAAAAATTCTTGTGAAGAAATTGGAAACTTTACATATTGCTAATTGGAATATGAAATCATAAGCTGTTGTAGGAAGCAGTTGATGATTCCTTAAAAATATGCAGAAATTTAACATTTTATCCATCTATTACATTCCTAATCATGTGACCAAAAATTTAAAACAAGTATAGTTTATCTAGAGTTACCACTGGAAAAATTTACTATTTGGCCAGAAGATGGATGCATGTAAAGTTGCAATCAAGGAGGACATGGTTGCAAAATTTATAGCACAATTAAAAATAAGTCAAATTCTTTACAACAGGACAATAAAAAATCCACCATCCCAAGAATCATTAAGACCCTGCTTGCTGCAGTATCAAAGACTGTGTAGTCATTTATTCAATTATTCATTCATTTTTGAGAGAGAGAGATCTAGGGCACCCTGCCTGCTCAGAGCCACTTGGAGAATTGTGTGGGATTTATTTCCCTGGGTTCAGCCACCCAGGCACTCAGAGGCCACTACAGCTGTGGTTTGATTGGACCCAGTAAATCTGTGGTCTGCAGTAGACCTTGGTTTTATTCATAGATTTCTGGTTTTGGATGCATGCAGAATATAAGCTTTCAGGGATCATGGAAGATTCCCCTGAGATTGCAAGGGAAAGCCTCACAGGAAAGGCACTTGGTGGCAGGTTCAGAGTCCTAGAATATAGCCCACAAAGCTGAGAGTGTAAAGTCTAAGCTGAAGTTAGAGATGCCAGGAATGTGGGGAAATGCTAAGGGAAACTGCCCGCAGCGCACAGAGCCAGACCAAGGCCGTGGCTTCTGAGCTGCAGCCGTAAGGCCCAGACACAGGCTGTGCAGGGCTTCCAGGGCCCAGGTCCCACCACCAGAGGCCACACATCAACTTGCTTCATTTGGTGTTGGCCTGACTTGGAGCTGATCTTGCTGAGTCTCCTTCTTAGTATTTTCCTATTTCTCTGAGATTGGAATGGTTATTCTGGAAGTATGAAAGATTATTTGCTTATTTTTTTCACAGAGGTTTACAGCTAAGAACGTGATTTCAATCTAAAAGGAAACGAAAACTTGTATTTTCAGACAGTGCTGGATTTGTTGAGGTTTTTGAGAGCATTAGATGCAGTTTTACACTGGGCAATGAACCTTTCAGGGCTAGGGGAAGAAGTTTAGATTTTAGTTCCGATGCAGTTCTCTAAGACTTCTGTGTTAAAGGCTTCACCAGCAGCCTGAGACACTGCTAGTGAGTGATGGAAATTTTCCGAAATATATTCTGGTGGAATTGGGTGCATGCCCCTGGAGGACTCCTGGGGCCCAGCATATGCATTCAGTGGCTCTGCTTCCAGTATGAGCTCCCCACTATGGTGTCCTGCCTCCCACAAGAGAAACAATGGCATCAACCAAGCATGAACCAAAACACATCTGTCATCATGCTTAACTGATTACCTCAAGGGTCTGCCACTGTGACAGAAGGCTGACCAGCACAAGTATTGAAGGAATGATGCCAAGCCAGTCCAGCAAAGCTGTGTGCACTGTAACCCCAGGCGCTCCGGAGAATGGGGCGGGATGGTCAGTACGGCCCAAGGCATCAGGTTCTGGGCTCACCTGGAAAACTTAAAGAGACTGTAACACTTATGAAAAGGAAGTAATAACAAAAAGAAAAAACCTGTTTGCTTTCTCTGTTCACTTACAGTTTTTAAAAAGACACTGTGAATGTACACTTTAAAATCCTGAATTTTATGGCATTTTGAATTATACAAGGGGC
The DNA here is from genome assembly GCF_000260255.1 of Octodon degus. Classification (NCBI taxonomy): domain Eukaryota; kingdom Metazoa; phylum Chordata; class Mammalia; order Rodentia; family Octodontidae; genus Octodon; species Octodon degus. Next base: position 10,402,970 of record NW_004524578.1, on the reverse strand, counting down.
CAGGGAGATGGCTCAGTGGAATAAGTGCTTCCCTGGCAAGAGCAAGGGGCTGACTTCAATCCCCGGTTCCACCAAAAAAAAAAAAAAAAAAAAGAATTATACATCAATTTCTAAAGAAAAATAATTTAAGCTCTGCCTTACTGGTAACCGGTGTTATAGGTTCCCTGCTGGCTCTCATTTTCCATCGTTCTTTGTTTTGTTTTGGGGTGTGTGTGTGTGTGGTCTTCTGGTCTTCCATGCAAACCTCGGATTCAATTTGTTAAGTTTCAAATAGAACATTACTGGTGGTTTAAATAGAAGTTTAAAAATTATTGATCAATGTTAATAGAAAATATATCCAGGATATTTTTTTAACCAATTAGCATAACACTTCTCTTCATATATTATCTTTAATCCCCTTCAAACATACTTATCCCATTGCCTTTCCCATGTTCTGAAACAGTTTTAGAACTCTCTTTTCTGAGCGTCTCTAGGTCCATTGTAGTTGCCTAGAGGTGCTGAGTTCATTAAAAATAGTTACCCTTCATGGCCATTTTGACTTTCAGGAGGAGCCAGGCGTCGTGTGTGCCAGATACAATGATGAAGTGGGTGAGGCTACACTGTGACTCTTAGGTGACACTTATGTCCTCTTAAGCTTGCCTTTTCATTGGGTGGAATGTGGCAACAGTGCCTACTATATTTTTGTCACACCTTCTAACACATTCACAAGACTACCAAAGATTCTTTAATCTAGGAGTTAATTGGAAAGATTCTCACCCTGACTAACTATATATACTGATACCTGGGAACTAAGCTACTGCACTACAGATGGTAATTTGTAACAGTTGTTTCATGATGGGTGTGCCTGTCATTGTGGTATTTTGAATATGGGCGGCTTGTCATGACATGCCATTTACTGCTAAGATGTCTCT
>NW_004524578.1:10384562-10400758 GCF_000260255.1 Octodon degus | reverse complement strand
AGGGGAATAAGGGTGATGCATTTTTACTGTATTTTTTTATTCACACGCATCATATTTTTAGGTCACTGTTTGTAGACCACATTCCTCTTAAACTTAACTTTGTCCAGTGATACTTTCAAATTGTCTTTTAATAACACAAATTATACAGCATTGCTTTGCTTTACACATGCAATGTTTATTTAGATTATACTATGATCACATCACACATATTTTATATGCTCATTATTCATTTTATATTTGAGAATTTCTACCTGACATCTTTTTTGTGAGGAATGCCGTTGGACGGCATGGTCTTGAGGGTGTCTGTGTCTTCTACGTGGGGTAGAAGAGCGAGGTGCTGGGCCAGCCTTGCTCTTCTGAAAGTGTTGGATTTCACTTTTTTGGGTGCATGAAAGATTTTAGCTTTATTGTTGATGTGTAGCTCTTTCACAGCAGTACGTCTTAACTTGTATTTTATTTACTCTTTGTATTACCTCAGACTTTCTAAATTTGTGAATTTACACTTCACCAATTCTAGAAAATTGTCAGTCTTATTTCGGATGACACAGCCCCTCCTTCATTATTTCTTTCCTTATCACGTGAAATTTTATACTGCTTGGACCCTCTTAGGCGTTCTTCCGTATTTTCCTCTTTGCGTATCTTTCCTTCCTGTTTCTCTGTACTACATTCTTCATAGTTTCGCAGCTCTCCTTTTTGTAAAAAACACATTTGTGTTTTCTGTATTCTAACTTATTCTAGTCTCTATGTTACTTGATGGTAAGAACAAGTTTTAGTTAGCTGTGTTTATATGACATTCAAATAACATGCAATCTATTATGTATAATTTCCTGATTACATTCAAAATTTTTCTTTTAATAATATCTGGTTGCTTCTCTCATATATGCGATTATTTTACTATTTTCCCTTTTCACAGAATTTCTAGTTTTATTTTTTAAATATATTATACAAGTGTATTTTGGAGTTTGTAGCAGATAATTCTCAGGACAGAAGCCTTTTGCAATCTAATTATTACTCTTTTGCTCCTGATGTGTTCGTTCCTTTTCTCTGTGTATATTTGAGTGAGTGAGTGAGTGAATGAGTGAGTGAGTGAGTGAGTTTGTGTGTGTGTGTGTGTGTGTGTGTGTGTGTGCATTTTGATCAGCACTTCCATGTTTTGGAACTTTATCAGTAAGAATTCTTTGTTCTCTTTTTTAATAGTTAAGTCCTATAGTCAGACATTTTATTGACTTTAGATGTTTCATTTAGGTTTGACTTTGTTTCTATAAGGAGCTCAGTGAAGAAATTCATGGTAAGGAATACATGAAAAAAGAATCACAGCTTGGAATGTTTCAGATCACTTGGGTACTGTAAATCCAGCCTTTATATTATACTTAAGTTAGTTTATACATACAATTCTGTGGTGGGGATACTTTTATTTCTTCACTACTAAGATTTTATAGATACTTTTCCTTAGCAACTACTAGATAAGTGGGGTACTTGTGAATCTTTTTTTTTTTTTTTTTTTTTTTTTTTTTGTATTTTAGGGAAGGGTCTACAGGGTGTTCAGGGTCTCACTACTAGATCAGACTCAGTGATCTGCCTGTTTACAACCTCCCAAGAGCTGGGATTACAGGTGCCCACCACCATGCCCAGTCTCAATTGCTGTCTCAGTGTGGCCCGGGGAGGGGCTGGCAAGGCAGGCCCGGGGATCAAACCCCCGCCCTTGCGCCTGCTTGTAGGCACTTTAATCCACTGAGTTATTTGGCTGGCCCTTTACTTATTAATCTGGGCAGTAAAGTATGATTACAGATTTATATATGATCCCTTATTAGACACCTCATTCTTCAGTGTAGTCTCAGATTTGTCTCTTATACCACAGAAGCACTGAATCCCTCTCACCGGAGATCAACATGCACCTTTCTACACACCGGCTTTTATAATTGAAGTCCAGGATGGGGTTTTAGTTCTTTGGATTTGAGTTCTATTTTCACTTCTGAACATGCCTTATTTTCCTGTCAGTTCATAAAATCATTTTAAAAGATTGAAGGAATAATGAATCTATGTATGTAAGATTTCTTGCAGTATATATTTCACATACATTTGTTGCATATTTCAAGACTCTATTTTATCTGCTTAGTACAACCTGTCACATAAAAAATTTTAATTTGAAAATCTAGTGATTATTAGCTATCTCTAAGATTATCAGAAGTTTTCCCTAAATGGTTTTATTTTACTGCACAAATTTCTGAAAGTGAATAGGGAAGAGAAGTCATAATTGTTCTAAGTGGCTCTTTAGAAAGCCAAGAATTACTAATGCCAGTCAGAGATTTTTTAGAAGGGGATTACATAAATAAACTAATGCTGGGATGTCCAGTGCAGTATTGACTGTCATGGTTTCCATTTAGTTTGCATGTGCTCCCCACAGCTTCCTGTGCAGAGAACCTGGCCTCTAGGTGTCATGAGATGACACTGGTGACAGATGATGGAACGTTCTAGAGGTAGAACTTGGTGGGGAGTCGGTAGCTCTTGCTGGGTGCTCCCTGCAAAGATCTGGAAGTAGCTCTCAGAGCACATGGCTCAGCTGATGTGTAACAGTCACCCCAGTCACTCAGGGCAGGGCTCTGGCTTCCTGTCTGGCTACGTGCTGTCTCCTCACACATTCTCTTGTCACTGTGATGCCATGTCTGGTGACAGTGAGCTCCCCACGGGAGCCAGGCTGATGCTGGCACCATATTCTTGAACCTCCTAAACTATGACCTAGTAAACTTTTACTTATCAAGTCACCTAACCTAGGTATTTTGTGAGAGTGACAGGAAACAAACTGATAGGCAGAGAAAATAGAAACTGATAGCTGTCATCGTCACCGATGATGTCGCAGCCTTTCAGATCTTCATGTCTTAGCTTATGTCTTAAGTTTCAAAAGCAGTCTGGATGCTAAAGTTTCTATATCCAATAGGCATGTGTGACATATTTTATTTTTCTTTACTAAACAAGAGAGTGCACATAAACACTTGTAGCAACACTCCTGGACAAAATCTTGTCTCTAATGGGGACTGAGGGGCCTGGGGTTAACAGTATGTATGTCTCAAGCTCTGCTGTCAACATGTACTAGTTTCCAGTGAAGTTTTATGGAGCAAAATTGCAGTTTAATAAGAGGCTCATTTACAGGTGCACTACCCAACTACTGAGCAGCAGTCTTCCTCTTAGTTTTGTCACGGCCTGATTGGCGTCCTGTGGAGGTACAGTCCTCTGTTAGCAGCTCCCCTTAATGGAAATGAATTGCATCTATTGCCAACCTTTTACCGCATTACCATGTTAGTCTACGGCAGATAAAGATGTTCCGTTAGCACTCTCAGAAGCTTGCTCAGTTTATTTAGTTCTCCAAGCTAATGTATACATTCCACGCTTTGAGAGCTTCTTGCTTTCTAATATATACACATGAGCGGTGTTGGAAAAACCTTTAACTTAACCTTTTATTGCCTCTTTGATCTGAAATAAACCTTGAAAAAATTTTGAAGTGTATGTTACTCCTTTGCACCTTTCTCCCCTCTACCTCATCTTACAAGAAGGCTTCTAAAATGAAAATATTTATACAAGGAAAAATTGGTTTTTGTTCAATGTTTAACCCACCTGAAATAAAAGTTTCTCTTGAAAAACAGACAAGCCTGTGTCTTAGGGGCAAGGTAAGCATATTTAGTGATTCTATTTTCTGCCAAATTTATACATATATGCAATGCTTTGATGTTAGCTTCTTGCGAAGTTGTTTTTGAAAAATGTCAATGGAAGGCCAGCCAGATAGCTCAGCAGATTACAATGCCTGCTTAGGCAGACACAGGGACAGAGGTTTGATCCCTGGTGTGCTGCGCTGACCTTGCCCGAGGGGCACGCTGAGACAGTGATTGAGACTGGGCGTGGTGGCGAGCACCTGAAATCCCAGCGCTTGGGAGGCTGAAAACAAGAGGACCAGTACGAGTCTGATCTGTGTAGTGAGACCCTGTAGGCCCTGTACTAAATACATTTAAAAAAGTCAATGAGCAGGCCAGTGCACCACACAACTAGATTTGTGCAGGGAGCTGATATAGATTCGATACGCAGACACTGTGTGCCCTTTCTTATATTGCACACTTGATATTGCCATTCATTGTTACCCCATTCTGTGCCTATATCCGACTGTCTTTCAACCTCTGTACTTATGGCCATTTAGAGTCAGATGCAGCCCTGAAAGGTTAAAACTTCCCAGAGATTACACAGCCAGCAAGGAAAAGAATAAAAATACTATCTTTTCATATTTTCAGTATACATTCTTTATATATGTAGCATATGATTCTCCCTCAAAAACATGATGTAATATGTTTGAGGATATCAATTATTGGTTTAGCAATAAAAACTACAAAAATCAACCTAAGCGTAGGAAAATAGAATTTAGAATAGTCAATGGAAAGAGACTTAAACAAACCTAGAATTCAGGCCAATGTGACTTCTTTGTTTTGTGCTTCTCTTTGGCTCTACTATACCCTTCTCTTGTCTCCTGGCATGTTCTTCTCTTTCCACTTATGACCTATAACTCTTTCACCTAAGGTAGCTCAGCATTCATGTTTCCTCTCCATCAATTTATGCCTTATCCTTAACTGTTGCTCTTGGAGCTAGGTCAGTCACACAGTGCCAAAAATAGAACTCTCATAAAAATTGTAGTAATCTGTAATGGTGCAAGTTTCTCAATATAAATAAACAAAATAATCCAATAAAACCTTACGAAGAGACATCCTACAAAAAAATTGACTAATAACCCTCAAATTGTCAAGGTCATGAAAAACAAGAAAATTCAGAGACATTTCAGTTTACAATAATTTGCCTGAAGAAATAGGAATAAAGAAGAGAACAATGAAGGGGGAAAAATAAGGGAATCAGTTTACTAACTAAAGATGTTTTACTATTTTTCTTAAGAAAAGAAAAGGTGAAATGCATAGGCAAAGTTTCTTTTGCAAATGCCACGTATAATTGCATTGTGGGCATCTAAATATTCTACCCCCAGTCATCAAATTTTAGGGGCAATCTACTCTCCACAATCTAGTCCTAGTATCAGGCATGTGTATGACCAAAGATCCAAGGACAAAAGGAGTTTATAAAGGAAAAAGCAGGCAGCACATCATGGTGCAGACCTCCAACTGCAGCACTGAAGAGGCTGAGGCAGGAGGATGACAAGTTTGAGAACTAGCAGACCGAGTCATATCCTACATACATAGGACCGCTGAGACTCAAAATGGAACAAAGAAAAGAACAACAAAAGATTTCTATCAGCATTGTTAAGCCTTGGAAAACCAGCAGAGTATGTTCAGTTTGCTAATCAAAAGGAATGTACTGCAGTAAATAAAAGAGCAGTGGAACTGTGTGAGTTTCACTATATTTGGAAACATCAGAATGTGCTCTGTTTGTCTCCTGCCCAGTGCCACGGAGAAAAGGTGCTGGGTAGGAAGAACATGCAGACTGAGCTTTGTCTGGCTGTCTCTCTGTCTCTCCCTCTCTGTCTCTCTCTGTCTCTCCCTCTCTGTCTCTCTCTGTCTCTCCCTCTCTGTCTCTCTCTGTCTCTGTCTGTCTGTTTCTCTCTGTCTGTTTCTCTGTCTCCTGTCTCTCTCTTGGTCTCTCTCTGTCTCTCTCTCTCTCTCTCTGTCTCTCTCTCTGTGTTTCTCTCTGTCTGTCTCTCTGTCTGTCTCTCTGTCTTTCTGTCTGTTTCTCTGTGTGTGTGTGTGTGTCTCTCTCTCTCTGTTTCTGTCTGTCTCTCTGTGTCTCTGTCTGTCTCTGTCTTTCTGTCTCTCTCTCTCTGCCTCTCTCTCTCTGTTTCTGTCTCTGTCTCTCTCTCTCTCTCTCTCTCTCTCTCTCTCTCTCTCTCTCTCTCTTCCTCTCTCTCCCTCTCTAACCCCTCTGTCTTTGTTTCTCTCCCACTCTTTCCTTTCTCTCTGTCTCCAGCCATCATCCTAATTAACCTGCCCCCTATCCTCTCCCTCCCATTCACTTCTGTCATCTCCATTTCACAGTAGCACTTGCCCAGAGAAAAGAGGCTGCGACACATTCTATTTAGAAAGCGAATGTCTCACTAGGGGTGACAAGTCTTTCTTTGAGGTCATTTATCTAATTGCTCTTTGCAGATAAGAATTAATTAGCTCGATTATTTTTCTTACTTTTTGGATAAGTTCCCCACCTGAAGAGAAGAAATTCCTTGGCATTGGTGATTAATTGCTCAGCCGGAAGCTGACTGCCTCGCATTTGTAATAAATGCCGGCCGGCTCTTCAGGTCACATTAAGAATCAGGCAGGTTATGGTATAATGTACAGGATAATAAAGCACTTGTATAAATAGGGGCAGCAGCATTTGATTTTGATTAAATATTTTAATACATCAAAAGAGGAAGGAATTTCAGGATGCTGAAGGTAAAAGCCCCCTTTGGGTTGGCTTTTCTCTCTCTTTCATGAGGCACGAAACATCAACAGGATCTGTGACAGCAGGTGACATTTCAGTGTAGGGTTTGTCTACAGTGACCTTCGTGATATACGGGATTTGGTATTTCATTTCTAGCTGTCCCTTTTACTAGTGTCTCTCTCTGCCCAACAGCCCCCCAAAGTAGGAGCACATTCATATCCCAAATCTCTTTCATTTAAGGAACCAAAAAAGGTGAATTGTGGTTTGGTTTGTTTCCAAATTAGTTTTTTGTTTTGTTTTGTTTTTCATACATCATTCTTGCAGTAGTGTGTACATTAGGCCCTTTAACTTCGGAATAAAGCCTTTGGAGGTGAACAAATCAAATGACAATAAAAGACTAAATATAGGGGAAAAATCTGCAGAGGGAGTTCGAACCCAGGAAAAAACTTAGAGGGCTGGCCTTGTACTTTGTCCAGTATTAGGCAGAGATGTAAATAGAATGCTTAAGAGTGTTGCTGCATTTTTCCTTACTGATGGTAGAATTCTACATACAGAGCATATTTTGTGGTTATTTTAAGGATGAAGGAAAACAGACCCTGAAACAATTAAGTACTTTATCAAGCATTACACACTTTGAAGCATGCAGCAGAGCACAGCGCAGAGCACAGCGATGCTGAATGCCAAGCAAGCTATGTCGTAAGCAAGATTTTATGACTATTTCATAGACTACATGGTGGTAGAAATGTGGAGTGAAAACATTTCTGAATATGACACTTGTTCTTATAAAGGAATGCTTTCTCGAAAAGTCAGAAGTCTGATAAATAGATGATATTATGGAGACAAAACTGATTCATCTCCAAGGCTGTGAATAACAGAATTACCCTTGCTAAGTGATATTGCTAAAAATAATCAAGTTCAGCGAATTTCCTTCCACCCTAGGGGTCTTACCGTATAATTAAGAAGCTCATGTGCTTGCCTAATAATTGCTATGCTGTTTTCTGTTTTCTGCATTTTATATTTTTATATGTTATACTTTTCTTCCACCAAAAATAAGAATTGACATGCAGTGGTTCCTTACTAAATACCTACTCTGTGTATAAATGTGTTGTGGAATAGAAATGTGACTGATTTGACAAAGGTAAGTACCTGAAATCTTATATAACTTCATTTACCTCTTTTTTATTTTTTAAATGTATTTGGTTGTTACAGCGTCTCACTACACAATTCAGATTCATAGTGATTCTCTTGTTTTAAGCCTCCTCAGGGCTGGGATTATAGGCATACGCCACCATGCCAGGACTCTGTGGCTGACTCAGCCCCTGTGCCTCCAGGGACAGGGTTGGTGCAGCATGTGGTGCCGGGGATTGAACAGCAGTCCCTGCACTTGCTTAAGCTTGCTTAAGTAGACTCTTTGGTCTGCTGAGCTATCTTGCTGGCCCCTTCATTTACCTCTTGTTTCTTGTTCTTTTTCTACTAAATTACATAGCAAAGAAACTATTGTTTCCAAAGGCATCTAGATTTCTAGCTGTATAGAAAACTCTCTTAGCAACATAAGTACTTGTTCTTGTTTGCATGTGATTCAGATAACACAACTTCACAATTTCTTTTGTGTCAAACAGGAAAAATTTTGTAAATCCTTTCCTACATGGAGGTCGCCCAGCAATTTCAGACTATTTAGATCACTTTAAGGGAGCGTTCCAATGCCATTTATTGGTTTCCTTATCTTCAAGAGTGGGCTTTTATGATGCCTTGCAAGTCTCTTTATAATCTCTGAGCTCCTGGTTAATTGTAAAGAAGGGAGTATTCTTCCTTAAGCCACCTGTCAAAATTTCTGGGGCTCCTCTACATGAATGTATATTTCTTTTTTCTTCCACTCTCTTCACAAAAATGATGAAATTAGCTAACAAGCTGTCGCATACCGATATTTCACATTGTGTTCTCTTCCTTTCTGGCTGTTAGAAAGGGATTATGGGCAGGGGTGACATTGTTCACAGTTTACATCAGTGTGTTTCAAATGACCTCACTATCCCCTCCTGGGACAACTAATTGTTCCGTGAAAATTCAAACTGGACATTTGTTTCATTTTTTTTTTCCTTTTGGTTTAAATTGATAATTTATTCCAAAGGCAGTAGTCAGAATGTCTGAATTCAAAACACAGGCAAATGTGTTGTGTGTCTTAAAAAAAAAAAAGAAAAATGATGCAGAAAAAAATTACGGAAGTCTTTAGTGGTCAAACTATGGAGCAGCTAATTTATCAAGCCAATGTTTTTTCCAGAGTTTGAAGAAAAGCTGTCTTAACAAAAAGCCATACTTCTCTCTTGTGTGACCCTCTCCACCACCCACTGGCTTTCCCACTAAATTTTAGTAAGCTTTCAAAAATTCAGAAAATCAGATTAATCTGAAGAATATAAAGCTCATGTAGAGATGACAGCATCTGCCTCATGGGGATGTGATGAAGGTTAATGAGTTTGTGTTTATAGTGTGCTTACATACCGTAGTGTAAACCTGACTTAGAGAAAACCAGGCGCTCTGCACTCACCCTTGTGCTCACACCCTGAAGCGATCTATCTGCAGAACCTGGGGGCTACATTTAGTCTGTAAAGTAGGTTAGTGTTTCCCATACCCAGGCCACAAACTGGTGTATGTTAGGAACCAGGCTGCACAGTTGCATCTGGAAAACAGAGAAGTGGATCATTGTTGCCGCTGCTCCGAAGCATGGACACTACCCCCAGGCTCCTCCTGCTGTCAGATCAGCCTCAGTTTTAGATGCTCAGGGAATCCTGAACCCCATCGTGAACTGTGCATGTGGTGGATCTTGCTTGCATGCTGTTTGCACTTTCAAATCATCATGAAATCATTCATCTCTCCTCCTTCCCCACTGGTGGAAAAGTTGTCTTCCATGGAATTGATCCCCAGGGACAAAAAAGGTTGAGACCACTTTTTTCTTCTTTCTTTTTTTATGTGTTTGATACAGGGTCTCACTATACAACTCAGACCCATAGAAATCCTCCTGTTTTCAGCCTCCCCAGTGCTGGGATTACACATGTGTACCACCATCCCCCATCTCAGTGGCTGGCTCAGCGCACCTGGGGACAGGGCCAGCACAGCATGTGGTTCTGGGGATCAAACCCTTGTCCCTGTACTTGCCTAAGCAGGTGCTTAGTCTGCTGAGCTATCTTGCCATCCAGAGTCCACTTTTTAAACCACTTCAAATTTAAGTTTATGATGCTAATTAAGAAAGCCAACACCCTCTTTTGTTGAAGATACTTTCTAAAGGAAATATAATATGTATGAAAAAGGCTTTTTTTCATTGGGACAAATAAGAAAAAATGTCAAGTGTAACATGTGAATTGAAAATGTTATATCAGAGACTCATGTTTTTGATTTGAAGTTTTGGCCATAGATTCAGAAAAATCACAACATAAGCCAATCTTCCTGCATAGTCTTTATGTTTGAGCATTCCATAATTTCTAAATGGAAACTTAATGACCAATCTGATGTATAGGAGTGGGATCTTGAGGAGATTAAGTGGTCAGGAGGGCTCCATTTCCCAAAATGGGGCAACTGTCCTTCAAAAGTGTCTGAAGGTTATTTCATGGCCTTTCTGTGATCCAGGAATTCAGTCACAATGTACACTCTGCGAGAAAGGAGGCCCTCACCAGACCCTGAATCTGCTGGCACTTTGACTGGAGTCTTCAGGCTCCATAACTATGAGCAACAGCCTTTTTCCATCAGTGTTAGTTCTAAGTATTTTTTTTCAAAGTTTTATTGATAAACAGATAGCAATGAGACAGTTTCAAATCAAATCGGAAGTACAGTTTCAACAAATAATACACTGCATATCTTCTTCTTAGTGGTTAATTGTTCTAAGTATTTTTGTTACAACCACAAGAATGTAAGAGACATTTCTCCTTCACAGGAATATAAGTTCCAAAATGTTCAAATGAATAGAGAATTTGCAAATACATTTTTCCCAATGTAATATGCTTTTAAAATCTAACTTAAAAAATAGTGCTGTCTTAGATATTGCCTATTCTGTGATCTGTCATCACTGTGTAGTGTTTGCAGACAGGATATCATGTCTGCATCTTGTACAATGAATAACTACTAAGACAACAATATGCAATGTATTAATTATTGGAACTGTGCTAGTGGTCGGGTTTGAAACTGTCTCATTGCTATTGGTTTCTCAACAAACGTATTTTTGAAAAAAGGTGACTAGCGTTCTGTCTAGAGTGCCTTCCCTGGAAAAAAGAAGCCGAGAAGGTTTCTCTGGAGGCTGGACTTTGTATCTCTCACCTGCACAAATCACAGTCTGTGATATGCAAAGAGAAGAAAGGTCTTTGGGATGTTGCAAAGCAGACTTGTCTCTCAAGATGAGCAAAACCTGGAAAAGAGAATTTATTTATTTATGTATGTGTGTATTTGGCTCAGGGTCTCACTATGTAGCTCAGAATCCTAGTGATCCTCTTGTCTCAGCTTCCCGAGTACTGGGATTACAGGACTGTACCACCACATGTGATTTCAGCGGTTGGCACAGGCCTGCAGTACCAGAGACCAAACTTAGGTCCTTGGGCTTGCCAGGAAGGTGCTGAGACTGCTGAGCTATCTCCCCAGTCCAAAAAGTGATTTTTTTTTTTTTTTTGGCAGAACTGGTGATTGAACTCACACCCCTGCACCTGCCAGGCAAGTGCTTATTCCACTGAGCCATCTCCCTGGTCCCCCAAAAGTGAAATTCTTATATGTGTGCAAAACACTGTTCTAAGAATAGAACCTGGTAATAAACTAAGAATCAGGACAAATATATTTGAAAGCTATCACTTGTAAAAAGAATCTTTGCAAAACTTCTTCTAGCTCTCTGCTGAAGTCATTTTGCATTATCTACTTTTAGTCATCATTATCTACCTGACCTAATACGTTAGGTGCTGTTATACTGCCCTGAAACAAATAGACGCCCTGGGCTTTCTGACATGGTATCTTCGCTGCACCTACTTTGCACAATGTGGATAAAAGTTTAACACACTGGCACACAGCAGAAAGAAGCGGTACTGAGGGGCACACAAGCATTTAGGAGGAGTGGGTTGGCATCTAAGGAGAGACACAGAATGCACAGCACATGCTTAAAGCCAGCATCCTCATTCTCTGACCACGGGGTTCTCTGTGGCCCTCCCCAACACAGGGCCTGAGTATGAGGGCCCTTTCCCTAGGGTCCTCGTCTCTCAGTGGTGTCCTGTGGTTAAAACTCTGCCCAGGAGGTCAGGGCACAGGGCTCCGTCCTTGCCTCCTGTTCTCCACTCTGTGCCTCAGAGCTTTTCTTGCGGGCTGCACTGTAATCGCCAGTGTTTCCCCGGCAGTCCCTGCACTTCCTCAGCTTTCATCCTCAGAGCTACTACTGCGTCCTCAGGGTAAACATGGACACTGTGATCCTAAACTCTCCTGAGGTAGTGACATCTTATCCTCAACCTCTCAGAGAGGCTTCTCCTTCAGTTAGGCCAAACTCTTAATTATTTAATAGAGAAAAAAAGCCAGCTGGGGAACTCATTATTATTATTAATAAAAGGCTCTTTCAGTGGACAGAACTAGGAAATATTATATGGGACAGGTAATGTAATTACTGTTGTATATCTACTAGTGTCAATGTAAAATAGTAACATAACATATAACATTATGCATAGTAGCATGTATATTATATAATGCATAAAATACGTTAATATCTATATAATACAATATATGTAATGTAAAACAGCATATTATATAAATAGTATATAATACTTAACATAAGCATATATGCCTGTTTGATATGCAGATTGGTCTTATGTCATATTACATATTATGTACATATACTATATGAACATTATATATAATCCATATATGTAATATGTCTTTGTAAGGAAGGGTTTACAGGGTGTTCAGGGTCTTGCTACTAGGTCAAGCTCATAGTGATCTGCCTGTTTTCAGCCTCCAAGAACTGGGATTACAGATGTGTGCCACCACACCCAGTCTCAATTGCCATCTCAGTGTGCCCTGAGGGTGGGACCGGCACAGCAGGACCCGAGATTGAATCCCAGCCCCTGCACCTGCTTGCAGGCACTTTAATACATTGAGCGTTTTGGCAGACCCTGTAATATGCCTATGTTTATAAATACATACAGGTATTTATAAATACTGTCTGTACATGTGTATAATGTTCCTTTGTTTCTTCATTTATCTGTATAGTAGGAGATGAGTTCATGTTGATGCCACCAATTGTAACTTATTGCATGCGTTCTTTCTCTCCTTCCTTCTTGTCCACTGTTGTAAATATCTTCTCTGACAGTAGGAAATTAGTCGGCATTATTTTTAATAGATAAATTGCTTTGCCTAACCATCACATGAGCTTGTTTCCTATGACCAATCTCAAGGCTGCCGGCTGCCTCTTCCCCAGCAATAGGCCCACCCTTCCCTAACCTCCGCACTGTTCTGCTCCCCTCCCAGGGCAGGAGCCTGACACCCTGCTGGTTACTGCACTCAGGAGAGGGAGAAGACAGGACAGGAAGGTTAGGAGGAGGTAAGGGGGAGTTCTTACTGGCACAGATAAAGGCAAATAAATGTGGAAAGAATGAAAAGAAAGAAAAGAGAAGGTCACGCATTCTAATATAATAATCAATGAAAAAGAATGAGTACAAGTGTACAAACCACATTCCTTGCTTACTAGACTCAGTGGTTGTACATTTACTCTTGAAATTGCAACGAAGGTTTCCAAATACTTCCTCTCCGTTTCAGCATCCCAGCAAAGCCTGATAACCCAAGCAGGCCAGGGAACAGCGCAAAAACCTTCAAAATAATCTCTGTTCTTCTAGATCTCAATGTGATCCTAACTTGATGACATTATGTTGTGCATTGTACCAAATTAACTCATGTTTTGAGTGTGTAGTGCTTCGGAAAGAAACCATTAAGTATAAAAAGAAAAATTCATAGAATACTAAATGCACAGGTCACGATGTATCAAATTATGAATAATTTAATAATTTAAAAAAGATATTCACTAATATCACAGCAAGCGTAATTTTTCAAAGATGTTCAATATAATTTAAGACTAAGAGGATACTTTATGGTTCCATTCCACTTCCATTTCTTGTTTTCAGTGTTGGCGCACATTCTTCACCAATTTTTCTTTCTTTTAAAACAAAAATTAACAATTAATTTGGAAGGATTTTCTTATATATCATGCATATTAAATTGTATCTGAAATATACTTGACAAATATTTTTTTTCCTGGTACATGGCTTACCTTAAACAAAAGTTAAATGTTTTTATTTGGTAAACTATCTCAGGTTGTTTCTTAGCTTCTCATCATGCTTTTATGCATTTAAATTATAAAAATATTCTTGCTGGGCTTTCTTTCCCCTTATTTGAATATCTAATCTGGTGGGTGCATTTTTGCAACTGATGTTCCTTAAGAGGTTGGGGGGTTATTCTTAATTTTATTTCCAAATGCCAAGCCAATTGTTGAATAATCCATCTTTGCTTTTGTGGTTAGAAATGCAAACTTTATGGAATACACAATCAATACAAACATGAGTAGATCTCTGGAATTTCTAACATTTTCTAATGATATCTCTGTTGATCCTCATAGGTGAAACATGGTATTTTAATTACTGGAGCTTTACATTAAAATTTGATTTCTCTGAAAGCAATCTTCTTTCATTATTCTTATTCACAATATTCCTGTCTATTTTCATGCATTTATTCTTCTGGGTAAAAGTTATTATCAAGTTGTCAAGTTTTTTTTTTTAAAACTACATTAGGATTTTGACTGGAGTTGCATCACATTTATAAAGTGATTTGAAGGAAATTGACATCTTTACAATTTTTAGTTACCCCATCCAGGAAGGCAATATTTTGTCAGTGATTCAGGTCATATTTTATGTCCTTCAGGAAATTTTTATGTTTTCTTAGCCTCATGTATTCCTGACTTAATTTCTAGATATTTCATACATTTGGTTGCTGCTTGAAGTATTCTAAATATTAACTTTTATGACCCATCATTCATTTTAAGAAAAGAAAATAATTGTCTTGCCGTTTACTATACACTCTTCCAAGTAATATTTTAATAGGTTTTTCTTTAGTAGTCTATCAAAACAAAAGGAAGATAAATATCAATAGTCAGAGAAGGTGGTTAGTACTTAAAGCATGTGAATTTGAGGTATGTGAAAATATTCTTAAATGCTAACCACTTATCCTGTCTATCTGATATTTATGTCCTCTATCTCTTAAGTTAATATATTTAACAAAAATCTTCAAATAATCATAATTTGTTAAACAAAGAAGCCTAAATGCAAATTAAAGTTCATATGAATGAAGCTGCACCAGAGTATTACAATAAAGTGGACGCTCATTCACTGGGATGAATGAATCCAGCTGCACCTCAGTGGTAAAGACAACACAGCCTTCCCTGAGTCTTTTCCCTGCTTGGGCTGCAGGACTTCCTTAAGACTTGGCTATGCAAGGATTAAATGGGAAATAAAATGACCAGTGTACTTTTACCAAAAGTGTGAATACTGGGTTATAGTGCTTTAAAATAGAAACACAGGTCCTTGTATCTTTGTGTAATAAGCTACTTCACAGAGGTAATTTTGATGTACTTTGTATATTCATCTTCCTATTACAGATCTTTACTGTCAGGCCTCCCTTTTGTGTGTGCACTCCCACTTTTTTCTCAGGTTTTCAGAGTTGAATGCATTAATTTCTTCCAACAGCAAACTCACTCCTGCCCATCTACTTCTATGTTCATCATGTAAGAGCAGAAAGAGTAGGAAAGCACTGAAACCAGCACCCGCTGGCTTAGAGTCAGGGTCTCACTTTTATATTTCTCCCCACCCTGGTTTATTTCTTATTGCTGTGACAAAATACCAAATGCCCAGAAATTAGAGCAGGGAAAGTTTACCTCAGCTTGTAGATTACCAAGGTTTCAGTCCATTCTCAGCTGGAACCAAAGCGGAGCAGCAAGGCAGAGGAGAAGCAGTCCATGGCAGGCAGACAGAAAAAGGCAGCACCAGCAAGCCTCCCTTTCCATTTGTACTCCACGCAGGCTACAAAGCTACTGATTGGTGTCACCATACTGAGAGTGAGCCTTTTGTTTTCAGTAAATTCATTCACTGTACACCCAGACCCATGCTAGTCTAATCAGTGGACAAATCTGGTTAGTAAGTACCCCCAATCCATAGTCACACATTCTGGCTCAAATGAACAACAACAACAAAAAAGCTCCCTGCAAGCAGGCACAGGAGATGGGGATTTGATCCCTCAGCCTGCAGTGCAGGCCCTGCCCCCAGGACATGCTGAGAAGGCAATTGAGACTGGGCATGGTGGGGTGTTCTTATAATCCCAGGGCTGGGGAGGCTGAGAGTTGGAGGATCTCTGTGAGTCTGAGCTGCATAGGGAGACCCTGTACCAAATACATAAATGAAAAAAAAGTACTCGTTTAGGCATTATTCCTCTCCTCCTCTTTTAATGGATATTCATTTCTTTATCATGAGACAGACTCTTTTTTCATTATCCATAAGATACTGAAAATGCATGCTTTACCTTCCTGAGGTATGAGAAACATCATTTTTCTTTCTTCCAAGTTGATAGGACTAGAAAAAAATAATAAGAATAAAAAGAAAAAGGGGAGGAGGAGGAGGAGGAGGAGAAGGAGGAGGAGAAGGAGAAGAAGGAGAAGGAGAAGAAGAAGAAGAAGAAGAAGAAGAAGAAGAAGAAGAAGAAGAAGAAGAAGAAGAAGAAGAAGAAGAAGAAGAAGAAGAAGAAGAGGAAGAGGAAGA
>NW_004524578.1:10383349-10384462 GCF_000260255.1 Octodon degus | reverse complement strand
AAGAAGAAGAAGAAGAAGAAGAAGAAGAAGAAGAAGAAGAAGAAGAAGAAGAAGAGGAAGAGGAAGAGGAAGAGGAAGAGGAAGAGGAAGAGGAAGAGGAGGAGGAGGAAGAGGAGGAGGAGGCAGAAGAGGAGAAGGAGGAGGAGGAGGAGGAAGAGGAGGTGGAAATGTATTCCCCATTATTACAGAAAAGACACTGTCACAATGCTGGAATTCTGCATATAAGAGATTTCATTTACACATGACTTAGCTTTTATCATGTAGTACACAGCTTTGCATTTTAAATAATATTCATACTTTTCTAGCTCATAGTGTGTAGATGCTGGGGCGGCTCTTCTGGTCAGGGCTGTTGCTATATGTTTGAATGCAGATGACTGAATGCCAGTTGTTGTGGTGGCAGGAGCTCAACCTTACATAGTGGCACAGGTCCTCACAATTCTAAGGTCTGTGTGTGTGTGTGTGTGTGTGTGTGTGAGAGAGAGAGAGAGAGAGAGAGAGAGAGAGAGAGAGAGAGAGAGAGAGAGAGAGAGACAGAGACAGAGACAGACTGAGTGACAGAGAGACAGAAAGACAGGGAGACAGAGATGCCTTTGAAGTTTGCAGCACGTGTGCTAATATCACACTGCTCAAAGTACATGTCATGACTCACCCAGAATCATGGAAAAGCGTTGGGGAAAAGAAATCCTAACTCTGTTGGAGATCTGAAGACCCACAGCTTCATGCTCCATTTATACTTGTATGGATGATAGCCATGTCTGGTCCTTCTCAGGTTATGACAACTGTCAAGCTACAATTCTGTATCCAACAATAAGAAACCAAACACGTGAACGATGGGAACACATGAATACTTACATTGTGATACCACATTGTTAGAAATTAAATTACATGCTTTCATACTCTTCTCAGACGTTGGCACTATTGATATTACAAATAAGAAAGAAGAAGCTGTGTGCCTCAGTTACTTTTTACTTGTTGCTGTGACAAAATACCCAACACCCAAAATGAAAGAAGGAAGTTTATTTAACTCACAGTTCGTGGAAGTTTCAGTCTGTACTCACTGGCTCCTAGGTGAAGTGACACCAGGCAGAAGGTAGCAGTTCATGGCAGCAGAAA
>NW_004524578.1:10375330-10383054 GCF_000260255.1 Octodon degus | reverse complement strand
AGGGCAGGCCCTCCCCACCCTTGGGTGGGCCACCCATTCCCTAGGGTGTGGAACCACCAGCCAACCCAGCCAAGTTGACATAATGTATCAACCATTACACCATCCCACATCTGGTCCTTCTCACCACAGTATGTACAAGAACCCACACATATACTGAGCTCAGACTCCAGATTTTTCTGAGACTGAACACAATGCTTGATGATAATGGATATGTTAGCTTTCTGTCACTGTGACAAAATACTTGAGGTAAACAAGTCTTAAGGAGGAAGGTTTATTTTGTCTCATAGCTTCAATCCACAGTGCCCCATGTGTGGGTCTGTGGCAAGGCATCATGTCATGTTGAGAATGTGTGCAAGTGGGCTTTGCTCAATTCACGTCATCCCGGAAGCAGAAAGCCAAGGAGAACTCTGAGTCCCAGCATCAGCTCCAATTAAGCCTTGCAAAATCTTAACGTCTTCACAATAAATTTCACTTCTTACAAGTGTCCTCAACCTCCCAATGGTTCCTCGGGGTGGCAAACAAGCTTTAAACACATGGGCCAATGGGAGACATTTATCCAAACTACAACAATCAACAAAAGCAAAGAAAATTCTTTTGAGTGTATCCCACAGGACTCCAACTCCTAGGTATGTCATTGTTCCCCACTGTTTTGAATATTCTTCATCAGCTACTTTGTTTTTACAGTTGCAGAGAGAAGAGCTGAACATGAAGACTCAGAAATTTCTACTAAGGCTGGAAGTGCCTTAAGAATTAATTTGAAATTAAAGCAAGCAGACATATTTTGAATCAAATTATAGAAATGGGTTCCGAGACCTAAGAATTATAGATCACTTGCTCACATTATAGTAATGAAGTTATTTGCTTTTTGAGCACAAAAATTACTGACCATGCTGGGCAAAGCATGGTGTTTACAAGCATGGTGTTCTTACATGACAAATTTTATTCTTGATATCTTTCCTTTGCTAGCTGTTTTGGTCATCAGAATCTGACAAAAGTCACTTAGTAAGGGAAATAATAGCAGACTATCACAAGCAAATAGCATCCAATATGTAGGTGACATAAAAGATATCCCAGCAAGTATGCTGTCTAAATACTATAACAGGAGTGAACCTTTACAGCACCTTCACTGACATATGGGCCACCTTGACCCTGCCCACTGTCATTTGGAGGCAGGTGCTTTATAAAAATTGATTTGGTAGAAAGTATGTACTATTGACTGGGCCCCTTGTATCTGCTTATAAATGCTGATTTAACATGCCATGGCATTTTCACATGAAGCCTGGGAAAATATATTGCAATTATAATTTTATTAAAATTGCCTTCTCAATTATCTCAGTGAATAAAAAGGTTACTTAGCTGAAGATACGGCTCAGCGGCACAAGTGCCTGCCTGGCAAGAGCAAGGTCCTGAGTTCAATTCCCAGTATGGAAAAAAGAAAAAAAGAAAAGAAAAAAGGGCTGCCTATCAGACAAACTAGTATAACTTAAGAAATTAAAGGTGCATGGTGATATAAAAGATACAGTGAATTTCTAGTGTAAATTATGTATTTCATGGTAATATTTGGGGTTCTTAAGGGCAGGCCTTCCACACAAGCACACTTGGTGATCTGAGCCTTATTGGTGGAGTTTGTGGCTACAAGCCCATGTTTCTCTGATTAATGTTGATGACTGGGTAAGAAAGCTGCATTTGAGAATGCCGGGAGCTATAATCACTGCTATAGAAAAGACTGAAAAGAAACCTTTAGTGCTGTCCAGGAATAATAAGTCTTCCAGTCAACTGCATAACTCATAAGCAATTAGTTTCTCCAAAAATAAACACATAGGTGCTAAGAAGCCTTCATGATGGAAGAACAGGTCTGTAGTTAATTCCTGGGATTATGCTTTTCAAGGACTAAACACCAGCATAAACTATGTCCAGTGAAAGAAATATGTCAGGGGGTGAATAATCACAGTGCTACAACCTCGGGAACTTCCTCCTCCTCTTCCTTTTTTTTTTTTTTAATGATTTAGGACAGGGTGTATAGGGTGTACAGGGTCTCACTATGTAGATTGGAATCATAGTGACTCCTATGTACAGCCTCCCAAGTGTGGGATTACAGGCACGAGCCACCACACCTAGTTTCAATTGCCATCTCAGGGGTGGAGCTGGTACGACAGGCCTGGGGATCAAACTCCCAGCCCCTGCATCTGCCTAAGCAGGTGCTTTAATCTGCTGAGCTATTTGGCTGGCCCAACCAGCTCCTCATCCTCATCTTCACTTCCCCCCTTTGTTCTCCCCTCCCTTCTGCTTCCAGTGCCACCCACTGGTTGAACCAATGGGAGTCAAAAGGGCAAGAAAGAAACTTGTTGGTGTATTCTGTGGGAGCAAACTGTTATCATAAAAACCTGGCGAGACTGGATGTGAGTCTGGACTTACAGATGGGAGTAACCAGCCCTCATACTTCACTCCATTGTGACACTTAACTGCCAGGCCATGGTGTTCTGGTCCCTCCAGGCCTTATGTGCTCCTTAGCTACACATAGGTTAGGTAAATTGTGAGGTGATCATCCCTTTCATCCAGCCTCCCCCTCGTGACTGCCTTCTAGAGCAGAGACTCTCTCAAAGCCACCTGCTCTTTTGACTTGCTGACCCTTAATGGCTGAGTAACTTTTACTCCCTCTTGACTTTTGGGAAGATGACAAATGTGGTCCTCTATTGTCAGGATTTTTAGCTTCCCGATATGGAAGTTTATCTCACTACAATCTGGTCAGTTAAGAATGATGCTCTATTTTGGGCACCGCTGTTTTGTTCTCATTGGTTTAGAATAAAAAGATGACATACTTCAGAGCCTAGGTAGACTGCGCCAGGAGACTCTCCTCCTATCTTCAGCAGACCTACTGTCAATTGTCTTGTGAACATTGGCTCCTTTTTAGGTGTGTAAATTGTTTTCAACTTAGTTTCAGTATTTGTTATTCTTATTCTCTAAAATGGATTATGTTCTTCAAGAAGACAAAGGGAAATCCAGGTTTCTTTTCTTCTCTTTCTTTCTTTCTTTCTTTCTTTCTTTCTTTCTTTCTTTCTTTCTTCTTTCTTTCTTTCTTTCTTTCTTTCTCTCTCTCTCTCTTTCTTTCTTTCTTTCTTTTCTTCTCTTTTCTTTTTAGGGAGGGTCTACAGGGTGTTCAGGGTCTCACTACAAGATCAGACTCATAGTGATCCTTCTGTTTACAGCCTCCCAAGTGCTGGGATTACTGGCACACACCACCATGCCCAGTCTCAATTGCTATCTCAGTGTGCCCTGGGGCTGGGCCAGGACAGCAGACCCAGGGACTGAACCCCAGGCCCCTGTACCTGCTTGTAGGCACTTTAATCCTCTGAGTTGTTTGGCTGGCCCTCTCTAACATGGGGTAATACAATCTTTTGTTACTTCATTTATTCAGATGAAGTGAAATACTAGGTGCAAAAGTATTCTCTAAATTATAATGATAAAATATAATGATAAAATATAAAAGTAGGTGTCTTTGATTATTTTCAGTTTTAAAAGCAAGCAGAAATAGTCATAGAATTCCAGTTAACCATGGCTAAGTTTTAAGGGAATAGAAATCAAGAAGGTTGTTTTAGAGTAAGGTAAAACGTCATTGAAATTCTCAGCAAATGGGCCCATCTGTTGGCGGGCTAAATTTTTTTGACCAGACTGTTTGAGTAGTTTTTCTCCCCAATCACTCAACAGTTTCTGTGTAATCTACACACTTTAAATGTTTCAACAATTCAACCAAGTGTTAAAAAAAAATCAGCTACTTCTCTTGCCTTTATTTCCTGTCAACCACTCAAGCTCAATGAAATGCTAAGAGATGAATTAAGACTGTATACAAGTGTCCCAAAGCCTGAGAGGTTTGAAATTTCACATTTCTCCAAATATGTCTATTGTATTTATTATGGTAGTCCATTCCCTAACTGCTGGGAACCCCTTGCAGGAAGACCCTAGCAATGAGAAGAAATTAATATTCTCTTACCAAGCTGGGTATTTGATGCCTACCATTGAGCTGTATCTATTCTAACATCTGTTCTTGTCTTTTTGTCTCCTGTTCAGTCCACTCCCAGCTCTGAGTACAGTGTGCTCCAGAAGGATTATCTCTGTCCCAAACCCCATGTGAGGGGCGTACTGCACCAGTGTGTTCCTGTGCTTTACAACTCTCGTGGCTCCCTGAATATGTCCTGAGATGTCATCTTTCATGCTTTTTCTCAGGCTGTTCCTTCTGTCTAAAATTCCATGACAATCTTTGCACTATGCCTCGTCTTTCAACTGTATTTTCCCTGCTATTTTATTTAATCCCCATTAAGAAATAACTACATCTTTTATATGATCTTCATACTACCTTGCATGTATCTACAGGCTTAAAAAATATTTACGGGCCAGGGAGAGAGCTCAGTAGAATAAGTGCTTGCCTGGCAAGCAGAAGGGCCTGAGTTCAATTCCTGGTTCTGAAAAAAAAGAAAAAAACTTACTTATATTTACAAGTGGATGTTTTTCTTCTTAAAGAACTCTCTGAGCTCCTGGGGACCTCTATATCTTACTTCTCCTTTATTACCAGTAATTGCACAATTGTATAAACTTAACAATTCTCTCTTTCCTAAATGAAATGCATCAACATAAATATGACAAAGAAAATATACCAGAAGAGTCAGCTTTAACTCTTCTATCAGGGCCTCATAGAGCATTTTGGCGCTCTCTGATCAGTTTATGAGCAGGAAAGGTTGATTCTAGCTCTCCGTTTGGAGTGTGCATTTGTTAGAGGGCCCCTTGGCTTTGGACCTGTGGCGAGATAGCACATCGTGGCAGGAAACAGGTAGTAGAGGAATCTTTTGTACCCCATGGCGGCCAGGAAATAAAGAGATAAAGAGAAAGACTAGGTCCCACAGTGCCCTCCCAGGTCGTGCTTCCATAGCCCTAAGTTCGCACATTGGGTCTCCCCCCTTTTATAAAATTTATATATTTGGTGCAGGGTCTCACTATGCAGCTGGGTGATCTTCCCGTTTTTCACTCCCCCAGCACTGTGATTACAGACTTGTGCCACCACGCCCAATCTCAGTAGCTGGCTCAGGGTGCCTCGGGGTGGGGCCAGCATGGCATATGATGGAGGGGATTGAATTCCATCCCTGAACTTCCACTGAGCCATTGTGAGGGCCCTTTCAACTTTTAAAGTGTGCAACTTTTCTTAATTCTTCACATACTCTACATGGAATGATTAATTAAACCTCAAAGTCATATACGTGTATGTTATAAGCAATAAAATGCACTTTTTTTTTTCCAGAACTGGGGCTTGAACTCAGGCCCTTGCACTTGCCAGAGAAGCGCTTATTCCACTGAGCCATCTCCCCAGCCTGCACTTTTATTTTTATTTTTTATTTATTTCTTGGTTTATTTATTTATTTTTATTTATTTATTTTTTTGTGGTAGCTACTAGGAATTAAACTCAGAACCTTGTGCTTGCCAGGCAGGTACTTAAGCCACTGAGCTGTCTCCCCTGCCCAATTTATATTTTTTAAAGAATACAAAACAGTAACAAAAACCCAACATTAGAAACAATAAAAAATTTCACTAAACAAAGTAATAGGAATTCAACAATGTTTACTGTATTGCATGATATTATCTTCAAATTAGATGTTTAGGTTACCAGATATAAAAGTACAAAATTATCCTTAAAAGAAATAAAAACAAAAACAAAAAGTTATAAGAAATTTTTAAAAAGAGTAAAATTTTAAGCATTAACTGTTCCCTTCAAAAGACCAGCAGAAGTCACCTGTATAATGATCCCAATCATCCTGCATAGATACTCAAATATTTATTTTTCATCCTTTCTTTTGCCTTTTTCCTCATCTCAGATTTTCCTTATCATTGAAAAACTTCTTTCCCTCTCACTGTATCTGTTGCACCATTCCGAATATACTTGCTCTTTCCGATTCAGCATGGGAGGTTGAATTCAAGCCACTTCTTCCCCTCCTATTTGTCCAAAAGAACTGAAATCATCATACCCCAGCAACATACGTGGACCCGTGCATACAGCCACACAGTTTGTCACAGCTAAATCCTCGAAACAACACAAATGCCCCTCAACTGAGGAACTGAGGAATGGATAAAAACGATGGAGTATTACACAATGGAGTATTACTCAGCTATCATATAGGATAGCTTTCCGGGCTTTTGTGGATCAATGGATGTAACTGGAGACTGAACTGGTAAGTGAAATAAGTCAGACACACATGTGCAAACACCGTGACACACTCCTTTTAAGTGTGTGTTTCCACAAGTCTTGATGAACACATCCATTCAGGATAATCACAGCTTCAACGAAGACAATGAAATGGAATTCCATAATGCTACTGATGGTCCATTTCAGTTATATTCCGCCAGTCCTGGTGAGGTTTTTAAACTACGCAGTGTATAGTCTTCCATATGTTACTTCCTTAAATAAGAACATAATTTTTTTATATCTATCTGTCTATCTACTATTTACTTATTTCATGTATTTGGCTCAGTGTCTCACTACACAGCTCGGATCCATAGTGATCCTCCTTTCTCAGCCTTCCTAGCACTGGGATTACAGGCTTGCACCACCATGCTGGGTCTCAGTTGCCGGCTTAACACACCCAGGGGTGGGATGTGATGCTGGGGATTGAATCCCGATCCTTGAGCTTGTCTAAGTAGTCAGTTAGTCTGCTGGACTTTCTTACTGGCACTAACTGTGAACATCTTTAGATTCAGTTGTGTCATGCTTGTCTGTGGTTGATTCCTCTATTTTTTTTTTTTTTCTGAGCCGGGGATTGAACTCAGGCCTTTGCACTTGCCAGGAAAGCACTTATTCTACTGAGCTATCTCCCTGGCCCAAAATCTGATTCCTCTATCCTATTGTATAAATATATCATGACATTTTATATACATTGAGAGTGTTTTAGAGGGGCTGGGGTGATAGCTCAGTAGAATAAGTGCTTGCCAAGCAAGCTCAAGGGCCTGAGTTCAACCCCTGATTCCACCAAAAAATAAATAAGTAAAATGAAATGAAAGTGTTTTAGATACAGATCCCTCCTTACTGTTCTAAGAGCTGGAAAATCAAACTGAGCCCACACCAAGCAAAAGCATTTAAAAGTCACTCAAAGGCTTATACTTTCTTTTGATAACCTTTAAGTCTGTGCTTCATTGGTTTTTATGAACTTTCTAAGGAATGATTTTATTTAAATTTCTGGGTTTTGTTAGTGCATGTGCATGTTTAGTGCACGATGTTCCTACTCATCATGAGGGGCTGCTACCCATGCATAGTACAGGCTAATTCTTTTTCTCCCTGGCCCAAAATCTGATTCCTCTATCCCATTGTATAAATATATCATGACATTTTGTACACATTGAGAGTGTTTTAGAGGGGCTGGGGAGATAGCTCAGTAGAATAAGTGCTTGCCAAGCCATGCTGCCTTGGAGCCAGCTCATTACAGACTGAAACTTGTACATACTATGAGATAAACAAAATTTACCTTTCTTATGTTATGCTCTTCTCCAACTCCTTGGTCCCCTTTCCCTTTGCAAAAATACCTATCTCCTTATTTCCCATTGTCCATCTTTTACTTCCATCTTTCATTTATTTATACTTTTATTTATTTATTTTTTTCAAAGTTTTATTGATAAACAGATAGCAATGAGACAGTTTCAAATCAAATCGGAAGTACAGTTTCAACAAATAATACACTGCATATATTCTC
>NW_004524578.1:10372382-10375105 GCF_000260255.1 Octodon degus | reverse complement strand
AGTCCAGTAGCCCATAATAGCATTGGGTCTTCTGTTTAACTGGCAATGTCAGAAATTATTGACCTGAGTCCCCCACAGCTCAACTTAACAGCATGGTTTTATTTCCTATATTTCATCTTTATACTTTTCTACTGGATATTTATACTTTTAGACCATAATACTAAGCCAAATAAACCAAACACAAATGAAGGAATATTTCTTGTCATAGTAAGTATGGGTTTCGAGACTGAATCTACACCTAACCAGGCCTTTGGCAAAATGGGAAAACATCTTGGCAAAATATTCTTTTGCTTCTCCCAGATAATAGTTCTGACAAAAGTGCAAGAGAAAGAAACTCCAGTGTGGAAATTTCAAGCTTTCTAATCTAGATGAAAATACATGTGGGCAAGTAACATAGGGCAATTCAGTAGTACTTGGGTTGCCCTCTCGTTGAAGTCATTGGTCTCTAAGTAGAAGTTAAATCCTTCCATGTTGCTTTGCACAGGTGTATTTGAATTCTGTTCCTTTCCTGTCCTACCTGGCTGACCCTCTCAGAGATGGAACATCATAATAGCAGCTGGTTTGCAATATGTTCTCACCATTCAAGGATTAATCCTGAACGGCCTGACCCATGTCACTTGGGAGCCACGTTATGAATCGCTTCTGACATCACTCTTCATTACCTCATTTACGGTCATAACACCCCTTTCACCCCTCAGGAAATTCTTCCATTTGGGTCCCTCTCTACAATAAAGTCCTTTGGCTTTGCTGTCTTAGGCAGGCATGAATAAAGAACCATTCCTTGTGCCCCTGTCCAAATACCACTTACTTTGATATAAGTCCATGCGGTCACTACTTTCACTGGGTTCACATCAGCTAGTGAGAGAAGTCTGGCATGAACCTCCATGCAAGGCAGTGGTTCATTTTGCATAAGTTGCTAGACAACAATGCAAAGAAAATGTTCATGAGATGTGCAAGTGGCATACACCATTCATATACGTATATAAAGGTTAAAAATTATTATTTTAAACCAAGTGTGAAGGCATATATCTGTAATCCCAGATCTCTAAGTGATTGAGAATCTGGAAAATTCCAAGTTCAGGCCTCACTTGAATAACTTAGTGACTTAGCAAGACCCTGTGTCAAATAAGGAGGGAGGCAAGGGCTCAGTGCCAAGGCTCTGTGTTTGATCCCCTGTATGAAATGTACTTTATTTAAAATCCTACTCGATAGTTGGTTAAGAATTTAAGCCACTGCCACCATCCCAGAACCTGAGCTCCCCACCACATTTACTGTTTTCCCCCTGTATGACTTAGTACTACCCTAAATCTTGTCATTGCTTCCTTAGACTTTTTTTTTTAACTTTTTTTAAATTTTATTTTATTTATGTGTGTGTGTGTGTGTGTGTGTGTGTGTGTGTGTGTGTGTGTCCAGCTCAGCCCACCAGGGGGCGGAGCTGGCTAGCATGTGGTGCTGGGGAATTGAACCACAGTCCCTGTGCTTTGCTAAGCTTGTTTTAAGTAGGTGCTTTAGACCACTGAGCCATCTCACCAGCCCCTTCCTTAGACTTTTTATAGTTTAGATCAGAGGTCTGTAACTTTTTTTTCTGAAAATACCAGAAAATAAATATTTTAGACTTCAAAGGCCATTTAAAGTCATTATCTCTTTTTTCCTTCTTCCTGTTTTCATTTATTTTAAAGCAATCCTGTAGACTCTCTTCTGTTGATCTGTGGTGTAGACTCTAAACCAATATGGCATTTTAAGTGTTGTGGTAAATGGACATCATGTTCCACATCATGTCTATAGCATTTACCCGTGTTCTCATGCACGGTTGTTCCGGGTGTTCTTTACTCAAGTTATACATTTTGAATGTATCGGTCACTTGACCAAAGAGCATTCTAAAATAGAATAGCAAATCTTTTCACTCGTATAAGCAGTTTGTTTCAGTTCGCACTGACCCTCACCCTCAGCCACAGTTGATATTGTCATTTTTTTCATTCTGCATGTATTTGCATTTTCCTAATTGCCAATTGTGGTTTTCATTTTCATTTCTCCGAATGTGAATAACATTGGGCACAGATTAACCATATTATTCCTTGGCCATTTGGATTTTCTAGTTTAGAAGTAGCTTGCTGAGCTCTTCAGTTTTGTACAATGAGGGGGTCATACTGCACTACTCCAAAATGCAACACATGGACATACTGAATATTTTAACCTTCAGGAAACTGAGAAAATGACAGAAACAGGAGGGTCTCCCTGACCTTCTCCTGTCGGTCCCTCCCAGAGTGTCAGAGGAACTAGCGAGCATTCCCTCTGCACTCCTCTGCAGCGGGCCTGAAACGTGGTTGCCCTTCCCCCGCAGAACCTCACGAGACTTCTCCCAAGGAGAGTAAGGACATCAAGATCAGGCAGGGATCTAAACAACAGACCTTGCTTTGTTCCCACAGTTTTTTCCTATCAGACCATAACCTCTGTTGCATTCTAGTCCTCCATAGCTTTTCACTGCTTCATCCAACTTAAAATTAAAATGCTCAGATTTTTCTTCCCTTCAGTTTTCAAATCCTCATAAACTCCAGGTCACAGTAAGAGTTATTATTAAATAATTTCCTATGTATTTCTTGTAATAAATTGTCTCTCTTAATTTTATTTTTAGACCCAACCAGGGACCCTAAGGAGGTTGAAGGAATCTAGAAATATTCATCTATAACATTCTCTTCTTACTGATTTGTAGAATATATATATAT
>NW_004524578.1:10364263-10372277 GCF_000260255.1 Octodon degus | reverse complement strand
AAAAAAACTTCTTAGTACATGTTTACAGTATATGCCATTTACAATCATGCTGAGGAGTTGGTACAGATTCATAATACAGCTTCTCTCTTTAAATCTTCCCTTTCCCTCCCACACCCTTCTTCCTTCCTTCCCGATTTTCTCTCTTGTTGATATTATTAATCTTAGCTCATCTTGTAGCACATAATATTTACATGCATTGTTGTTAGTAGATTCCTGTACATAGCTTATTTTTATTCTACTTATTCTAGACAAGTGACTTCTGACTTCGCAGATTCATGATCATTTCTGTCTGTTTGTCATCGGTCTTTTCACTCTTTATGTTTTTTTTTTCTTGTGAAAAGAAAGTCTCAGTTATAATTTGGTGCTTATTAAAATGTCCCTGTATGGCTCCTGGCTTCTGTGTCTTGTTATAAATTTGGAATAGATGTGCCAGCTGAGAAATTCAGTTGCAGAAGAGTCAGAGTAGTCATGTCCCTGTGTCACCCCCGTGTCTTCACAGCCACGGACTCTCCCTCTGTGCACACGTTCCCGCTCATCTGCTCCAAGGCCGGATGACCCAGGATGGCCCACGATGTTCATGGACCAAGAAGCCCTGCTTGCTTCTCCATCTCCGCCTGCCCCTCTTTCTCAAGGCTCTCTGGAGTTCTGCTGACCATTCACACTAATTCTCACATTGTACCTGAAAGATCTTCACAGGGAGTCTCAGGAATGGCTAGAGTTTCCATCCTCCTATTTTCTTTTCTTTCTTTCTTCTTCTTTCTTTCTTTCTTTCTTTCTTTCTTTCTTTCTTTCTTTCTTTCTTTCTTTCTTTTTTTTTTTTGTAATGTATTCAGTATAGTGTCTCACTAAAGAGCTCTAACTCATAGTGATCCTTCTGTTTTCAGCCTCTCTAGGGCTGGGATTACAGGTGTGCATCACAACTTCCAGACTTGACTGTGCACTCAGAATGCCCTGGAAACAGGCCCAGGGTAGCATTTAGTGCCAGGGATCAAAATCCTGGTCCCTGCACTGGACTAAGCAGATGTTTAGTCCACTGAGCTGTCTTGCCTGTCCCATTCTTTTATTTTCATCTTAAATCTTTCTCAATCCCTGGACTTATTTATTCTCTCTAAATTTGACATTCATAATAAATCCATCTTTTTTCTCTCTGTTGACTTCTATTGCATCTCATTTCTCTCCTCTGATTTTGTTGAATGTTTCCTCTGTCCTTATCTACCAGTCTCAAAATCACCGGTTCTTTACTTTTCTCCTGAGCTTTCTTAGAAAATTATTCTTTCTCTTTCCTACACAAGTTCATATATGTAGTCATGACTGCTTAAAATATGTTAAATTTATATCAGGCACATTTGAGGAGAAAATTTTTGTTCTAGAGCTTATTGTATGTTTAGTACTCTGTATCTAAGCTAGAACTTGCTGATGTCAGTGGCCTTGTGACTTGTTACCCTTTTCTGCACAAACAATCTGTTATGTACTCATTTCTGGTACTAGCCACAACTCCTGGAACCAATTCATGAGGGTGGTGCCTCTGTAGTAAGTCCAATTTGTCTTCCACGAAGACCCACAGTGTCCATCCATTGTGTCATTTGATACTCGCAGGTGTCTTGTGAAGATAACTTATATTCAAGGATGACATTGTGCAGGTAACTTCATACATGGCTTAACATGGAGTCAAGGCTCAGGGAGCTAAAACACTAGAATACCAAAAACTGAGTAGGCGAATGGGATAGAGTGAGATACGGCTCGATGAATCAAAATTTGATTGCACTTGTGACTAGTCATGAAAGTC
Source organism: Octodon degus (assembly GCF_000260255.1). Lineage (NCBI taxonomy): Eukaryota > Metazoa > Chordata > Mammalia > Rodentia > Octodontidae > Octodon > Octodon degus. The sequence goes on along the minus strand of NW_004524578.1, from coordinate 10,370,491 downwards.
TTAATGGAGAAACTTGAGAGAGATTTTTCAGTGATGATGGATGCTATCAATAAAATAATAATAACTTCACCCTGAACAAAAATATGATTCTTAGAGAGTCAATTTATATACTATACAGTTACACTTATTGGTCTTCTTATTTCATTACTATATATGTAACTGGTCATTAGGAATTGTACCCACACAAATTATCCTAGCTTCATTTGTCATATAATCTGGCTACCTGACTGATGTTCTTTTCTTACATTTCTTACTTTAATCAAATAAATATATTCTGGGGAACCAGACACAGAATTTTATTTTATACAATCAATCACTCTTTCATTCATTTATTGTTATAGAAATCTGTTTACCTGAATTCTTTGTATACATTATGATACCAAATTCATTATGTAGGATTAAAAAGTGGTTGAGAAATCCTCCAGATTTAAGATAAATTTTAAAAAAGTAAAAGAAAATTCAAACAAGAGCCTTAATAAAACAAATTTCCTTTGGATCATAAAATTCTTTCGAAACAGTAAGTGGAATTTCCCTGGGAAATCTGTGTCATGGTTTATAAATTACTTTCTAATCTATTTACTTTTACTTTTATTTGAGATTTTTAATTTGGCTACAGAGATGTTTCTGTTTGAGCATTGTGAAAAAGCAGCATGAACAGAAGTGGGACATTTCCGGCAGTGCTACAGGGCTTAGATTATAAAAGTGAAGAAGGCGGGGTGCTTTCTGTTGAAATAGACTGTTAAGAACTTTGTCAAAGAATGAACTCTTACTGTAACCCACACCTCATTTGTCACCCTGATGGGCTGAGGAAAAGTGACATTTACAAACTGAGAAGGAAAGCACATCCATTTCAGCAGTCTGACACCCTGATATAATAACTATTTACCTTGAGAAAGAGGCACTGAGATTTCCGATTCTTGTGAATCTTCTCACTTTGGCACTTACGCTCTCACTCTGTCAAACAGCCCCAGATTAATGGAACAATTTGTTCAACAAATCATATTAGTAGAATGCACACAGGGTAAAGGGGGAGAGGCGGGGGAGCAGAAAATTTTTACTCATTCATAGCAGAGGTATCTCTGCAAATAAAAACGTAGTTATTCCTGACATTTACAGAGGGACAATGTGAGAGGAAAAGGGTGTAATGACTTTGGCAGCAGAAAGATCGCTTTGTAAGAACAGGAGTACTCAATGGGGAATAAGATAAAGTTACACATAACATCTAGATTGAGCTTCCTTCTAGAACATATTTGTCAAAGCACAGCAGGATCTGCTTGTGTCAGAGAGAGGAAAAAAAAAAGTTTTCCATTAAAATTGAGTATCCTATGTTTTCTACGCTACTCAGATAGGCTCTTTCCAGCACATAGTCCGGAAGTCTCCACGAATTCCGGGAACATTGTATTACAAAAGAGATGATCTGAATCCTCAGAACAGTCTAAGGTATGGGCGGAGGCACACGATAGCTGCATGTGCTTGAGACCAAGATTGTGAACCCTGATAGACTTTCAATGCACATTCCTAAGGAGAAGTTATAAAATAAAATACCCGGCAGAGCTTTGCCAGTCCTTATGCTTCATGTCTTTGTACCAGTATTCTGAATGAATGTTTAGAACAGAGTCAATAAATAACCTTACAGCAAATCCTACTTATTTCAATATATGCTATTGCTTCTATTAATACATGCAAAAGATTCAGTGTGATGCTGCATTTTCCCACTAACTTTCAAAAGCTATCCAAGTAGGCCATGACATTCTTTTTTTTGTGTTAGTGTTGTCACTGTACTGCTATACCTTACATACTCAAGAGAAATGACACTCACTCGTCCCCTGTATAGCCTTGGGTGTCACAGGAAAATATGGCCTTGCTTTTGTGTGCTCTTTTGATTTCTCTTTCTCCCTCTCTCTGCCTCTTCTTTTTTTCTTTTTTTTTTTCTTTTAGTCTCCCTCACCCTTTTAAACATTGTGGGCACAGTTTTGAACTACAGGAGCAATCATAAATATCTCTAAATACAAAATCACTTCTTTGAAATCCCTTTTACAGTTGCAAAGAATGTTTTCCCTTTACTGAGATAGATGTTTCTACTAGTGAATAATCTCTTTTTAAAATCCAAATTAAACCTAAAACATTAGGGGCCTGTTTGAATCATTAAGAAATAATAAATGAGAGCTCAATATAAGCCATCTTTCCAACAATATTGTCACCAAAAATGAGCCCAAAACAGAGATGGGGACCATCAGTCACTCCACTCATGAGGTAGATGACAGGCTTGCCAACTTTGATTATAGCAAAATAATTTTTGGGACACACCAGAGGCACAGAAAAGATTGATTAAACAGAAAGAAGCACAGAGGGGAAGCTAGACCTTCAAGAAGGAGATGGATTATGACCTGGTGTTGGTGTTTCTTGTACTCTTAGCATAGCCTTAAATGGATAATCTGAGATGTCAGTTCTTGCTGTCTATTAGTATATCCATCTGGTGGGCTAAGTTAGATGGAATACTCTGTGTGTGTGTGTGTGTGTGTGTGTGTGTGTGTGTGTGTTAAAAGCTTAGAGATCTGCTGCCTTCTTAATAGAGCTGCTTCTCTGAGAATGGAGGTCTGCGGGGAGAAAAGCACAAGTTTAATTTATAGGTGAAAAATCAGGGACCCAATTTACAGGCTTATTGCATTTTCAAGACCTTCAGAAATTATTTTTGTTAGAAAGAGTTTCTAGGAAGAAATAAAGGCACTGTGACCTTGCAAAGCTGTGTCCTGAAGCTGTAGTTTTTCTCACACTTACAAATGTTAATGTTCGGACGTTCCTCATCTCCTTTCTAACTACCTTTATTCCTTCTCTACTCCTTCAATACTTCAATGCCATGAAACAGTCATAGAGCAGACCTGACATCACGGGCAAGACAGCATCTGGGGAGCATCAGAAACCGACCTTTGGACAAGTACTTCCTAAGAAAATGTCTGTCATCTTGTCGCAGAAGGGCTAGGCTACTCTTTTACTTCGACTTGGCCATTTTTCATCTAGTAAATGTTTTGTCAAAGACAATGAAAATATTACATATTTGCTTTTGGGAGTGGTAGTGTCTAACAAATAGGAAAAGAGTTGCCACGCAACATCCATGGTGATCATTTTTGTGTATATGGGTTCACGTATGCATATGTTACAAAGAAAAATTTTAAGAAAAGTTGAAATGCATGTGTAAGAAGCTATCCCCTAAGTGTGTACTAAAATATAGACGCATTTGTGTATGTGGATATATCCATTTATCTATCTGTGTGTGACATGAACATCAGAGATATATGACTAATGTCATCTCCAATAAAGGAGCTATGTCTTAGGGCTACACCTGAACTAGACCCTGCAGTAGAACATGTATGGATATTTTGTTGAAAAGCACAATCATTTTCTGCACAGCCTGTGGCAGGGCCAATTACCCTTTTTTTCTTCTTCTTCTTCTTTTTTAAGTTTAGGGAAGAATCTACAGGGTTTTCAGGGTCTTACTGCCAGTTTGGATTTATAGTGATCCACCTGTTTACAGCCTCCCAAGAGCTGGGATTACAGGCACACGCTACCACACCCAGTCTCAGTTGCTGTCTTAGTGTGTCCCAGGGGCGGGGCTGGCATGGCCGGTCCAGGGATCAAACCCCTGACCCTGCTGCTACTTGCAGGCACTTTAATACACTGAGCTATTTAACCTTATGCACATTCACATGATCACACATCTTGACTCTTGCTCTAGGCCACCCCCATTTTATGTAAGTTAGGGTGACTTGGTGCAATGAAATTTGCTCTTTGTTCAAGAAACAGGCATGATGCCTGCATTATGTTAGCAAGAAGCTTTACTCTCAAGATGATTCAGGGAAGCAGGCTTCTTTCACTTTACAGTTCTTTTCTTTTAGGACTTTGAGATCTGTGCCCAGTCTGTGTATAAAAGGGAAGAGAAGCAGGATGCTCTGGTGCCTTGCTGTAACTCCAAAACTCTGGGGAGTTGAGGCAGGAGAATCATACCTGAAAGCCCACTGTGGGCAACTTATGGCATTAGCAGGAATCTTTCTCAAAATGTTAAAGAAGGGTTGGAAAGGTATGCAGAGAAAGATAGGAAAGGAGGAAGGGATGGAAAGAGGGAGGAAGAAGTAAAGAGAAAAAGAGAGAAGAGTCTTTCTTTTGCTAAGTTTCACAGCCTAGACCTAATCCCAAGGATTTCTGCAGATGTAAAGATGGGGAGCACTGACGCACCCCAGCCTCCTGCCTTGCAAGGCTGGCCATACACAGTGGATGGAGGCGCATGGCCAGCCAGCCAGCTTTGCCAGGGCACCCTGCAGCCTCTTGGTTGCCTTGTGGCTTTTTCAACTATTGTGATCTCTCTACCATTGATTCATTGTTCATGCTGCCTCACTCTTGTGGGTTTGTTCTGACTCCTCAGGTGTGTGGTTCTTCTTCTTGCTTTCCTAAGGTTTTGTTTTCTTCTGTAAAGTTTTACCTTCTGCTCTTCACTCTTTAATAGTAGTGGGTTATCCATAGGACTGGCAATGTCAGAAGTTGTTAACTTGAGGCTTTTACAACACAGCATATTAATGTGGCTTTACTTTTTTTTCTCCATAATTTTATTGAGAAACAAATAGCAATGAGACAGTTTCAAATCAAATTGGTAGGATAGTTTCAATAATTAAAAGATTGCATACTCTCTTCCCAGTGGTTATTTGCTGTACAAGATGCAGACATGATGTCCTATTTACAAACACTATTAGAACAAATCCTCTATTCATTAAGAGAATGTAACTATATATCTATCCTAACCACTTTGAATACACAGATTCAAAATGGACATTCATCCGTTTCCCCTTTTTTGTTTAGTTCCGTCATTTGAATATACCTCCTTTTTATGCTTTTCTGCTGGATCGTTAAGCCCAAGATAAAACAAGACCTATAGAACAAGAAATGTAACTTTTGTATCTGACAAGGTCAGTCAGATCTCCTCAGGATTCACCCTGAAACCCTGTACTGCAATTTGCAGATCCTTTGTCAATGTCAGCCATGTGGATGAGTCACGGCCATTGCTTGACCAATTTTTTCTCTGTGAAAGCCTGAGAGAATGTTTTCTCTCCATGTGACTCTCCTTAGGCACACTCTACATTGTGGATCTCCTTCCTCTGTGGCCCCATAATCCCCTTGATCAGTAAATTTGGGACACAACTGAGTTACATGATGTTACAGTACAGGTTCTTTTATATCCTGAGTCCTCATTGATCTTAAAAGGCTAGGGCCAAAATGTTGGCTGTCCTTGCAGCCCTTCTTTTTCTCTAATTTTTGGTCTGTAAAAATTAGATTGCAAAAAACTATCACCCCAGGGATGGTATTAGTTAGGGTTAAGTTGCTAACCCTCCAGAGGAGAAGCTTAATAATATTATTACCCTATAACATAGGCAGTTGAGCTTAACCTCCCTATCTGTCTGAATATCAAACATCTTAGACATAACATGGAACATGCATTTGAGACTTCTCAAAAAAAGAGTAGGATTGGGGCTTGGGAGATGGCTCAGTGAACTAAGCGCTTCCCTGGCAAGCGCAACGACCTGAGTTCAATCCCTGGTTCTACCAAAAAAGAAAAAAGAAAAAATAGGATTGTTCACATGGTCACCTTTTCCCACAATCATGCACTTGAATTGTCATTTGGTTGTAGCCAGTCTGTGAAACTTGGGTCTGTGTGGCTGCTGTCCACGTGGTGACTACTCTCCTTTGCCTTCATTCACGAATTTCTGAGAGGAACGTAAAGGAAGGATCATAAGAAAAAGTGTGGCCATCTTTATTTTGCCTGTGTATCTCGTGTTGAGAACAGAATATTTTATTTTTGCACCCTAAGCATAGTAGTCCGTATCCCTGTGTTCTTGCACTACTTGAAGAAGGTACTGAAGCATGAAGATTTTGCCCTTTCTTTTCTGAAACTTCTACCTCTTTACACCCCAGGGATGGTAATAGCTATAGATGTCAACTAAATCTTCCTCCTGCATGGAGAAATAGAGTTGGCCCATTAGCATTCAGGGTATAGCACGTTGCTTTCGCCAGCAGCAGCTTCAAGGAGAATACTTCCAGCTTGGGAGGAGACATTTTTATTCGTGGTGATCTTCTAAAACTTAGGAAAGGGGGCCTGGCCATAGCTCAGTTCTTTGGGGCTGGTGAGCTGGCTCAGTGGTCTAAAGCACCTACTTAGAGCAAGCTTAGCAAAGCACAGGGACC
>NW_004524578.1:10361466-10364163 GCF_000260255.1 Octodon degus | reverse complement strand
CACACACACACACACACACACACACACACACATAAATAAATAAATAAAATTAAAAAATAAAAAAAAATAAACTTAGGAAATAGGATTGTCAATAAATATGTTATTACATGCCGGATGGGGTGGTGAACACCTATAATCATGTCACTCTGGAGGCTGAGACAGGAGGATTGAAGTGAGTTCCAGGCCAGCCTGGGCTACCAGGTGAGTTTCAGGCCAGCCTGAACTGCACAGTGAGACTCTTCTGATATATATTGCTGAAAATCAAGATGTGTGATCATAGGACTTTGCAGTATAGCTAATTCGTTTAAAGTGCCTCCTGGGCAAATGCAGTCAGGCCCATAGGACTGCAGTTCGATTCCCAGCTCCAGAAGCTGCACCAGACCCACCCTTAAGGCAGCCTGAAGTAGACAAAAAAAAAAAAATGTGCTCATAATTAAAGATTGGATTGCATTATGTTGACAGATCTTCTTGATAGGTAGCATTTATTGAGTGTGTCCTTTCTGCAGGCTGCTGCTTCAAGCTGAAGTTGACATTTATTGTTCAGTCTCTCCACAACCTTCTCAGGTGCATGGTTTAATCACAGAGCTGGTATCAGCCCTAAAAACTGTACTTAGGCCTATCTCTAAATCCTGTTTCCAAGATGTTTCTGATAGCTTTGCAGTCTGAACATCTTCTATGTCTTCCTGTTTCCTATATCTTTGTCCCAAATTACAAGCAGTTTGGTGTGAGGAGCAAACCGTCATCTCCTGGGCAGCAGGGCAAATAGCAGCAGGCTAATTCACAAAGATTATTCATTTATTCCTCCACCATCCCTGGGTGGTAGACACTGGTGAGCCTAGTCATGGCAAAGGAAACCTGGGGTTAAGGAGGACTAGTAACTCCCTTGGGCCGCAACATAGAAGTGATTCCATCCAGGATTTGACTAGAATCTTCGGGGCTTAATTCTGGGGTGCTCTCTAACTCCCCTCCATTACCTGAGTAGTTAATAAAAATAACTGAGAGATGTATAATAATTGCTTCACATTAGCCTCCTACTGTAGAAAAGCCCCCAGTTAGTGCCCCTTGTATGTAATGAACAAATTAATGAATTTGCCACCTGTATCTGATGGTGAACTAAAGCTGTCACTAATTTTTTCCCCTGCCTTTCCTTTCTGCTTTCCTTTTGATTTGCGAAACTCTTAATTAGGAGGCCAGTTAAAAGATAATTTTCAGAAATATGTAAAATCATGTCTTGCATACAGATATGAATTATAATGACCCATTAAAGAAACTTAGTGTACTCATGTTATACTCTTTAAAATAGGCCTAAAAGCAGACAAGCATTATAACCAATACAAAAGAAGAGTCAAAAGGACACACATACCTGTGAGAGATACACAAATATACACAAAGTTATAAAGATCCTTGGGATGAATTAAAAATGGAGCCAAAACTGTTGATTTGTTTTGCAAGGGAGCTAGTGATTTTTACTAAACATTTATTAGCCAGGACAAAACTTAACATGCTCTCAATTATCTACAATTTACAGCTCCCAAAATCCTCAGTGACCCCCGCACAGGTTCGGAACAGGCAGCCAAGAACATTGTGAAGCGGAGGAAGCATATTTTTCCTCTGAAACACATTTCTTCTTCCAAGAGGCCCTTATGATAGTCTTGAGAAGCTCGTTTGGAGCACTATATGTACTCAAAGACAGACAGGTAGTTTGAAAGAAACACAATGTGATCGATAGCCTGTGTGTACAGTAACAGATTTATGAATGGATGAGGTGTTCTTTTCCGCCTATTTCCCTGTTCTGTATGGAATCACCTGGGGTGAGCATCCTTGTAGGGTCTGGTCTGATAGGAGGCAGAGGAACCTGAGCAGAGAGGAACAGGAGATGCACCTCTGAGAGAGGGCTGAAAGGCAGGCCTGGAGCTGTGGCCTGGGGCAGGAGCCTGGAAGAAAAGGGAGAACTAGAGTCCTGTCTCCTCTGCCTGTTCAGAGGGCGGACCTCCATGTGCATCACAGGACTTTCAGTGGGGTATCATTTTCTTTTCTCTCTCTCTCTCTCTCTCTCTCTCTCTCTCTCTCTCTCTCTCTCTCTTTGCATTTTCTAAATATTTCTTTAATTAACAAACCTGATTTTTTAGATTAATCTTAGGCTCACAGCAGAACGAAGCTCAGTTCCCTGCAAGGACAACCTCAGCTACTGTTGCTCTTTGGCCCCTACTGGTGACAAAATTCGAATGACCAGTAATTGTCACCCAAAGCCCAGTGTGCACATGGAATGTACCTCAGTTGCTTGGAATTAGAAGAGATATTGCTTTATTTATTTTGAGATCATGCAATTATCTCGTAAATAGCAAAATTATATTGACATATGCCCCATGAGTGTATATGAAACATTAATTAATTACTGCGTACATAGTCAATAAAAGTTACTGCTGGGTCCTTTTTGCCGGGACAGGGTGGCTCATACACGCAAGGAGACTTGGTTCTTCGCGCTGAGATTGTGCCAAGGCCCGAGCATTCTCCTTGACAAATTGCTGTGGCTACATCAGTCGGTCGGACAAAAGAACTTCAAGAGCCCTCGTGGTGACACCCTTGGGCGTTCCGCCGCCGGGCCCGGCCCAGCTGCAGGTGCGGGCGGCGCATCCCGCCTGGCGGCCGGGCGGGGACTTTCACTGCCGCCCGGACAGACAGACAATGGCCCGGGCC
>NW_004524578.1:10358882-10360151 GCF_000260255.1 Octodon degus | reverse complement strand
ATACAACTCCAACCACAAGTCTAATGGCTTTATTTATTCGGAGGCTTTATTTTTATGCCAACTTCCTGGACAGCTGAGGCCCTCTGTGTATATTAATTTCTAACTAACTTAGCTGTGTAGAACACCTGTAAATTTGGAAACCAGTGATTACAAAGCATGGATAATAAACTGGAGTTTCAGTATTCTGATTTGTCTATGTTGGGTAAACGTGGCATGAAATCCCTTTAAGGAATGATTCAGTCTTTGATGTAAAAATCTCAGCACTGTTCACTCTTCTTGAACAATGTCACCCGAGCTCCTGCACTGTTAGGCCAGCCTCTCCTAGTGTTTGAGGTCACTCTGCTAAGTTGGGCTCAGGTCCCACTAAGGAACAAAGGCTCTTTGGTATCAGAGGATGTTCAAACAAACAGGACAATCTTCTTATCTAAGGAGGTAACTCACTGGCTGATCAGGAAAGGGAGTGTGTAATAACTAAAATTCCATGTGAGGGGCTGGGGAGATGGCTCGGCTGAATAAGCCCTTCCCTGGCAAGCATAAGGGCCTGAGTTCAATCCCTGGTTCTGCAAAACAACAACAACAACAACAACAACAACAACAACAACAACAAAACTAAAATTCCATGCAATGGGAGCTATATCATATGCCAGGAGGACTCAGGCATCAGGTCTGAGATTTCCTCTGGGGTCAGAACACTACAAAGAAAGTTACATTTTTCCAAACTCTCATTTTCTATGAAGGAGCTAAGATTTTTTTATTTTATTAAATAGTTACTGGATTCCATTATTGTGTCAGATACTGCGTTAAGAAAAACAACAACATTCTATAGATTCTAATTTTGTGGTTAGTCGTGAACAAATGCCATAGAGGGCAGGTAAGTATGAAATATTCCAGGATGTAGTGATATGTGCAGTTTGGTATTGGGATGACTGCAACAGAAGATGCTGTGGAAGAAAATGAAGGGGACCCTCTGACTGCAGGTCCAGGTTTGACTATGATATAGACAGAGAAGAGGAGTACTAGAGTTGTTTGATCAGGTTAAAAAGAATTGGTTGATTAGAATAAGTTAGCAATGGAAAGCAGGGTGCAGATTGAAGAGACAGAATAAATAAAGAGAATGTGATGAGAGGTGGGAGTAAAAGAGGAGTGCTGACTAGCCAGGGGTGACAGCACACCCCAGCATTGAAGAGAGAGAGGCAGGAGGATCAACATGAGTTCATGAGTTTGTGGTCAGCCTGGGCTACTGAGTGAGACCCTATCGCAAGAGAGAGA
>NW_004524578.1:10342471-10357823 GCF_000260255.1 Octodon degus | reverse complement strand
CTTTGTAAGAAGGCAGGACATTCAAAGAAGTTACATCATTCTAAGTCTTGTTACACACCATGCTTGATATTCACAATTTAAGGGATAAAAGATTTATATCAATGCACAGGTTTTAGAAGTTTCTGTCCCTCATTTCATGGGTTCAAGGCCAAAGTGGCATGGTGGAATGGGTTTACACAGAAGAAAGCTGTTCACATCATGCAGGCCAAGAGACAGAGAAAGGAAGGGGCCAGGGAGAGAGGTGGAGCCTACCAATTCACCCTGAAGTGACCCACTTCCAACCAAGTCCCACCTTCTAGCAGCAAGTCAGCCATAGGGAGGAAATTATGATGATCAGGGTAGAAATCAAGGAAATGGTGAGTAAAAATATGATAGAAAGAATTAATGAATTGAGCCACCTCTTTGAAAGAATGAACGAAATAGACATATCCATAGATGACCTTACCACGAAAAGGAAAAAAAAAAAAAACATGATATAGTTATAAATGAAAAATGTAAAATCATAACAAACACTGCCCAAATCCATATTATTAGTACAACTACTTTGAAAACCTTGAAACCAATAAATTGGAGGAGTAAAATGATGCCTATGAACTACCAAAAACTGAACCAAGAGATACTATAGCCCTGAATAATCCAATAGCAGGCTAAGAAATTGAAGCAGTAATAAAAATACTACCAACTTAGCAAAGCCCAGGACCTGATGGATTAATCAAAGTTTTAATTAAAATAGAAAGGAGTACTCCTAAATTTCTTATTGAAGACTAACATTGCATTGATTCTAAAATTAGACAAAGACCAATCAAACAGGAAGGCCAGGCATTCTCTCTAATATACACAGATGCAAAAATCCTCAATGAGGATCAGATGCATGCAACAAATCCTGAAAAAGAAATCATATGCCATGAGCAAGTATTCTTCATCTCAGTGATTCAAGGATGGTTCAACACATGCACATCAATAAACGTAATATAGCATATAAACAGAAGCAAGGAAAAAATCATGTGATCATCTCAATACACACTGAAAAATCCTTTGAAGACATTTAACATTCATTCACATAAAAAAAAAGTTTTGAAGACAATAGATGTGGAAAAATCCTAGTTCAAACTAAGAAAAACCACTTATGACATACCTATTACAAAGATGATATTACATGGGGAAAAACTGAAAGCTTGTCCTCTAAATTCAGGACAAAGATAAAGATGTTGAATGCAGTTCTCAAGTCATTAGTCAGGCAAGAAAAATAAATAAAAGGTATATTACAGGAAGGGAAGAAGTCTTATCATCTGTAGATTAAAGGATCTGCTACATAGAGGACCCAAAAGACTCCTAGAACTGATAACCAGATTCAGCAACGTAGCTGAATACTAACTCAACACACAACCATCAGTAGTATTCCTGTAGAGTGATAAAATGATTCACAGTGAAAAAAATTAGGAAAATAATGATCAATCTCAATAGAGTCAAGAGAAATAAAACATTCTCATATCCCAAGTGAGAGGATGATCATTTTAGGAAACATAAAGCTATTAAATATTGTTTTATAAGACTTGTAGCATGGAAAAGTTAAAATATATTCACCAACATTGTTACCCATTGAAGACCTGTTTATATAAACATTCCAGAGGAGGGCCATAAAGCTCTGGACGAATAGGAAACCTGGAAGTCCAGGAACAACCAACTCCCCATCTGAGGTCACGCTTCTGAGCCATTTCCTGAATACTGTATGTGTAAAAGAGCTCAGTATTTTGGAAGATCGTTTATATTATCAATAGAGAGTTTCATTTCAAATCCAAGAATGTGAAGAGTTTACAGTGATTTCAATTGTCTTAAAGTATGATCCATCTTTGCCTCTTAGCCCACTTGTCATTTGGATTCTTTTAGTAACAGGACTCTTACTAACATGTAACACAAGTACCCTATATTAGAACCTTTCCTACCCATAGAAGCTGCTATTGTGAAATCCTCCCTTACCTAAAGCGCTCTCCTCTGCGGGCCACATATAACTGATTTCTTCAGCTGTCTTTCTTACAATGTAATTTCAAGAGCTCTTAGGATCTAAATTATCTTCTCTGTGTGATTTATGTAAGATAAAGACAAAAGAATTCAGCAAAGTATTTCAGGTGTGGTTGACAAATACCAGATAAAGATGCAGGGTGGAGGAATACCCAGCACTTACTGACTTAGCAGCTACTTCTAAACCATCACTTCCTGATTCTCAGGTTTTGCACTTAGGCAAAAAATACTCTAGGGCCCAATTCAGCTAAAATGTTTTAGAATACCACCACTGAATACCTTAGGCTGGATATTCAAGTTTTTATTTTAAGTACACTAAAATATATGTGACTAATTTGTTTACCTGCTGAAATTTCTATGTGTTTCGTTTCTCTGTGTACCTGTTGAAATTGTAGAATCAGGTGTTACTTCTCTCGAAGGAGCAGCAATGCCATTTTCTTGTTCGTTTGTTAGTTTAGTTCACTTTGTCAGATTTGGATAGAACAAATTTCACTCTTTTTGATGTGTATTTCCCTGAGTTTTCACCAATGTCTCTAGTTAAGGAATCAGCAACAAAATGAAGACATAAAAGAGTATACTGATAACCTTTTCCTGAATACTTTATCATAAAAAGCCCTGTGCCTAACCTACAGTTCTGGGAAATCACTAATGTATTTTTTTCTTGTAAAGTTGCATTTTCCAGAAGAATATATATATATATATATATAGCATGTATCTTGTCTCTAGTTCTTGACAAGTATGGAAAGACCTTATGTACAACAAATGTAAAGTAAGTTTTCTTTTTTCTGTTATAAACACCACAGGACAGTGTGAGATCAGTGGATCATATGATGAATATATGTTAACTGGAGTAAGAAGCTCTGAATTATTTACCATAGTGATGGCATCCTTTTGTATTTATGCCAGCTCGTATAGAAATAGATTCTTTGCAGCCCTTATTAGCCTTCTTATGTGGGATCAATAGCAACGGCTTTTTTCATGACTGATCTTGCTAATTTACACATTGTCTTTGTTTTGTTTTTTTTTTTTTTGTTCAATTATATTGGATAAAGTTTGATACACTTTGTTTATATTCTCAAATAAACTTCTTTTGAATCTGCTGGTATTTTCTATTTTTTGAATTTCTCGATTTTCTTCTCTGTATTTTTGGGGGTGGTGGGGGTACCAGGAATCAAATTCAGGACCTTGTGCCTTCTAGGGAGGTGTTTGTTCCCCTGAGCTACAGTCTTGGCCTCAGCTCCTCTACTTTTTATTACTTTTCTTACACTTGCTTTTAGTTTAGTTTGTGTTTCATTTTTCAGATTCATAGATCTTGCCTTTGTTCTATTACATGCATTTAATACTGTACATTGTTTCTTCCTAGTTATTTGCTGTGGCCCCATATTTTAATATGTTGAATTTGCATTCATTTCAAAACTGTTTTTCAATTTCTCTAAAAATAGTTTGACTGATGCATCAGGGATATGACCAATATCTAAAAAGATGGAAAATTTAAAGCTGACTTTCTGTTATTGATTACTGGTTTGAATCTGTTGTAATCTTAAGATGTTACTTTGGTTCTTATTCATTAGATTTTTTCAATATATACTTTATGGCTAAGAATGGTCTATTTTAGTAAATGTTCCATGTGCAGTGGACATGATTACGTATTCTGTTGTCACTGGCTAAAATGTTCTATAAATTTCAGTTAGATAAATTTGATTGATATGTTTATGTCTTCCATACACTTTCTAATTTTCCACTTGCTTTATCTACCAATTACTGAAAGAAGAGTGTTGAAACATCTAAACAGAATTATGTAAGGTTTTGCCAATTGAATTTCAATGAATGTTGTTAAGCGCATGTATGTTTAAGATTGTTATATCTTTTAAGGGAATTGACTACTTTAGCATTGTATATCTTTTTCATACCTTAGTCATCTTGTTTGAAAATTCTCCTTGAAATTATTGTACTAAAGGTACTCCTATGTTGCTTTGTTTGATACTAGCAAGACATTTCTTTTCATGTCCTTTTACCTTTAATTGGTATGATTCTTAGTTTCTTATAAATAATATATAGCTGGATCTTGCTTTATTTTTAATTAAATGGGACAATCTCCTGTAACACATTTAGGGAAGTTCACATTTAAAGTTGATTATGAATACAGAAGTAAATATTGCTGTAGTGAAGTAAATGCTATGACTTGTTTTGTCTTGTGGCACTGTGGATTCAATGTAGAGTTCTCAGGCTGAGCTATATGGCAAGCTCCTCCCCACATTTGTGAGACAGGTTTTTGTGTTAAATTCCCAAATTGTGTGGGCAAGGTTCAGACTGAAGATCCTCCAGACATAGTCTGACAGAGTACTAGTATTAGTGGTGTGCATCACCACGTCCAACCCTCCTTCAATGTTTCAGGACAGTTTTGCTGGGTGGGTGTAGTTATTGGCAAGGCTTTATTATTGTTTTATTTTTCTCTTTGCTCTTTAAAGAATGGGTTGTACTATCTTCTGCTTTCATGCTTTTCTAATGAGATATAATGAATATCCCCCAAGATTATCACTTTTGTGATTCTCTGTAGTTTAATGTCATCTGACTACATTTAGATTTTTGGTATTACATTTCTATGAGTTATCCGAGTTTCATAGATCTATAATTTGTTTGCTGTCACTAGTTTATTTTTGTGTTTGATTTTTTGGGGGGCATTAGCGTTCTCAGGTATTCTTTTCTTTTTTGAAAAAAAAACTTTATTGAGAAACAACACTGAGACAGTTTCAAAACTGATTAATAGGACAGTTTTAATAAATAATAACTTGCATATTGTTGTCTTCATAGTGCTTATTCATAGTACAAGATGCAGACATGATATCCTGTCCAAACACTATTATTTTCTTAAGTATGAATTTTTCCTTCCTCTTCTCTTTGAAAGATTTTAGATATTTTAGTTGTACATCTGTTAACCCTCTTGTGATCAAGGTGTCAGCATTTTTAGGCCTAAGTGAGAGCTCATTCGTAGGATGCAAACTGCTGTCATTTTGTATTCTTGTGTGGTAAAGAGATCCTCAGGGAGCTTCTTATTAGGGTGTTAATCCCGTGACAACGACCCCACCCTTATGATCAAATCATGTCCCAAAGACGCCACATCCTCTGCCATCTCCAACATTCAGTTCATAAAGTGTCATCTCACTAAGCCATTCAAGGGAAGCTTTTCTCTAAATTCATCTTGATAGCAGAAGCTACTTAGGCTTCTCTAAACTATTTCGGTCCCTCGTTCCCATTCCTTGCATCTGAAGCAGTGGAAGTGGGAACGAGGGATAAACCTCCCCTAAAAAACCAACTAAAAAAATACAGCAAAAATCAAAACAGACCAAAAGCAAACAAGACACTTGAAACGTGTTTTCAGAATCCCAGTCGAAAAGGATGTGCTTCGATATTTGAGTTTTCAAAGCTCTCATAAAATTTTGTGACCACTCAGGACTTGTGGTTATTTTCAGTGCTATCCTTGCTAATATTAAATTATTCTTCCTTAGTATAATATAGTGGTGTTCTCTTTCCAAAAGTTTGTTTTAAAATGCTGTTTTTCATCTTAGGAAATTGCTTATCAAAATTTGTCCTTCTCATTGGATTTTCTGTGACATGCTGTGTTTCTCGTTCAGGAGGGACAAGCCAAGAGTTCAGAAAACAAATTTTCATCACAGACCTTCTGTATTTCAGGGCAGAATTTCCTGGAGTGTATTTCAGATTTGCATTAGCAGCACAGTATTTCAACTTCATTTTCTAAGAATGTTATAAATTGTGATTTTTGAGATCTCAGTTGACCCCGTCAGTTCTACAATTTAAACAAAAATATAACCACACCACCAAAGTTATGTGAGAGTAAATATTTGGTTGTTTGAAATTCTTAAGAAAGGAAAGAGGCTATAAAAACTTTTTCATGGACTTTAATGTATCAAGAACAATAAGAAGGAATTTAACACATTTTTGAGGACATCATTCTATATTGCAAAGTGTAAAATTTACAATTATAATAAAACATGTTAGTCATTTATGCCATTTGCCAATGACATAAAAATAAGAATCCTTTTAAAAAAGATTTTCTTATCAAATCTCTACTATAGATACAATGAAAAGAATAAAAACATTTAGGGAATATATCACTGGAGAGTCAAGTTTATACTTGGTAAAAACTGTTTCCATGAGACAAGCTTATCTTTAGCTGTAGATGTCATCAGCACACACTGGGTTGTGCAAATAATTCCAAAAGAATTATACATCAAGTAAATAATTAAAAACAATGAAAGCAGAATTTAAAAGTAATAAGTGGAACCTTAGTGAGAGAGGCTGGATTGGGACTGGGCAGCAGAACTTTTGGCAGAGACCTAGCAAGCTAAGCCAGGAGTGGAACATCGAGCCACCAGGGCACCACAAGTTCACTTCCATGGGCTGTAACAGGGAGAAGCTGAGCACAACAGCCAGACCAAAGCCAGGCCCAGCTGGTCCTGTTTCAGTTTGCTAGATCTTGACCTGGTGAGCTGTGGCATACTGTTAGGCCCAGTGGGGTGCAGATCTAGATCCAGATCTATGGGAACATCCTCTCAAGACAGAGGAGGCAGCAGGTAACTGGGGTAAAATAGCCTGCCTGGAAGACTCCAGGTACATCAAGGGGAGGTGATCACACAGAACTTAGGGGAACTACTTTAAATACAAATTCCCCATTTAATATCTGCTTCGCTATATAGCCATATTGTTTGCTATGATTCTCTAAAATATAAACTCATTAGTTACAAAGTTTATCAATTGCTAAATCTCACTACCCATTATTAGTGCTTCTAATTGTATTACTATAAAGAGAAAACCATAACTTCCTTAACTACATATTCTCTCTAGATTAGCAATATTGGGAGGTGCTTGGGTAATAACCTCACAAAAGCCTTATACTGAAGGAAAGAGGACAGTGACAAACAGAAATGAACATCTCACTCTCAATTAATAGAGAGACAGAGAGATAGCTCAGCAGAATTAGCACTTGCCTGGCAAGTGCAAGGTCCTGAGTTCAGTCTCTAGTACAGAAAGACAGACAGACAGAGAGAGAGAGAGAGAGAGAGAGAGAGAGAGAGAGAGAGAGAGAGAGAGAGAACATACAGATTCATGGGACACACACAGAACAAGAATCTCTGACTCAGAGGAGATAACTAAAGAGCAGTCTCTTTGCAGAAAGGCTCTGATCACAGTGATACAGTTACCTACTATCAAACTTTCACAAAAACATATCACAGATATCAAAATAAAGAGTTCACTATGAAATAAAAAAGGCAAAAAGAAGGATCAAAATGCAATCTAAGGCCCTGAGCCCACCAAGAACGAATGCAGGAGACACTAGCATAGCAGAAATTGGAAGTCACACCCTTCGATCTCTGAAATAATAGCATCTGAAATAAGGAAGCAACTGCAGAAGTGTATAGAGGAATTCATGTCAGAAATAATAGCATACAAAGTAAAGAAACAACTATATAGAGGAAATAAGATCAGAAATAATCTTTGAAGTAAAAAAAGAGCACAACTATAATGAAAGAATTACTAAGCCTTTCTAAAGAAGACACTGATAAAAAATAGAGGAGAATAGAAACATGGAAACCTTGAATGAGCAATATAGAAAAGAAATAGAATGCATGAAGCAGATTCAAAGAGGTATTCAGGAGAATAAAAACTGAAAAGTTGGCAAAACCATGTGAATGAAAGTGAAGACAGACTTTCAGACCTTAAAGACACTGTTGCAGCTAGTGAAAAGGTGAGGAAAGATCTCTTAAAAACAACTAAGATCCAGGAAATAGTAATTCAACAGCTTCAAGATGATGCAAAGATGAACAACATAAGCCTAATTAGGCACCAGCGTGAAAGAAGGAGTCTACACAAATGATATAAAAAGAATATGGACAAAAGTAATAGCAAAAAGCTTCCCAAATATGGGGAAACAATCTGACATTCATGTAACCAAGGCATATAAAACTGCAGATAATATGAACCCAATTAGAATCACACCCAGACATATAATAATCAAGATCCCAGAAATTCAGCACAAGAGTAGCATGCTAAAAGCTTCTAAAGAAAAGAAACAGATCACATTTAAAGGAAAACCCATCAGAATAATGGAAAATTTCTCCTCACAAGCCATCCAATCAAGAAGAGTATAGAGATAAGTATTTCAAGTCCTACAAGTAAGCAGAATCCAACCCAGACTGATATATCCTGCAAAACCCTCTTTAGAGTATAATAGAGAAGTGAAATACTTCCACAACAAAGAACAACTAAAGAATTTTGTGATGACCAATCCAACCCTACACAGAGTACTAAAAATATTCTAGAAAGGGATCAAAATGACCAAAACTCCAAGAATGAAAACAGAAAGAACCTACTAAATAGTTCAAACAATTAAACACAGGAGAATAGTAGGTAAACAACAGCAGGAAAATACCATGACAAACAAGTCCACACATCTCAATTATAACCATCATTGTAAATGGACTAAATTCAGGAATTAAAAGAAATAGATTGGCAGAGTGGATTAAGAAACAAAATCCAATAATATGCTGTAGACAAGAATAACATTTAACTCAACAAAATTCAGAGACTAAAAGTGAAAGTCAAACAATGTTACATACCCCGGGACCTCAGAAAAAAGCAAGGGTAACAATCCTGTTTGTAGACAATCTGAACTTCAAACCAAGAATGATCAAACAAAATAAATAAGGCCATTGATATTGGTTAGGGGAAAATTCAAGAGGAGGAGATAACAGTCATAAATACAAATGCACTGAATATGGGAGTACCTAACTGCATAAGACAGATTTTAATGGACGTGAAAAATCTAATACCGAATACCACAATCTTAACAAGGGACCTTTACACTCCCTTATCCTTCAAAAAATAGATCAAGAAGACAATATTTAACAATCTTAGAAAAGTCCTCTATGACAGTCCAACAGCCAATATAATTCTAAATGTGGAAAAATCTGAAATCTTTTACTCTTAAATCAGGTAGAAGACAAGGATGTCCTCTATCACCACTCCTATTCAATATAGTTCTGGAATCATTAGCTAGAGCCATTAGATAAAAGAGAGAAATAAAAGGGAAAAGAATAGGTAAAGAAGAAGTTAAACTATCATTATTTGAAGACGATATGATACTTTACTTGAAAGACCCAAAAACCTCCACCAAGAAGCTTCTGGAATTAATACACGAATTCAGTAGCATAGCAGGTTACAAAGTCCATTCCCCAAAATCAACAGCATTCCTCTACACACATAACGTACTCACTAAGAGAGAAATTAGAGAAACAATACCTTTTACAATAGCACTCAATAAAAAAGAAATATCTAGGAGTTAATCTAAATAATGAGGTAAAAATCTACACAATGCAAATTACAGTACTCTGAAAAAAGAGATTGAAGACAATTTCTGGAAATGGAAAGATATTCCTTGCTTCTGGATAGGAAGAATCAACATTGTGAAAATGGCCATACTCCCAAAATTATTATACAGATTTAATGCAATCCCTATCAAAATACCACCAAGTTATGTCACAGATCTAGAGAAAACTTCCCTAAAATTTATTTGGAACCAGAAAAGGCCTAGAATAGCAAAGGCAATATTGGGCAACAAAGACAACGCAGGAGGCATTACAATCCCTGACTTGAAATTATACTACAAATCTACAGTGAAAAAATCATCAAGGTACTGTCTGAAAAAATAGGCCTGAGGATCAGTGGAATAGATTAGAAGATGCAAATACAACTGCAAACACAATCAGCCATCATATCTTTGACAAAGTTGCCAAACATGTTCACTGAAGGAAAGATAGGCTCTTTACCAAATGGTGCTGGAAAAACTGGCTCTCCACGTGCCAAAAGCTAAAACTAGAACTGGATTTATCACCATGCACTAAACTAAAGTCAAAATGGATTAAATATTTAAACATTAAGCAGAGGAACTAAATTTCTTGGAAGAGAAGATAGGTAGAAATCTTGAAGATATAGGGGTAGGCAGACAGTATATGAACAATAATCAAACTTCACAGGAAATAACAACTGCAACCCAATTTTATTGAGAAGTTCCTGTATGTCAAAAGTAATCATCAACAGAGTAAAAAGGCAATCTACAGATTTGGGAAAAGTCTTAACCAATAATCACTCAGACAAAGTTCTTCTATGTAGATTATATAGAGAACTAAAATTAATTATGGCCCCCAAAATTTAAAGACCCAGTCCAAAGATGGGCATCTGAAATGAATACACACTTTTCAAAGGAAGAAATACAAGAGACAAATAAATACATCAAAAAATTCTCACATCACTGGTCATTTGAGAAAAAAAAATGCAAGTTAAAATAACATTGAGATAGCATCTCACCCAGAAAGAATGGATATTATTAAGAAATCACTTAGTAACAATTGCTGGAGAGGCTGTGGGGAAAAAGGAACACTTCTCCACTGCTGAGAGGAATGTAGTTTGCTACAATCATTATGGAAATCAGTGTGGAGACTCCTCAAAAATTAGGAATGGAAATCCCATTCAATCCTTCTATTCCCCTTCTGGATATTTTCCCAAAAGAACTGAGAACATCATACCACAATGATATATGGGCACCCATGCTTATAGCAGCACAATTTGTCATAGCCAAATCTTAGAAGTAACCAAAAGGCCCATTGCCCAAGGAATGGGTGAAGAAGATGTGGTATTTTTATACAATAGTGTATTACTGAAGTATAAAGACAAACTTGAAGCACTCACAGGTAAGAGGATCCAACTAGAGGCTCTACTCATAAGTGAAATAAATCAGACCCACATGCTTAAATATTGTATTGTCTCCCAGTGTAAGAACCTGAAAGAAGAAATAAAACTTGTAAGGTATAACAGATATAGTAAGAAAGAAACAGAATTTAAGGATTAAGCAACAAAGATGAGAGAAAGGAGAGAAGAGGAAAAATGTAGGAGGAAAAATTTTATATATATATATATATATATATATGATGGCTGAGGTGATTGTACAAAAAAAATTCCATAAATTTTTTTGAAAATAGCAGTTAATGTGTTGAATTTTCACATTGACTAGCTTTGTGTGCTGCTATCTGCGATCTAAGCAACTACATTGTGGGCAGCAATGTATAATACAAAAAACATGCTTAAATACATGTCACCTTGGTCTACCATTTTTAATGCCATACCCGTTATTACTAAACTCTCTTTAAAATATTTTTTACTTCTTATTTATGTTTTTGGTACAGGGTCTCCCTGTGCAGCTAGGACTCATATTGATCCTCCTGTTTTCTGCCTCCCTAGCGCTGGGATTATAGGCATGCACCACCATGCCCGGACTTGGTCACAGTTCAGGGTTCCCAGGGTGCAGGACCAGCTCAGCATGTGGGACCAGGGATCCAACTCTGGTCCCTGCACTTGCCAAAGCAGGTGCTTAGTTTGCTGAGCTACCTCCCCAGCCCTAAAATAAAATTTTTAAAAAGGTAATAAAAGAAAAAAAAAGAGACAAGAACAAAAATTTGAGCAAACAGTAATATGCAATCATACCTCCAATCTAACATATCTGTTAATCTGAGCAATAGTTTTGATGATAAAACTAGATAATACATTAACCATTGCTAATCAGCTATTCTTGATTTGAAATTCTGTAAAATATGTACTGTTGCATGCTACTCTTTCTCTTTGTTTCTGATTTTTGTTCTTACTTTTGTTTTTACTTTTCAAAATTAAATTAAATTGTGAAAGTAATAGAAATTGTTAGACACTGTTTGGCTAGTGCAATTATTCTAGTGATGGTGAAGTATAACAATTATTATTTCAATATATAAAATATAGTGACATTTGTTTTTGAGTGCAAAGATAGATATGCCAATGTTATATCTTTGTAGGGTTTGGTCATGAGAAGAGCTTATTTAGTAGAGAGTGGTGTTCCTATTTTGTTAGTGCTTTCTAGAGGAATGGATTGATAGAAAATGTATGTATAAATTATTCAAGAAGATATATTATGTAGGCTTACCTGATAAGAGGCTGCAGAACCCACAGTGTGCATGCTGGAGAGTGGAGGGTCCAGGAACTGCTCAGCCCAAGAAGATGGGATTTGCTGAAAAGTATTCAGGGGTATAGGGCCGGTCCAAGGCAAAAGATCTGAGAGCTTGCTTGAGAGATGGGATGTAAATATGCTATGTAAGGACAAAGAACTGGACACTCAGAGGCCGTGTCCCAGGTGACTTACAGGGTCTATAGCTCCACTGGCTCGGGAAGACTGGACAGCTTCCAAATAGTATGTATCCTAGTTTCATTTTTCATTCCATCCAGGCTACAAGCCTAATGGTTGGTGCCGTTCCTTAATAGGGTGAGTCCTGCACCCTCAGTGCACTGGTCCAGATGTCTGTTATCTAAAGACCCACTCAGAACTGTGCTTTAGCAATCTGCTAGGCATTTCTCACCCCAGTCAAGTTAACATATCACAATTAATGGTCACAATAGTACATCTAATTCTTCAATGTAAAAGTAAATGTAGCATGTGAATGCTTATGTTTATATTTATATGCCTCCCTCATTTGGGACTGATAGTAACAGGATTTTTATTTGATTATGATAACTCACTTGACTTTTTGTGTTAGAATAACATTTCCTAGGTTTAAGCTTACCAAATACCATGCTCCTTCAGATGGTAAGCCTGTATTTTTAATGCAGCACATCACAAATAGCCCTGCATAAGGCAATAATATATTGAAAGTTCACACATTTTCTGACGAGGTGAAGCAAGGTTTATTTGCAAGCTCTCAGGCTCATTTGCTTTTATTGCTACCCATCTGCTACAGTTGGTTTGTCATCCTTAGTGTGATGGAGTGACAGTCCATCTAACTCAACCTGCAGTTCGCAGTCCATTTAACTGGGTCAGTGGCTGGTTGTGTCAGAGGTTTGGTGCATGTGTGTGTGTGTGTGTGTGTGTGTGTGTGTGTGTGTGTGTGTGTTGGGAATGTAATTTCCTGTGTTTTCCTTTTTGCTAAAACAAAACTAGTCCAAGCATGACCCTAGTATTACACATTGCTATCCTCGGTGCAGTTGCTTAGTTCTCAGGTATCAGCATATAGAGTTAGTCAGGGTGAGAATCCTACCAATTAACTACTAGTTTCAAAAATCTGATGGAGATTCTCAGGACCATTGCCTCAAACATCTTGTGCATATGAATGTATGGTTTTATACCTGCCCTGTTTCCTAGCTTTTTTCCTTGCTCTCTCTTTGCTATTTAATCCTAAAGTATGGAATACCCATCTCTCATAAAATTTTTTAAAAAAGGGGATATAAGTGAAGGACCATTTTGTAGTGAAAAAATATATATATAAATTAGTTAGGTTAGATATACAGCTACTTTCTCTTAGTTCAATGAGAAGAAAGATTTGTACTAATAGTGTTTAGACAAGATATCATGTCTGCATCTTGTATTATGAACAACTACTATCAAAACAACAATATGCAATGTATTAATTATTATAACTGTCCTACTGACCTGTTTCGAAACTGTCTCATTGCTATTTCTTTATCAATAAAATTAATGATAAAATAAATAAAAAATAAAACTAGTCAACTAGCAACAACAAAGTTAAGTCCTTTACAATAGAAAATGTGTTGGATGTCAATCTGCAGTCAGATTTAGCTAACTTAATAAGAATTTTAGAAATGTCATTTGTCTCAAACTATGATGATGGTTTTCTACCAAACAGGTGAGGTCTTTCAGAGTCAAGCAGCACCTTTTGTGTCACCAAGTGACACAAAAAATAATGGATAATTGTTAAACACAATTAATATTGAAGAGTGAAAGATGGGGAAGAAATTTAACCATTTTATATGCTACTGTTTTGTTTAAATTTTTAAAGAACAACACTACATTTGAATTATAAAATAGCAACAGATAAACAGGTAAGGATAGATATAACTTTGTAACTCCCCTTTGTAATCACTAATTGAGCCAGTACACAGACAATAGAATTGGAGAGCAACTGGGATCTTAACCATCTACACTCTAATTTATATAAATCTCTGCAGTCGACTATCTTATGTAAAATTTAGTAAAAATTTATTGCACATAGTTGCTATTAAATGTCAAATAAGATTTTAAAATATAGAAAAAATTGAAGTTACTGTACAGGTTCTCCTATGTCCTCAGTCTTCACTGACCTTGAAAGGCCAGGGCCAAAATGTTGGCTGACCTTGCAGCCCTTCCTTTTCTCCAATTTTTGATCTGCAAACTTAGGTTGTTAATCCTCCAGAAGAGAAGCTTATTATTACCCTGCAACAACATATGCAGTTCGGTTTACCCTAACCATCTGTCTAAATATCAAACATCTTAGGCATAACGTGGAGCAGGTATTTTCCATCAAGTACTGATGTGTAGAACTTTAGGTCCTTACAGAATATGAAGAAAACAAACATTTTAAAAAATAGGAATAAACACATATTTCTACACAGAAACTTAGAAATCTAACCATATACAGCATTGTAGCAGGACAGTCCTGTGACATTATTTTTTCTTTTTCTTGTGTCTTTTTTTTTCATTTATTAGCCATTTAAAAAAAAACTTTTACTTGAGAGACAGTATGGTAATAATTGGTATGTCATGACAAGAAGTATGTATTTAGGAGACCAGAATGACAGGCATTCCAAGCGTGACCCTTCTATCACACATTGCTATCTTCAGTGCAGTTGCTTGGTTCACAGGTATCAGCATGTATAGTTAGTCAGGTGGAGAATCCTACCAATTAACTGCTAGTTTCAAAAACCTGCTCATGTTTCTCAGGATCATTGTCTTGCCCATCTTGTGCGTAAGAATGCATGGCTTTGTCCCTCTCAAGTTTCCCAACTTTTCTTCTTACCCTCTCCTTGTTGTCTAATCCTCAAGTTCTTGCTTTCCTTTTAGTTGTGTTATACCTTTCTATATGTATTTCTTCTTTTGAGTTCTTATACTAGGGAGACTATATGATATTTACACATGTGGCTCTGGTTTATTTCACTTATGAGTATATCTAGAGGGGTACACATATCTAATTTTCACCATATCTCCGTTTTCTGTTTCTTTCTTTATTTTCTGACCAACTGTGAGCAAATTCTGATATTTCTGGACCATTCCTTTTCTTTATTTGACTTCTGGGAATTTCTTTTCTTTGTCGTTCACATTGTATAAATCAGGTGAATTTCACGGAACACAAAATGAACCACTTAGTACACTCACAGCATTATGCCACCACCACCACCACAGTTTCAAGGCTATGAAAGAATTTCTGGTACCAAATAAGCAGAGGTTTCCTGATCAACCCTTGGGAAC
>NW_004524578.1:10335688-10341356 GCF_000260255.1 Octodon degus | reverse complement strand
GAAAGACACACATTTACTCATTTTTGTGTGGACTAAACTTATCAATCCTCCTCTTTTCAGGCTTTTCAAAGCATACTCAGTTCCATTTGAGGACTTATGAGAGTCCTTCAGTGGCCTGCGGTCACTGCATGATTCTGCTGACCTTGCATCTCAAACCTCCCCACCTGTGATTCTCCTTAGCTCCATCTGCTATGGTGACATTTGTCTCCTCGACCTCCTTCCATCCCACCTTCACCTTCTGGTTCATCTTTTGTATTTTCCTTCCTGGAATGCTCTGTCATCAAAAATTAAGACAACCATCTCCACAGTACCTCACCCAATTGTCAATGAATATTTTACCAGGGAAGTTTTTATGATGATCTTATATGAAATAATTCCATATTTCTTTTGCTACTTCTCTATCTCCTTTATCCCACTTAAATTTTTGACTTTACACAGTACTGGCATCCTTGGTGGTGTCGTGTATTCATTTCTTTAGTCCATACTGTGTGTCTTTCCCAGGTATTATTTAAGTTTACTGGGGAAAAGGCTTTGGTTTTTTGTTTAGTGACCTATCACCAGAAACATTGTCTTTCACATAGTAGGTGTCTCAACAAATATTGGTTCAAAATGAACATTCCTAGAACTAATAATACAGCAAAGCACTTAATTTCTTTCTCAGAATTCCATTCCTTATACAAAAATAAATGTCTTGCAGAGGCAAAATTAGAAGTTCCATCAAGCTTCCTTCTTATTTGCCAATAAAATATGAAAGATTTAAAAGTAGAATATGTGTTCATGTAGGTTATAAATTACCTCAAGATTGAGAGTCTGTCCTTTTCCATTTGTTATTGAAAATAGCCTATTATAAGGACTGAATTAATATGTATCATGACTGATTTAAAAATGCATGGTGTTTTGCACTGGTATTCAGTCAACATCTATATTAAATTAAATACTCATTATAGTTGCCTGCATTGGTGCATTACAATAATGGCAGGAGCTGTCCTACTTGCAAGGGACAGGTTTTGTTACCGGATTATATAGGTGACATGGTAAGTCTGGGTGAGATGTAAAAGCCTGAGATTCTGCCCTCACAAATTTGTCTGTGCGGAGTGGAGAGTGTGCAACTATGAGTACTTTGTCCATGCAAAAGAAAACAAAGAAATCCCTCACCCCTATTGAGCTTTGGAGATAAATTGAAGAGCAGATTTGCATTAAGTTTAACTGTAAAATGTGTCAGGTTTTGCTCGAGTTGGATCTCTGGGCAACATTTCCTTCTGTAGCTAATTCACCTGCTCTGGCAGGTGTCCTCATCCGCCATATATATAAATATTTGTCTAAATTCTTCCTATTTTATCATTCTGTTTTGTGTGTATTAGAAAAACCAGAGCCTGAGCCAATCTGCCAGGGAAGAGCAGCTTTTCCAGCTTTCTTTTGGTCTCTCTGAATATTCTTTTTCATACTTGGCTGGCATAAGACAAATATTTCTCAAATAAATGGGGTCTTAGTGCATTAAAAAGCAAAAGCAAAGCATAACCTATTATATTTCCAAGAGTCTCAAGTGGCAGTTTTGTGTGAGCATACTAGTTTCTTTGGGATCATGTTACATTTCACATTTACTTATCTATGTATTTATTTATTATTTTTGTCATGACGTTATTGTCTTTGAAGGTGGATGGACTTGGATTGAATTTCACCTTTTTCACGCCATAGCACTGCCGTCTTGAGTACATGGCTTGATCTCTCTGAAGCTCGGTTTGCTTCTCTCTGAGCTGTGAAAGTGTAGAACAGAGGCATCTACAGTTGACTGTGTACTGTCCATTTTTGCTTGTGAGGCATCTGTTCCACATGACCTGCTTTGACCCTGCCAGGCAAAAGGACTCCCTTGTGTTGTTGCGGGAAGAACGTCGAACATGGCCCGAGACAGAAGCTCAGTTCATCAGTGACGTCAGGGCGTGGACCCAGCTGTGCATCCTGTGTTTCTGCTGGATGAATGAAATGACATCAGTACGCTTAATGTACACCCTTAGATTTTTGAAAATAGGACAGAATTGTACATTTGCATGGAGGTCAAGAGTAAACTCTCGTATTCCCCAAATAAAAACAAAGAAGCAAATAAAATACAAAGGGCAAGCTTAAAATAAGTCAGAAAGTTGAATCCCATTAATGAATATTGTGTATTCTACTGTACACAAAAACACAATGGTAAAATAAGAAGAATTTAGACAAATATTTAGATAGATGGTAGATGAGGACACCTGGCAGAGAGGTGAATTAGCTACAGAAGGAAATGGAATTTCTATTTAAATTTTCCAAAAGAAAGCATAATTCTAACACCAATACTGATTAACTTTAGTCATTTCATATTGCTTTCATGTGGACATTATCTAGAATGAGGCTGGCATAGTGGAATCATTGTGAAATTAACAAAAAAATTAGGAGTTCAGTTTTTCTTCTGTTAATTAGCTGAACAAAATTAGGAGGGTTGATAAGTCATGTGGTTGGCAAATAGTCATACTTCATTTCATTTTGAAGTATGTTATTATTTGAAAGAGACAAAGAGATGGTTGTCCTATTTCATTGTGGTGAATCCTGGCAATTCCTGGCTTCCCTGATCATTCAATTTTGCAAAGTTGAGAAAAAAATTATAAAGTTCTAAAGTTGGTGTGTAAGCCAGCCTGCTCTACTCACTTCAGGTAGCACAGTAAATCATCATGTATCTATTCCCTGAGAAACCTGCTTTTTAAGTCATTATGACAGTTCTTCTAGAAATGTGACTTATTAACATTGAAGCTTATCTATAAGAGAAATAAAAATCTCTGCAGATACAGGTAGGATTGCATTCAAACTATGTATATATGGAGGTTGTCTTGGTTACTTTACTCTCATTCCTGAGACAAAATAGCTTACATACAAAATGAAGGAAGAAAAGTCTTATTTAACTCACAGTTTGTGGGGGATTCCATCCATTATTAGCTGGCACCAAGGCAGGTTGACATGGCCCAGGGGCAACCTTTCAAAGCGGCAGTATACAGCAAAAGCAACAAGATCCAAAGTGGGGAGGGCAAGCCTCTTTTCTGTTCTTATATTGTAAGCAGTCTACAACCTCCTAGGGCAAGTGTAGGGCTCACGCCATCTGTGTGCCCTCCTCTTGCACAGGCTTAGAATGTTTACAAAATAAGGACCCTAACCCTCTGATGAATCAATTAATTATCCTTCTAGACTTCTCAAGTTGGCACAATGTATCAACACTAACAATCCACCCCATTGTCAATTTGAGGACTAGGCACATTGCTTTAAACCATTTCTAGTTACAAAGACATACTTATTCTTAACATTTCACTTCTTGAAAACTATAACACAGGTTCAGCCATGCTTAATAACCAATATTAAGTCTATCAACATCATATTATCTTAGAATCATAACATTCCAACTCTATACTGCCAAAGAATCATGCATGTCCATTTATGTCAAAGACATTTAGGCCATCTGCAAGAGCTGCCAAATTCTAACAGTTTCGACATTGCTGAAAAGTCTAAGTCTGGCCTGAGATGTAAAGCAAACTATTATCTGTCAGTCCCTGTAACAAATGAAGAGTTAAACCCTTCTAGCATTCCATTGCACAGGAGAAACTTTTCATTCCAAAAGTTATAAACAGGGAGATACCAATGATTTGGGCCAGAGCAAGTCCAAAGTTCGGCAAGACAAACACTGAGTTCTGTAGTTCCATATGCAGCATCTCAAGCAATCTGTGGCAAATTGTGAGTGCCCAAGGGAGTGAGTGACTCCATCCCTACAACTTTACTAGTGCTTAAAGCTCACATGGTTGCTCTCATAGGCTGGCCTGGCTCCATTCCATTCCACTTTCCTTAGATAATCCACATTCCTGACTCTTCCAAACTTCTGGGATCTCACATACCACTCACAGCTTCATACACTGCCTTCTCAGGGGGACACTGCCTGGTGTCTATGGGCTTCTGAAACCAGGGTAGAAACCTTTATGACCCCACAACTCTTTCATTTTGCATGTTCCTAAAACCAGCACCACGTAGATGATGTCAAGGTCTACTGCCAGCTGCAGAATTAACTGGACTTCCCTTTACTTGGCTGTAGGGATTGAATGCTTAGACTTCTGGGCACTGTGAATCCAGGTCTGAGCATCAAATTTTGTATGCCACCACTATTCTGGAACATGGTGCTCTATGGCTTTCTTCTCAAAGCAAAGACTTTTACATTTGCAGTTTGAGGACTACAAATGATGGAGATTTGCTGCTTCTTGTGATGCCCTCAGGATACCTTTTCTATTGTCCTGTTCCTTCTCAGCAATCAAGATCTCTTCAACTACATCATTGTTGTAGTCTATAGCTTTATTGGAATTGGAGCTTCCTTTCTGGACAAACTCACAATGTTTTAAATCATTCAGCTGAAATCATTCTGCTGTTTGTTCTTGATTCACAACATAGATCTGGCTAAAATTTCACATCAATAACTATGCTACACCTTGAATGGTCTACTGCCCTGAAATTTCCAATGCAAGATTAACTAGTCTACCACCCTTGATCTCAGTCTCAGTCAGAGTATCTGTACAAGAAAGAAATAAATTTAGATAAACTTTCTTCCAAGCCATAAAATACATTGTCGGCAGTCCAAAAAACAAAACAGTCTTTTAGCAGAAAGCTCATGAGCCTGGCTTTTACCAGTTTTCTGGACTTCTGATCTCTGAGCATAACCTCCTATACAGAACAACCTAAGATAGTCTTGCTCTACTTTTTCAGGTAATATCTCTGAACCTTTCCAGTTGAACCACATGGTCAGGCACCTTTACAGCAATGACCCCACTCCTGGTACCAAATTCTTTCTTGGTTTTTGCACTAGGGAGACATAACTATGTTTATACTGGTGAGTCTAATTTATTTCACTCAGAAATATGCTCTCTAGTTGCATCCATTTACCAATAACAAAACTTCAACTTTGTTTTTTCATAGCTGAGAAATACTCCGTTGTATAAAAATAACACATCTTTATTTATGCATTCCTCAATGGAATGGTTATTTGTGTTGTTTCCAAGATTTAGTTATGACAAATTGCACTGCTATAAAAATGGGTGCATATATATCATTGTGGTATGATATTTCTTATGAGGACAATGACGTCAACATCTTTTTATCTTTATGTAGACTTTCCTTTTGTTTTTCTTTATACTTTAACCAATATTCTCAACTTCTGCATGTGTGAGTATATATGGAAGATTTGGAAGGACTTAGTTGTAGACTTTATATAGGTAGTAGTCATGTCTTGTATCTAGATGTTCCCGCCAAACGTCATGTGCTTTGGGGAGGTGATTCAAACATGAAGGAATGATAATCATTAGTGGACTAGTAGGGTTGTACATTTAGAGCTAAATGTACATTTTGGGGTGAGCCTGGTTAAAGGAGGCAGGCCACTGGGGTTGTGGCATGTCTCATTCCCCTGACTCAACTTACTTTTTCTCTCTCTTTGCTTCTTTATTGCTCTGCTGTGAGAAATTCTCCCTGCCATAGTGTCCTGTCTTGGAGCCAGCCAAATTTAGAGTGGAACCTCTACAAGCCATGAACAAAAAGAAATGTTTCCTTTTTAAAGTCTTCTGTGACAACTATTTTGTCTCCGCATCAATGAAAGTAACTAAGACAGTGTGTGTGTGTGTGT
>NW_004524578.1:10332924-10335453 GCF_000260255.1 Octodon degus | reverse complement strand
CTCTCTCTCTCTCTCTCTCTCTAATAAATAAATAAATAAAATTAAAAAAAAGATGTACTATTTCCTGGAAATAATTACAGTAAATGATTCCAAGGAGAAGGGCACAATGATGGAAGTAGACACTCAAGAGTTTTGGAAAGCAAGGGTCTCATGAGGACATATTCTTCAGATAATCTCAGTCCTCCTTCAAGTTAGGCCTGTTTGATTTTCCATTTTCCCAAGCTGTTTCTGATATAAACTCATTCTCAAAATTTTTCCATACCTTACTCACAGTTTCAGTAAAAGTTTTATTTTTTTTTTTTTTTTTTTTTTTCTGGACCTAATATACAACTTAATAATTATCTTAATAACTTCAAGTTTCTCCAAGTACCAGAGTCCGGCACTTGCTTTGCATCAGTTTACTGATATGAGGACACACCCTCCTAGTTATTTCCCCAAATCCAGGCTTCTACTCAGTGGCACTGTCTGTACACCATCAGCTTCTCTGGTGCTCTACATAACCCTATGCTTAGAGTCTATATGGATTCCTTCAGTGTTGTTTGCACACCTTCAAGACAACGTCAACCTTTGATCTGTCCCACATGCACACTCACCTTTATCTGGAAAGATGAGGAGAAGGAGAGTGTATAGAGTATTTTAATTGACCCAATCTCAGTAGCTCACCTTTTTTTTTATAATTCTGCTTATACTGAGAGCAAGGAAACCCAACCACATTGCTTCACAAAAGAGTTTAACAGTTTTAATAATTCAGCTGTATCTGTAACAGTAATATGAGCTGCTAAAGCAGCTAACTTCTGAGAAGATACATGTGTGACTGTGATTCTTCTAAATCCAACTGCCCAAACAGGATGTAACACAGTTAACTGCATGCAGCTTTAAATTGGGACACATTATGACAGAGTTTAAAGGCTAGAAATAAGAATGTTATTAATTTTAAAAGCCATTTACAATTTCCTTTAGTCTCCTTGACAAAGCAATGTAGACTCTGGATGTAGGAACATCATATTTTAAAAGATCTGGGGATCTCAAACTTTAGGTTAGAAATCAAGCGACACCTGATCACTTCTAGTTTTCAAGTCTCAGATAAGGAATATACAGACTGTTGCCTTCGTGTTACCTCACGGGCTGTGTTGGTTGTAATTCTGTAGTGTCTCTCTGCTTTCAGAATTAGACATCTTCCTTTGCCAGATTTAAAAAGGAGAAAAATTAATCCTCTGGAGTTGAAACAGAAACATTTGGTCTTCTGTAATCCTCCATTCCTAACCTAATGTGGCAGCTCATAGGGAAGCTGTCGGATCTGCAATCCTAATTGCTTTAAGTTGCCTCCCATGTGTACTGCATAGCAGTCAGGAGTGAATCTACATTGACAACTCATCCTCTGTTCCGTGGCTCTGAAACACTCACTCTGTGTGCAGAAGTTTATCTCCCTAACTCTTGGGTAGCCCAAATGCATGACCGAGTAGTTGATAGTTGTTTGAAGCTAGTCTGTCCCTAATGAGCACAGAGTCCAACATAAAACTAATGGCAGTAATGTGTTTTTTTGAAACATAGGGTGGCATCAAGTCAGTCGAATGTTGTTTATTCACTGGCACATTTAGTATGAGTGACAAACACAAAACCAAAAGATTCCCTCATGCATCTAGTGCCAAGAAAAAAAAAAGGTAGCTCATTAGATTGAAGTGCCTGCTTAAGCAGATGCGGGGGCCAGGGTTCAATCCCTGCCTTGTTGTGCCAAGCTAGCTGCCTTGCTATCTTGTGAGGCATGCTAAGACTAGGACTGAGACTGGGTGTGGTGGTGCACACATGTAATCCCAGAGCTTGGGAAACTGAAAATAGGAGGATCACTATGAGTCTGATCTGTGTAATGAGACCCTGTAGACCATGTATTAAATACATTTTTAAAAAAGAGGAAGAAAGTAAACAAGAAATATCCTCATTAACAATCGTTCAATCTATGGTCATAGCACCCTGATGCACACGATCTTATCTGAACAATTGTTCAAATGTTTACTAGGCTTGGATTGTTTCTGATCTTTGCAGAACTCATATGGTATTCGTATGTGCATTTATGTAATTGACTAAAAACATGTACCCATAATAGGTGTCTCAGTTACTCTTCTCTCATTGCTGGGAAAAATACCTGACACCCAAAATGAAGGGAGGAAAGGTTTATTTAGCTCACAGTTACTGGAGGTTTCAGTCCACACTCAGCTGACTCCAAGGCACAATGGCATATGGCAGAGGGCAAACTTTCATGGTGGTGGCAAAGAGCAGAGAGAGCAAAGGGGAGAAATAGGGGGTACCAATGGCAACCGAGAGTGAATCTGTCTTCCTTAAGTCACGTTCAGGCTATCTGCCCCCAGCTGGTGTAGCACTCATATGCACAATCCCAGCAGCACTCACACCCAAAATCCCACTACAGTACATCATGAGTTAATCACAAACTCTATAAGTCAGTGCCATGACTGCATGAGGCTGTGGGGGGACAACTAGACACAAACCATAGCAACAGGGAATAGTGACTAAGTC
>NW_004524578.1:10324370-10331871 GCF_000260255.1 Octodon degus | reverse complement strand
CTAGATCGGACTCATAGTGATCTGTCTGTTTACAGCCTACCAAGAGTTGGGATTATAGGCATATTCCACCTTGCAGTCTCAGCATGCCCTGGGGGCAGGGCCAGCATGGCATGCCCTGGAATCTAAACCCCAGCCCCTGTGCCTCCTTGCAGGTGCTTTCATACACGGAGCTTTTTTTGTTGTTGTTGTTGTTGTTTTTTTTTTTTTTGTTTTGTTTTTGGGGTAGAACCGGGGATCGAACTCAGGTCCTTGCACTTGCCAGGGAAGCACTTATTCCACTGAGCCATCTCCCCGGCTCACAATATGAACTTAGGTTCTCACATTTATAAAAATGTTTTTATGTTTTGGCTCACTTATTTATTTTTTTTTTCAGAATCAGGGATTGAACTCAGGCCCTTGTACTTGCCAGGGAAATGCTTATTCCACTGAACCATCTCCCTGACCCTTCACGGAGCTATTTGGCTGGCCCAATTCTTGTGATTTTTAAATGCAACTTTATTTTGTAGTTTTAATTTTTTATTAGATAACTTCTCTTGTTTCAACTGAAAGAAACTGGGTATTGGCTAGTCATTTGGTGACTTTTAATAATGTTTAACAGAAAAATTGGCATCCATGTAGTTTAACACATTGCACTTGTGCATTCTAGGGTTACCTGCTAGTAGCTGATACTAAATCAATTTTGCGATAATCACTAGTATATCCCAAATTCCCTGTGTTAACCACTCTAATTTGAAGCTGTTTTCATTTGCTAATACAGCTGAACTCCATGTCATGATGAAGAAAGCACAGCCTCTCTGCTTCTCTTCTTCAGATTCTAAGGGCATGACAGACAGCAAGTACACTCTATTTTTGCACGAGTCTCACAGTTTTTGTAAAACAAAGGTTTGCCCTTACAGTTCTGCTTCCATTTGATTAACTCTCTCACTGCGAAGTCTTATGTGGATTGGTGGAGCTGGAGTCCTCACTGAACCCACTAGAATCTGAGTTCAATCTCAGTCTGGCTGGCCAATAGAACGAGTCTTCTAAGTTATAATATCTTGTACCCCTTAAAAGACTCAACTTGGCTGTTGAAGTGAAATGCATTCACTCATAAATGTATGTATAATAAAAAATCTGGATAGCTTCCCAATGGGTTTTGTGTGGTTTTCTGTTTCTTTAAAACTATAGAGAACATATGGATATCCCCTTGCTGGATGATAATCTGTTTAGCCAATACTTGATGAAATTTATTTCATAAAGACAAGTTAGAAGGGAAAGTCCAAACTATCTCTGCTTTGCTGAGTCAAGGATATTAGCTATTCCATGTTAAAACCTCTAAGGGTTTCCTTTCCATTTTCTCATTTTCTTCCCCCCATGTCTCTTATATCATATCTAGCTTTAAACCTCAGTTCCTTAGATTTTTCACTATCAATTCATTTTCCATAGCTTACTGGAAACTTTGATGGAAGGGACCAAAGCTATGACTTCCTCATGCACCTGAGAACTTTCTGAGATAGAGGAATATGGCAGTTATAAGTTTACAAGCTACAACTGAGGCTCTTGACTGGCTACTTTCTACCTCGGTGACCTTGAGTCAGACACTTAACCTGTCCTGCTCTCATCTTTCAAGTGAGTTTTTGTTTCATAGTGTCATGGTTAAACAGAAGTGAATAATTATACATGAGGCATATGAAATATTCCTCATCCAGGGTCATCACTCAGTGGGAGCATTTCACTTTACCTCCTGCTTCTGCTTTTCTTCATCTATTTGTTGCTCTTTCCTCATCCTTCAGATTCACGCAGTGTTTCTCTTTTTTGAAGGGAATCAGTTAAACAGGGGCGTTTCTTACTTCCCTGTATACTTATTTTGCCTACCACTCAAGAGATGTACACACATATTTATTCTAATAACAGAAAGTTGGGCCAGCCAAATAGCTCAGTGAATTAAAGCACCTGCAAGCAGGCGCAGAGGCCGGGGGTTTGATCCCCAGGCCTGCTGTGCTGGCCCCAACCCCAGGGTGTACCGAGATGGCAAATGAGACTGGGCGTGGTGGCATGCACCTGTAACCCCAGCTCTTAGGAGTCTGTAAGCAGGTGGATCACTTCGAGTCGGATCTGGTAGTGAGACACTAAACACCCTGTAGACCCTTCCCTAAAAATACAAAAAATAATAATAATAGACTAATAACCGGAAGTCCTACTGAAAACCAAAATCAAACTCTTCTTGTCTACGCTTACGGTGGTTTCAAAAGTGAATGAACCATTCTTTTGGAGATCTTGACTTCAGCATCCAAAGTATCCTCTTTCCCCTTTCTCACCATTCCCTTTTCTTTCGCCTTTCTCTTATTCCTGTTTCTGAATTCCTCAGCACCTATCGATGGACTGCGACATTTGCCCTTCCTTTCAGACTGGCTATAGCCTCAATGTCTTCTCTAAATATCGCTGGTGCAGCAAGACCCCACTGCTCACTGCTTCACTGGTTCCACCTGAAGTGCCATTGCCCAGATTTAGTACAACCTTTAATCCAGACTAACTGCTTTCATATTTTACGTGCTCAGCATAAGTGATCCTTGCTGCTTCCGCTCAGTGGCATTGCCTATATTTCCAGTTGTGTGTATTATTTTGCATTCATAATTAGGTGTTTTCACATTTTTCAGATCATTTTCTTTATTAGTACATGCTTGGAATGCATAATGTTTGCAATCCTCATGAGGAGCTCATAAATACATTCTACATCCTTTCTGTATCACTTTCCCTTTCCTCCCCTCCTCCCTCCCTCCATCTCTTGATCTCCTTCCTTTTTCTTCTCGTTGCACATTTGCAGAACATAATGTCCACATTACCTTTCCTTTTGGATTCAAAGCATCTCAATGCTAAAAATTTTTTTGTCTTCTATCTTAGTCCTATAATGTCAAATGCAGTATTCACATGCAGAAATATTTTTGAATGAATACATAGCCTTTGAATTTTCTTCAAGTTCTCCTACCAAGAATTGGGAAGAAAGAAGATAAAAGGCAATATAAAACCCACTGTTTGGGATTAGTTTAAATGGTGTGTTTTCTTTCCTTGGTTCCCAGGTACTTGCACCAAGGACATCTGCATGCCACACAAAGATTTTAGCATTTCATGTAGCTTCCAACAATTTCACACTTCAGGTGAATCAAACTATTTCAGTGACTGGAATGTACCAAATCAGTTTGTGCATGTGAAGAGCAATAAGCTCATATTCTGGAACCCAGTATAATATGAGACTTGTTCTCTTATCTCAGTATTCCCATAACCTTCAGTCTCTAGTAGTAGATACTCTATAGTCATTTGTGGTTGGGAACATGAATGATTCTACAGTCTTAGATACTTTAAAGATGAATATATGTCAACAGATCAAGCTAGAGACAGAGAGTCTGAGAGTACAACATCAAAAAATTCATTAATTACAACTAAATTCACTATCATCCTACTGATTTGGAGAGGGGAGGCTACTGAGGAATTTGTTATAATTTCTATGTATGGCCATGTGAGTCATCTTTACTGAGTCAATGTGGTTTCTTTCATCTTGATCTTGAGGAACAGAGAGAAGTGAGCATAAACACTTCACATTTATCATTATTTAATTATTCCATACCAGTTTATAATTGAATTAACTAGATATTCAATACACCAAATAAAAAATAGACTATTGTGGATGAGAACAAGATTGGTGTTTAAAAAAACTTCATGGACCTGCTGTCATATATTGGTTTTAGGATTATCTGAGATATATGCCGAACAAGGAACATCATACATCTCGCCTGAAAAAAATCTTAAATGCTATGACATTAGCCACTTGCTTATAATTAAAGTACATTGCCATTTCACCAAGCTTTCATTTATAGGAGAAAGTGCAAATTCCATTTCCCTTGAACTTTAGCTACTTCCAACTTTTTTCTTTGTTCTTTTCTTTAAAGCTTTGCAACAAATGCATCTCCATATGCTTATATTAGTTAATCTAGTATTAAACATATTGGCTGTGCAAAATGTTGGCACCCATTAATAAATGTTTTCATTTTTTCATTCTCTCTCTCTTTTTTTAACTTTAGATTCTTCCTTTGACTACACAAGCAACAGCTGTCTAGCTGCCTGCACAAGACTGGATCTAATGCCTCTACAGAAATCTAGGTCAAAACACTTGGAATGCATGAATATCAAACAGAGTTTTCAAAACAGCAAATGAATACATCTTTAACTGGTGACATTTTCCTGTAGCATATGGCTGCAAGCTCAGGGGACTGAATGCTTTTTTGATGAATATGTTGCATCAAAAACTAAGGGATGGCAGTGGGCTTTTGCCACCTTCTGTTTTGTCTTATGAAATGATAATGCAAACTCATAGATAGATACAATGATCACAAGCCTATTACCTTCAGACCTGTTCTAAAAATGCATCTTTCCTTTTGGAAAAGTTCCTTTCTCTTCAGTTGGGTTTAAGTTGATACATAGTTGCCAATGGTGATAACCAATGGGAGGGAGTTCTTTCCCTCCTACAGAGGACCTTTCTGGAAAACTCTGAAAATCAAGTAATCCCCAAAGAAGGAAATGAGGTAGTTGGTCAAGTAAGTAGAGAACCTTACAGCAACAGCAGCAAGACGCTGATGCAAAATTCTTTTCAGTATTTAAAGTGCTGAATAATCACTTGCCCATGAGTAACATAAAGGAAAAGCCTGGGATAGTGGAGGTTGGATGCTCAGTCCAGGATCTGCCACCAGTGAACCACGAATGACCCTCAACATGCTCTGTTATCTCTCTGATGTCACTGTCCTTCTTAGGCATGAAATAAAAGCATAGGGCTATGATACTTGTACAGTTCTCGTCAAATTCTAAACTTCTAGGCTTCCATAGGTTTATGAAATTTTCTTTTTAAAATTATACAATGTTGCTTATAATAGCAGGCTGAGAAGAGGAAGTTTGATGTGTTTTTTTGATCAGTTTACACATCATTTTTTTTTTTTAAAATAAGAGTTACCCAGAAATGCTCCCTCCTTCCCATGCAGTGGGTATGTGTGGGAGGGGAGATGACCAGAATGGTGGAGTTATTCTGATTAAGCAAAGGAAAGAGCAATGTTCTTTTAGCCCCTTTTGTCTCCTACTGCTTGGGGCAGCATCTGCAATCTACCTGTGCAAAGTTTCATCTCCACTAAGTTCAGTTTAACAGTTGCTGGCTTAGAAAATGAATGCTTTCATCATGACGGTGATGGAGGAGAGACATTAACTTTTAGATCTGAGGTTTTCTTCCTGGTTTGAGTTTTGCTTAAAAAATAACAAGTACTTGTAATTGTCATATTAATCTCTAAATAGACCCTTTTATTCTCACCATAAGCTTGTGGCTTTTTTGCTTTGAGTTAGAATTGCACAGCAATATTCTTGGAATTAGATTCAGGAAACATACTTACCCAAAAATGACTTCTCCCCCTCCACCCCAAAGTAGTCATTCTGTTCCCTAATTTCATTCTTTAAAATCTCTCCCAGTCACCAGATGCTGGAGTAGCTTTTCAAAGTAATTCATGCATAGAGCTATACATTCATACATGTATTTGTACATACGTGCTTGTAAAAATTTACCATTTTGGAGAAATGGTGGTGTATAGCACAAACATAAAAGTAGTTTGCTTCCTAATTGAATAAAATATCTTCAGTATCTTAACAGGATTAGATATTGTCCATTTTTTACGAAGAGCTCATATTTTCCTTACTGTGACTATATGAAAATTTTTATGTCAATCCATCTTAGCAACAATTACTTGGACTTACCATTTTATTGTTTATTGTTTTGTCTATGACAACTGTCCATGCATCTATGTATTTATGAATTCATGTAAATTTTTCTAAAAGGAAATCTTCTAGAAATAAAACATGTGGGTCAAAGGGTATGTACATGATTAATTCAGATAAATGATGTTATTATTTGTGGTTTAAGAAAAAATTATGACTGTGGTTGAACACCTTTTTATATACTTAAAAATTGCTCTTCTAAAAACTCTTTTCATATCCTTTGTCCATAAATGGAGTTAGGACAACTTAGTAGCCATCTGGAAAAGAAAATAAAATTGTATTTCTACTCTATTTCCAACACCAAAATAAACTCCAGATGGACTGAGGATTTTATGCTAAAAATAAATGCATTAAAGTACTATTAGAAAACATGAGTGGATACTTTTTGTAAGTAATCCAGAACTAAGGAAAAATCTCTGTAAGTGAAATGCAAAACCTGCAATTCATAATGCTCAAGGGCTAGAGATTAATAAATCTATACATAGATAGATTGAAATTTTTAAATAGTCAATGGCAAGTTTACATGGATGGTGGTGATACATTTGTTGAGAGCTGATTGCTTTAAATACTTGCAGCACACATGCAGTTATGGCTTGGTGTGTTAAACTGAGGGCCTGGCTCTAATTTCAAAAGCAGAGTGCTCCCAATAATCACAAAAATCATTGTTGATTGAATCATGCACCAAAAGACCAGGAACACAGAGAAAATTACATGCGATTAATTCAAGAAAGCAAAGATAACTTTATGGGCTACAATACACTTTGCTAAATCACAGTTTTGATGGAGACGTAATGGTAAAAGACGGCCTACAGGCAGGTATAAAGAGAAATGAGCCCAAGCTCCCACAGTCTTTCCACTGACTCCTTGTGGGCTGGCACGACAGGTGAGAATCCTATACAGCTCCTAAATTTTGGTAGTCTGTCCCTATCCTTGCAATTTTCCCCTAGTCCAGGGGTGGCAAAAATGTGATCTTAAATCCACTTATTTATTTCAGAATACCAACACTGTATTCATCCTGCATGATCAGGTTTCAGTTCAACAGAAACAACTCATACATTGACATTGTTTTTGTCTTAAAAGAGAAGACACCTATGCCACAGGTTCACTACCACTGCCCTAGGCCATCCCTGAGTGCCTGAACACTCACAGGCGATTCACAGAAGGCTGTTAGAAAATACCTAACATTTTGGCCCTAGCCTTTCAAGGTCAGTGAGGACTCAGGACATAAAAAACCTGTACTGCAACAGTGATGTCCCAAATTATCTGATCAAGGAGATTATGGGGCCAGAGAAGAAAGTGATTGATGATGTAGAGTATGCCTAAGGAGAGTCACATGGAAAAAAAACATTCTCTCAGGCTTTCATAGAGAGCAAATTGGTCAAGCAATGGCCGTGACTCATCCACATGGCTGACACTGACAAAAGATCTATAAACTGCAGTATGTGGTTTCAGGGTAAATCCTGAGGGGATTTGATTGACCTCGTCAGATACAAAAGTTACATTTCTTGTTCTATAGGTCTTACTTTATCTTGGTCTTAACCATCCAGCAGAAAAGTATAATAATGAGATATGAAAAGTAAAGCCATATTAATCTGCTGAGCTATAAAATGCTCAAGTCAACAACTTCTGCCATTACCAGTCCTATGGATAACCCACTACTATGATGAACTACTGGACTATATTGGATTGTTTTGCTGAATTCACACACCTATTATAT
>NW_004524578.1:10317475-10321566 GCF_000260255.1 Octodon degus | reverse complement strand
ATGGTTTCTTAATATAAAAAATTAGGAGATCTCAGCAACAGTTTTTTACATTATTTTCCTCTTCTCAGAGTTTTTATAACATATTATTTAACTTTTTCTGTAAAACTTTAAGGGATCAAGTCAGAATGCTTTGTAGACCAACAGTATATTTAAATATTTAACAGAACTTTTATCCAAGGTTATACTATGTATAAGAAAAAATTTAATTCCATTTATAGAAACCATATCAATGTTGTGCTCTTACAAGCATTCTGGAATATTGTTTTGTTTTGTTTTTTCTTTCTTCTCTTAGTAATCAAATCTTCCATTGTATGGATCAGTGGGCTTCACATTTAGAGCACAACACCTACCTACAATGGGATTCACATTTAGATTACTACATCTAAGTCAGCAAGTAAAATTGTTACTCTTGGGGTTTGTGTCTAGTTGTTCTCCCAAAGCCACATGTAGTCATGAGGTGACTTCTGGAGTTAAGGATTGATTATTGATCCAATGCTGGGCCAATGGCTGGGAGTGTCCTGGGGCAGGCAGATACTCTGGATACAAATGCAAGGAGAGGAGAGAGGCTTGCTAAAACCACAACTACTTTGCATCCCTTTTGGTCTT
This sequence comes from Octodon degus, assembly GCF_000260255.1. NCBI lineage: Eukaryota > Metazoa > Chordata > Mammalia > Rodentia > Octodontidae > Octodon > Octodon degus. The sequence goes on along the minus strand of NW_004524578.1, from coordinate 10,320,960 downwards.
TCACTCTTTGCCTCCATGAAGGGTTTCTCTCTGCTGTGTGCCACTGTGCCTTGGAACCAACTGAATAGGAACTGAAACCTCCACTAACTGTGAGCTAAGTAAACCTTTCCTTCCTTCATTTTGGATGCCAGGTGTTTGTAACAGTAAAGAGAAAAAGTAACCGAGACACTAAGAAATCAAGAATATCTTCAGACACTGAGACTCTATGCTTGCAGTACTAATTTTGTTTTTTTCCTAATTTGGTAAGACAAAATAATATAATTCCCATTGTTTCATCAGAAGGAATAGAAGCATCATTTTTATAAGGTCTGAGGACTTCCTCAGCCCTTATTTAAGTAAATTTATTATTCTTTCAACATTATTTTTTTCTAATATTTAATTATTTATCTATTTATTCATTTGGTGAAGAGTCTAGCTACATGGTTCCTCCTGTCTCAGCTTCCCCAGCACTGGGAATGCAGGGCTGTGCCACTACCTCTGATTTCGGTGGCTGGTATAGTGTGTCTGGGGCTCCAGGGACAGCCACCATGATGCACGGTACCAGGGGTCAAACCTGGGTCCTCGTGATTCCAGGCAGGCACTTACACCGCTGAGATCTCTCCAGTCCTCAACATTATTTTCTTATCTATACAGTGGGTACAATAATTTTCTCACTTACTCTAAAACAAAACTCCAGAGAATTCAAGAGTTAATGAGGAAATTTCATTTTACATCTTCATTTCTCTTTATCATTGCCACAAGCATCCTTTTACTTTTTGGTTGATTTGAAAGCAAAAGTGATGCACATAGAAGTATTGGCTTCTGTGTAAATAGACATTTGCTTAAAACTAAAGTAGTATCTACAAAGATCTTTTTGAAATGGAAAATAAACCAGATTCCTAAAATTAAATATACATAACAGCAAATAAAGTAGTTGTATTCTGCAAATTTTTCTTTGTGTCTTTTTTCCCCTGTCTTCCTTTTTCAATTTTTTATTTTTTTTCCTTCTTGGCCATTTGGTTAATGAATAAAAAATAAGTACAGAAGAGAAAGACAATTATGATAACTTACTTGGCCAACATATGAAAGTAGGGACTTGTATTCTCTTCCATATGAAGCTAAGGGAGATGTTCATGTAAACATACAAATTGTAAGTTATGCAAAGTAATCTTATTGGGAGATAAACTCAGGAATTACAAGCAAATTTGTACTTTCCTCAAGGTTTTACAAGAAAAGCAAAAAGTAATTGAAATCACATTTTGAATTTTAATATAGCAATTAAACAATTTTTAACAGGACAGGAAGGATCAGAGGACCAATTAACTCAAGAATTTTCATTCTTAAATTATGAAGTCCATTCATAGTGTTGTTACATACCTTTGTATATTTGAGAATATTTGTGCCATTGAAAGATACCCCCAAAATAAAACTAAAAATGTGCTATGTTGTTAATGTTTGTTTGTTTCTTTGTTTTGTGAGAGTTAAAAGAAAAAAAAGATATTCAGTTTTTCATGCAGTAATTTTTATAAATGCAATAAATAGTAAGCTCTGTTCTAAAGTTAAATAAATTAACCATGTAGCAAAGCCTTCCTACTTATATAAGAGAACATGGAATAAGAAAACAAATAAAAAGTGACTTGGGAGATAGCTCAGTTGAATAGGTGCTTGCCTGGCAAGCGCAAGGGCCTGAGTTCAATCTCTGGCTCCAAAAAATAAAAAATAAAATAAAATAAAAAAATAAAGAAAATACTTTAACGGACTAAGGAATCAGTAATAACAGTGATACAATGTGATTTCCAGAAAGGCAAAGGGAAATAGACAGTGTCAGTAAAGTCAGCATAACAGGTTTCATCTTCACTATGCAAATCATGTGTGGGGTGAAACACCCTGAGTAGCTCTCTTCCTCATTGTATATAGGAGAGAAAGTAAAGGTCTATCCAAGGTCCTTTGGCTCTTTCATAGGTGGCCTGGCATTTGGCCCCATTTGGCCTGCTGTCAGCGCCACCTTCTCTCAGCATGCATCACTGGGTTTAATTGTGTAGAGTGAGTCTCCACAGGACCATTTAGAGATTAGAATGGGTCTGGAGAGTGTGCCGGGGTATCTAGGACCATGCGTCTGAGGGCCAGTTGAAACAATGGGCAGATTACAACCATTGGGGGTCAGCATTAAAGAATAAGAAAGCGAGCACTCTGTCAGCTGGAGGAAGCTTTAGATCTACTCCTTGGCCTTTGGGCCAATTGCCAGATGCAAGAGAGAGACTAATGTAAGAGAAACAACACTATTCTTTTGGTTATTTGGGATGAATGTGGGAGAGAGAAAGGAAACTTCTGTAAGACATGTTTTTGCCAGAGAGGAGCAAAACTCAGTTAGAAGTGCTTAATTGTAACTCAAATGAATGAAAAGTTTCACAGTATTTCTGGCTTGGGCATGGTTTTGGAGAAGATGGATTTTATTTGCTTCAAATGTAATAATAAGTGTTTTACTTTATGCAGATTAGCAGGAATAAGACCCATTTCTTAATTTTATCAGCTTCTTACGCTCTTCCCACATACTGAATGCAGTATATGGACAGTAGTTTGATGAACAAGTGAGTAAATAGAAAAGTCAGGGTAAATTCACTAAATTCAAAGCAGTATTAGGAGAATTTTGCAATCATTAAAACTCTGTTTATTAAGTTATCTACATGGAAATGAAATACAGTAAATCATTTCTATTACATAATACTTTTTAAAGGCTGTTCAAATAGCTCAGTGGATTAAAGCAACTGCAAGCAGGCTCAGGGGCTGGGGATTTGAACTTTGGGCCTGCCATGCCTGACCCGCCCCCAGGGCATTCTGAGCCAGCAATTGAGACTAGGTGTGGTGGTGTGCACCTGTAATCCCAGCTCTTGGAGGCTGTAAATGGGGATTACTACAAGTCTGAACTAGGGGTGAGATCCTAAACAACCTATAGACCCTTCCCTACAACACCAGAAAAATTAAAATAAATAAATATTATTTTATATTTCAATTATATTTTGACCTATAAATGTAATTTGTAAGCCTAATCCAAAGTAATTTGTTAGAAGACACCAAAATGAAAAGCAACTTTAGCACACATGTGAATTCTTCTCCCTCCTGCATAACCAGTACTTTGGTATGTGGATTTTAGAGCACATGGACCTAAAAGTAGAAGCAGGATTACTAGGGCCTGAGAAAGGTGGGCAGGGAGGAGGAAACAAGAGTAAAAGCAGTGTGTACAGACATGATTAATTATTGATTAATTATTTATTCATTTATTTGATACAGGGTCTTGCTACACAGCTTGGACTCACAGTGATTCTCCTGGCTCAGCCTCCTTAGTGCTGGGATTACAGGCTGCACCACCATGCCTGGTTTCAGTGACCAGTACAGCACACATGGGGTTCCAGGACTGGTACCACATGTGCTGCAGATCAAACCCAGATCCTCGTACTTGCCAGGCACAAGCTTAGACCACTGAACTGTCATCCCAGCCAACGTCATGT
>NW_004524578.1:10301117-10317375 GCF_000260255.1 Octodon degus | reverse complement strand
TTTGGACAGGATATCATGTCTGCATCTTGTACTATGAATAACCACTATGAAGACAATGATATACAAAGTAATAATTATTGAAACTGTCCTATTAATCAGTTTTGAAACTGTCTCATTGGTGTTTTTTAAAGATAATTTCTTCCATGCTTTATTCTAAAGTGCAGAAACAATGTCACTTCTGTATGAATTTATTTAAAAAATACTATGGTTCACTTTTGTAGATACTGCACACATTCCTCAGGCAATCTTAATGTTGAATCTCCTTTTGTTGACTTCCACTGTGATTGGTACCTGTTCCAACAAGGAGTTCCGATGAGCAGTAGAAAAGTCTATTTCACAGCATGGGTTTCTTTTGAAACAGGTTCCTGTGCAATATCCCAGTAAGCCCATGAATAGGATCATTATATTTAATAGTCACATCTAGAGATATTCATGGTCAACTTTGCACAAGAACCTCATTGGTATTTGTTACTCAATAAAATTAATTTAAAAATAGAGTGATTTCTATTGCTCAGGAAAAATGAAAGAAAGGCTTTAAATATAGTACGCTTCCCAGGGAAAGACAGATGCCACACACAGCCATCCATCCATATCGATGAGTAACGTTGGTATAAATTTGCTTGCTTCAAACTTTATAAATGGATTATATCATTTCATAGAGTCTTCAACAGTTTCATTTTTCATTGACATTAAGTGGACAGTCATTCACAATGTTCAGTGTGATTCTGCTTCATTTAGCTTTATTTCATGTCTTGTGTTGTCACTGTGTTTTCCTTCCTGACTAACTCAACCTTCCTACCCAGTTGCTTGTGGCAAAAACTTGCATTGCTTCTGGGAGGCTGTAGAGGTGTAGCAAGCATTCCTGTGTGTGTCCCACTGGGAGTTAGGTGCTAAGTTTCTAGTGTACAAGCTCCTGTGAAAAAGATGATGGGTAGGCAAAACTCCCACTGGGGATAAGATGTCACATTATTTTGCAGATATGCTGCAGCAATTTGTATCAGCAACCACAAACTGTAAGAGACCCTGTTGAACCTTATTTGTTGCAATTCTTGGAATTCTTCATCTTTTCAAGATGAATCATTGTGAAGAACTAACTACTTTTGTCTTGAAGTAAATATCTTGATCACTAGTTCTGTTTACTAGTGTTTCCCCCTCTAACAAATAACTTTCATATTTTGCCCATTTTTTTCTACTGGATTTTTCTGTCCTTGATAGTTTTTTTTGCAGCATTTTATACTTACTAGGTACTATACCTCTTAACATACATGTATTGCAAACATCTTCTTTTATGAAGGTGTTCTCTTTGCTATCTATTTCTCATGAATAGCAGCTTCTTTTTCCAGTGTCCTACACATACTTCTATGACACATGTCCATTGTGTATTTCTGATTGTCTACTTTTTCTTCCAGTCTATTTTTCTTTCTGCTAATGACATATTATTTTAATTACTATTGCTCTATAACTGTGTCTTCTCATCTGGTACAGAGAACCCTCTATATTATTTTCTTCTTCAGAAGTGGACAGTCTTTACTTTTCTGTATAAATGTTTGATGAACATTATAAAATCGTTTTTTTTGTTGTTGTTGTTGTTGTTTTTTTTTCGGAATTGGGGATCGAACTCAGGCCCTTGCGCTTGCCAGGACAGCGCTTATTCCACTGAGCCATCTCCCCAGCCCTGATTATAAAATTTTAAAATTTTGTGTATAAATCTCCCCCATCTATTTGGATGCATTTATGATAATCATTTACATTTTAGTTGTTTTCATAAATAGTGTACGTAACTTTTTCTGGTTCTAATTAGTTTTGTCTCCTGCTTCCGTATGATGATAAGAGAAAAAAGCAAACATGTTTTAAATTGCAAAGGGCAGGAGGACAGAATTGGGGAGAAATGGAGAGGTTGATCAGTAATATGCTACCAGCCTGAAGGAACAAGAGAACAAAATTCAAATCCTATCATGCCCCAAGAGGTGCCATCACCCCCTTCTGCCTGCCATCCCCACAATAAGAATCAACAATTGATCCCTCTATGCCTCCCTCACCCTGATGCTGGACTGGGGAGCTTGGCATAGGTCTGGTCCATTTTTTCTAGCTATTGAAATGTAGGTATCATGTCTTCAGACTGTTTCTTAGAACAAGCCTCCAAACTCTGAATGGTTCAGTGAAACTAAATTTTCATGAACTGATAAGCACAAGAGAAAAGCCCAATGGTCTGGATGATGACCTTGTATGTCTTAACGTCAAACAACCTGTGAAAGACTTTAAGAACTCCCCTCCCCAGGGAAGTGTGGAACCCTGGAACAAGAAGGATCAGTAGCTACATCTGGGGAGAGGAACTCCCAGGCTTTCCATCCTGGCCATCCAGGGAACAAGTAGCTCCTCCCCTCTCCCTTTCTATTATTTCTCTCTGAAAAAACAGATTAACAGACAGATTTGAGTTCACTTATTGTTTCCTCTATGCTTAACATTCAATAAGATTGCTTCATTTCCTGAAGTGATATCACAAGTCTGTGATCCCATCTATCTGGGAGACTGAGACAGGAACATCATCAGCTTCAGTCCAGGATGTGTACTTTAGTGACCTTTTGAGACCCAGTTCCAAAATCAGGAGTAAGGCCAGGAGTATAGCATCCCTGGACTCCCAGTGTGAGACAGAGACAGAGACATGCCAGAGAAAAAGAGAAACTGAGAGAACAGAGAGAGGGAGAGAAGAAGGAGGAAGAGGAGGAGAAAGCCTAGCAGTGTAGCACAACATATTCATTGAGACAATATTGGAACACTTGTGTGGTCCTAAATATGCAAAAGCCAGCGATACGTTCCTCTCAATTCAGTATCACAGTTTCTTTCTTTCTTTTTCTTTATTTTTTTTTTTCCATGCCAAAGATTGACCTTCGGAACCTGCGCTTTCCAGGCAGGTGCTTCTTCTACTGAGCTGTCTCTGTGTTCCCATCAGTTTCTTAGAAACAAATTACCATGACAGCATGACATACCAAAACCTACGGGCAACAATGAAAGCAGTTCTAAGAGAAAGTTTATAGCTGTGGACGCCCACATCAGAAAACATAGTAATCCCAATAAATAATCTAATACAAAACTTATAGGTGAAAAGAAATAATAAAGACCAGAGGGCAAAATAATTGCAGTGGGAATAAATACTCAGTTTACAAGTATCAATGAGTAAGTTTTTTTTTTCTTTGAAAGCTTAAATAAGACTGAACAATTCTTAACCAAATATGTTTAAGTTGAAAGATGAGTAAATGTTGAAAGTAACTGTCACATGCAATCACATAGCGCCTGGAGATAATGGAGAAGTTATGCAAACATAAACTCCAGGGTTAGGAAGAAATAGAAGAGCCCCTGTGGGTGTGGCATTTGTCCTGGGGATCTGAGGAAGCAGAGGAGTATTGTTAGAGCTCCCGAGGGACAATGATGGATGGGGAATCTTAGAGATTGCCCCAGATCAGAGACACAGAAGATGAAAGAGACAGAGAGGGGACAACTTTTGATTTCTGCCTTGGGTTTCTTCATTTGGGTCATGGGAGGTAGCATTTACCTACTACTGATTCAAAGCCATCTTTGAATAGCTTTGCCCAAATCTCCTGATTTGGACACAAGTTGCTGGGATTTTAAGAAATAAGATGTGCTTCTGAGATTCATAGCATTTTCAAATGATCTTCCAAGGACTTCTGAAGAGAGACAAGGCCATAACAGAGCAGTACATATTGTGCTGATTTGTTATTGCACAATAATTCACAGTCCTTTTTTTTTTTGGAAGGAGCACTCTAAACCCTTGGAATTTCTCTAATGATAAGAATGCCTTTGTCTCCTTAGACACGCGTGATTCCTCTGACATTCCTCAGCTTATGGATGTAAGTTCGCTGTCCCCAAAAGACCAACCATATCATTAGCTCTGGGACAGCAGTTAGATCTGTTATATGACAGAGAGGATAGTCGGTTGGACATGGAAGGTAATAGTCCACACAATTATTAAATTACTTATGCTATCAAAGTGAAATTCAATAACCAAGTTCAGGCACACTTTCTTGCATGATAACTACCCCCAGATACACTGGAGGTGTAGCACACCCTGCAACCATGAAGCACAGCCTTTGTGCCTCACTGGGCATCATGTAACACTTGTCTCTGTGTGGCTCAGCTTGATTTATAGCTGCTAAGACACAACTGTAATTGTAAGTGCACGGCTCTCCTTGGGTCTGCAGTTGTTCTAGGAAAACATCACACCTGAGGGTGAGTGGGAATCTATAAATTTTAGCTAGTTGTTCAGCACTGTGGGTGACCTGAGGACCCCTAAGGCTGTAGCTGATATCTGAAGTTTGCACAGTGCCCCAACCAATGTAACTTGCCTGGCCTACCAGTAGTCTGTGTTAGGGTTGCTTCACGTGCATGAAACATTCACCTTATCTCCTGTTCCTATTATTAACTGTCAGTTTGCTCTTCAAATTATTCATACTTTGAGTTCCTTCTATGAGAGAAACCATGAGATATTAGGGCTTTTGCAAAGGCAAAGGGAACTAAGGAATGAAAGTGAGAAAGAGAAGAACAGAGGGGAGGTAAAAAGGATTGAGATGTGCAAGATAGTGGTACCAACTCTCCGTGATGAATTCAATTATCATGAACTAAAAACATGAACTAAGAAAACATTTCAAAACTTAAACACAGTCACCTTAATTCGCAAACTTCTATGAGTGAATCCACCCTGTATTTGGGGAAAATCTGGCAGTGTTAGGATCTATGGACCTGGTAGGTGGTGGCCCTTGCTCCAAACCAGTTCTGCCTATTTAATGTAAGGAGTTACCTCTCTTTTCAGAATTCTGCACCCATTAGAATGTAATAATGAAACCGACATCTGGCTATGGTAATAGTAAAATGTAAATAAACTGGCATAGCTACAGTACTTACAGCAGGGACCGGTGTATCTGAAATCTTCTTACTTCTTTGAATAACATTTTATGGTTCTTTTTACCAAAATGATAGATCATTTGGAAAATATACTTTTTAAGAGTAATATCTTTGCAGTAAATCACCTTTTGTCAATCTTTAAGGAAGGGGCAGTGGAAAAAGTATATTAAATATGAACTAATATCTTTATATGAAAATAATCTATGTATCTTAAAGCAGAAAAGAAAACTGATATTTCATAGAAATTATTACGTTTCTTTAAGGTTTCAGGCATCACCTCGGCAGTGGTGTAAACTATTATTTCACATGTAAGATGCTTTTCCGGGTGCAGGCTTCACTCCAAAATGGAAGCACCTACTCCAGAGAAAGTGGGATAAATAGGAGATGGGCAATCACATCTAATCTGGGATAGCTGTGCTGATTTATGCTCTGTGCTTATTTAATTTTATTTTTTAAATCAACATTGAGAAGGAAAAGTTGAAATATTAATTACCCGTTTACTGCCAATGTAGCGGAAAATGTAATTTATAGCCTACTTGTGGGTGAAAAAAAAAAAAAGAGATCTGTGTGCTTAATTTAAGAATGCAAATTATTCAAATAACATTTGGAATTTGATTATTCATTTAATTGAAATGTTGCTCTTTCAGTCAGAATTGCTTTTGAAATCCCATTTCAGCAATGGTTAACTAAGAGCTCTTGGTGGAAAGGATAAATGGGGACTCCACATATAAAAAATATGTGGGGAAATAAATGCATTTGATGACATGCACATACCTGAAATGAGTGCTTAATTTTGTTAGTACCATTTCTTTCTCAGCCCAGTAGTTGCTTCAGTGTAGGAAGGAATAGTGGTGACAAGTTGGACACAAATTACCTGAAAATGAGAGTTAAAAAAACAATGGAGAAGCAAAATCTGTGGGAGGTGTTAGGAATATGGGGCTTTTACAGAGCTAGCTGAATCTAGAGTCTGTGATTGATTAATGGTTTGATGTTGAGATTAAGGGTGTTGAGATTAAGGGTGGGAGATTACTGGATTATTCCACTGATTGGGATGGCAACCCCCAATCCAAGGAGCATGGATAAGGTAAAAGGGGCAGAAAGAGGCTGGTTTCAATCCTTTGCTTCTGTTGCTTTCGGTATCTTCCATTGCTGTCAATGGCTGCATCTCTGCCACACCACCCTGCTTTGAATTCACTTATCTAATCATACTTGCCCCTCTCTAAAGCAGCTCTGGAAAGCCTCTTTTGTGAGTGTGATTTAGATATGATAAGAAAAAGTATGATCAATTGTTGCTGAGTGCTGTGGTTACGGTTTGTAGCTAGTTGTCCCCTCACAGCCTCTTGCAGTCATGGGGTGGCCTTGGAGCTTGTAACTGATTATTGTGGGTGTGGGTCCTGCACCTACTCTGGGGCAGGTGGTCTGCATTACAACATTAGGAGGGGACAGAGGCTGGCTAGCTGCCTGAGCTGCTGCTGCTCCCTTTGCTCTCTGCTGTTTGCTGCCAGCATGAAATGTTGCTCTCTGCCATGTGCCTCTTTGCCTTGGAGCCAGCTGAGTGTGGACTGAAACCTTCAGTAATTATGAGCTAAATAAACTTTTCCTTCCTTCCATTCTAGTGTCGGGTATTTGTCCCAGCAATGAGAGAAGAATCACTGAGACAGCCATCCAAGGGAAAGCTTGGCTAGTTAAATTCTTATGCCAAATCCTCCTTGGACTCATTCACTGTACCCAGAATTTTACTATTTCTTAATTTTCCCCAAATCCACACTGATGAAGAAAAGCATTTTAAATCAACTCAAGACATGGAGGCAGCCAGCACAGTGTAATTAAGCACATTTCAGAAAGAAAAGTCCCTTCTTTTTCCAGACAAACTAATATTTTGTAGCTGCCTATCCAAGCTGAGGTCTTAACTGTGCCACTTTTCACCTGCACCATCTGCTGTAATAAAGGTCCAGTGGGTATGTTCTGTCAGGCACACAAAGTCTAACTACTTCTTTTTTCTTTTTAAAAAATAGTGGGAAGGATTTCTTTTAAATCTTCAAGGTACAATTTTCAAAGAATGATACTTGCAGTCATTCAGTATGTGTGTTTGATGAAATTTGGTAATTTTGTATTCTCATTTGACCCATGACTACCAAGAGCTGAAACACAGCTCTCACTGTAGAGCTCAGCCATGCTATTTAGAGCTCATATTCTGCCCTTAACTGCAGGAATAGGCAGCCACTAATTTTACAGTCATTACAAGTCTGCCATTTCTAGGCATCTATAATTATTTTATCATTTTCGTTTGCTTTTATAATTTAATCTAATATTCCTGAGATACTTTCATAAATAGTACTGCTACAAAGGTACAGATGAAAATAAATCTATGAAATGATGTCATGATTTTCACTGGGTAAATACTTAGAAGTCATTTTGCTCCATCACACAATAAGTGCAAATATAGTTTTATAAGAGGTTCAGTTTTTCTACAGTGGATAAGCAAACCTTTAATCTCTGTCAGTATATGAGAATTCCAACTTTTCACACCTTTGTCAGTAGGCATGGCATTTGCAGACTTTTAAACTTGAGCCATTCTAGTGGGTATTTCATTATTTTTTTAAAATTTCTGATAATTTTATTAACACAAAGAATAAATACACAACCGAACTTTTCTAAGATTTTCCATATTGAAAAGAGGTCTTCACCAACCTGATTTTTTTTCTTATTTTATTTTATTTTTTCATCTATTGTTCTCTTTGCCAGGAGATGCAATAAAACATGCATTACAACAAACAATACAAATGCAGGATCCTCACATAGATTAAAGTTGGATTCCCTATCAGCTTCTGCGGGCAGTGAGGTCAAGGCTACATCATACACTCATCTTCCAGTGTCCCACACAGGAGCTTTACATAAAAAGAAGGCAGGTGAAGTGAGAGCATATGCACTGTAAACACACTGGGAAGACAAACAAACCAACTCAGAGTCCGGGAGAGCTGTCTTGGTGTCCGAGGGGCAGCCTGTCCTCCAAGGAACTTGCTCAGGAAACTGGGGAAGTAAAAGAATGTGTGCGGATGACACAAAGCTGTAGCACCAGTGCTGGCAAATCTAAGGAACATCAAAGGAATGGTATTTCATTATTGATTGCCATTTATATCACGCTGATCATTAGTTGATGTTGTGTCTTTATGGTTGCTGGTATTTACCTATATTCATTTTTAAATACCAGACACCCAAAATTAAGGAAAGAAAGGTTAATATAGGTCACAGTTAGTGGAGGTTTCAGTCCGTACTCAGCTGGCTCCAAGGCAGAGTGGCATGCAGCAGGGGGCAGCCATTCATAGTAGTGGAATACAACAAAGAGAAAGGGTAAGAGATGCAGCTGCAGCTTCTAGCCAGCCTCTCTCTGTTCCTTCCATGTTCACTGTGAAGACTGGAGCTCCTCCAGTGAAGTGGAACCAACTATCCTTCCTCAAATCCCTTTATATATCTTTTATGTGCTGAGTCACTCTAGGTAGGGCCCTCCATGCCCTAGGAAGGGGTCACCATGCCCTGGGGAGGGGATGTAGGAATAGACAATGTCCATGCCCTCCTGCTGCATAGGAGAGGATGTTTACAAATAAGAACCCAGGCTCTCTCTGCTGAGTACCTTTATTAAACTTCTAAATTTCTCAAGTTGACACAATGTATCAACCGCTACAGAGTTCTTTATAAATTTTTCATGTCAGCTTTTGAAAATCATGTGTTTGACCAGTCTGTTCATCTTATTTGTGGTTTCCCTTTATGTTTGCTTTAATTCATTTTTCAAAGAGCAAATGTTTTAAATTGGGAAGTAATTATTGCCATTACATTTTTTTCATTTGTTTAGAGTTGTGCTCTTCTTTTTTTTTTTTTTTTTTTATCCTACTCAATGATAAGTCTTTTCTGGATTGATTACAATTTTCCTTGAAACTATTTATCATCAATAAAGTCAGCTTTATTTCTCATTTCCCAAACTGTATAGCATTTTATTTTTCTCAATTTACTTCTCAGAATGCAAAACACTATTGAAAGCAAGTGATAAGTGTGAGCATCTTTGGTGTTTTCAAGCATAGGTCAAGAGTATTGCTCTTGTACCACTGATCATGGTTTGACTTTAGTTCTGTCATACATATATTTCAGTTTGCTTAGTTTTGTTTTTTACTGTATGGATGTGTGTTAAGTATCTCATATGCTTTTTCTTTTCATCTGGCTCAATAATTAGATGGTTATTTTATTTACTGTATTGATTTGAAGTGTTCTTTTGATTGGTTTTTCCAGAGGTGGAACAGCAGTGCACCTTGGGAGAAGCCTTTCTTGACTATGATGCACTGTGCCTTTTTGTGTTTTGGGTTTTATTGATAATATGTCGTTTAGAGTTTTGTGTTTATATTCAAAGCTCATGTCTTTGTGGCCTTTTTGGATTACATTCTCACAACCCTCACAAAATAACATGAAATGTTTGTATGGTTTTTACTTTCTGAAATAGTTTTGTAGTGTCGGCGTTATTCTACTTGATAAAGTTTACCAATAAAAATATCTGAAACTGAAGTTTTTGTTTTTAATGGATGCTGATTTAAAAATTAGTCTATCTAAATAGGATCAGTTCTCTGACAGTGGTTTCTTGGACATAATCCCTAAGCCTTGGAATATCACTATGATAAACCTGTCATTGTTCATCATGGGCTTGATTTTGCTGATAATTGATGATATAATTTATGATTGGACATTAGTGCACATCCTATCAGCTCTACCTCCATGCAAGAAATTAAGCACTGGCACACCGAGCTGCACCTAGATGCTTGAGCCCAATACAAACTCTGGACATAAACTCTTGGGTGAGTTTCTAAGCTCTGGCATTGCTTCCTGTACAGTATATTGACACACATTGTTTGTAGGCAAAAATCAGATTTGACCGTTGTTCAATCAGCAAAGGATGATATAAAGCTTTAAGCTTGTACATTTTGTGTATTCACCACAGCCCTGTGAGTTTCTTTCCTTGGCTGAAATTTTTGGGAGATGAGCAGTGTTGGTATAGGAGACTTAACCCACATCTTTGCCGTAAGCTACATCAGCAGCTGTTTTATTTACTTATTTTTAAAAATTTGAGGTAAGCTTTTGTTGAGTTGCTGAATTGCCTAAAGCTGGGATCAAACTTGGAATCTCCATCCCTCAGTCCTTAAGAGTGCAAGGATTGTAGGTGTGCACCTGCCTGATACCCATGGTTGGTGTTTGATATGTGTCTTACTTACTTTTATAAACCACAACCATAGGTACTATAGCTTCTGTGAACTTTGTAATTCCTCCATAGAAACTAGGAAACTGAATGGTGGCTTTAGGAGCTCTCATATTTGCAGTGGTTTTCTCTTTTTTTCTGTATTTTTTAGGATAGGGTGTACAGGGTGTACAGGATCTCATTGTGTAGATTGGATTCATAGTGATCTTCTTGTTTACAGCCTCCCAAGCACTTGGATTGCAGGCGGGCGCCACCATGTTCAGTCTCAATTGCCTTCTCAGTGCGCCCTGGGGGTGGAGCTGGCACAGCAGGCCTGGGATTGAACTCCTGGCCCCCGTGTCTGCCTAAGCAGGAGCTTTAATCCACTGAGATATTTGGCCGACTCTGAAGTTGTTTTCAGAATGGGAATGATGTTGAGGACTCCCCTCAAAGTATATGCAATGAAATAGATACTTAATTGCAAAGTCAACTTAAAAATATGTTTAGTTTTTATGTCTTCCTTGGTCAGTTATATTCTTTCTCTTTTGAAACAATTCTTGTAGCACAAGAAGATTGCCAAATTTATTAATATAAAATTGTTCCTTCTATTCTTTTATCCTTTAGATAATTATTTGATCTGTCATGGCCTTTAACCCCTAACTTTGCCAGGTTTTTGCCTTTAATTTAGTTTGAGTACTAGCTTCTAAAGTCATATAAATATCTGTTGTTTTTATTTTTTTAGCTTCTGTGCAAGAGCCAAATTTTGGTCTCATAATTTTCCTGGTATTTCTTTGTATTCAGTTTCATAAAGTTTTGTACTTATCGTTTATTTTGACACATAGTTTTGATCAAATTGTTGTATTATTTTTATTAATTTCTTCAAATCGTACTCAGCTAATTCAATCCAGGTCTTTCTTCCCAGCCATGGGGGTGGGTTGGTGCAGCATGGGGTCCTGGGGATTGAACCGCAGATACTGCGCTAGCCTAAGCTTGCCTAAGCAGGCACTTTAGGCCACTGAGCTATTTTGCTGGCCCTTCCTTATTAATACAGACATTTCATACTATAAATTTTCTTGTGCATCCTCCATTACCTACGTCCCTCAGATTTTGATCTTTTACTTTATTTTATTTTAAGGGACTTTTCTGAGACAAAGTCTTCTCACTATGCAGTTCAGGCTGACCTTGCTGTTACTTTGTAGGTAAGGCTGGTCTTGAACTCACAAGAATCCTCCTGCCTCAGCCTCCCCAGTGTTGAGATTACAGGCATGTATCACCACGCCCAGCTAGATTTTAATCTTTAATTTTTCAAGATATTTTGACCTCTTCTTCTAGATTACAGCTTCTCATGTAATTTTTCTTTTTACATGTCATTGAGATTTCATTCATCAATGTTCCTATCTTTGGTACATTACCTATGGCATTATCATTTTATTACATTGATTTATAGTATAAATTTTATCTTGTTTGAAATATATTTTACAATATTTCAATCTTTTCTAGTTCACGGAGACTTAATTTACATGTACAGTATGTGGTCTTCTTACTAAACATTTTGTAGGTTTTTTGTTTTCTTCATGTGTTATTGAAAGCAAAGAATTCATACCATTTTTTAGAACTTTTGTTGATTTCGCATAATTGTTTTGTCAATTCTTGAAGACATCATGTTAAAATCTTCAATTGTTATTATGTAATTATCTATTTCTCTTTTTTATTTCGTTGATTTTTGTTTAATGATTCTACATTGTATTGTGAGGTAATGACACAATTATAATTGTTATGTTTTGCTAATTAAATTATCTTTTTTCATTGTGAAATACTTTGTGTCTGGCGATACATCATGTATTGAAATCTAATTCATGTGATATCAGTACAGAAACTTTGACTTTCTTATATGTCATTTATTTGGCCTATCTACCCCTATCTGTTGGTTTTTATACTTGAAGTGTGTCTCTTGTGGGCAGGTGGGGAGATAGCTTGGCAGACTAAGTACTTCTCTGCTAAGCACAAGAACCAGTGTTTGATCCCAGGTACCACAGGCTGTGCTGACCCTCCTGCCAAGACAGCCAGAGAAACTGGGAGTAGTAGTGCATACCTATAATCCCAGTGCTGGGGAGGCTGAGACAGAAGGATCACTATGAGTTTGATCTACATAGCAAGACCCTATGCCAAATAAATAAATAAATAAATAAATATTTTTTTTTAATTTAAAAGAAATTCTTTTTAATGAAGTGTTTCCTTCTTTTTTAAAAATTAATTTAGGATATGGACTACAGTGTGTACAGGGTCTCACTTCATAGATTGAACTTGTAGTGATTCTCCTATTTTCAGCCTCCCAAGTGCTAGGACTATAGGCATATACTACCATGCCCAGTCTCAATCATTCATCAATGTTCCTATATTTGATATGTTGCTTATGGCATTATTATTTTATTACATTGATTTGTAGTATAGATTTTATTTTGTTTGAAATATATTTTAAATGCTCAGTGTGACCCAGGGGCAGGGGCTCACAAGGCAGGTCTGTGTATCAAATGCCAGCCACTGCACTCTGCCAAAGCAGGCTTTTTATTCCCCTGAGCTATCTGGCCGACTCTTAGTTTTTCTTATTTAGTGAGTATATATTGTTGTACTTTAGTGTGGTGGGTAGTTACACATATTGCTTTAAATCTTTGCCTGATGTTGCCAATGTTCAGATCATACTGAATTCTGTTTGTTTGCTTTTTTCTATCTTCAAAAAAGGCTTCATTTTCTCAGTTTTTCAAATGACAACTATTTTCACGTTGTGTTCTAGTTATTGAAAGTATTAACATGTAGGGTTCCTGGGTTCTATATTCTTCTCTGATGAATATTTTTTTCCTTTGATTTGGTAGAGAACTTTTTTAAATTAGGCTTGAGAGGCAGATGTCATTCTGGTCACTATCTCTGGTCTGAATTCAAATCTTCCACCATCGTCTGGTTTTCTTCTTTGTCCCTCCACTAATGCACAGTGTGTGCTTACTCCAACCTGGGGGTGTAGAACATTTGCGCACCCTTTTTGGCTCTTGCCCTTTCATTGTTTGATTCAATCTCTGTATTAATCATGGATTTTGGTTTTATATCACTAAGCACCAGGCAGGAGATTTAGATTCACATTTTCAAATATACAGTAAAGAAGACGTCTTCGTTTGCTTTTGCCCTTTGAGCATACACCTTACCAGGGTGCCTGACGCTGTCTTGAGTGAATGTTTTAGATGTGTGTTTGGCACTTGGGGCTGGTGGGTGTGAGTCTTGCTATTTCCAGAAGTGGAATATAACAGTAATTTGGATTTAAGCTTTCCCTCACCTGTACCTGAAGCTTGAGCTCATGGAAAGCTATGCTGTAACTTTTTCTGAGTGCTAAACATTTTCCGATCTCCACCCCCAGGCTTCAGTTTTCCTTCCTTTAGCATGTCATCAACTTTCATTCATATGTCTGCCATAGGTCATACAGCATAATGTTTCCTTGCAAATTTCTCACCTCCGCAGAATAATAAAGATGGTGGTTGATTTTCTACCTCTGTTTTACCAGGTCCTGGCATGAACTTGGAAATGCTGTTCAGGGACTGAAGGAAGGATCTTGATGCCTACTGCACACATATTAATGTAAGTTGAGCAGAAGTCATTTTCAGGTTTCTTTAAATTTGACTACTTGGTTGCATCGTGAGTTTCACGTGTGTACATAGTGATGACAGCTTTGCTTCTGCCAACACATGACATAAAAAGGCCATTTGAATATTGTACCATCCAACGTCACCTCTAAGTAACACTGTGACGTCAGGGCCGTTTCTCCTGGCCTCCTTCCACTCTGCTGTACCTATCTTCACTCCCACACGTTACTCCTGCTTCTGCCTGTCATGAGCACCGGCCATTAGGACCTGTGTCATTATGAGAGAGGTTTGGGCCCTTAAAAAAATCCATACTGTCTAAGTAATAAACACTCCTTCAGAACTCACATTTACGGGAGCAGTCCCTAAATTGAGGAGAATAACCATTTTCTGCACAAAGCAACAAAAACGGTGTAGGTTAGTTTGCTTTCATGAGTACATTTTGACATGGAACAAATGAGTTTAATATTCAAAGCAAAATCCTGTTAAAATGTAAGATTCTGGTATCAGTAGTTGGTTAATACTTGTTTTCTTCTTCTGAAAGGCTGAACAGTTTGTTTCATATATGTGTATACACACATGTATATTCCTTTTCTATCCATCATCTGTATCTGTCTCTCTAAAGAGTTGAATTAGATTTTAAAAAGCCTTTTTTATTTAATATGTGTACGTGTTTCTTTTAATTTTGCAATCAGACCCCACCTAAATTAACTGTTTAAATACATTAAATTGTCATTTTATTTTTTAGACAATACATGTCTCAATATCTGTGTGTCGTGTGCACAGGATCCATTAAAAAGTGTTCTAGGGTTGGGCATTTAGCTCACTGGCACAGCGCCTGCTTGGCAAGCCCAAGGTTCTAAGCTGGATTCCCAGTACAAAAACAAAAGAAGCAGAAGCAGAAGCAGCATTCAAAGTTTAAGCAAACAACGTCAATACTTCTTTTTATGTTTTGGATTCATGATTTCTGTGAAGCTGAACCTGCAGGGGCATACTCTCTATTTAGTTTTGAAAATATTTAGAGGAACATTTTTCTTTTTGGTTACCAAAGATATTCCACATAACTATATCATATGGCATAATATTTTAAAATTTTCGTCTCTCTTCAAGACACTAATTAACATGTACATGTTGGGCTAACCCAACTCTTCCTTCTAAATCCCCTTCTCTGCTATAATTTTTCTTCTTAATGCCCCCTTTGTCAGTGAAGGGTTAAAAAGCCCTGATTAAGTTGTAAACACTTGACATTTAGCTATCAAGGATGAACCCATGGCTAAAACATCTGTGAAAATGAGTGGCCGTACTTGGTCTCAGCTTTCCACAGGAGCACCCCTGGAGGCTGGCTCTCTGTCCTCCTATTCCTTCAGGTTGGCTCCTTGTTATGTAAGGAAACAAATTAAGGCTGTTTCTTTTCCTGTCTGTTTTAAACCCATTGAGAATCAGATTTTCAGGAAAGGTTTTCATTTCAAAGCTAAAGGATGCTGATATTTTGCCTGATGAGTTAAAAAGAAGCTAGTAGCTTATCTGTGAAGGGTTTCTCCCTCACAGGCTGCAGCCAGTAGAAAGAACGCTAGAGAGCCCACTAACAATTTCCCTGGCTGAAGGGCAGCCAGAGACAAGGCGCTGATTGTCTGCTTGCTGCCCATTCTTGCGTCATTAGGTAAAATAAGTCCTTTTCTTTAAAGGACATTTTACAATAAAACAATTTGCAGTCATTCACAAGCTAAATGAAAAAAAAAAAAAAAGAGTAAGAGAAAGACAGAGAAGGGGCCCCAGTATAAGATGCACATTGTCTTCAGTCATTTTCTCACTATTCACAGCTGAAAGGGTAAGAAGAAGATGAGGAGAAGTGAAGGTGGGGCATGAAGGCAGCTTTGATAAAAATCTCTGATCCTGTCACAGAGGCCTCCAGCAAGTCTTGAGCTGGAGCCACGCCATTGGTGGGGGATTTCCAGTCCTCCCCCATGTCCAACTTCTACCCTTTGCACATCCACAAATTTTCTCCTCCCTAATTACTTTCATTTTGACTGGCAGTGTGGTGGGTGTATCTCATCCAGCTTTCTGTATCCAGTGTGGTCTTAGAGGCATTCAATCATACTAAATCTTGTGATACAAAATGCTATTTGAAAAAAATCTATTTTTCTGTACCATCTTCCCCATAGATGCAATACATTGTTTTGATTTTACTTATGGAGACATGGAGGCTAAAAAGTTAGGTTGACACTTCTAATACCAATGATAAAAATTAACAACAAATGGACAAAAAAAAAAGCAATACAAAACAAAACAAAACAAAGACACCTTACGCATCTTCTTCATCATTATGGCTCTGCCTAAATTTCTACCTTGGTCAGGGTAACATCTTCATTCCTATGCATCTCCTGTCCCTGCAAGGAGTTGGGTTATAGGAGAAAACAATGGTGAAAAGACCAACCATAATATGCTTCCACAGATCTAAATTCCAAATTTAGCTTAGGTTTGGCTATGGCAGTTGAGAGAGCCC
>NW_004524578.1:10298754-10300404 GCF_000260255.1 Octodon degus | reverse complement strand
GCTAATATCTATAATCTAAGCAACTACATCAGGGACAACAATGTGTAATACAAAATCTATGGCTGAAAAAAAATCCATGGTTAAGCAACTCTCATCTTGGTCTTCTAAATGTGTACAATTTCTAATGTCTTATCAATTAGTGTTACACTCTTCTTAAACTAAATATTAAAAAATGTAAAAAAAAGGACAAGAAAAAATTAAGTTTATTAAAAGAAAGCATTAATATTCAATTATTTATCCAATTTCACTTAGCTATCTCTGTTAATCTGAGCAAGAGATTTGATGATAAAAATAGCTACTATAACAACCATTGTGAATTTACTATTCTTGTTTAGAAAATCTATAACATATCTAATGTTGTATGTCACTCTTTCTGTCTTTGTTTCTGCTGTTTTTTTTCTGCTTTTCCAAACTAAATTAAATTACAAACAAATCTAATAACAAACAAAAATCTCCAAAGGCTTGTAATACAGGCCATTTAGCTACTTTAAGCAGTGCAAGGAACAGATTGGTGAGGGGAAGAATGTGGGGAACAGAAAATCCTTGGCTAGGGATAAGTTACCTTTGGTCTGCAGTTATTCCCAATGTTTAGACCATTCGCATAATTTCAGTGTGAGGTGTGGGCCTCCCTCCAGTGGACTAAGGTCTAAGGTGGAGGCGCTCCTGTTTGTATCTTTCGATAGAAAAGACAGGGTTGCAGTTTCTCGTACAGCTAAAAGAAATCCAAAAGTCTAGGAATGAGAAAATATTTACTCTTGATAGAGCAAACCTTCAAGAGATTCTTTCACTTGCTCTTCTCTGCTTGAGCCAGGAGTGGGTCTCTGCTTGAAAGAGCTGAGTTTGGCATTCAGTTACCAGATAGTGTAACCAGACTACATGACCCTGAACACGTCCCCAGTCTATGACACCTTACAGTGCTGCACAGGTTTCCCTACACAGCAGATTAACTGCTCCCCTGATAAAGACTTAAAATCTCCTACCTGCCTTTAGTGTGTGAAGGATATCATATAATTACATTTCTACAATGAGAAAAACAGATTTGTACTTGAATGAGTCATCAGGAAATTGAATAAAGAGATTAAACAGTTGTGAAATATCTGTTATATATAACAACACATGTGAATAGAGTGACTTTACTATCTCCAGCCAATCACTGTGAGAGTAATGGGAATGCTAAATGAACGCATAATAAGAAGGGACATGGGGCTTTTGGCACACTTCACAGGACAACTGTAAGACACTGTTTAAACAGTTTTACTGTGCTTAGTGCAAGTTTGTGTATGTAACGATCACACACCTCATGGGAGTTTGGTATGTGTATGGAGCACATCTCAATTTTTGATGCTTTCCTTACCACCCCCATCCCTTGGTTCACTTCTTTTTTGCAAAAGATGTATCTCTTAGTGTCTGTATCTGCCTACTATCTGCTTCTTGTTTTGCTCTTAATGTATTTACACTCTGGGCTCCATACTGTATTTTTTTTTACCAACTACTTTGTTTCATGTTAAATTTACAAATTATTCTGATTTCTCCACTTTCGTTCTGTGCTTGGTTTTACTCCTCCTCCCCATTCCCTGTTATTCTCAGTCAACTGTCTCTCCTCTACTACAGGGCTTATCTATCCAGATATCTTTCTCTCTCTTTTACTTT
>NW_004524578.1:10277476-10298419 GCF_000260255.1 Octodon degus | reverse complement strand
CTAATACCCTATCTTCATGTTCTAGAAATTTTATATGACTTACATACTCAGTATTTATCATTCAAATGGAAGGAAATGTAGAGATGTCCTGAAAGCTAGTTACCTAATAGGTTTGTTTAAAGCCTCCATCATATTTGTACCATATTATCTGAGAACATTTCCCAGAGACATAGTCACTCTATAAAGAGTTAAAATAATTAAAAAGCCCAAAAGTAAATGATGTCAACTTTTGGCGTTAGAGATAATGCATTAGCCCTAATGTAAGCATGAGTCTGCATCTATTTATATGTCCAATAAAATTTAAGTGGGAAGGGGATGTAGTCACCTATGTAAAAGCCCATGACAAAATACAAAGTTATTGTGAGTCTGACTGGTTAGGTGCAACATAATGTTTTGGCTAAAAGGCTGCCACTGCTCAAGCTAGATTACGGCTTATAGGTTGAGTTGCTGTAAAAGTGTAATTCACCAGAGGGAGGTTGTAGGTAGGAGTGATGCATTTCCCACAGAAGGAAGATTGATTGCATTCATTCAGTCCCCATAGCCTGAAAAATACTTTCTATTTATTTTATTCAGGAGCTTGTTGTAACATATCCCTGAGTTGCCTAGTCATTTTTTTCCACTACTGAAAAGTCTAATTTCCTTTTCCATTTTTTATTCTTCTATGCAATTCACTCAGTTCCCACACTGGTCTACCATTCCAGTGTATTTGATTCCACTTTCTTATCTAGTTTCATCGTTCTACTCATTTTGTCCCAGAGAATGACCAATAAAAATGTTGCTCACATTGGGGTGGCTACCTTTCACTCATGTGAGTGGCAAGAGTTTTTCCTGACTGTTCAACCATAATTAAAGCATACTTTAAATTTTTAAAACATTGTATTTCCCTTTAGCTGGTAACAAATCTACATACCTCACCTATTATTTTAGCAGTTTAAGAAGGCTGGGAGCACATTTCCTAGCATTGTGGTTTACTACTTGACTTGTGTTTAATTCTGATTCTAGATGAGAGAAATTTATGCAATTTTATAATAATTAGTTGTCATTTCATTAGTTAGTTTGAAACAAAGTTGTACTCAACAATTCAGATATCAATTATCACATGTTTCATGTAGATATTTGCTTCAATAATTGGAGTATTTATGTGTGCATATAGTCTCTGTGTATTTATATTACACAAACATACATGACTAGTCAAAGGTAAATATTTCTGCCTATTAATTTGGTGAATGAAAT
Organism: Octodon degus; assembly: GCF_000260255.1. Classification (NCBI taxonomy): domain Eukaryota; kingdom Metazoa; phylum Chordata; class Mammalia; order Rodentia; family Octodontidae; genus Octodon; species Octodon degus. The sequence continues at coordinate 10,297,186 of NW_004524578.1, read as the reverse complement.
ATTTCAAGCCAGAGTCGAAACTCCCAAAGATGGCTTCCTCATTAATACCATAGAATTTTGTTTTCTCTGTAGTACATACTAGTAAAAATTAAAAATTATCAACATAGTCTTTTAAAATTTATTTTGTATCTTTGGTTATAAATGGCTTTGGCATTTATACCAATATTCATTTCTATAGATTACTAAGGAGTGGGTGCAGTAGAGGAGTCTAAGACCACACAGAGTCTTGACAATTGTCTAGAATAATGCACATGATTTAGCAAAGTAATTCTTCATGATTTTGATTTATTATAGGGAAAGAATGTGGAATAAAATAAACACAGACAAGGGCCAGCCAGATATCTCAGTGGATTAAGGCACCTGTTTAGGTGGAAGCAGGGATTAGGATTTGATCTCCAGCATGCCATGCTTGCTCCACACCACCACCCGGAGTTCACTGAGACTACAATTGAGACTGGGTGTAGTGGTGCATGCCTGTAATCCCAGCACTGAAAGCAGGAGAATCACTACGAGTCCTATGTACGAGTCCTATCTGTGTAACGAGATTCTGTAGACCCTGTACTAAATGCATAAAAAAAAATTTAACACAGACAAAAAGGATAGGGTAGAGTTCATAAGAGACAGCATACAAGGACTTACTGGACGACCAGAGACCTGTATAATTCACCCAGAAAAAACACATGATTACACATGTGAGATGTTGCCAAACAGTAAAGCTTCCTCACATGTGATGGTCTGGATATTTATTGAGATCAATTAGGTAGGTTCAGAATGCTTTTGTGTCTAAACAGCTTCTCAAACTACAGCCATACCAGAGGAAAACAAGTGATTTACCACACATCACATGTATGTGATCAAACCAGCAGCATAGCCCAGGGCCTCAGGGGTATATGTCACTTTGATTGGGCAGAATATTTTAAGTGCTCGGACTTTATCTTTCATGAGTGTCTAGCCAAGGAGAAGTCTGAAAAGCAGACATTTCTTGGTAGTGTCCAGGGTAGAAAAACCCAGTCCTCCTGACACAACCTTATGTTAGCAAAGAACAAGTTGTCTTGGCCTGATGCTTGGCACACATTGAATTAGGTAAAATTATATAGCTTTCTCTACTGCTTTTTAGCATACTAATACCACTGCAAAACTCCAAGAGTGAGTGTTTCCTTATCTATACTTTGCGAATTTCAAAACCCTTCCCACCCTGGAAAACGTAATTTCAAGAAATATTGCTGTATACTTCAGGCATATATCTCTGTCCAGGGGGGGAAAAAATATTGCCTCAAAGCACCAATGAAAAACACAACTTGAAGCATGTGACTTAATGATAAAAGAACCATCGGCCAGGAAGAGTTGTGTCTGTCTCTTATTAGTGTCTCATCTCTTTCATATTTAATTGATTATTTGATTTCAAATATTTCATAAATCTCCATCATCTTTGTTTTGGTAATCAAAGTCAACATATTCGTAACCTTATTGCTTGGGTCTTAGAAATGAATATCGCAATTAACTCTATTTCTTACAATTACTGTCAGTGGTCAATAAATGAAAACAATATCTTTCCATTAAAAGTACAGGAAAATGTCTTTAAAAACTCAGGAGTTTATTTGATGGATGATAGATAAAATTATCTACTAGTTGCTGAAGAAAAGCTTTTTATGCTACATACAACTTGGATTATATTTGAATTGTTCAGATATCTACCAGAATTGATTCAGCTCACTACATTTAATTGTCATCCAAATTTTTCACCTTGTAGTTGTTACCACTGTTCTTATGGTGGGAATCTGCAGTTAATTCCCAAATAACAAAAACAGGCCATGGTAAAGGCCACCGGAAACTAGCAGGCAGTTACTTGAAAACTTGGTTCAGAAAACTTAAGCTCTCATTAATGCAATGTGGTGTGAAAGGACTCTCCCAAGCATTTTGTCTCACATTAAATCATGCAGTGCGAAGGCAAACTTTACAGAGATAAAAGAAGTGAAATCAGACTAACTTGTTCACAGGAAGATGTATCAGGCTTCCAGGATTATGAATCATTTATTTGGCTGTGAAATCTAATAAAACATCTTTATTAAAATGAAAGCATGTTTCGCTACCAGAGATATTTTTGACCTGATAGCAAACATGTTTTCTCTTATTTATTTACCATATGCATAACATATGCTTTTGACATAAATATCAAAGCATAACAAAATAAATACTATTCAACCAGACATATTTAATATGTATGATGTTGTGCATCAGATGATTACATTATAAACAAAAGGGAAGCATATTATAGTACTTTAGCATGAAATACATTTTAAGATTTATCTTATGTGTGTATTTTATCCCATGACTGGTATCCATTAAGCAAAGTGTATAAACTTTCCCCATAAAATTTTCTGTTAAATACAGGATTCCCTTGAACTTCCACAGTAGATTTTGATAGAATCTCTATAATAGGTAGAATGAGATGTTTGTGCAATAGATAAACCTCCACATTTAGTAATCTCAGGATTAAAGATGTGACTAAGATCCAGAAAGAGTAAAAATCTACAGAGCAGATATTTGCTACAAATGTCATAGAGGTTTAAGCATATAAATGAACAAGGTATCTGTTGAAGAAAAATAGAGAGGTGTATTTTGCATGCTGGACAAAATCTGTAGTTCAGTAACCATTGTCAGGCTGCATTAGGCTCTCAGGGACCGTCAGCCACTCAACTATTCTGTCAAATATTTGAACAAGCTAAAAAAAAATGAGCTCTTCTATCTCTTCAGACTCCAGCTCACTGTAGGATTTAACCTCAAATTAAATCTAGAAATAGACTAGAGGGACCTGCGAGTCTGCAAATGGCAGCCAATGAAAATCTTGGGATTTCATTAGAAAAAGGCACATCAGAAGGTGCTGGGATAAAACTTGCCCACGGAAGAGTCTCTGAACTGATGCGTCTCAGTTTTGCCTGTATCATTTTCATAAATTAGAGTACTTGGTGTAAAAATTATTTTCAGTTTTCTTGAAGAAGTTAACACCTTTGGTGGCCATGGAGAAGATAGTGTGCTGGACCCTTGTGAAGGCCAGGCTCTGAAAGGGCATAGTTTTTTCATTTCCTTATTCTCAGGGCATAGCTTTTTCATTTCCTTATTCTCATATCTGTTGCCTGTCTGACCCCTGTAAACATGTGTGTTTACAATATCTAGATGAAGGTTATCAAATTAAATTTGTGAATGAAAACAAAAACAAATTTAAAAATGATACAAAAACTCTAGAAAGGGACATTAAATGACTGTTGCATGACTGTTTCTGGAAGGAATGTGACTTGTGGTTTTTCTCCTGGGAAATTGAATATGGACTGCAATCCTAATATTCTCCCAATAAGGATGAATATTTGATTTGTCTCTTAATGTGTTCTCATCTACCTCTTTGAGGACTGTCATTAATAATAGTGCTTCCGATTGGAAGGAAACAAAGTAATAAAGTACTATGAGAAAAAGAAATGACTGAATGTGCATTTTTGAAATATACCTCTGCTGTTCAGAGGCTGAAGGTCAAACTGCTCTTCCATTAAGGTCAAAGAAATTTAAGGTCTGGGAGTAGTAATTTCAAGGAGGGCCAAAAAGTTTGCACTAGAGTAGGGGTTTTAGGGTGGTAGACAAAGCCTAAGAAAAAATTACCCTACTATTAAATTTTGTGGGCTACAAATGCCTGAGAAAATGTGGACAGATGTAATATTCAAGATGAAAGTGTTTCTGGGTTGGTGTGTTCGTAATATGTATGCCCAAGTTATTCCTCTGTCATGTTTTGCCATTCAGTAAAGCCTGTTATACAAGAGAGCTTTAGAGATCATCCAGTGGGGATGAGTAGAAGTCAGCAGTGTCACTTCAGAAAGAAGAAGGGTCTGAAGGAGATAAAAGCAAGAATGGGGAATCAGATAGATATGGTCACCGTGTGTCCTCACTTGAGCTGAACTTTATCATTGCTTGGAGATGGATTCTCTGGTAGTCATAGAATTATGTGATCCTTCCCTGTATCAGGTAAATTCAATGGTTACAAATCAGTGGTGCTATACATTCAACTTTAAAAATGCTGAAATTCTCATTTTGTGAATGAAGCAAACCAAGTGTAAACTGTTGTTTAAGAGTTGTGCAAGGTCACCCGGCCAGCATAGAGCAGATGCGGGATTCATACCACCCAGACATCATCATGCACTTGATTCTTCACGTTTTATTTCAAGGCATTGTCTCCTAGGTACTCATAAAAGAGGTGATTGAACTGGGCATCAGAGAAAAACTTGTGTATAGGGACCTGCAACTCATTCATCATTGTGATAAGCATTTCAAAATTATCTTTGTGGCAATGTTTACATTATCCTTAATTGTATGTGTTATCTAGCAAGCAATAAAATAACTGTGTGCCTGTGAACACAGAAGATGTAAAAATACAAATAAATTGTTCCTTAGACTTAAAAAATAATAAATAGATACAGAGCATTTTGTAACTTATAATACATGCACAAACTGACACACACAAATATTATTCAGACAAGTATTACTGTTATGATTTTTTTGTGTCTCACATAAATTACACTCAACATTTCCCATAGGTTATTTGACTCACAGTAATTTCCTACCTTGCTGGTATTTGTAAAATTTCTAATCCCTAACTAATTACATGGTCTTAACACTACATAATTGTACTCAAACTTTGACCTTTTAGACTTTTCAAGCTCCCTTCAATAAGGCTGTACAAGTTTATTGGATAAAGATAATGCATTTAAAGTATTTCTTAGTAAACATGATGATTTTATTTTTGGACCCAAGAATTTTTGATATTCCAATTATTCCTATATCTTCTAAATGCTACAGAATAAAGTTGGATGTTCTAAAAAGCTTTAGAATTATTCTTTAATAATCAACTAGTAGGCTTAGTGAAACATTTCAGATATGTTAGTGCCAAATTCTAAAACTCCTTTAAAAAGAGAAATTGAAATGCAGTCTTGATTGTGGTGTATCATTTGGCAGTTTCCAAGCTGACTAATTCCTTGTGACATTGTAATGCCATTCATAGTATGTGGAAGACCAAATGACGTTCGTTCCTGTCTACATGTTAGGTTTCAAGCTTTTGCCAGCTTCAAGTTCTATAAATACACAAAAGAAGACTCCATCCATCCTTGAAGTTTCAACGTGCCTTTTTACTTGCAAGGGCTAAGGGGTTTTATAATCATTGCAACTCTGGCACGAGGCAGAGAAAGTTAGTGACATGTTGAATGAAATGCTACACTGTGTTAATAACAGTTTTGAAAGAAATCAGGAAAGTTAATCATGTGTGGACACAGGGTTAAGAAGCAATGTAACAGACTATTAAGCTTAATATAGATATGTGATATAAGCATATGCAGACAGCCATTAGCATAAATTCATGTTACAGAAGAGCAGCCCAGCGTGCCAGTGGGTGGATTTATAATGTATGTGAGGAGCAGGATGAAGATCAATCAGAGAAGGAAGTGGGTCAGAGAATCCATATACAGGTCTTGGATCAGGTTGATAAAACTGCTTCAAATTATAACTGCATTATTTCTGAATGGTGTCACTGACTGACTCTACCACAGAGACACGTCCAATGAAAGGACCCATAACAGGAAAATTGACCATACTTTCCTGTAGGATAAACAAGAGAATCATCTACCTCTGTTAGGCAGAGCTGCCTCCCGTTAATACTGACCATAGTTACGCTACTGATACGTCATTTTCAGACAGAATTACGTCAGATTCATCTACATTTTCAGGGGTCTGCATACTTCAATAGTGCTAGGGATAGTTATATCTTAATGACCATATTCTGTTTCATAACATGTAATTAATGAATGACCATCAACTAGGCTTGTACAAACCACTTAATATTTATATATAAATTCAACTGGGGCTTCTCCTTTCAATAAAAAGAGACATGGCCTTTTATAGTTTCAATCAAAACCCACTTACAAATGTTCTAAATTGTTCGTAGTAGTTTCTATTTGTCAATATTTTGATTTGTTAGCTTTCATGCTGTAATAAATGATTTTGCCCTTTAGAGATAAAATTTCAGAGATCTAGAAAATCAAAATAACTTCAGAAATAGAGAATAAATGTGATCATCCATGATCGTGGTAGATAATTGCACTTTAGGTTTCAATTAACTTTAATCTTTTCTCTTTTTCTCTATTTTTTGTTTGTTTGTTTCTCCTAAATTCTTAGAAATAAGAATTGTTTAAGAAATTAAGTTTAAACTGAACCTTTCTTACATTTAGATATAAGAACACAAGTTTTCTCAAGATGTCAAAAAACTAAAAATTTGCTAATTTCTAGGAGAGAAATCTGTATGTTACCTTTCCTTTTCCCTCCAAAATTCTCTGGTTCTCACCACTATGGTCCCAGTGTACTACAGATAATTTTCACTTCTCAGAAAAGCTCAAAGGGTCCTACTATGACTCAAATCACCCTATTGGACCAGATACTGTTTCATTATACCTGATATTTATCCTTTGATTTAAACTAAAATATGGCTTCGCCTGGAGAGAAAAATCACTACAATTCTCTCACTGTGTCACTCCATAAGTTCACGCAGGAGTTTGACAGGAAGTTCTAAAGGGATTGAGACGCCAATAAAGACAAAGCATGATACCTGAAGAAGCCAGAGGGCATCAGGAGAGCAAGGAGTGGAAAGAGTCACCCCTGTTGTGCACGATGTTTACTTAGGAAAAGTATTTCAAGAGGAAAGCAATGGTACCAGTGGTGTCAGTGTTCATGTCTAAGAATCATCGCTGGTCTTCATAAGAGACAACCGTGGACCAAAGACGTTACTACGCACTATGCACATACGGTGTCACTTTGTCATCACAATTCGATATCACAAGCTTACAGATGATAGAATAAAACAGAATTTAGGAAACATTGCTTACTAATGTTTTATGCCTTTCCTTCATTTCTTCCTAATTGTGAGTCAGGAAGTCTGACTCGGGTTCAGACCATTTTAAATCCTCCCGTCTCTGGCTACAAGGAGAAAAGGATAAGGGAACAAGAAAGGAGACAGGGTGTTAGTGTTGGTACAGATAAGCTTATAATGCAAAGTAGTGGCCAGGGAGATAGCTCAGTAGAATAAACACCTGCCTGGCAAGCGCAAGGTCCTGAGTTCATTCCCTGGTACCGGAAAAAAAAAAGATAAAGGAAAAGTAACACTTATAGAGAGAGACATTAAGGTTGGCATCAAGGTGAATAATAAAGGTCATTGTCTGGGACAGATTTAATACAGCTTAAATATTCTACATGAAATTTTTAAAACTGATTTTTGCCAAATGATTTATAAAATGCAAGTTTTCCCCAAACATGTAGAATAAATAATAATAATAATAATAATAATAATAGTAATAGTATTAATAAGCCCTTCTTTGAGTCGAGCCTAAATGGCAGATAAGCAGCAGAGAGCTGAGTTCTCTGGGATACAGGTTGCTTCCGGGACTTTGATGTATGCGCATGCGTGCGCAAAGCCAGAAGCTAAGGAGAAGGAAGAGCGTGAGTTAGAACAGGTGCCCTGTGGCAGTGTTGCCTATCTTCACGCTGGTTGCAAATGAACAGCGGCCCTGTGGCGAAAACATCATGGCTGTATCCGCCGCAGTCTTTGCAGTGGTAGACGTGGTTAAAAGAGGTTAACTATTTCTTCAGCGTCTAACCTTCTACGAGAAATTTACATCGCTTAAGTTTTGCACTACTATGCACAGTGGGAGCATTAAGAACACCTTGTGGCTTCCTTTCTTCATCCAGCACTTTCTATTTAAGGCGCTCAAATGGGTTTTCCTTCAGTTACAACTGGAAGGGCGGAAAGCCACGCGGCTGAGAACCCTGGTCTTTACGGCGTGTTGCTACACTGGTCTCAAGGGCTAATGGTTAATTGAAAGCAGTTTTTCAGCGATTTTGCCGCTGGGTAATGAATAGGAAATTCACCTTTGTGCCTCCTTCCAAGTTATTCTTTAATTTTTTTAGCGTTCTGCTGGACATACTCGATTTTTTTTTTTTTTTTATGCTTTCTACAGTTCCATGATAGTTTCACCATATATCTCTGGCAACCTATGAACAGTATGACAAGGAGAAAAAATGAACATTACTTTCAGTTAGTAATTTCAATAGATCCGTTTTCTTAAATGAAACTTATTTCAGGGTAAAGTAAAAATAGTTGCACATCTTACACATCGTTGAGAACTCTAAGCCAAAGGGGAAAAGTACTAGAGAGAGGTATCAAGTAGCACTGGCAGTAACACTAAGGAGAAGTCAAAGCCACTATGTTCTTAGCATCCTACAACCCTGTACCAGCCCACTGACCAAAGCACTGTATGGATTTCTTGGGAAATATAAGAACACAGTCTCAAAGATTTAGCAGTGTTTCTCTCCAGTGACGATCACGCCAGGATTTTCTGTCAGACCTCTCAGGTACTCTCAATTATCTCTTAAGGACGAGTTCTTAATTTTCCAGAGAAGGGAGAAGCCTGGAAGGATTGCTCATTTCATCATGTGAAATCACTATGGAAGACACTGCAAAACCAAAGAAGAGCTATAATATCCCTACCATCCTATTGTCTTTAAGCCAGTAGAAACAGCAGCAAGCTGCCTTGAAGTTCACAGCCTCATTATGTGACCAGATTGTGTATTTGCCTACTTCAGCACTGTCACTCAATGTGGCTTTGGGATGAGGATGATAGGACAAAAAGAAGGTGTTGGGGTGGGGGAAGAAAGATTATTTTCCAAGTGACAATCATTTATCAATGGAATTGTAGTCTATGACATTTATAGAACTGATGTCAAACAGCAATATGTATGAATTACGTGGCATTTGCATGCAGGGTCAAGGTCCTAATGGTGCTGCGCCCTACCCCATGATGCCAAATAAAATGCACATTGTTATATATCACCAATGTCATGGTCGTTGTTTGCTAGAAATGTGTTGAGACTTCTTGAGGAAGTCAGGAAAGTATGAAAAAGTAAGGTGCTGCTCAAGCAAAAACAATAATAGTGACTCTCCAATCATTGTCCTTCAAAATGTAAAACTATGGACATTGTTGGGTGAAACCTGAGCAGGATGATTTATAGGACAAGAAAGCATATAGTAATTCCTAAAGGACTCTGAACCTAATCTGCAACTTTCATATTGCCGTCTTCTTCCCATCATGTGTGGGAATGACAGTTGCATAAAAATAAAAGAACTAAACATGGAAAAAAGAAAGTTTCCTTTGGTGTGGCAGAAACTTGTTTGTGTGTTCCTATTTAATCAACTCTTGCCCCAGTCCTTTGTGGCCGGGCAATCAATGGGTTAAATTAGATCACTAACGTGTGTTCCCTGACCCTGGAATGCTTCATCAAATGTACTCATTACTGATTGAGCAGGAGAATGAATAGTTGTGAGTTGCAGCTTAAGCACTGATGGGATTGTGTGCAGGCCTGAACGTGGTCGAGGTATTTAAATTTTGATTTTTGTAATGGGCTCTGACATGTTTCATTTCCTCCGAGGGAACATTCGAGACCTCTGAAAGTAAATGTTGCTAAAAAGTCATCAAGGCAGAATATTAAAATGCCATCAAAGGAAAATTTCACTAATGCAATCCAGCTAGAGCTCCAGGTAGTGGAGCGAAAAGGGAAGTGTCAAAGGTCCCAGTTCTTTTAGCGAAACATGATTTGTTCCTCTTCACTGGCTGTTTCTCCAAATAAATTATTTAAAGACTTATTTCTTCCTTCTCTGGGGCCTCTTAAAGTTCAGCTGTGCTAAGAGGTGGTAGGAGAAGCAGTAGAGGGAGAAAGAGGAAGTGTGTTAGATGTTTAGGGAGTGGGTGCACAGTAAGACTTGCTTTTGCATCTGACTTTTTTCTTCTGTAGAAGCTGTCCAGGTACCTGGCCAGGTGAGAGGGCAAACATCGTGTATTCGCATTGGAGGGACAGAATGGCCCTTGGAGGAAGGGCTGAAGTTCTAGTGAAGAAGATTGTGGTGGAAGTATGTGTGGCCACTGATGACTGTTCATTCATCCATGTGCACAGAACTTTAGCATGTGGGTAAAGGAGCAGTTATTCTTTTCCTTCAATAATTCATCCTCACATTGTTGTCATTTTGCAAAATAATTTGAGCTTTAGATAACTTTTATATTTATGGATCTGGGGGAAAGGGAAATCAGAACTCTTTGTATCTCTTCTGTACTCAAGTTATTTAATAAGAGATGGTTGATAGGATGCCCTTATGAAGTGGATAATTTCCCCCATGAACTCAGTAGTAATGTTTACTCCAAGAACTTTGTGTTAAGAAATAGGCTTGGTTTATTGCTTTATCTGCTAATATGTATTTGTGTCCTGTGGTAGCTGTTCTTACTGAATCTCACCTTAAATGGAGATGTATTTCTCTCTACATGCTTTATACCAGAGCCGTTTACAGCTTTAAGAGAACCTTAGCACTTATCTTTGGACCAATTTTTATATTGAACCCATAACTTCTTCATGTCTTGATCTGGCTTGCCAGGTCTGTGCCAAGCAGTATGTAGTTTTTCATATGTTATATAGCTTCATACCTGCAGTTCTGCCTGTCAAATACTGTAAGATAAATACATTCTATCAGTGAACATTGTGTGAAAAGCATTTTCTTCATTGGAAATTAATTTCTGCTGCATTCTGATGAAAGTGCACAATTTTTTAAGTATAGAGAATCAGAACCACTGACACTTCCCATGGCTAGCAATGTGAGTTGGCTTTCCAGTTTTGGGGATTGTGGCTTTGACAGCATGTTTTGTATCAGAAGATGTTATATTCTCCTGGTGAGAGTGGGGTATTTTGGCTCAGATTCTCCAAGTTATATTTCTGCTTTGCCTTCTTTTTTTATCAATGGGATTATTATGATTTGTATCTAGATGTTCCCCTGCAGAGCCTCTTGTGGTCATAGAGATTTTTTTTCAGAGGTGGTTGAATCTCAAGTATGTGGTTGATTCACGGTGCAATGCTGGGATTAAGGGTAGATGATTTTTGGATTGGTCCATTGATTTGACTGACATGACTTTAATAATAGTATATATATATATATATATATATATATATATATATATATATATTTTATCTGCCTTCTGCTGCAATGAACTGTTGCCCTTCTGCCATGTGCTGCCCTGCCTTGGAGCCAACTGATTAGGGACAGAAACCTCAGCAAACTGTGAGCTTAGGGACTGAAACCTCAACAGACTGTCAGTTCAATAAGTTTTTTCTCCTCTAACTTTGGCTGAGGGTATTTTGTCTCAGCAATGAGAAAAGAAACTAAGACAGGGACTCTAAGCAAGCTGCTGAATCTTTATATCTTCTGTCCTGTAGAAAGGAAATAACATGACTTATCCCGCTGATGTGTTGTCAGAATGAAATGAGATATGGTTGACAATCTAAACAACTCAGAGGTTAGAGGTGCCCACTCACTGTGTAGTGAAAATCCAGGCAAACTTTGACTCCTCATGATAGAAATGTCAGGTACTTATGAAATTATTACTGTGCAATGGGTTCTGCAGTTGATTTTATGCAATTAGTATTCAACTGTACCTTTGTTTATGTATCTTTAAACTATGGTGTTTTCATGTTCAGTAACGATGGATGTAAATTTGATATGTTTCCTAACAAATCGGAGTATATGTTATGCTAATAATGACAAAATGCACCTTTAGGATATTACATAACAAAATATAGCTATAAACCTTTTATGAAATCATTATGAATTTAATGTTATGTGGTTTATCTGATATTTTAAAAAATCACCATATCTCTTCAGAAAATCCATATGTAAATGAACTCACATACTTCAAACTTGTGCAATTCACAGGTCAATTGTATGGAAAATGCCTAGAACAGTTACTGATATGATGTTCATGTGTGTTAACTACAGGGAATGTTCATTTCATAAGCTCTAAAGACAAAATACTTTAAAGAAATTTGTACATTTCTAGCAAATTCTACACAAAGACCCCAGCTAAATTTGTAAATCTCAATACAATAACTCCCACATGACAGAGAAAATTCAACTCTGAAAAGTCCTTAGATGTAAGAAAAATATTCATGATAATATCAGATGCAGTTTGGAAAAAATAGAAGAAATTTCAAGGTTAATATTTTTAAGAAAGCACATTTTCAAACTTGAGATTTTCTCTACACAATAGAGATAATAATCCACTGACACCCACCTCTAACTGTCTTCTGATAAGAGGAATTTATCTTCAAGATTATTATTCAAGCAACTAAGGCATACAAATGATCAGTCATACACTGGGCAGACATGAGTACTTTTTCATAGAATTCAAGGTGAAACTATCTTAAAGTTTTAGTTTGAAAGCAGTTAAGCAAATATCACATGGTTTTAAGAATCTTTGAAAAATTCTGCAAATATTGTCAAGGTACAAAATAAATACAAGTACTTCTTTGAAAATCACACTTAACAGAAGCTACGTGCCTATATTTAAAATCTAATATTGATTTGATGACATTTGCCCAAATAATTGAATTAATCATACATAATTTCATTGAGTACATGGTCAACATTACCACACTTACTTATTATAAAAAATCAGGAGAATTTTTCCTTAGGGATTTATTGATATAGACTGATTGATTTTGAAGGACTGGGTACTGCTATATTTTTCAGCCTGCTCTCAGACTGCACAGCTCACACAATCTCCTGTCTCAGTCCCTGAACAGCTACAAGGACAGGTGGGCACTTCCATCCCTGGATTAGGCACCTCAGGTGCCTAAAAGTAACTTGTGGGACATTCTATGATGGCCCAAATATTGAGTCTTCAATCACTTTACCTGGCTGTATCCTGTCACTGAGGACCTATTACAGATGTAGATCATTTAGACACAGACTAGGGAAAAAAGTATTACAGATAATGTCTTAATCATTAGAGAACAAGAAGATTTAGAAATACTCATTTGAAATGACATAGCAATCCATATGATCCTAGCTTCTTCTTTGGCTTCAAGAGAACACATTATAATTTCTTCACTTATATTTAAAATGAAATAGAAAAAGAGAGAATCGAAGAATTTCTATGAATTTTCTGATATCCAGTCCAAAAATATTTAAGATAATGTTACCTCTCCAATTAGCCACTTCACTTGAAGTGTTTTCAGGCTCCTTGAGATGCCACATAAGAATAGGAGGTGATGAAATATTCCTCTGGTTAAACTCTTCCTGCGTAAATTTGTCTGACACAGGGAATAGTGCTGAATTTTTCTGGAATTTAACAAACTACAATTCTGGTTTTATCTTTCTCAGCATTTTGAGTGTTGTGGGTCAGTTGCCTGGAGTCCAGTAAAACTTGAATTCACTAAAAATATTGGATTTTTAATTTTTATTTTAGGACAAGATGTACAGGCTGTACAGGGTCTCACTGTGTAGATCAGAATTATAGCGATCCTCCTGTTTACAGCCTCCCAAGTGTAGGGATTACAGGTGAACGCCACCATACCTAGTCTCAGTTGCCATCTCAGCGGTCCCCAGGGGAGGGGTTGGCACAGCAAGCTGGGGAATTGAACCCCTAGCCCCTGCATCTGCCTAAGCAGGCACTTTAATCCACTAAGCTATTTGGCTGGCCCAAAACATTTGATTATCGTGACTTCAAACTAGATTTTTGTTTGGAGAATAATATTAAAATTCTATAAGGTTTTATCACCAACTATTTTTTTCCTCTGAATCTTTTCTTTCTTTTTCTTCTATTAATTAATTAATTAATTAAGTCTTTTTGAGATAAGGTCTCACTATGTAGTTTAGGCTGACCATGAGCTCAGTTGGTAGCCCCAGGCTGGTCTCCAACTGACAGTGATCTTCCTGCCTCAGCTTCCTGAGTGCTGTAAGCATGCACTACCACGTCTGGCTACTTGTCTTAGTTACTCTTCTCTCATTGCTGGGACAAATACCTGACACTCAAAATGGGGGAAGGAAAGGTTTATTTAGCTCACAGTTACCGGAGGTTTCAGGACAATGGAGGAGAGACTGGGGTGCTGCCATGTCCAGGATGACCCTCTCCACATCTCTAAGAAAGTACAGGCCAGCCAGTTTAATGGTTCATGCCTCTTTGGCTCCATCCCTAGGGCCCTGCCCTGGTTCTCTGGCCCCGCCCCTCAAACCATCTGTTGCTCCTCCAGCCGCATCTGCCCCATAATTTATATGAGGCTTTGGGGGGACAACTAGACACAAACCATAACATTCCACCCCTGGATCCCCAAAGTCTCATGCACATGCCTTTGTCCAAAAGACATTTTCTTCAATCTCTAAGAGTTGCCAAAATCCCAACAGTTTCCGCATTGCTGAAAAGTCCAAGTTCCAAGTCTCCTCTAAGATCCAAGGCAAACTCTCAACTGTGAGCCCCTGTACAAATGGAAAGTTAAATACATCCAACATTCAAAATCATAGGATAGACATTGCCATTCCAAAAGGTATACACAGAAGGACACAAATAATTGGGGCCAAAATAAGTCCAAAATCCATCAGGGCAAACATTATGTCCTATAGTTCCATGTGGAACATCCAAAGAAATCTGTGGCAAATTGTGAGCTCCATGTGGCTCCACTCTTGTGGCACTTCTGGTGGTGGTAGTTCCTGTGGCTTCTCTTTTAGGCCGACTTTGCTCCCTCTTTGCAGTTCCCCTTAAATGATCCACGTTCCTGGCTTTTCCAGTTTCTGGGCTTTCCACTGAAAAGGCTTCTCATTCACAGCTTCACACACAGCCCTCTCAGGGGCACACAGCTTGGCCTCCCAGGCCTTCTTCTGAAATCAAGGTGGAGGCCTTCTTAACCTCAGAACTCCTGCATTCAGCATGCACCTAAAACCAGTGCCACGTGGATGATGCCAAGGTCTGCTGCCAGCTGGAGCAGCAGCCAGGCTTTCCTTTCTCTTGTCTGTAGCGACCGAGTGCCTGGATCACTGAGAATCTGACCCTGATTCCGAGAAACAAATTCTGTGTGCGGGTGCCATTCTGTAATCTTGTGTGGCCGCCATCTCCATTCTGGAACCTGGTGTGGCCATCACCTCCATTCTGGAACAAGGGGCTCTGCGGCTTTCTCCTGAAAGCAAAGTCTCTCACCCTTGAGATTCTGAGAATGCAAAGGGTGAGAACCTGCCACCTCCTGTGATGCCCTCAGGACATCTTTTTTACTCTCCTGTTCCTCCTGGGCAATGGAGATCTCAGCTCTATCTTTGCACTCCACAGCTTTATTGAAGCTTCCTTTCTGGCCAAACTCACAATATTTTAAATCACTCTGCCGGGCTCTTTGCTCTTCACTCTCAACATAAATCTGACTAAGAGCCTCCAACAGTAACTATGCCGCTGCCTCAATATTTGACTGCTTTGAGATTTCCTTTGAAAGATTAAACAGTCCTCCTTGTTTAATCTCAGTTTCAGGCAAAGTCTCTGGACATGGGCAAAATTCACATAAACTTTCTGTCAAGCCAAAACATAAATGATCTGGAATCCAACAACCATGCAGCCCTTCTTCCCAGAAGAAACCTCCCCAACCTGGTCTTCACAAATTGGCTATCAGTCTTCTGGTCTGAGCTCTGAGCAGAATCTCCCCTACGGAACAGCTGAAGCTGTTGCGGTGCTTCTCTTGTAGGAGACAGCTCCAAACATTTCCTATCTTTTCGCATCATCATTCTCAAAAGCTGGTAATCTGCATTGTCAGGTTTAGCCACAATAGCAACCACACTTATGTGGTACCAAATTTTGTCCTAGTTACTCTTTTCTCATTGCTGGGACAAATACCCAACACTCAAAATGAGGGAAGGAAAGGTTTATTTAACTCACAGTTACTGGAGGTTTCAAGACACTGTAGGAGAGACTGGGTTGCTGCTGTGTCCAGGATGACCCTCTCCCCATCTCTGAGAAAGCACAGGCTAGGCAGTTTATGAGTTCATGCCTCTCCGGCCCAGCCCCCTCGGACCCTGCCCTGGTCTTCTGGCCCCGCCACTCAAGCCATCTGTTGCTCCTCCAGTTGCATCTGCCCCATAACTTACACAAGGCTTTGGGGAAACAACTAGACACAAACCATAACACTGCTGAACCTTTCTTGACTACTTCATCTGTAGTATTCAATGTCACCTTCACCAAATACCATCAAAAATAGTGCGAACTTAAGTGTTTAATGAAGAATATTTTGAATGAGTAATTGTTATTATTATTATTTCCAGAAAGAACCAAGAGCTAACAATAATTAAATTATGAAATGACTGAGAATTCACGCTTCTGCCCTGATACTGGTTTCTGCTAAGAAGTAAAAATGGTTATAAAACAGTGTTTTCTAAAGGCATATCTCAGAGGACTCAGGAGAAGGTAAATTTCTCCTCTGTGAGGAAAGGTTTTCTTATAGATTTTAGTGGATTATTTTCTTTGAATTTTGTGACAATTAACTTCACCTTTGGGTCAACATTTCTAAAAGAAATTGATAAATGAAATAAAGCTTTTAGCTTGAGAGTAATGTATTCTGTGAATGTGAAATTTTTGTTCTGCTCATTGTCTACATTTTTAAAAAGATCTCATCATATATGTCAGGAAAAGTAAAGTAATTTCAGTTAAGATATATTTGTCTGATTATATATAGAAAGTATGGGCATCTACTGTACATCTCATGGTGGAAAGAGGTATAGTTCTGAGTCAGCAGAGGTTGGAAAATCGAATTGCTGAAGAGGAAAAAAATCTTTCTGGATAGAAGAAAATAGAAATAGTGCCCTAGCAGGTAAACTTCAATAGTTCACCAGTTCAGTTTAGGTAATTTTTCCAAAGTTCAAATTCTTACTGAATGGCTTTGATTAAGAAGTTGGTGTGTGAAATTTTTGATAATTTCTATATGCCCTTAACCTGATGAAAAAAATATTTGAGCAACATTTTCTGTTATGTTCTAATAATCCCATGTGAACTCAAACAAACATAATTCAGTATATCAATTTTATGTTAATGGATTTGTAGCTTTCCTGTGTGTTTGCTTAGTGTGACTTTCAGAGTTACTTTGGTCTTATACAATGAGTTGGGAAGCAGCTCTCCTTCTGAATTTTCTGCAATAAATTGTGTAGAAATGGCATGATGTCTTCCTACCTGTTTTTTTTCTTTAAGCAGTGCCTTAGTTATAACTGACAAACTTGGGCATATTTTCTTTATTTTCACCCGGTGTATATTTTTGAGCATTTATTAGTTTCCTTTATAACCATATTTTGCTTAAAAGTGTGTTGTTCATTTCTAGTATTTAACATTTATGCAAACATCTTCCTGATATTAATTTCCAGTTTAATTTTATCACAGTCCTAGAGTACATTGTTTAATTCCAATTCACTTAGAGGCTTTTTCTACATGACTGATAATGTAGTCTGTCTGTCCTGTTAAATAGTGCTTGTGTAATTATAATTTTTAAACTGAAATGGTTGTGTGGAGTGCTCTGTAAATGTTGGGTCAAGTTGGAAATAGTACCTTTTAATTTTTTTATATTCAATGATTTTTCATCTACAATTCTAACAGCTTTTAAGAAAAATATGTCTAAGTGTGCCAATACAATTGTGGATTTTTCTGTTTCTGCTTTTTGTTCTACCCATTTGTGCTTTATATATTTTGAAATTTTTCTGTAGGTGCAAAAGAATTTACACTTATGATGGCTTTTTATCAATTAATCCTATTATTACTTTCTAAACTTTCTCCCTCTTTTGCTCCATTTTATTAACAATTTACACTACGATATATGTGGGGAGTTCAAGGTAATGTTATGATATTTTTTCTTTTTGGCAGAACCAGGGATTGAACTCAGGCCCTTGAGCTTGGCAGGCAAGTGCTTATTCTACTGAGCTATCTCAATGGACCCAGAGTTATGATTTTTAACATAATGTGGAGAAATTAAATCAAATGATTCAGGTATTATTACTTCTGATGCTTGACATGTCTTTTAATTTTCTTTTCATTTTTAAGTATTTGGTGCAGAGTCTCACTACTACACAGATCAGACTCTTGGTGATCCTCTTGTTTTTAGCCTCCCCAGTGCTGGGATTACAGGTAGGTGCCTCCACGCTGAGACTTGGGTCTTTTTCTTTTCTTTCTATCATAACATCAGGTATTTACCTTTTATAGCATCAGAACATTTCAAGTAATTTTGAGTTAAACATTTCTTGTTCATCATATTTTAACGTCATATTAGTATGGATGAGTTTTCTTTAGATTCATGTTTTTTGAACTTTATTTATTATATTTTTAAATAATTTTATTGAGAAACAAGTAGCAGTGAGACAGTTTCAAACCAATTAAGGTAGTTTCAATAATGAATTCATTGTATATTGCTGTCTTAAAGGTGATTCATTGTGCAAGATACATGCATAATATACTGTCCACAAAAGCTATTAGAACAGATCTCTCTATTCATTGAATTATGAGAATGTAGCTGTATATCTATCCTAACTATTTTGAATATACGGATATAAAATGGTTGTTCATTTGTATCCCCTTTTTTGTTTAGTTTTGTCAGAGAAGGGTATTCCATTGTCATTTAAATATGTGTGAATTCAGGTGTGTGAATTCAAAGAATATTCCAATATAGTCCAAGAGTCCATAATAATAGTGGGTTGTCCATAAGACTGGCAATGTCACAAGTTGTTGACGTGAGCATTTTACAGTTCAACATATTAATATGGCTTTGCTTCTATTTTCTTTGGCGGAACCAGGGATTGAACTCAGGCCCCTGTGCTTGCCAGGCAAGCACTTACTCTACTGACCCATCTCCCCAGCCTCATTGGCTTTACCTTTTATACCTCATTTTTATACTTTTTCTGCTGGATAGTTAAGACTAAGATAAAGCAAGACCTATATAATAAGAAATATAGCTTTTGTATCTGATAAGGTCAGTCTAATCCCCTCAGGACTTATTCTGATACCCTAGACCGCAGTTTGTAGATCCTTTGTCAGTGTCAGCCACTCATCCACTCATTAAAGTCAAATAAAAACACAAAAGGTTCACAAAAGTGAAGAGGCCAACAATTATTATTAAGTTCAATACTGTAAAACCATGAAAGATGGCACTTTAGCATCATCTCTTGCTAAATCTGGAAAACCAGGCACAGAGGAGGACTTAGAAGGATGGTATTTGATAACTGAATGGACCAGGTCTGTCCAGTGAGTTGTAGACTTTTGCTTGCAACAGTCCCTAAGCAAACAGTACAAAAACTTCTTACACGGCTTTTGCATTATAGTAGGTACCATCATTCTCCTAGAGAAGGCCTGTGGCACGTAAGCGGATATGCACTGGTTATATGCACCTGCTGTGCCATTTTGTGTGTAGCATCCTCAGATTCTGGTGTCCTCAGAGGGTGTTGGAACAATTCCTAGAGGACGCAGAGGGGTGCTTGTGTATTCACCACAGTATTTGCACAGGAGACCACAAGAAATATACTCTGTACTCTGCAAATCTGACTCACCATATTTCTTTATGATAAAAGCCCGTGAAAGTATTTCTGGCAACAGGAACAGTACGCACAATCCTTGTTTCTGGTAACATATGAGCTTTGTCTCTTGCTTTCTGTGTAGTACATATCATGGTCCAGATGCTAGTATTTCTAATCATCAAAGCTACATTTCTTTTATCAGCTAGCTTCAGCTGACTTGCTCCTTTTACTAGAGATAGTTTATGAATAAATGCCTACATGCTGGCCATAGGGACAGATGTGGCAGAACACCCTTTTCC
>NW_004524578.1:10273298-10276350 GCF_000260255.1 Octodon degus | reverse complement strand
TTTTTTTTTTTTTTTTTGAGAGCTTTATTCTTGCTAGTATGCACAATACTCATTGAGGGAAATTGTGAAAAAGCTTGCAAAATACCTTGACGTTTATGAGTTGGAGGTCTCTAAAGTTGTTCATTAAAGGGAATGTAAGCAAGATGAAATGGACTGTTTCTGTCCCGACCCCTCTTTATTAATACACCCTATGGAAGAACACTTGGGAATTCAGAAAGCTAATAATATTAATATGAGTTGTTTTATTTTTGAGGTACATATCAAATATATAGAGGACCAATACCTATGAAACATTTGAAATTGAAATTCAAAATTTAGAAAAATGTTCCTCTTTCTTAAATCAAAAAGCAAATTCAATATGAATATATGCTGCTTTCTGTAATTGTAGCTTGTTCTATTTGGTTATGGGCAAGTCCTTCTTTGGTGATACATAGGACAGAGTCGTAGACCTTCATCCTGGTGGAATGAAGAGTCTGTTTTGGTGGAATAAGTGAAGCATTTGAAGAAGCAAAGTTGAATTCAAGTCAACCATTGCCTAGGAGGGTTTGTGACTTTAAAGAAATACATTTCTCAGAGATTAAGATTTATCACTGGTGAAATGAACCAAACACTCCACGTTTTTTCTAGACCTCATCTTTCTTATTCAAAAATAAATGAATACATTCCTCCCCCTTCCCCGTGGTGCTGCTGGGCCTGCAGGTCCATGTAGGGCTGTGGATGCGGGTCTATATTACACAGACAGGTTTGTTAAGGTTGTCAAGAATAAGGCCTACTGTAAGAGACACCAAGTGAAGTTTAGAAGATGACGAGAGGGCAAAACTGATTACTATGCTAGGAAACGCTTGGCAATGCAGGACAAACCTAAGTACAACACACCTAAATACAGGATCATAGTTTGTGTAACTAACAGATATCATTTGTCAGATTGCTTATGTCCGTATTGAAGGGGATATGATAGTCTGTGCGGCATATGCACATGAACTACCAAAATACAGTGTGAATGTTGGCCTAACAAATTCTGCTGCAGCGTATTGTACTGGCCTGCTGCTGTCCCGAGGGCTTCGCAATAGATTTGGCATGGATGAGATCTATGAAGGCCAGGTGGAGGTGACTGGAGATGAGTACAATGTGGAAGGCATTGATGGCAAACCTGGTGCCTTCACCTGCTACTTGGCTGCAGGCCTCGCCAGAACTACAACTGGAAATAAAGTTTTTGGAGCCCTAAAAGGTGCTTGTGGATGCAGGCTTGTCTATCCCTCACAGTGCCAAACAATTTCCTGGGTATGATTCCAAAATCAAAGAGTTCAATGCAGAAGTACATCAGAAGCACATTAGGGGTCAGAATGTCACAGATTATATGTGTTACCTAATGGAGGAAGATGAAGATGCTTACAAGAAACAGTTTTCTCAGTACATAAAGAACAATGTAACTCCAGACGTGATGGAGGAGATGTACAAGAAAGCTCATGCTGCTATATGAGAGAATCCAGTCTGTATAAAGAAGCCGAAGAGAGAAGTTAAATAGAAGAAGTGGAACCTTCCCAAAATGTCCCTTGCCCAGAAGAAAGATCCAGTAGCTCAAAAGAAGGCAAGCTTCCTCAAAGCTCAGGTGTGGGCAGCTGAGAGTTAAACCAAATTTCTTGAAGATTTTTCATATAGAAGACCAATAAACTTGTTCATGAAGCAAAAAGGAAATAAATGAATGAATAAATAAAAAGTGTGCCTAACATGTCCAACTCGCATTTGATTAGTAGATTGTTTGCTACTTTTGTGTCTCCACCCCTAGTCTAAAATTACAAAGAAAATCAACATTATCATATAAAAACCCAAATCCCCATTTTCTGTAGGGGATTTCCATGATCTGTCTCAGGTGACTGGAGTTAGTTAACCCTGTCTGAATTTGCATTGGTTTCTCTGGAGTATCACAAAAGTGCAGGAAGTTTACATCGTTAGGTAAAATGTCAAGGTGACTCTCGCAAGTCAAGGAGATCAAGAACTGCAGCCTGGAGCACATGTATGTCCTCTGTTTTCCTTTCTATTAAGTAGGAAAGGAGAGAGCATCTCAGTTCAAGGATCAAAGTCATTTACATCATATATTAGAATAATGGTGTCCAGGATCCCTTGATTTCCAAAATGTTTCTTATATCCCTTCTTCCTCAGTACTCTCTCCTGACCTTTCTTTCTGATTTCCTTCATTTGGATTACAATGATGAGAACAGTGACTGTTAGCCCCTTCCAGTACTTTTTAGCTTCTCTGTTGTTTTATGAGGTAGTGCTAGTAGTGCAGCCCACAAGTATTTACAAAGTCTTATTAGCTCACTTATTCAGCACATATTTATGGTACACCTAAAAGTACCAACATGTTGTACTGATGCTGAGGATTTAAAGATGGTAGAGGACAGCAGAGCCCCCTTTCTCTGACTCCATTAAATTTACAGCCCAGCCCCTCCTAAGGGGTCTAGAAAGGCAGTTTATTTTGTAATTGACATAGCTGCATGATCAGTAGTCAGGAATGGAAGGAAAGCTGCATGTACCATCTGTCCCCCCAAACTACAGGGGAATTTTAGAGAAATCAAGCATAATCACGGATTATATTTAAGATAGGATCAGGCAGACAACATTAAATTAAGGTCAGAACACATTTTGCAAGCATTTATTCACTGTGTGGCTTAACTCTATTAAAATACTTATAGCAGAATAGTAGGCGAAACTAAATTTTAGTTTATAAAATTACAATTTAAATGCAGAAAACACATGTAAGTTAGCGTGGTATTTTTCTTGTGAAATCAGTTTTCATTTTGGACTGACTTGAGCAGATGAAGAGTTTATTATGAGGAAGGTTATAATCTAAAACTGATAAGATATTCAGGATCACTCTGAGGAGGAACAAGGAATCAAAGAAGTATTAATATAAATTGTGAAAGACAGGGCCTGTGAGATAGCTCAGCAGACTAAAGCGCCTACTTAGGCAATCTTTCACAAGCATAGGGACAGTGGTTCAATTTCCAGTACCACATGCCATGCCAGCCCCATCCTCAGGGCGGGTTGAGCC
>NW_004524578.1:10259256-10271943 GCF_000260255.1 Octodon degus | reverse complement strand
GAATAATTTCCTTTTATCCTCTGAATTGCATTTCAATTACTTCTGAGGTACTTCCCCAATTAAACATCCAGGTGTAAAAGTATATAATTTTTGTGGGGATAATAAATTATGCTTAGATATGTAGTATATGTAATATTTATATTACATATATGTACAGATATATAGATCTCTTAATATACATGGATATATACAGTTTATTCAGTAACAATCTAACAACACAATAACCCCGAATGAAAACCCTGTCTTGAAGTGTAAATTTTTTATTAATTGGTGAACTTATCTCAGATTTGATGCTGCGTTTCTAGATTCCAAAGGCTCAGGGTATGAGCCTGGTATAGCTCAAGTGTGGCTCCAGGTGGGGGTGTTCTGCCCATTCTGACTGCAGGCTGGCTGCCCCTGTCAGAAGGTCTCAGTTTAACAGAGCTGAAATCCACAGCAAGCATGTAGCTTTCAAATCCCAAAGCCTATGTGTTTCCCAGTTATACCATTAAGTTCCACAGAATAGATTCCAGTGGCTAGAGGAAATTTCTGTCTAGCACAAGAAGTTACAGGAATAACCATTTTCTCCTTGTTTCATCTCGTTCTCTACTTTCTAAAACCCACCTGTCATTCCACAGTGGACTGTTTGAAGTCTCTGTGTCTAAACAAAGCAGGGAAGAGAAGAAAAATATTAAAAAAAAATAAAAATAAGACTAACAATTCTAGCAGTTTTTCACTAGAACTCTAATGGTATATCTGTGAAAAAGTAATAAATGGGCTATAGTCCATTAGGCAAGAACAAATTTTCCCCCATAATTTTATCTTTGTTTAATTGAATATTTAATTAGTATAGATATCAAACTAATTTTTGCAAGCGTTCAGTACATTTAGCATGAAGCTCGAGCTGAGCTGTTCTGAGAGGCTCTGCTGCAGGTGTGGAGGGCCACCTTGCCCTTCGCGTCTTCCTCGCTGTGCTGATAGAAGTGAGGGGGTCACTTGGCATTAGCAAAGGAGTAAGTTAGCATTTGCACTGAGCTGGATCTTGCCAGAGTGTGCACATTGGAACCTGCAGACAGAGCCTGCTTTCACGTTGATGAATGGGTTTTTTCAAGCGTTCTGCTCCCTAGTTATGAGAAGGGTGACCCGGTCAGGAGACGACTTTATGAAGCTATAAAAAATGTATGTCACTTCGGACTCTCTAATGTCACAGGGAAGGAAAAAAAAAATCCTGTGCAAAATGGCAGGGTAATAAGGCTGTTTTCAATGCTTGAAATAGCTTTCTGTCTACAGTCATATGTAGCTCTGAAACTGGGGCCGTGGAGGGTACCCACGGTGCATTGTTGTTGGACAGATTAGAAAAAAAAAATATTCTGGCTTTGTCTGGCTTTGCATGCCTCCATGGAAATGCTTATGAAGATGACAATACGACATTTCAAAACATAGGTCTGGTACCTCTGGGTCAGAACTGGAGAAGGTGTTTGTCTTTTCAAAATGAAGCTATGGACTCAAAGTGGAAATGATTTTTAAGTATGCAGAAAAGCCAGTAAGGGTGTTACCACAAAGTAAGCACTGTTTGAAAGGATCTTTTCATCTAACATTTTAAACTCTTTCCTCTGTATCACAAAGAATTTTAAAAAAAAAGAACAAGAAGAAGAAGAAAGGAGAGTTTGCCAGGTACACTCGCCCCTGTGCCTTTTGTTGAATACCCTGGAGTTTACAGATACTGACATGAAGATTCTAACAAAGGCAGCCCTCTGTAGACCTATAATTTAGCATTCACTGAATTTTCTCATTCTGCTCATCAATATGCATGTTTCACAATATCATGTGCTTTCTTTTTGATATGTCACACATTTCACAACTCATGTTCAAATGTTAATTTATACAAGGAAGGGGACTCACAGGACCAAGGTGAGGAGTTTCACTTTTGTTAGGGCTTCAGTTAGTTACAGGTGAATTTTGGAACATCTCAACCAGATTCAAATGTGCTTTGTCATGGCAGAGTTGTACAGCAGTTGAACATCCCCTTCGGAAACCAGCACTGCTTTGTCATTTCTGTTCTGAGACTTGCAAAACTTCCTCCATCATCACACCAGGGAAGAAAAAATAACCATGTGAAAGTGGTTGAGTGTATCCACTCAATACAACAATCACAGCAGCCATTAGGCTCACAGACAGTTTCAAAGGCAGAGGGACAGAAGCAAAATTTTTTTTTACCATGGGAAATCAAATGTGGTTTCTTTTCTTCACATCTTCTTTATGAGGTTGTCTCTTTCCCAGAGAGCTGGAAGGAACAATTCCAAGGAGGACAGACACAACTGAGAATGTCACTGTGTACTGAAATAGCTGTGGCATCAGAGGATGTTGTAGAACTCATCTCTGAGATCAGACTAATGGAATGCTGTCTTGACTGTCCCCTAGTTATAAAAAATGATCATCTCTGAAGTCTTATGAGTATATGAGTATATCTTTAAGTGGCATCCACTTGAATATAAAGGTCTTGAGTTTACCATTCTTTATAGCTGAGTAATAATCCATTGTATAAAGACACCACAACTTTTTCATCCATTTACCAGGTGACAGGCATCTTGATTGTTTCCAAGATTTGGCTATCACAAATTGTGCTGCTATAAACATCGAACCATGTGTGTAAATATCATAGTCTCCCTAGTGTAAGAACTCAAAAGAAGAAATAAAAATAAAAAGGTATAACAAAATTAAAAGAAAAGTGAGAATTTAAGGATTAAACAACAAAGAGAGGGCAAGCAGACAAGCTAGGAAACAAAACAGAGGGAAAGCCATATATTGATATGCACAAGATGGTTAAGGCAATGATCCTGAGAATCTTTAGCAGGTTTTTGAAACTAGCAGTTAGTTGGTAGTATTTTCGCCCTGACTGACTAAATATGCTGATACCTGTGAGCTAACCAACTGCACTGAAGATAACAATGTGTATGACTAAGGTCATACTTGGAATGCCTATCATTCTGGTCTTCTGAATACCCACTGCTTGTCATGTCATAGGAATTACTGCCATAGTGTCTCTCAAGTAAATGTTTGTTTAAAAAGGGGGTAATAGGTGAAAACAAGAGACAAACAAAAGTCATAGGACTGTCCTGCTACAATGCTGTATATGGCTAGAGTTCTAAATTTCTGTGTAAAAATAGGGAATTGTTTATTCCTATTTTTAAATATATTTTTTTTTCTATTTTTTCCTCACATTCTGTAGGGATTTAAAGTTTTACATATCAATGCTTGATGGAAAATATCTGTTCCATGTTATGTCTGAGATGTTTGATATTCAGACAGATAGTGAGATTAAGCTCAACTGCCTATGTTATTGTCTTCTACAGGGTTAACAACTTAACAGCCAACATTTTGGCCTTAGCCGTTCAAGGTCAGTGAGGATTCAAGACATAAAAGAACCTGTACTGTAACATCCTGTAACTCAGTTGTGTCGCAAATTTTCTGATTCAGGAGATTTTGGGGCCACAGAGGAAAGTGATCAATAATGTAGAGTATGCCTAAGGAGAGTCACATGGAGAGAAAGCATTCTCTCAGGCTTTCTTAGAAAGCAAATTGGTCAAGCAATGTTGGTGACTCATCCACATGACTAACACTGACAAAGGATCTACAAACTGTGGTACAGGATTTCAGGGAAGTCCTGAAGGGATTTGACTGACCTTGTCAGATACAAAAGTTACATTTCTTGTTATATAGGTCTTGCTTTAACTTGGTCTTAACCATCCAGCAGAAAAGTATAAAACTGAGGTATAAAGAGTAAAGCCATATTAATATGCTGAGCTGTAAAAGGCTCAAGTTAATAACTTCTGACACTGCCAGTCTTGTGGATAACCCACTACTATTGTAGACTACTGGACTATATTGGATTACTCTGCTGAATTCATGCACCTACAATATATAAGTGGCAATGGAATACACATCTCTGATAAAAGTAAATAAAAAAGGGATGCAAATGGGCCATTTTGTAGTGGAAAAATATATATGTTTGTATATACAAAATAGCATAAACATACAGCTACTTTCTCTTAGTTCAATGAGAAGGTTTTGAACTAATAGTGTTTAGACAAGATATCATGTCTGCATCTTATACTAGGAATAACTACTACAAAGACAATATGCAATGTATTAATTATTGTAACTGTACTACTAACCTGTTGTGAAGCTCATTGCTACTTCTTTCTCAATGAAATTATTAAAATATTAAAAATAAATAAAATAAATAAATCCAAAAGAACTAACTATAGTAAGTAAAATACTTCCTTTTAAAAACATTTTTATGCATCTTCAGAATGATATGCTTACTTTTTAAATAAGGTCTTAGTAGAATAAAATTAAAATTATAAGCCTAAGAAAAACAAAGTCGTGAGCTGTTTGCTGTTTTTTCTTCTTAGCATGAGTATTCCAACCTAATGCAACAACATGTATCCATATGTCAGAAGAGACCTCATCATTCTAGGGACTATTTTTAAACTTCACATTAAAAGTAACACAGAAATAAAATGGGAAAAATGTTCTTTAGAACATTTTAAAGGAAGAGTGAATATATGTTTGCTAGAATCTTCAGATGCATTCATAGTTGAGTAGAGTTATTTCCTTTTATAACCTGGAAATGGGAAACAATGTGAAGAAGTTGGCTTTTCTAGCTAAGTTATCTCTGACTTTTGCTTCAGGAAAAACAGAAGCTCTTTCCTGTTTGAATAAGTAGCTTTGCTTAAAGAGCTTCTTGCAAGTTAACACATGATGAGATCCATGATGTTAAAGGAAATAAAAATTGATTTAAAGAAATGAGAATGAATGCAATAGAAGATGGTGAAATAATGGTGTGTTTTGTGCCTCATATTTCTGGTTCATTATATTTCATCATTTAATGCAGAATCAAGTGCCGGGGGAAATGGAGCTAGTTAAACAGAACTGATCAAAATTGGTCTGCTTTTTAATAAACCCACTGCTTCCTCTCCATCGTCCACTCTGGTACTTGTGGCTATCTTGTATCTACCATGGACTGTGGGTCATCAAAATACGAAACCGAGGAGATATCAAATAGAAGTACATTGCTTTTCACCCTTTAGTAATTTGAAGGTCAGATCACAACAAAACTCCCTAAGAACCCCCAAAGAGACACTTAGGGCTCAGTTTCATCTTCCCTGGATACCCATATTTTCCAAGTCTTTGAGACCAACAGTACAAAATGGATATTTTCTCAGGAAAAATTCCACATCACTTAAGAATTTATTAACAATTTACATAATTGCCTAAGTAATCTGCATAATTGACAGAAAGTTTTAATGTGACCCTAGTTCAACTGTAACACTTATGGTTTTAAATTGAAATTGGTATAATTCATTTATGAGAGTAATTAAGCCATGGTGTCTAACAAATACAATATACACTGCCTGGGGCCTCCAAAGGCCAGAACACGCTATTAGAACGTTTTATTTAAACATGTCAAATCTGTTCATCTCCACAGTAACCCATGTTAAACTAGAGCAAATGGCTTGTTTGACCTTGAGCACGGTGTTTCTGAAAAGAAGGTATTTGAACCACAGAATTCAACCGTCTGTAGAGAGGAAAACTTAAAACAAATGCATAAAGCAAGGGTGGGCTGCACCTTGTTTTACTTCCAGACAGTGTTTGGAGCTTATTTTATGATAATCACAAAAGTTGGTGAACATAGATTTTCTTAACAAGAATAAAAGGCCTGAGGTTAATAAGTCGTTAGGTTATGAAAAGATGACTTTCGGTAGAATAAAGGAGTAGAGCCTCTACACCCTCCCAACCTGAGAGGCATGCTTTTCACATGTAAATGCATAGTAAGTCTAGCTAATTGAAAGCCAGTTACACCAGGCAGAAGTTAATAATTGGACCTATCCAATCTGTCCAGAGAAGACCATAGTTTAGTCTGGTTAAGAGCTAGTAGCATGCAATGACTTTTCACGTGGGAATTACCCGATCTCATGACTTGATTATCACTGCTACCTGTGTAGCTTTAGGGACCTGAAAATATGTGAGGTGTCAGCTATAAGTGGAATGATTATGTGGACAAAGTCTGTCAGGTGCACATTCCAGATCCACCCACTTGAGACACCCTTATGCGTCGTAATGCAAGTAAAACCCTGTCACAGTCACCATGCATGATCCTGGACCCCAACACTCGCCACCTTCTTTCTCTCCCTCATACTCTTGTTAGAATTTTCTTTTTTATGTTCAAATTGTTTTCCCTGACATTTTGTTCTCCAGTTTAAGGGTGCTATTTCCCTCAATTCTTTGTTTCCTATGATTTGCTGTCTTCTAATCCAATCTGCCCCTCGCCTTTGAGCTGCCCCTCTGAGGACCTTCCTGTTGTTCAACATCATCTTCTCCAGGGCAGGACACCATTGCAAGCAGGTGCTGTAGTTTATCCCGTTTAATTATCACTCATTCCTCTGAAAAATCTTCATTGTGAATAAAAGGAATGAGAAACTGATTTAGAGGAAATGAATGGAAAACATAACAATGCAAAAGAGTCCAAGTTGCATCATGATGCTGTGACCATGTATCACTTGGAAAGTTTCACTTTACCAAATAACCTGTGGGATTATAGTATTGCCTGTTGTATTGTGAACCATAAATTGTAGTAATTGCAACATGCATAAGCATGTAGAGCAAGCCACACAAAACCAACATATAGCTCAATAAATTACTCTAGGAGCAGTAGCCTTGCAATTATTGTTTTCATCAAGGAACAGAACTATGGTAGCTGTATGAGAACCTCTGCTATGCTCTGTCCCCTCAGCAGTTTCCCTCCTACCAGACAGCTATCATGTCTTCTGGCTGGTGATTTCCTCTTTGCATCTCCTTCTACAGTAGTTTTGACATCCAGATGGGCATCCCTAAATACTGAAGAAAGAACTGGAACTGGGTCCTTTCCAAATGAGGTAGCTTGAATTCCCTTTTATTCATAGATTCTATCTCTTTAGTCCTTTACTAGAACTGGTGGAGACCTACAGGGTCTTCCACAACCAGGGTTCTGGAGCTTCCACACACACAACACTGTTTTTTAATACTTCCCTCAAAATGGGCCAATCCCATCTAAATGCTTAAGGAGGTACGAGTCTTTCAACAAGAGTGAAACTGGTGGACTGTTCTTTTGACAAAGGGTACATTATGACCACTTGTCTTGTGAAGTTACTAATCATTGATGTTTAGTGCCAAGATCCATTAATCCATTGGGAATTACAGTGAGGGGCTCTGCTAACTCTTTTGTGTCCTTTTATGTATTATCTAGAATATCTTATACAGGGATAGTTTCCTCTGCAGTCATGTAGTGGAACATTCCCGTAAAAATGCCTTATCCTTTTCTGTATTATTTTTCATGATACTTAATATGCTCAAAGTCTTAATCTCCTTCTTTTTGGTACTGCAATGTCTTCCCTTGAAGTTACTAATATTGTTTTTATTGTCAATCTGAAATAATTAATTTTAAAATATGTGCTGTTTCAAACCATTGTATTCTTTTTTCTTTTTCTTTTCTTTCATTCTTTTTTCTTTTTTCCAGTACCAGTGATTGAGCTGGGAACCTTGTGCTTGCTGGGCAGGCACTTAGGCCCCTGAGCTATCTTCCCCAACACAAGCCATTATATTCTTACATTGTATAATGAACACATTTTCACATCTTTGACATCTCATAACATTGGCTCATGAGTCCTTTGGCCACAATTTTAGTAAATTTTAATATTCTGTTTTGTATTTTAATTAGTTGTAGATTTAACAATTACTTATCAGTGAGTCAGATAGAAGAGTAAAGTGCCTGCTTTAGCAAGAACAGGGACTGGGGTTTGATCCCCAGCTTGCCCTGCCAGCCCCATCTCTGGGGCCTGCTGAGATGGCTATTGAGACTGAGCATGGTGACACACTCTTATATCCCAGCACTTGGGAGGCTGAAAATATGAGGATCACTATAAGTTCAATCTGTGTAATGAGACCCTGTAGACCCTGTACTAAATACATTTAAAAATAGATAAAAATAAAAATATAATATTTACCTTTGGTCATTTTCACACCATGTTGGTATGGAGAATTTATTAGGATTGTGTTTTATATTTCTGATCCTGAATCTAGATTCTGCCAAATCATTTTGTGGGTGCTGTGAACCATATTGTGTCTATCCAAAGTTCAAAAGCTGCAGTTCTAATCCAAATGTAACTGTATTTGGTGAATAGGGCAGTAGCAAGGCTAAGAGAAGCCATAATATTGGGGTTGTGGTACAACAGAATTGGTTTCATTCATGAAAAAGAAAGAGACACCAGAGATCTTTCTTGGTCTGAAAGTCCAGAAGAATGTACAAGAGGCTGGTGGCAGTTGTAAGCCAGGAAGAAAGATCAATTAAGTGAGACTGTAAGTGAGCACCACAACAGACACTCGTGGTGATGAAAATGTTTTATACTTGATGATTCCACTGCCATTGTCTGCAGTGTGACATTGTCTCACAGGTTTACAAATGGTCACCATGGGGAAGGGAATGGGAAAACGAGATGCACTCTCTTTGGATTATTTCACATAATTGCTCATGAGTCTTGTTGATCTTAAAATAAAAAGTTCAAAGATATTAAAAATTTTATTTACGTGTTCATCATGATATGAGTTTTCTTGCCATTATTTTGAGTTTTTGCACATATCACACGATAAGCTTTATAATCTGATACTTTTCTTTAAATCTAAATGTAAATATCATGCAACACTTACGCTGTAAAGAACAGAGTGGTTGTACATGAACTAGGTCATGGTGCCCGTGAATTTCCTGAGATGGCATGCTGCTTTTCTAAGTTGATTTTGAGGTCTCTAACTGATGGCTTTCCAGTGTTTCTTATATGGTCTTCTTACGTGTGTGGAGTGCCACTTTGCCTGGTCCGGGGAAAATTTCCAAAAATGAGTTTTGACTGTTATTTCATCATGCTGAGCATTCTTCTGACAATCCTAACATATTTGCAGATCCTGTTATTTCATTTAGGAATTTCTCTATTTGTGTGTATCAACAATAAGCTTCATTCACACTGCTCTGGGTTCCTTTCACCTTTTCAGACAGATACTTTTCCACTTTCCTGGAAGATCTTTAAAGTTTGGATGCTGCTTTCAATGGTTTGTTGAACATTTTGGGACACTCCTGCTATTATGCTGCCTTGTATCATTTGCTTTGTTTAGAAATCCATCAATCTTGAGCTTCAGTCAATACACATACACACACACGTGTACACACTTCCATGTATATACATAAACATCACCAACAAAGCCACCACACAATACAAACAAAAGCAATACCACACAACTAACTTTCTTAACTGCTTCCCCACAGCCTTATCTAAAGCTCTGGTTGCATGCTGTCAAAGCATCTCCCTCTTCTTCTTCAGGCTAAATGTTCCTATTACTGGATCAATAATTATTTCAGTTACCTGGATCCTCTGAATATACATTCTTGGAGGGAAGAGCGTACATGACTACATCACCAGGGCTGCATCTCAAGCTCCAAGGTCATGATATGACCAGTCTAGAAAAACCAATCATCGAGTGGAAGCAGCATTTGATTTGGTAGCTCTCTGGAGGGTGAGGGTCATGTGACACAGCATGGCAGGATCTGAGAGTGGCCCAAGGGCAGTTTGAACATTTCAGGAGGGAAAAGCCTAATAATTTTGTTCATATAGTTTAAAATTTGAAGCAAGCATTTTTGTTATTGTTGTAGAAATATTTATAATTTTCTTATTTATAGTTAGTGATTTATTACAGATGGTGCTACAGAAAAATGAATTTATCCTTAGCATATTTATCTGGCACATAACACACCTTGATCATATCCATTGCTCACGACTCCCCTCTGAGCGTCCCTGCCCTCCCCTGTGTCCTTTCTCTTCTCTAATGGTCTTCCTTCCCAGCATACATATGTAACCTATAAAGGAATAAGTTTACTGTCTCATTCTCTTACTCCTTCATCTAATCTTTATGATTTGATTATTTTTTTCAGTAATGAATAATTCTCATTTAGTCAATAAGCAAAAACACACTTCAAGTAAGCATCCTCTTCCCTTCCCTTCCAGCCAACTTTGGTAACCTGACACAGATCCTGTGACCAACACCACAACTTTGTCTATTCTCTTGTAATGTGGTTTTTCTCACTCTTCTTCATAAATGTGGGCTGAAACTCTTCTAAGTAAGATTCATAAGCTTTGATATCTTCTGGCAATAGTGGATATTTTGAGCTGGCTCATTTTGGTCTTTGGGTATACACAAACCTGATACCTTATCTTGAATTTACTTAGGATTCTACTACTACTCTATTACTAGATGTGAGACTGTGCTGCCCATGAGGGGAGCAATTTATACTCACCCAAGTAGTTTATCAAAGATCCTATGCTTCATCTAATGTTGGTTTAATATCTCATTCCTGAAGCTCACCTGAGAAAAGTTACCCTGTCTCCAGGCTGCCCTCTGTAGCCTACCTGACCCCTCTTAAGCTGAGAGAAAGCCTTCAGTCATTTTTGCCCACTCATGAGTGCAAGAGTAACAAGCTTTTAAGATGGAACATTCTTTTTTCTCCTTTGGCCAGAAATTGTAGACTTTCCTCTGTAGGCTTCACTTGGCTGGTTTTGTACTAAAACTCATATGTTTGAATACATTCCATTATGCTCCAACCCAACATCCACACTCCAGGAACCATATATTGATCATTCTTTGAAGGCTGTATTGTGAGCCTCCCTCCTTCTATTATTTTTGGACGAAGTATTGAAAAATAAAGCTACTATATGTCAAGAACTTCTCCAAGGTAAAAGCAAAACAATTTCCTTCTTTGGTTTTATAGTCTCCAGGGAAGTGATAGGAGGGGGCTATAAAGCCACCTTATAAGTGTCCTTTGCAAATTCTGAAATAATGCTCTAATTTCCTTTTCTTTGTGAGATGTAGGTTTGGTGGTTGCTATTGTTGGAAAGAGGAGAAATTCAGCAAAAACTGGGATGACAAATAACCCCAGTTTAGCCTCCTGCTCCATATAGTGCATGTATGAAAGAGGGGTGCATGATGAAATAGTGTTTATCATTGAAAACCTTTGCTCTAGAAGACGGGCGCGTTTAATTAATTATTGATCATTTTCCAAGAGGTGAAGTAAGATTAGAAAAGTCACATTGGAAGTAGAAATAACAGACCATCCTCTAAATGTTCCACAGTAAAAGTCGCTACTAGGCGGATAAAGGAATTTGGAGGAGACAACAGAGAACAATGGTAACAAGAAAACAAATGACAGCCACGTTAGCTATGGTTGATTAAACAAAGCCTTTTCCATAGCTATGAGACTATTTATCTCTCTTTCATTGTTCTGTGTAAGAGTAACATCTTAACTGTTTTGTTATTTGTCCAATAATGATATTATTACATTTTGTTTTATAACTTTGCCTAACGTCTGTGTCAGTGCCAGATACGTATGACGTGAGCATCTGGGTCTTCTATGGCGCTTCCCACCTTGTGCGTGTTGCTATATGCTACGTGGATTTGCTCCAAGATATGTGTCATTGCCACAAATAAGAAGGACTGCCTCTCCAGCCGCTGAGTATAACGATGTAAAGTTTAAGGGCCTTCTCAGTTATTTTCTGTTTCTTGTCATCTTTGATCTCAGTTATTCCCCTTAAAATGCCTGTCATCAGCAGCAACAAACACTAGATATAATTGTAGGGATATTTCCGCAGGATAAGTGGAGAAAAAGAGGCTCTGGGAAACTGAATGAGTCCTTGGTGTCTGCTTAGCACCTTGTATTTGAAATCCATCTCCCTTGTATCTCATACGTTGCTAGAGAAATACTAAAAACGACCTTAATCATTGGTTGAGTGTGTGTGTGTGTGTGTGTGTGTGTGAAGTGTGAGGAGTGAGGTAGTCTAGTACTCTGATCCATTATTGAACATCATCTTCATTATTTAAGAGTTCGAACTTAACCGCCATTCATTTCTCAACCCACTTCATACCTGTTCGAATGTCTGCTGGAAAAAAGCAGAACTAAACAGGAAATGACTGTTGGTAAGGACAGGGACAGAGCATAGCCCAGTGCCCTCCTGCTGCATGCTATGGGCTGAATGAGTTGTGCTGCCCTCACACTCACAGGCTGAAGCCTAAATGCTTCTGGAGACAGAGCCTTGAGAGATTATTAAGGTCAAATGAGTTCATAACAGTGGTACGCTAGTTTAGCTATTAAATGCCCTTCATGGTTCATGTGTCAAAGGCTCAATTTCATACTATTGAAAGGTGGTGAATGTTTAAGAAATGAGCTGAATTGGGGCACTTAAGGTAATTTTTTTGTCATTATAAATTGGTAATATCTAGTATGTTTTACAGTAACAGAAAGCTAATTCCTGTAGGGCCTAAGTTCTATAGGATTGGTGGCTGCCTAAAAAGATAAATAAAATGATTCTCCCTCTTGTCTCCATCCCTTTCTTGCTCTCTCCCTCAACCCCCCACCCCTGATGGAAAGGGACTTAAAACTAGACTGCGGACTCTCACCAAGAGTGAATGTGGCTAGAAATTTGATTTTTCACTTCTAAGGCTCAAGAACTCTAAAAATACAAATTTCTGTTGTTTATTTTTATTTTATTATTTATTCATTTATTTATTTTGTATTTTAGGGAAGGGTCTACAGGGTGTTCAGGGTCTCACTACTACATTGGACTCATAGTGATC
>NW_004524578.1:10242075-10243596 GCF_000260255.1 Octodon degus | reverse complement strand
CAGGGTAGCAGGAAGCTCTCCACACACTCACCGGACCTGGGCTAGGACTGGGTCCCTCAGGACATTTTAGTGCATCTAGATTCTTAAGGGGTTCCATTTTTCTTCTGATACAAGAAAAGACTAGGGACCCACTCACAGTCTCTGGTAGAGTGCAGTGTTGTTTTCACAGCCTCTCCTACTGCTCAGGCTTAATTTCTACTAACATCAGAGTATTGAATTGTCCTCTAAGATTTCAGAACAGATGCCATAATGCACACAACAGATTCAAAGGAAAAAATTACGTGTTTCTTGCTGCATATGAGATTTAGAGTGATACAAGTTTTCTCAGTCTGTATTCTGGTAATTGACAATGTTCATAATTCTTTTGACATGCAAAAACTTCTCAATTAGAGGAGGTCCCAGTTGTTAATTCTTTCAAGGATTACCCATGCGATTTGAGCTTTGTTCATGAGCCTTTTTCCTACCCCTGTTCTGGCAGAAGAACGTACAATCCCATTGAATACTTAATCCAAGTTCCATCGATGTATTTTGGGTGATGCAAAAGTTTGATTCAGGGAAAGTGTGCCTGATGTATGTGTATCATCAGAATATATTTCAGAAACAGATTTCAAAAGTATACATCCTAAAGAGCTGGGCTCTTTCTAAAAGAAGAACATGGCTTTTTTGAAGTGTACTGTTTCACTGGAAGTGATAGGCTTGCTGTGCACCTGAGGGACGTGGGGAGGTATTCATCAAACAGCAGATATTAGGGGATTAAATGTGAGTGAATCCTTCTGAGCTTATTCCAGAGGCTCCAACCAGGCAAAACATTTGCATCTCGGCACCATTAGATGGCCTGGAGTTCTTAATTACTAAACAAATGGAAAGATGCTCCCTGGTGCTGACAGCTCCTTTGTGTATCATTCTTCACAGAACATGAATGATTAATGGAATTTTCCCAACACAGTCAAAGTTGTTTACTGATGGAATTAAAGCTGAAATTGGCAAGGTCCTAGTGGAGAGACTTTCGCTATAATGTCACAGACCTGCCCCGCTCTCCAGATGAAAAATAGGGACAATTAGTGATGGCTCTGAGCAGTCGGGAGTTTCTCAAGGTTTGATCTCAAACTACAGTTGTCCTCATTGGAAATTGTATTGGGTATTAGTCCTGCCATTCAGCTTTTCCTGTGGGCTATCAGCATCAGTGACCTAGTCTGGATATGGATAGAAGCACTCTGCCCAGGGTAGTCAAGTGGCTTCCTGCAAAAGCCTGTGTCAGAGAGTAACAAGAGTTTCACATCTCTTCTTTCAGTGCCTTCATTCTACACATCCCAGTGTATTCCTGCAGAGACTCCCAGCTGAGGGCAGGGTGACAAGGAAAATGCCCTCTTCATAAGGGTCAAATCTTAGTGCCTTTCTTCATGAAGAGCTGTGACTCAGGAAGCATGATTCTTTGGGGATGCAGGTAGGGAAAATGCAAAAAGAGAATAAAGGTGCAGTCTAAAAGCATATATCCAGGTGTACTTATGGAAATTTCTTCCT
>NW_004524578.1:10239923-10241455 GCF_000260255.1 Octodon degus | reverse complement strand
GACTTGTTTTTGTGGCTTCTGTGAATCAAATCAGAGGACAGTGTTCAATATAAAATTTGTGGGTTTTCCTGATTCTGTATATATTCTACCCAAAGGTAGCCAGATTAAACTGTATCCTACAAGTGACTTTTTTCTCACAATATCCTGGATTAAATACAGGTTTCTGAATATGAAAATAATTCATGAGGTTAAATGCTGAATCTGTAGATTCAAGGCTCTGGATAAAGTCATTTTGCCTAGTTTCTCAAAGAAGAGGTTCTGGAAAACAAGTGTCACACATCAGCGTCTTTGTAGCAATTATGCCTGTGAGATACAATGCGTTCACTTGTGAATAGCATAATTCATCTCCACGCATGTATTTGAAAAGAGCCGGCATTGCTTCCGTGACCCGTGGATAAAAAGGAAATAGACGCGAGAGATAATAGCTGATTTGTGTGTGATAACACCAAGCAAGTGCCAGGTAAGACTCATGCTTGGTAAATGCTGCTCATGTGCGTGGTGCTGTGAATAACAGGATATCAGCGAGCATTCCTTTAATTCTACCTGGCAATCAGCCCTGCCAAGTATGGTGGATACCACTTTGTGTGGCTTTCCTGTTGCCTGCTCCAATTAGTGCTGAGTGAAGAAAGCAAAGGGCATGTTTTGATTTTATTTTTGAATGACTCCCTCTCTGCAGGTTCCACAATCCGTGCTCTGCCGATGTTTCTGTCTCAAGTGAGCTTCTACCACTTCACAGTTTCACCTTTTCCGTGGGAAGTGCCAGGCGCCGCGCGAGCAGGCAGATGCTAGGGTGATTAGCTGGAAGCCCATGTAAATTAACCTCCTCCGCTAGAATGTGGTTCCAGTCTGGAAAGGGTTGCGTGAGTTCTCTCAGTATATTTCCACCACCATTGGAGAAATATAATCATCTCTTGGCAGACCATAAGGAATAACAGATCCCCAAGTGTCTCAAATCACCAGGGGAGTAGTTATTTTATAATGACATCCTTCTTTTGCTTTATTCTACTATGGGCTCACAATGATAAGTGGCTTAGGCAAACTAGGGTGTGGAACACGAAATGCTTCAGGAAGAAAAGATTTTACAAGTTTTCCGAACTGCAAATTCAATTTTTTTTTTATTATTGCCTTTAAAATGCTGCTGAAATGATTCAATCTACGCAATGAGCCAGATACAAATTGGGGAGCATGGTTAAAGTATTTTTTCATTCAGTCTAGTAAGTTCTGGGGAATAATAATTGACAGAGAGAAAGGTAAAATTGGAAAATGTCCAACATGCAAATAGTGAAGATTCTGTGATTTTTAAAGTAAAGTCCAGTGTCTGACACTTCAGGGGATGCTTCCTCTGAAGCCCACATTATATGGAGATGAAGTAGTGTCAGAAGACGTTGGCATTGACATTGCGACTTAGTGGTAAACGGGACTAAAGACGGCCCTGACACTTACCCATTATGAGATCCGATTTTCACTTCACACTTGGAGCTTTGGTTTTCTTATTAGTCAATGTGATCATCATAGTCGATGTACAATTGTTG
>NW_004524578.1:10217169-10239448 GCF_000260255.1 Octodon degus | reverse complement strand
CCACCACAACTAAATCCTTTCAAATGCTTTGTAGCTGAGTCTCTTTGCTTACTTATATGCTTGTTTATTTACTAGCAAACTTGACAAAAAATGTACACGTATTCAATGAGAAAACAAAGCTATAGAAAACAAGGCAGATGTGTATGTTGAGGAGATTCAATGAGGTAAAGAGAAGCAACTAAAGCATTTTCTTGTGTTGAGTTTTTACGTTTGCTTGGAAATACTTACTAGCTCTTAAACTTGGCCAGGTTTAACAAGTCTCCATCTTTGATGCAAGGTAAAAGAGATACAAAAACATTTATTGACTATATAACAAAACAATGACTAATGAAAGAATAGTATTATTCTAAATGTTTCATTTGCATATATTCCACGTAGTGCAAACACACACACACACATCCTCACATAAAGAGTCCAAAGAGCTTTGCAATGCATAAGGAGTAAATTGATTTTGCTAACGTCAAAACCTAAAGTACAACTCATTTCATTTGCTAGTGGAGACTAAATATTTCTGTGCATCCATTTGGAAAACTGTTCCAAAATTTCCTTTGGAACCCTGAGAATGTTTTCTGTGCTCTAAACTAACCGGTTTTTGTTGTTGTTGTTGTTGTTGTTGTTGTTGTTGTTGTTGTTTTCACTTTTGGAGCTTTCTCAGACAGAATTCCAAAGAGCCTTTTTGGTAACATATTGCTTTTAGCATCAGACAGCAGTCAGTTCTTGTTGTTCTTTCAGGTATTCTTGTGTACTGATTGGTTCAGGATACTGCTCATTAGTCTGTGATGCTAATAGCATTTACTGTCATATAAAGGATCACACAATTTATTATTGGTGCTATGATATTTCATGAAGTGATTGTTTAAAGCTTTTGTTCCAAAACTAAGTATGAGATTTGCCTATTTTTTTTTTTTTTACTTCTGGAGCCTTCTTGAGCTTTGACTTGTGAAATTTCTCAAACATATAATGGTAATCATATTTTTAATTTAATGTATTTTCCTCCATTTTTATTAGTGTGTTTCCATCTTTGAGGGGAGTTGGTTCATGTGCTTGACACATCCCAATTTTGTTCATCCCTTCCCTCTCCTTCCTTGCCCTCTCCCCTCTTTCTTTATCCCTTTTCCATTTGATAAAGGTCTTTCTCTATGTCTCACTTCGCTCTTCATTTTGGGGTTTCACACATAAGACGAACCACACAGTATCTAAGCTTTTGTGTCTGATTTATTTCTCTGACCATCATGGCTTCAAGGTTAATTACAGAAGTAATCAATCAATTAAGGCTGGTCTCAGCTACTCTCTCTGGCTTCCCTTAGTTCGACAGTTCCTTCGCGAACCTGAAGAACTATTTCTTGGGCTTTGTTCTAGTGATCAACTCCTGAAAATAGCCACT
Organism: Octodon degus; assembly: GCF_000260255.1. Classification (NCBI taxonomy): domain Eukaryota; kingdom Metazoa; phylum Chordata; class Mammalia; order Rodentia; family Octodontidae; genus Octodon; species Octodon degus. The sequence goes on along the minus strand of NW_004524578.1, from coordinate 10,238,064 downwards.
AGAACTCCATATATGTGACTACTGGAAAAGGAGTCCAGGAGAAACACAGAGGATCCTGGTTGGAACCAGAAGCCATGGGGAGTCACTTTCATTAGTGTAAATCAGGGAAAGGACCAGAAGGAAGAGAAAGAAAGGAAGCAGAGAATTCATTCAGTAGCTCTCTCCTGGAGAAGGTCCTGCAGTCCATTAGAGCATTTGAGACCTTTTATGTCAGGCAAGAGACTGCATCCCGGAACATTCTCACTACCTTAAATATTGACAAGAAAGGAACAGCAGACCCTACTATAAAAATAAGCTGAAAGCACACTCAAACAGCAACTGCTGTGAGCATGCCCGTCCATTGTTTCTGTATTTTCGTTTGATGAAAATGCATGGAAAAGGGAAAGAATTTGTTATAGGAAAAAACATAAATAAATAAAACTGTATTGGAACTTAGACTTCCAACAGCTCAGGAAACCCTTCCAAAGAAGCATAATCTACTGGGTCAGCAGTCCAGAGCTAAGCTGAGCTGATGGTTTTCTCTCAAAATAATGCTTGACATGGTGTTTGTTTTTAACTCATAGTAGGAAGAGTGAAGTGCACTCTATTAGCAGCTGTTGTAGTCTGGATTGTGATCCTCCAGTAACTGTGGTGCTACCACTCTCAAGAAGTGAGACATGGTGTCAGCTGCTCCTGTTTGGTCAGCAAACTACTAACGTTCTCTGTTCTTTGGACATGAGTGGCTGGAATCTTCCTCTTAAGAACTTAGGACAGAGATCTTTTAATGTACCCATTGATACCATTATGCACACATTCCTCAGCAGAGAAGTATTTCATTCCAAGTCATGGCAGGCTCAACAAAAATGTTGAGCTACATCTACTCAATGGTCACTACATGTTTTCTCATTTATAAAAATTACAGGAAACAGAAAAACATAATAACCATTTGAAAAATCAATCAGACAAATGCGACCTAAAGCATCCTCTACAACAACTGGACCAGTATCTTAAAAAATTCCAAGTCTTTAGAAAAGCTAGAAGGTTGGATAGAAGTATATACAACTGCAACTTGTGAGCTTTCATTAGATTTTGGTTCAAAAAATTATTTCTTAAAGAAAGACATTTTGGGACAAGTGGATGATGTAACTATGAATTACAAGTTAAATATTAGATGATGTAGAAGTTTGAAACATTCTTAGATGTTAAAAATGGCATTGAAGTAATGTAGAACATCCTTAATTCAAGGATACACAGGTGGTATAATTGCAATACATAGTGAATGTTTCAATTTAAAATGTTTTGTGGAGAGAAGGGTACACGGATACTCTTTATCTTTAAAATACTCTCCTTTTTCTTTGGACACACTCATCTTATTCTTGCCATACTCTGAAGAAGTTCTGAAAGTCTTCTTTCATTAGTGTCTTCTGTGCCATTGTCATGCCAACTTCTTTGTTCTGAACATTTACTCTCCAGCATCATTTTGACTTTTGGGAAGAGCAAGAATGCATTTGGTGCAGTGCCAGATTTGGTGGATGAAGTGGATGAAAGTGCACCATGCTGTCATTGCTTCACAGAAACTGCTGTGATTTTTGATCAATGAACTAGAAACTAGCAGTTAATTGGTAGGATTCTCACCTTCACTAATTGTATATGCTGATACCTGTGAACTAACCAACTGCACTGAAGATAGCAATGTGTAATACTAGGGCCATTCTTGGAATGCCTGTCATTCTGGTCTTCTAAATACATACTGCTTGCCATGATATACCAATTATTGCCATGCTATCTCTCAAGTAAATGGATGTTTTTTTTAAAGGGTAATAAATGAAAACAAAAGACAAGAAAAAAAGGTGCAGGACTGTCCTACTACGATGCTTTATATGGTTAGATTTCTAAATTTCTGTGTAAAATATGTAATTGTTTATTCCTAGTTTTTTAATTTTTTTAATTTTTTCCTTCATATTCTGTAGGGACTTAAAGGTTAAAATATCAATACTTGATGGAAAATACCTGTTCCATATTATGCCTAAGATGTTTGACAGTCAGACAGATAGTGAGATTAAGCTCAACTGCCTATGTTATAGGGTAATAACAATAAGATTCTGTTCTGGAGGGTTAGCAACCTAAGTTTCCAAACCAAAAATTAGAGAAAAAGAAGGGCTGCAAGGACAGCCAACATTTTCAGCCCTAGCTTTTCAAGGTCACTGAGGACTCAGGATATAAAAGAACCTATACTGCAACATCCTGTAACTCAGTTGTGTCCCAAATATGCGGATCAAGGAGATTATGGGGCCACAGAGGAAAGTGATCAACAAGGTAGAGTGTGCCTAAGGAGAGTCACATGGAAAGAAAACATTCTCTCAGGCTTTCACAGAGTGCAAATTGGTCAAGCAATGCCGTGACTCATCTACATGGCTGACACTGACAAAGGATCTACAAATTGTGGTACAGAGATTCAGGATAAATCCTGAGGGGATTTGACTGTCCTTATCAGATACAAAAGTTACATTTCTTGTTGTAAAGGTCTTGCTTTAACTTGGTCTTAACCATCCAGCAGAAAAGTATAAAAATGAGGTATAAAAAGTAAAGTCATATTAATATGTTGAGCTAAAAAATGTGCAAGTCAAGAACTTCTGACACTGTTAGTCTTATGGAAAATCCTCTACTATTATGGACTACTGGACTGTATTGGAATATTTTGCTGAATTCACGCATCTATAATATTTGAATGACTATGGAATACCCTTCTCTGACAAAACTAAATAAAAAGGGGATGCAAATGAGCAACCATTTTTTATCTGTATATTCAAAATAGATAGGATAGATATACAGCTACATTCTCTTAATTCAATGAATAGAAACATTTGTTCTAATAGTGCTTTTGGACAGGATATCGTGTCTGCATCTTGTACAATGAATAACCACTAAGACAACAATATGAAATATATTAATTACTGAAGCTGTCCTACTAATCGATTTTGAAACTCTCTCATTGCTATTTGTTTCTCAATAAAATTATAAAAAAAGAAAAAAAAAGAGAATGATCAAATAATATGGTGTAGACATAAATTTTAAAAATAGGGCAGTAAAAGAAGCATTGACATTAATCTTTCTCAAAATATTTCCCCTCACTTCAAATACACTTATAAAGTCATTCTTGCCATTGTATGTTTTACTCTAATAAAGATTTTTAAATAATAATTTCATTTTTCTATATCCCTGTACTTTAGTAATAATGAAATGCTATTTCTCCAGAGCTTACTTTTAAATAAATACACTAAAAACTTAAAAGAAGCAAATGTTCATAATTATTTAATGTGACTATATATATGTATACACATATATATGGCTTTCAGCTTACTTTAACATATTGAATAATTTTCAAAACAAACATTGAAAGAAAAGTAAACAATTTCAAAAAAAAGGATATATTTAAATAGGTAATTGTTTCTGAAGATCAGAGGGAACTGAGAAATAAAAATTAACTTACTGTATGCTTAGGTTGAATTGACAATTGAGTAAGCCATGTAATTCCAGCGCTCAGAAAATTTTCAGGCACTAGTGTACCTTAACAAATGCCACTGATGTGCTCACTGGACACTCCTGTGCCGTGTGATTCATCAGGCCAGGAAGGGGCTCTGACATCACCTGGGGCAACAGCACCTATGTCCTAGAAGTCACAGTGGCCAAGCAAAATCATTACAAAAGACCCTGACAATCAACACAAGTAAAATATTAATATAAGCAATAGCAATTAGAAACCAAGGACAAGTCAATAAGACACTAATGATGCCCTGATAACAAAGCTTATTTCCTGGAAACTGTGGGAATTTCAACAATCTGCCTGCCTCCCTAGATGGATAGAGCTCCACAGCATTGCGAAGATGTTTGTAGCGGCCAGACTTCCTGGCACCGAGCTGGATTAAGGCTGATGGTAAATTCCCTTGGCATGCTAATTTTAGCTTATCAATATCATCTGTTAGTAACTCTTCATAACTCATTTAATAGCCACCAACATCCAGAGGAATTTGATGTCAGTTGCACATAGTCAGGGAAGAATGGATTTCAAACTTCGGTGTAAGTTCATCAGCTTCTGAGATGAGCTTTAGCCCAGCGGTGGATCCAATTTAATATTGAGAAGACTTCATTAGATCAAAAGTATCACGACAAAGTACATGTTGCTCCCTCCATCTGTCTAGCTCACATATAAGATCAACTTTTTAAATAATGTCATATGGAATTACATAAAATGAATGATCCGTAGACACCAATAATGATTGCTCTTGCTTCTATTTTCTGAAAGATTCTTTCCGGATACTATTTTTTTCCCTCACGTTTGTTAGTTTTCTGTTTTACTCTTCTGCATAAACCTAAAATACCATCACACTGGAACGGCCATAGAAAAAAATCAGAACTGGGGAATTCCTTGGCCTAGAAACAGAAACCTTATTGTAATGTTGTTCCAGGCAGGAAGCAACTCGACATGAGTGGTATCAACTTCTATGACCCATTTTAATAAACACTTGGAATTGTTTTAAAGATGTTAATGAGCTCTCTAAAGACCTTTCCTATGTGGAAAAATAGAGTTCCAAGTTGGGAATTTTGTCCTGAAGGACACAGCCTCCCACAAGCAACTACCATCTATTTTCCTCTTTTAAGTACAGCATTGCTACACTCGAGTGAGCCTAGCGGACTAACGCCTCTGCAAGTAATGGGATTACTGTGGCATCACAGTTCACTGGCTGGCTTCATTTTGGAAAATTCATCTTTTTTAATGTTGTTAAATTATGGTGCAACAGCCTTAACCTATGAGAATCGAGTTCTGACGCCTTGCAAAGTAAAGACCTAGAGTAACCAAAGAAAGGGCACATGGGGAAGCAAGTAAGGAAACACACTGAAATTCTCCACTGTCAAAAGAGAGTTTTCAGTTATGTACCACTTTTGCTGAAGAATAAAAGAAAGTTGTGATGGTAAAAAAAAAATTAAAAAAGAGAGAGTGCCCACAGTATATATTGCTGACTGTGCTCTCATTCCAGGTGCCCACCTCTGTCATGGCCAGCGGGGCACACAGGACATTTTTCTCTTTCAAATTGCATGATCTGGTAGCACTCACTTCACATCTACCATGAAGCACTTGCTGTGCTAGGCACATCCATGCAGAATGGTCTCCTATTTGGGTGAGAAAGAGAGGAATTTGAACAAATATCAAGAGTTGTAGGTGACATGGTGTCGCATCAGATTTTATATAGAGCAAGGGTTGGGTGGAACAGACCTAATACAGTACATAGGCTGACACTGGGAAAACTATTCTGTGAGAATGTCATGCTTGAGTAGGGCTTTGGAAGTTCAGTGTGTGGACAAAGTGGTGCCCTGAGCAAGTGTGGTGATTTGAGGAAGCCGGAAGGGATTAGGTGCGGCACAGAGGTGGGACCTTGGACACTAACCCGAGGTTGCTGAAGAGTGTGACACACGATGTCTTCGCTGAAGGGCCATGCTGCGAGGTGCAGATAGGCATCATCTATGCTGTGGTGGATTATTGATGTGGGGGCCCCAGCAAGGGAAAAGGTGTGGGGGATAGAATGAGAACTATTGTCCATAGTATAATCCAACAAAGATCTTGTAAAAGGTCCAGTTAAAAGTAGGGGCTATGTAAAGTCATGGATAAACTGGTGTAGATAGAAACAAGAAAGTGGGGCCCCACATGCAGACTTCTTTTGTTCTGGACTAGACAGAGATAGTCCCTCCTGGAGGGTACGTGCATACAGGCCATGGCAATGTTCCACATCCAAAGTGCAGGAAAGGCTTCCAGAGTGTCCATGGCTCCACTTGGTGTGTTTGTTGAGAAAAATTCCTTCAGCATGTCTTCTACTGAATAACAGCATTTGTATCAGAGCTTTATAACAGAATAAATTGATTTCTGTAAGAGATTCCTATGTATTATCTGTAGAGTGATCATGTGCGTGATAATTTGTGTATGACTTAGGAGATTTGAAGTAATCAAGAACTGCTAAACTTTAGGTAACTAGTGCAGAGGAACACCCATGATAGCTCTGTAATATTTATAAAAATACGACTTGGCTCTCTGTTCCAAATAACTGCTATCCAAGGCCAAGTCATGGCTTGCTCCTATAGAACAGTCACAAATAATGATTAGAGCTCTGTGACACAGATATGCTTTCAATTCCAACTGAACGCCAGATTTTCAAGTGGCACTTACCCAAGAGGGAATGATAAATATTGTAAGGTCCTTATTCTGTCAGCAAAACATTCCAGATAGAGGGAACAAAGAAGAAGAGAGAGGAATCAATATAGAACTTAAAGGAGCCCTTATTCTAGGAATCTTTTCCACCAAATATCATATGAGTTATGAGTTAATGTTATAGCGATCTGAATAAACAATTTCAAATTAAATGATCAAATAATGAAACATCAATAGAAAATAAATATATATAAAAATATTTTAAATGCACTCTGTACTTGTATTGTGGGATAGCGGTCCATTGTTTCAAGAATACTATAATATTCAAGTGTGAATTATTTTTAAAAAGTTCAGATATAAAAATCAGTGATCATGGAAAACAAATACACAAAAGTCTGAAGAAGTGACATCAAACCATAATAACATCTTTCAACTGGGATGTGTGTTAGGTTGGTAGGTTGTTCTGCAAGAATATTTTCATTCTAAATCATCGCTGGATAACAGAAGTCTCCATATAATGATCATTTGAAGAGGAGTCAGTGAAACTGAAGAAATGAGATTTAAAAATATTTAATTGTGGGGCCGGAGAAATAGCTCAGTAGAATAAGTGCTTGCCTGGCAAGTGCAAGTGCCTGAGTTCAATCCCTGGTTCTGCAAAAATTTATTTGTAAATGAACACCTGTGTCCTATGGAATTATAAGCAATCACAACAAGAAAACTAAAGAGATGGGCAGCAAGACCCTAAATCATTGGGTTCAAGTTCTTACATTTTAAATTATATAATACATAAATCATATTGCTCAGAAAGTATGGGAATAGCTAATAATGTTTAACATGTGTATATATGAGCAACGCAAACATTTAAGTACATATAACCATATACTCATGTAAAGAATGTGATTTAAAAGTTATAAATACTTCATAGTTCTCCTATCTGTGGATATATTACATTATCTAATATATACCAAGGCCTCTTTGGATCTGCCCTTTTCTGTATGGTGTCAGACGTGACTACATTCAGGCATGTGCTATATTATAAGTTTTGCTGAGCTACATGCTTCTGCAATGTTGCAACATGATGTCTTAAACTTTGTCTAATCTGTCAAATATAGACTATTGGAATCTGATGCTCAATATGAGGGCTCACTTTCTCTGATGATGAGCCAGGCATCGTGTCATTCAGAAGCTAGAAAGTTACTGGATCTTTAAGAGAGTTTGATAAGATGCCTGCAAGCAGGCACAAGGGCCAGGAGTTTGATCCCCAGGCCTTTCATGCCAGCCACACCCCCTGGGGCATTCTGAGACAATGACTGAGACTGGGCGTGATGGCGCACAACTGTAATTCCAGCCCTTGGGAGGCTGTAAATAGGCAGATCATTATGAATCCTATCTAGTAGTGAGACCTTGAACACCCTGTAGACCCATCCCTAAAATACAAAAAAAAAAAAAAAAAAAAAATTAAAAGGAGAGAGTTTGAGTCACACAATGGAGTTATGAGCTATAGAAGTTTCCTTCTCTTTGTGAGCATTTTATTTGGCTCAGTAGTATAAAAGGTATATGCAGCATTTTGGTAAATATCGGGTACATATTAAAATGGAATATGATTTAAATCTTCCTTTGCTTGTTTGGAACTAGGGACTGAACCCAGAACATGTTAGGAAAGTCCCATAGCACCAAACTGCACCTCAATAAAATGTGATATGACTTTAATTTTCAGGCTTGAAATAAGGAAACCAAGTTGGTTTTCTGACTAGAAAGGGCAAAAGTGTCCTGAGCCAGTTTCAGTGTTTAGAGGAGCTGGGTGCACCCAGGTACACACAAACACAAAAGAGCCTGCCACATGACTTTATACCATATGGGCTGCAGCCACACTTCTTATTTAGAAGTAAAATAATTCAACAGTAATTCATTAAGGAGTCCTTTAAGGAGCTAGTTACATAGTACACATCTTATGAAAAAGTTAATTTTACCCAACTAAGTATACTTGTGATAATATAGTTTAGATTTGTATGACATATTGTGCTGTAATATTTGAAAATGCTAATAAGTCTCTAAAGCTGCTTTATATATGAAAAAAAAATTAAGCGTGCCGATTGTGAAAATATAGCACCAATCAATGAATGAGATGATGTTAAAGCATATAGTCTTTTTCCTTAAGTACTCCTTTTAGGAAGTTCTGTAGGAAGACAGGATAAAGGGTGTAAAGTTTGACTGTAATTTTTTTAACTTAGTATATATTAAGTTGGCAAAGTCTTTTATATTTGTGAAATCCATTGTGAGTAGGCTCCTGAGACGTGGCATGTTCGTGATGTATTTAAAAAGCAACCTAAATCTACAGATAGAACTGGAACACAATGCTGATAGCTTCTAATCTACCCCTGCAGTTACTGGGAAAAATCAACCTTTTTCAATATTAGGCCTCAGAGAATACATGCATTGAAAATTACATTCCAGGCAAGTCATCATCTGTATAATTGCTCCATTTAGCAGGTTTGAAAAGTTTGTTATCGTGGAAAGAAAAAAGTCTTTCTACAATAAAATGGTAAGAGTATTTTTAATCCCATGTATATTATCCATCATGGAAATGATGTATTGAATCTGAATCTTTGTTAACTTTGTGACATCATGCACCATGGAGAGAGCTGAAATTCATCAAGGAAATTCTGTTGTATGACCTGCTTTGGCATTTTCATCTGATGAAGTCAGGAAATGGGCTGGCTAATAGTCCATTTTGGAGTATTCTAAGATCTTGGCAATTCCATATTTAAGGAGGTTAATAGGATACTAATTGGGGCCTAGGTGAATAGTTCACAAGAAAAATGAACTCACCTGGACACGAGGCTTGCACACAACCCAAGGCTCCCTCCCTCTGCAACCACTTTTCCAAATGGCTTCACCTTGTAATGCAGAGGGGAAGGAATCTTACACCTTGGGAGTCATGCACGGTCGGCAGCCTGCCTCCCAGTTCCTGGGTAATGTGGTTGGCCAGATGCCAGGGTCAGAGGCCACTAGCAAGGTCAGCATTCTACCTTGTATGAAATGGAAGTGAAGAAGAAACCCCAAGGAAAGAAAATGTAAATTGAAAATCAAACCTCTATTAAAAGCAATTGTGAGCTTTCAGTAGGAACTTGCTTTGTTAAGAATCAGAATTTCCAATTAAAAAAAAAATCAACTTCCATTCATTGCATCTGGAGAAGTAGAATTAAACCATGTGTGTTTATTCTTTCAACAAATATACGGAGATTCCTGGCTTCAGGGACTATTAGTGTATGCGGTAGTTAGCGGTTCATTCATCAACACCAATAGGGATGAGATGATTATGTCCTCGTTCAATATTCTCTCCAGAAAATATTCGTAATAACTGGTGGATGACTTGGAAAATTCATCAATACAAAAACCCAGTTCTCTATAATATGTCAGGCTTTTCCTCTGGCTTGTGCCCCTTGGGCAATGTTAGATTCTAAATAGAGTTTTTCAATTGTCATTTCTTGCTGGTTTCTCATTAGAGTGCATCCATAGATAGCACACTGCACTTTTTCTAATATCTCCTTACCTTTTATGTACAGAAAGAGTTAAGAATTTTTCTACCCTAAAAGCTTATGGCATGTCTTTCCATCTCCCTCTCAATGTGCAATCCATCTTCCAAGTTTCTAGAAGCGGCTAAGATTTTTAAAAAAACAGCTGTAATCTGTGGTCATTGATGGTGGAGTAGATTGTTTGCCAAACTATTACCATAACTGTCAACCGAAATCAGAAAAATAATCTCATTGTGCTGGACAGATGCGTTTCCTGCATTATTGATATAGTCACTCCAGAGTAATAGAGAAATATAAAGCATTGTTCTATTTACAAAAGGAGATTGACCAAGTCCTTGAAAGTGAGCACCAGGGACAGGCACTTACAGGAAGTGAGATATAGTCAACTCAGTAAAAGTTATGTGTCACGGTCACATGACCTCCGTTGCCAGCAGAGGCTCTCAGAGGACTCCCTCCTTTCCTTCCTCTTCACTTTCAGGCTAGTGTTGTGATTTGCTTTCATTTTCAAAGGGCCCACAGAGTTGTTAAAATGAGTCCTGTGGAATTAGAATTAGCAAACCCTTGCTTAGCCCACACAACCCTCAACCATTTCCTCAAGTCTGCATGGCCCTCAGCCTTCGTGCCTTCACTACACACCTCTAGGCTGCACAGGAAGTCATCAAAACCACTACATCAGAAATTAATTGACTCTGTTCATTTCAAGCAGATGATCCCCATCCTCCCTCTGGAGCAATGAGTTAAACATGCTTAGTACCAAGTGGTCTTGCAAGAAGGATCAGTGGTCTTGTCTATTAAGCAACTACTCCACCATAATTTGAGCTGTTAATAATGTTGACCACCTCTATTTGAGGAGCACGCACACACCTCCATGAAATGGCAGGCACTTCATATTTATTATCTTTAATCCACACAACATTCACGCTAAGATAGAAAATTGCTAAGGAACTGGTCAAAAGATGGGTGCTCAGAGAGGTTCTGTAAATTGTATGGTATACAGAGACATCCTTAGTAGTTGATCTGGAATTTGAACCTAGGCCTAACTCTAGGGCACATTTCTAAATGATCAGACTTCCTTCTGATCCTTTATTGAGATACAAGCAAAAATACATTGGAATGCACTGGAATCTTTATACTTGGCTGAGGTACTTCTCTCAAATACATGTAACAACACAAGGACAAAGCTTCATTTCTTTTACACAAATAAAGGCCAGTGCCATTGCTGCTTGGTGCCTGCACTGAAGATCTCATAACAAGACCTGGTCAGGGAAAGGGTAGTAAGACCTCAGTCATAAATGCCTTGCATGCACCTAGACTTTGCCCTTAGAAAGATGGATCCAGATATTTTGGGGCAGAAGGTCCTGCATTTTAACAGCTCCATTCTGAGCACAAGGTAGGGAACCAGGGAGTCAAAATGCTTACATGGACAACCTAAAGTCTCTGTGACTTAGTATCCTCTTTTGCAATACAATACATGACCCTGGCATTCTCTACAAACAACACAAAGAGGAGAAGCAGAAAGTCTTATGAAATGTTAAATGATGTCCGTACTGAAATATTAAGTTTCAATTAATATTAAAGCTACAAGACAAATGGGAAGTCTGTTACCTTCAAATATCTATTATCACTACTGATCTGGGTTTGTTAATCATTATTTTCAGGATGATGCATCAGTAGTATTTTGAGAGTTCATGAGAAAATGGTAATAAAGCAGGTTGGAAAGCCTTACAGATCTCTTGTTTAAAGGTCTGTTGCGCTGTTGTTCATTCTTGGTGGTGTAAGTGGAAATAGGAGTCTGAATGCACTCTGAACCCATTGCTGGGAAGGGTGGGCTCTGGACTATGCAGGGAATATTGAGGAACTTCCTTCAGAGATCAGAGGATGGTGAAACTTTGAGAGACCAAGTGCCCAAACTGCAACCCCAAACCCTCTTATTTATGATCAGCTGCCAAAACTACAATTAAACCTCAATACTAGGGTCTTAGTTTAAAGAGAACACCACATGCATCAATATCTTTTGTCTTAAGAGAAAAACACAACCACACATGTGTCAGTAAGTTTGTCATCAGTGTTAGGCTACCAGTTCTACTCCTGGATTCAGTGAGGTGCACCCTGCTTGGCTGCCACCATCCACTCTCACGGAAGAGGGCAGTTTGGTGCTCTATTTGGAGAAGCAGCCTGGTGCAACCAGAACCATTTCTAAGCCCACAGAATGTATCTGAACTCACCACTCCACATCTTGGATTATAATTCCTTACTTGCAAAAAGAAGTGGTTGGTTTAGCTGAGCTAATGATGATGTTCAGGTAGGGAGACTCATGCTTCAATACCATACTACTATGAATCTACTCAAATTATTTTTTTGATACCCTGAAAGATAGTTTTCTTCCATAAAAATCTTGTTTAGCTTGTGCCCGTGTGTTACCATCAGGAGAGACTGGGTAGTAGGGATACAGACTGGTTCTCCTGCATGTATTCTCATCCAGGGGCCAGAGAAAGTTGAATTAGCTGCTGAGGTGGAGTGGAACTCTGGAACTATAACAGAAAAGTTAAGCCAGATCTAGGTGTTTTTGTTTTTCTTCCTCTTTTACCTTACAGATTGAAGATTGGTAATCTTGAGCTAAGAAAAGAAAGCTACAAGTTGGAAAGGTAGAAATGGGAACCGAGAACCACTAGCACAGATGAGAAATGAAAGGAAAATCAGGAGCTGTGCCATAAGACAGTCTTTAAACAAGGACCCTCCTCTAACACATGCAGGATTTCTTCAGAGAGGTATCTCGTCCTTTTCCTCAAGGTAGCTTCCAGGATAGCAGTTCAGATATAAGTCCTACACAGTACTGGATCATGATTTTTATTAGGGGTCATGGAAACTTAGAGAAGCGGAGGAAAGCTCAGCTGGGCACACAGCACTTTGCACGTTGCCACAAGAGGGTCACAGTGACACAGAGGCCCAGCTGTGGGCTCACCTTGTAGGACAAGGTCCACTTTTCCACCACTAATCTGGAGTCTGAAGCAGAAGCTTGTTAAGGAAATTTAAAGGCAAACTTGAAAGAATGGGACTGTCACAGGAGATGATGGAAAAAAAAAAGAATAGGACCAGTGATATAGTCAGTGGCACAGTACCTATCTGGCAAGCAGAAGTTCCTGAGTTCGATTCCCAATCCCCTCTCTCCAAAGAAAAAGAACACATGTGTAGGATAAAAAGAGAAGGAAGAACACTACTCAGAATAATTCCTACATCTTTTTATTGGCATTTTAAAGCCCCCAATTATTGTGGTTGTGAATAGAAAATCCCCAAATTTAATAGTGCTTTCTAAAGTCATCTTGAAACATATTGACAACCTGTTAATTTTTTGTCTGTATAAATTATATATTATATAATGTTTTAGAATATAAAACCTGGAGCACCAAAATTCTAGATCGTTGACCTTTTCTGTCTGTAATCATGTAGCTCAGGATTCTACTCCAAATTTTTATTGCTTTCTTCCTGATTTTAAACTATCAGTCTCTTTAATACTATAGGCAAACAGGAATTTTCAATCAGGCTCTTGCCTGGAATCATTCTTGTTAGTTCAGGACAGATAGATGATCATGGTAGAAATATCATCTATAGGACCTCGGGAGTGGGAAAAGCAGTTCAGTGATTCCTCAAGTGTGCTCTACCATACGCACTTGGTACCCATGAGCAAAAGGTAATGTAGGTACAACAATTACTGAGAGGAATCAAGACAAATGCACTCATCCTCCAGGGGTAGAGAGAGTTAATTGCTCGGCTTATGGGCACCATAAATTATTGCTTAGTACAATTTCTGATGACCTGTGGTCAAGGAAAGGACGTCTGCCTCATTGATAACATTGGGTTTGATCACCCACGGACATGATGTCCTATCTACTGGTGTACAAAATGGGTACTGAAATCAGGGTGTTTTCTATAGACTCACTGGACAGACTTGAGGTGAAACTGTGCCCTTCAGAATATCTTCACTGAAACTTAATTCTAGTTTCATGCATTCTAAGAAGGTAGCTGATGTCTCAAAGCAGCTGCAAATATCCCTTTAAAGAACTGGACTAGGAAAAATCCTATTTTTCCATTGAGGTAATAACTTCTTCAAACATGTGTAGAGACTCTACAAAGTCATGCAAACAACAAACAATTCATTCAATTAAGCTTTGTATCTAACTTTTGTTCCAGTGTTTTGAAAATAGTATCTTAAATTCTGTAGTTTAGAAGCCTAGAGTGTAGGCATGTTTGTGTGCACACATACACACCCACACATCCACAAACACTCCACAGCACACCTCAGGGTTAGTGAGAGCTCAGTGGACTAAAGTGCCTGCTTCAGCAAGCTTCGGCAAGTTCAGGGATAATGGTTCAATCCCTGGCACCACATGCTGTGCCAGCCCTGCTCCCAGGGTGGGCTGAGCTGGCCACAGAGTCCGGACGAGTGGTGTTTGCCTGTAATCCCAGCGCTGGTGAGGCTGAAAACAGGAGCAACACTGTGAGTCCAAGCTGAGTAGTGAGACCCTGAAACAACCGAATACATTAAAAAAGAAAGCAAAGAAATTTTTAAGAGCACACCCCAATGCATACTCTCGTGTTCAGATACACCAACTGCAAGAGTATTTTTAATTGAAAAACATAAATTTGAACTGCTAAATCTATTAACAATTTGTTTTAATTAGGAACCCAGATGCTTCCTAAGATTTTGCAGTCTGGGTTTCAGAACTTTTGCCATACTGAGAATGAGTCTCCTGTGGGTTGCTTCAGCCTTCCAGATCAGCATTTTTAAAGACTTTTTGGAAGGGGGGACTGTAAGTGCTTCTGTGCTGTAAAATTAAAGCTGCATTTGTCCTTGGGTGAGGATGTGACTGCTTTGTTATTATAGCCAGTGCCCTGCAGCTGACCTCTGGGCTGGGCTTGTTCCATCTAGCAGGCTGCCTGGTCTTCGGATCTCTTGCTTTTAGAGCTTGCCAAATGGGTTTGCAGAAATGCAGCATCATGCTTAATGTCAAGGTCCCTATTTACTGCACCACTGTTAGGGTAATTGTTACTTTACTGGAGTCTAAAGTATCCTTTGTGTCTTTTTTTAAATTCTGAATGAGCTGAGAAATAGTTCCCTGCAAGCTAACTCAGTGAAGAAGAGTCTGCACATTGTTATCCTACCTCTTTTCTCACACTCACCCAGCACCATCAGTGGACCTCGTAACATAGTAGTTAAATCCAGGATAGCTTGTTCTGCTCATCAGGGAGTAAGAAATGAATCCATTCATCTGCTCACTACTTCATGTGCTCATGTATGCATTTTGTTTTCACAGATTGCCTGCAAGGTAAAATGCACAGTTCTAGGAACGTAAAGATTACTGAAGTGCCACTCCTGCCTTTCAGAAGTTTAGAGTACAATGGATGGACACAGATAGAGAAAAAAGTTACTGTAAGGTAGGAGCAATACTGACAGCACTGGAGGGTATGCTCAGGCCATTAAGCAGGAGTGGCTTTGGCAGGAGTGAAAGAACGGGAATCAGGAGACGCTTTCCACCTACAGAATGGGAAGATGCTCAGCAGACTCTTCAGTAAATCATGACGAATGAGTGATTGATGGATGGATGGATGGATGGATGGATGGATGGATGAAAGGCAAAAAGAGAAAATTAGTGAGAAAAGATGACGAGGAAAGAGTCTTCCAAAAAGGTGGTGCAAAGTAGGGCTTCATATAAGACCTGGTGAAGACAGAGTGCACAAGAGCTGGTTACTGACAGAGCAGATGCCACTACATGTATATGGTGCCAAGAGGTGAGATTTAGAAGAGAAGAAAAGCCATAATCATGAAGGTTTTGGTACAGTGATGAGGTGCTTAGACATGCTCATCCATAAGTCACTGGGTCAAGGGAGAGATAAAGTCAGGTCTGTGTTACAGAAACATCATTTGACTATAACTTACATGATGGTATAGAAATGTAAGGCTAGAAGCAGAACAGGAAAATGCACTTACAGATGTTTTCAATAGTTTAGAACCTACCTAGGAGGGAGACTAGAGATTGGAAGGATATTGAGAAACAAACCAACATGATTTAGTAGGCCCTGAATGTGGATTATTGAGTGTTTAATTTTTTTTTAAAAAAGGAAATTGGGGTTTTTGAGTAGTGAGGTTACTCCATTTTTAAGAAGAGATTTCCTGAACATTGATGGATAGACATGGATTGTATTGGATCCTCACTAGCTAACCAAAGAAGTCTCCTATGGAACTCACATAACAACTTAGAAAATAGAACAGTGGAGCAAAAGATTTGGACTAAGCAGTGTCTATGTTAGGTTACTGCTAATGGACATTAGTAATTTATTCAAATTAGTATCACTTTATCAAGATAATATGTCAACATGAATATAATAGGAAATAACTACAGAGTAGAAGTAAACAGATAACAATCTGAGGGAAAAACCAGTGTCCGCACTTCTCAGCTATCTTTATAAATAATGTTTATGAATAAAGTTTTATTGGATCACGTCATGCTCATTCATTTTCATATCTATGGCTGCCTTCATGCCGTATGGCACTGCTGAATGAGTATTCATTACAGTAACTACAGGCCATGGACCTCCCAGCCTAAAATCCTTGTAGCTTTTCCCATGCTGCAAGACATGGCCATTGTCTGCAGTGAAGCATCAAAAAGTTCTTATCTTAAAAAGAAGTGAAAACTGGAGAAATCAAAGGGAAAAATATATCATTCATTTGGAAAACCCCTGTGTTATTGTCGCTTTGCATCTGGGTTCATGGGCCAAATGGCAGGAGAAATGCTTAGAACTTCTTTGTAGAACATCCCCTCATCCAGGCCACTGATGAGAGTTGCACAGCACACGTAAGGCCAAGAACAGCTGATAGAGTGTGGTGACCTAGCTAAAGTGCCCTGGAACCCACAGGCAGAATCCACAATCTAGGTGCCCCAAGGAGCAGCCACAGGAGGGCAGCAAAGTCACATGACACTACAAGTATCCATGCGACAGCGGCCCACAGTGTGCAGATCAAACTGGTCATTTGGCATTTAATGTCATGGGCACCAAGAACCAAATGAAATTTCTTTAGTATGAATGTCTGGCAGTTTCTGACAGATCAAATGAAGAAGTATTTAGAATTAAAATCTGCTTTGAAAGGAGCCCAATATGTAAAATCAAGATCATTGATTACAATATGCTGTGTCAGTACAGGATCTGAAAATTTTCCCTTGGAGAACATTTTTACTTGTCCATTGAAATTTTTAATAGCTGGTGTCCCCGTTTTAACTGAGCCCTTCACAAGAAGAATGGAATGAATTCACTGTCACACATAATATTTCTATGAGGAACTATATAACCCTCCATTTCATTTACTTATTTTAAAGTAAAAATAAACATTGATAAATAGCATTTCTTTCTCATTTTTCCACTGGCTTCCCTACAAATTGATTTATTTTTTGTATTATTATTGAGTTTTCATTTCCCCAAGTTTTGACTAAGGAAGACAGATACAATATAAAAGAGTGATGGAGTTATTTAATAATTTTAAAGCTACACAAACATCAAGAATAGCACATATTTCCGAAAAGGGGGGCATATTGAAATTGGAATTTGGGTTTTCTTTGTTTTCAGTTGCCTTGATTTTGGCCATGCACTAAGCAACTTTTTGAATTTTGAAATGTCTAGAGGCAAATTAATAGGCTTGACTTGGTGGAAAAGAGTTCTTAGTGTGGATGAATTTACTCCCTGTTAGAGTTTGTAAACTTTTGAGCATTTTTTTAAAGCAGGTTTAAAATAAAATTGTGTTATATGCTCTTTAAACTTCTAAGACATTAGAATGCTAACAGATGCACTGTATGCAGCATATTGTTTCTTGAAAATGACTCGCTCACCACTGCCTCTCACCTGAGTGACTTCTCTCAGGCAGGTTTCTTGTTTGCACGTAGCGGGACATCTGTCTAATGTTTGCACAAGCAATTGTTTATCTCATGTCCCTGATCTTTGTTGGGGAAAGTTAAAGACTGTTAGCAACTTCTTAATCAGAATCTATTTTGACTAGAACTTTCCAACCAAAGAGAAATGATTACTAGCTAATTATAGCAATTAAAAGACCATTTCTTCATTTGAATATTCCAATAGGTAATGCCTCAGACTTTGTGAATTAGAAGAAACTTTAGTAAGAATAATTAACAATGTGAAATTGTGTGTATACATGTGTGTGGTGTGTCTCTCTGTGGGTAACATGGAGGAGGAGGACAAGGGAGAGGGAGAGGGATGAGAGAGAGAGAGACTCTGAATTTCATATTAGTGATAGATATACACATGCATTTGTAGATTGTATAATTTACAGAATTTAGAGAAAAAGAACACGTATAAGAAAATCAATTTCAATGATAAAATGCTAAATATTCTTTCTTTCTCAATTCTACTTTAAAAAATTTCTCTGGAGTAGACTATATTTTTGTATCTTTCATACTCTGAGATTTGCTTCCAAGATGTTTTCAGAGATTGCTGAGGATGAAGGATTCTTAGTAAGCCAAGAGCCCCAATCACATAGTTATATTCCTTCAAATGCATTGAGAGACTTCATGACCCTCAATAAGCAGAGAGTTAAATGGTAAATTAATATTGTATAAAACTTAGGATTTCAGATAGGCAGCTCCATATTTCAAAGAAGTCTCTTCACATTATAAAACCTCTCTACAAATGTTAGTTCACAACATGTGTCACAATAGGTAGCCTCCCTCATTCCCTGAAATATTAATGTTTCCCCAAATTCAGTTCTCACTAGAGACACACTTTGGATTATAGACATACTTCCTTAGATTAAGAACAACCAAAGAAAAATCAAGTGACAATGTGAAAAGTGAGAAAAGAAGATGGAAAGAAAAGATGTGCTTCAAGAACAGGGTCATGCAGCAGTGTGTTTCTCAAGCCCCTTCCATTGAGAATGTGATTTAGAGTAAAGGCTGAGGTTCTTGCTTTTGAGAAGCTTACATCACTAATCAAACAAGTGATATTTCATTGCATGGGTGACATGACTTTAGACATTTACAAAGTCTCCCAGGTCTGTAGATCTGGAAAAAGATAAACCTATTAGAGGAAAGAATATGATACTGGGCTGAGGAGATAGCTCAGTGGCATAAGCTCCTACCTGGAAAGCTCAAAGACCTGAATTCAATCCCTGGTTCTGCATGCTGTACTGAACTATGTAGCAAGACTCTATGTCAAATCAATAAATTAAAAATATGCTATTTTTAGCAGCTTGACAGTATAGATAGATAGATAAATAGATTAAAGAAAAATGTATAATGTTAATATTCTGTAAGAATAAACCCATTCCCTCAAAATGTGGTACACAACACAGAGCTTTCTAATGAAATGAGGGACTTAACTCAAAATCTTTAGCCAATTGTCTGTATTCTCAAGTGAATAATTAGGTTTTTTTTTTTTTTTTTTTTGGTGGAACCAGGTATTGAACTGAGGTCCTTGAGCTTGCCAGGGAAGTGCTTATTCCACTGAGCCTTCTCCCCGGCCCCTCAAGTGAATAATTAAAAGCAGATATACAATTATTAAAGATGAATGCCAGTAGCATATAGTTAAATTAAAAAGTTGGTATTTTGATTGGAATTAAATTGCTATTAACTAATAATGTAGAGACATTTGACAAATTTATCATATAGTCTTATTAAGCAAAGGCTGGCTATTTCTTCCCACTTATGAAAGTCTTTTTAGTCCTTCAAAAATTGTAAAGTTTCTTAACTTTGTGTATTATATATTTTTCCAATTAATTTTATTTAAATTTTGGTTTGGGTACTTTTTATTTCTTTTATCAGACTTCCTATCTGATTATTTCTATAGCCTACACACAAATACATTTGAAAATGAAGAGAAGGTTCTGAAAAGAGACATTCATGAAGTTTGATTACCTTGAATGTCGATGAAATATTTTACACTGGTGTAATAACTAAAGCAATCTGGGAAAGAACGTAAGGGACACATAGATCAGAAAGTGTAGAACAGAGAGGCCAAGAATGGATTTGGGTGCACATGGGAATTTAGTATTCATAAAGCTATTCTTTCTAAACATTAGAAGAAAACGTATTTCTCCTTAAAGTGTACCACATCAACTCCATTGCCACTGGGGAAAATAATAAAATTCATCTGCAACTTTATTTTCTGCGTGGCACACACGCACCAAAAAAAACTAAAATAAGGAATGATTCTACACTGAAATCTAAAAGAATATTGTTGGATTATTTTTTATAAACCCAAAGACAAGACCTAGCTAAGAATAGCACATGAGAGAAAAGGGGAAACATAAATACTCCAAGCACATAAAAGTTAAAAATTTTTGATGGCAAAATAACACAAATAAAATAAAAATACAAATAGCTAACTGAAAATTTATGACAGATGGAAGTCTAATTTCATCAGTGTTTGTTCAAAGATCTTCTAAACACCAATGTAAAAGGCAAACAATCAAATATAAATGGGCAAAGTATTCACAACACAAATCCTAAGGAAAATAAAAACAAATGGTTAAGCAAAGGGAAAAATGCCAACCTTGTTCATTTTGAGTGGGTACAAAATTTGACAAAATTGTACATCACTTTTCATCCATAAAATTGTCAGTGTTTTATAAACAGCATACTCATTGTTAATAAATGCAATACGAGGAAAAATTTTAATCTTGTAAGGGAAACAATTGGTCCAAAGCTTACACAATATTTTGAAAATATCTATTAGAGTCACTAAATTACATAATTTTCAAGATGGAAATTCCACTTACCCTCCAGGTACACGAACACAAATCTTGGATGAGCTCTACGTAAGTATGCCAGTAAGGGAGATCATTCCACATGGGCACACAGGACCATTTAAACAAATGGCAAAGAGAAATGCTTTCAGTAAAATGTCAAGCAAATGCACACATGTATGCAGGTATTTAGGAGGTGTGATCAAAAACACAGTGAACACTGTCACGGAGTGACATGCAATGGAAAGACACACTGTAAAATACTACAATATCTTTTCACTGCCTCAATCAATGGATCTGGCTCTGTGAAGCTTTGGCTCCTCTCTAAAGTCAAATGACCCTAAAAGATAAGAGTTCCACGCGAGCGCAATGCACTGAGGCAGCTGTGACAGCACAACTAAAGCCATCTCTGAAACGGGTCTTTCAGATCTACTTCA